>NC_083536.1:6875000-7500000 GCF_032362555.1 Amyelois transitella
AAGTGCTCTGTTAAAAAGTGTAAAAATTGTCCAAGAATTGCGCTCAAAAAGGATAGCGTTTCCTATTTCATTTAAGTACAATTCAGTTTTAAAGTAATCGCACTTAATAGTATAAGTTAGCTGTTGATTTTCTATCAAATCATTTTATTAAATATTTAAAACTTAACGGTACTCGGCATTTAGCACTATCCGCGCCTATCTCTTTCTTGCGGTCAACAAATATAAAAGAGTAAACGAAACAAATATAGTTTTGTCGCCGCGCTTCATGATGCTCGCCTAGGAACATAAAGTTGTCGCTTTGTTTTATTTTTTATGATTTTTTATTTTGATACTAGTTCGGTTGATTAATTATTTAATGAGGTGAATGGAAATATGAAATGTTATCTGAAAATGGTACCTGTTAAAACGATTAAGTAAAATTTGTTAAGGGGGTGATACAACATCAATTACACGACTATCTAGTAAATTCTAATCACATGCCAACGAAGTCGCAAGTAAAACCTTACAGAATAACACACAATTTACGTGTATTTCAGTTTTCCGCAGAACGCCATAATAAGGAATGAATGGATTTCTATTTTAGCGAGATACCGAGGTGAAGAGTTTTTTAATCGGGATCGAACCCGAGACCTCCGACTTGGCAGTCAGGCAAGATGATCATTAGGCCACAGAAGTCGACAAAAAACATAAGAACTACATTTAAAGTAAAAAATAAACTACTTACATCCAAATCGACACATAATCACAGACATTCAAACACTCATACACCCAAACAAACTCCTTCTAACATCCAATAGATAATTTTTATTGCAACGCATTTCGTATCAAAATGTTAAAGTGTGTGAAGGTAAACATTTTAAAATAACAAAGCCACTCCACTAGCCTCTTTGTTCTAAATGAAACATTGAGTTAATACCATGTCACACCAAACTACGTTTATTAAGGATTGCGTGCCTTATTATAAAACATTTAAGGTTCAATTTTCAATACACTTGTTTTTGGACATAGGACTTTGTCAAATAGTCGAAGTAATATGCGTAATAATAATTACGCATTGAGGTGAGGACGATATTTTGTTTTATTTTGCTCGGAACTGTTTATCTAGTTGTTTATAGTTGATCGAAGCTTTCCACTAAGTTTTTTGTAATAATTTAAAATGGAATATCCATACACATCAAGTGATCACAATAATACCGAAAAAAATCGAATAAAAAGTCGTGTTGACTCATGTTTTGTGCATGTGTCCATCTACTTCAACAAAGTTTCCAAATGCCTGTGTAGATCATTTTCTAATACCCCAATTAGACTATAGTATAATCATTTGTTGTCCACTTGTGAATCACCTTTAATTAAAATTGAATAAAAAACAATATTTTCGAAGCATAGTTTTATTTAATAAATTTATGAAATATTTGAAAAACAAAAAAATGTGCTTATATATTATATATATCTTTTAATTTCGGAAATACAGCATCTATCCAGAATTTCTTTGCAGTATTCATTACAGATACAATGCTGTTATCATATGGCACACAACATTTTGGTGTTATTTTATTCTTTCACATAGGAAAGTATGGCAGATTCGGTTGAAGGAAATTTGACTTCTACTGTATAATTTTCAGTAAGCCCGTCAGGTGTTGCTCCAAAAATAGGATACTCGGCATTAAGAAGTAGTCCAGCTTCTTCAATTTCAATCTGAATTGCAGAAACAAAAATATTAATTATGTACTACAAAAGCCTTGAACCAAACATTACAAATTTCTTTTATTCAAAATATTCAAACAAACAAAAACCACCGAACTTACCTTTTCTTTCTTGCTTACTACTTTGATAACTTTTTTTTCTAGTATTTTCCCTCTACTCATCGCAATGGAAGTAAATTTTGTATGTTCTCCCATAATTGCGTTCAGAAGGGAACCATTTATAGTTCTACAGTGAGCGGCTTCATAAAGAGTTGAGCCAGTAATTCTGCCGTACCTGTAAAATAGAAAAATAAACTTATATACAGCTAATATGCCAATCAAGTTTATGTTATGTGAGTATGATAATGAGTTTATTTAGTCAAAATATTTTTTTTATTCATGGTATTTTAGTTATAAATACAATAAACAAAACTAAGCTAGAAGTCTTACTACTTACCTCAACTCAAACCACATTGGTGAATCACTTTGATGTTTGGTGGTGGAAAATACCATATTTATATTATCAGTGGTCATTTGCTTTGATAATGCTTCAAGAAATGATTCTGGCGAGTCCAACTTTCCAATCAAGCTTGAACACACCTTATGAATGCTTGTCTTCTTGAAAGTAGCGGAGAATACTTCCCCGACAATCTTTTTTATTGACAGCATCTACAAATTCTTTTAAAATATCCACCTAAAAATATGCAGTTATTATTGTAACACACATTTAACTTCTTTTCAATCTCTTTAAATAAAAAAGCTGCTTACTTGAGAGAAACTGTGATTGACTGAAACTTGACCCATTTCTTTGGCTTTTATGAAAGATTTTCCAGAAGCACATGTAGATAATTTCGACTTCTTCCAATAGCATGTGACGGACGTAATTGGAGGCTGCACAGACCTTCTGTGCAACCATAGCAATAGTGCAGCAGCATGCTTGCACCCACCTGTATATGATAAAGTTTTAGTCATGACAATCCATACCTCATAGCATTTACAATAATCTTCTTTTTGAACAGTTTAATTATTCATTAATATCGTAATACTTTACCTGCAGAAGCTGCACAATCTTCACATTGGCAGGACAGAACTAAGCTTTGTGCTTCATTTATTACAGCTGTAACACGATAACCTTCTTTTCGTACTTTGTTCTCTGGAGTAACTCGACTTTTCACTGTACATAATTCTCCATCGGTTTTAATTTGCACATAACCGATTGCGTTATCGCCGTAAGATTATCTCGTTGAGCTAAAATATAACTGCTATGTTTAGAAATTGCTGAATAAAATGCAAACAACGTTTAAAAACATTCATGCATACTGTACTAATTGAGTGCCTTTCATTTCTACACTTGAAAACTCTGGACTCACGACAAAAAATTTTTTTTGGTAAATTTTTGGAGTCTGTTTTATTAAATCTAACTTCCATTTTTATTAAAAACGTAAATAATAAGCACTGCTGCCTATTAATCGCAAAGTTAACTTCTAAAAGTTGACACAGCACGAGTGACGTCACTGAACGCTGATTGGTATTTTGAAATGCGTTTCGTTTAACGTAATTTGAATTCGTAATAATTGCTCAAAATCAACATAATTTAAAACGTTGAAGAAGTCCTTCTTTTATATTTTTTTAACATTTTATACGTAAAATTTTCATAAATATCATATTTGCATCTTCCCTATTATGTATAATCACGCCCATATCTCTTTTGGGGTAGACAGAGCCCACAATTTTTTCAAAATATAGATTATATAATTTATGAGAACGATGGAGACATTTAGATTAAAATGAAGAAATTCATGAATAAGGTTTTAATGTAAAATGTATGCGTTGAAAGCTTTGAGAAACATTTAATATTGGTATAAACAAAATGTAGCGGACCCCGGGCTCCCAAGCCATACCCTTGAGGATGCAACCAGGAACACGCTCTAATGAGAAATAGTCCATCCATCCATATAATCACGTCTACATCCCTGACGGGGTAGACAGAGCCAACAACCTTGAAAGGCTGACAGACCACGCTGAAGCCTATTTCTTACTCGCCTCTTGCGACATCCATGGGAAAGAGATGGAGAGGGCATATTTTTCATTGGTGCCAGGAACCACACGGCGGATGAGAGATCGATATAAACAAATTATGTATTTTGTTACAAAACTTACTTTGATATTCGATCATCGTCATTCTACAAAGCACATCCGCTAATGCTTAGACATAATTTTTATTATATTGCATTTACATGTCTGCATATTGTTATTAGGACGACTACACACTTAATTTACTTACAAACTCAAAGTATGGTATTGATATTCTGTGTTACATACATACCTATGAAATCCTTAAGTAGGCAGCGGTTGTCCAATTACATCTACAAGTTTCAATAGGGATTCATGTTATTCTCTAATAATAATATTGATTACATAGACTTAACTAACACTAGTACGTAACCATAAGAAAGCTGGAATATAGCCCAAATTCTAGTACATACATTCAGTCAGAAAAGTATCGGGAATGGATTATTTATTTATGGTTCCAAATTCAAATTTTTGTTTTTTTTTGTTGTTGTTAGATTGGCACAACTGTTTTCCATTTTGGCGCGGAGTTTGAGTTGCATCTGTTGTTTACATTAAATACAGTGCTATTTTAGTTATATCATATCTAGTGTGTATTGCTAATTTCATAATGGATAAAAAAAACATCGAACAAAGAGTTTGTCTTAAATTTTGCATTGCCAATGGAATATCGTGTTCGGAGTCACTGAAAATGTTACAGAAGGCTTACGGTGAATCGACTTTATCAAAAACTCGTGCTTATGAGTGGTACAAAGCGTTCAAAAGCGGTCGAGATGTGATGGAAGATTTGCCTCGCTCTGGTAGGCCATCAACGTCTGCAACTGAAGTTAACATCGCAAAAGTGAAGGAAATAGTGACTGAAAATCCTCATTCAACTTTGAGAGAGATAGCCACCGAACTTTCTGTATCTCACGAGTCGATCGGTACCATTTTAACTAATAATTTGGGTATGAAACATGTTGCCGCTCGGCTAGTCCCAAAAGACCTGAATTTTTTTCAAAAACTCAATCGCATGAGAGTCGCTGAGGACATGCTAGAACGAGTCAATTCCGACCCAACATTCATGAAACGCATTGTTACTGGTGACGAGACGTGGGTTTACGAGTTTGACATGCAAACTAGTCAACAAGCTTCGGAGTGGCGCCTTCCAACTGAACCGAAACCGAAAAAACCACGCCAAAGTCGTTCAAAAGTCAAAGTCATGTTGACTGTTTTCTTTGACTATCGCGGTGTTGTGCACTCGGAATTCTTGCCGGAAGGTCAAACGGTAAATAAGGAATATTATTTGAGTGTTATGCGGCGTTTAAGAGAGCAAATCCGACGAAAAAGGCCAGATTTGTGGAAAGAAAATTCTTGGATTTTGCACCATGGTAATGCACCTTCGCACAAGGCCATCATTGTGAACGAATTTTTAACCAAACACTCAACAAATACCATCGAGCAACCACCATATTCACCAGATATGGCTCCAGCCGACTTTTTTCTTTTTCCTAAACTCAAATTACCACTTCGTGGCACCCGTTTTCAATCGGTAGAAGACATAAAAGAGAATTCGCGGCGAGAACTGACCTCAATTCCGGAAACAGCGTTTAAAAAATGTTTTGATGATTGGATTATTCGCTGGCGTAAGTGTATCGTTTCTAAAGGAGCATATTTTGAAGGTGATAAAATAAATTTGGATGAATAACAAACAGTTTGTGTATTATTGATCTTTTCCTGCTACTTTCTTGACAGAATAGTATACCTATGAGTACATACCTGAAAGTGGTTTTGTCTTTCAAACAAATTACAATTGATATAAAAGTGTTTACTCAGTAAGTGTGTAAACACCCTTAATTACTGTGTATCTGCTTACTTTGCGTATTTCACTCGTTCGTACATTAGACCATTTTGTTTCTAAGAACTAAGTTGTGATGTTGTGGTGTGATAATTTATTAAGATTATAATGTCGGTCTTTTTTTTTTTTTTTTTTTTAATAATAATAAGTTTATTTATTTCCTCTCACACATAGAATTACAGTATAACAATTACACATTAGGTGCTAAGTAATATTGTGTGAGAAGCTGGAGCCTATGGTAGGTTTCAAAGAAACCTGAAGTACAGGTCACCAGGATCTCACCTCGCAAGAAAATCAAGCAAAATACAAAATATTCATAAGAGGCTTAGATGTTATACAGTTACAGTTATTCATGAATGATATATACTGAATCTATACAAACAAAAGAGTTAAATTTTAAAATATGGAAGTTAATAGGAACAAAAATAATGTTTATGATATAAACAATTCTGCATCATCATAACCCAATGACATCAACCAGTTACAAAGAATTTGTTTTAAAGTAAACTTATTAAGCCTGCAAATAGACAATTCCTTTTCAATTTGGTTATATAAATAAGGACCTTGGTAGTAAAAATATTTTTTGGTAAATTCTTTTGATACCATAGGCAAGTTACACACATTCTGAGGACGTCTTCTTAGTTCATTATTGGGAGTTATATGTGAGACAAGTGGATGTTGTTTGAGTATAGTATAATATATAAATAGCTGTCTAACCGATAATACTTTCCAGTGATTGAACAGTTCCTCAGTGGGATGCCTGTATGGAAAATTGCCACAAACCTTTAATAACGCTCTCTGAGAGATCTCTGCCTGAATTAAGACTGTTTTTGGTGCACCACCCCAAGAGGTAATGCAGTATGTGATAATGCACTGTGCAAGGGCAAAATAAATTTGTTTGATAGCGGACTTTTCCATCACATGTCTCAACGTTTTAAAAATATATATCAACTTCCGTATTCGAGCTGATAGATTTTGAATGTGGATCTTAAAAGACATATTATTATCTATAAACACACCCAGGTACTTGATAGATTTGACTGATGCAATAGGCTCACATAAACAAGAGGTCGGGCTACTTTCCGCTAAGCATTTATGTGATATTATGGGCAAAACTGGGATGGGATTTTTGGACAGATTACGAATTGAGAAGTTGATATATTTTGTTTTATCAGAATTCAAGGTCAGAGAATTTGTACGTAACCAGTTATTAACAAGGTTAAAACCTTTTTGAGCAGCTATGTGCACATGCGCCCATGTATCAGCTGCAAACAAGAGACAAGTGTCATCAGCATACGAGATAATGCGACAGCCGTCAATCTCCAGTTCCGTCAAGCCGTTGATGTAGATCAAAAACAGTGTAGGACCTAATATGCTACCCTGGGGTACGCCATAATGTACGCATGCTTTGTCGCTGATGTAATTATCTATTATCGTACTCTGTGTCCGGCCTGTGAGATAGTTCTCAAACAACTTCAGTTGGGTACCTCTTACTCCACATACCTCCAGTTTATCGAGCAAAATTGGGACAGAGACCGCGTCAAACGCTCTAGCAAGGTCAAGAAATATTCCAGTGACCTTGTAAGATGCTTCTAATTTTTGGGCTATAAACTCTGTAAGCTCATGAACTGCTCCATCCGTAGATCTACCCTTCCTAAAACCAAACTGGTTTGGGGAGAGCAAATTGTTATTTTCTAGGTAGCGAATAAGCCGACTATTAATAATTGTTCCAAAATTTTTGAAAAAGGGGGTAGGATCGATATTGGTCTAAAGTTGTTGACGCGATCTTTCTCACCATTTTTATGCACTGGATGTATTATAGAGTGTTTAAATGCTTGAGGAAAAACCCCTGTATGTAAGGAGAGATTACAGATGTGGGTAATAGGTGGGATTAGGAATTGTTTGAATTTTTTGATGAAATTGTTTGAGATGCCGTCCCAGCCTTCTGCACATTTATTTTTAAATCCCATAATTATATCGTGAATTTCGACTTCATCTGAATCGAGCATCGCAAAAGAGGAACCGATAGATTGGTTTGACGCCGTTGATCCAGAATTGGTAGATTGATCAATGGGTACGATATTACGCGCAAGGTTTTCGCCAACCTTAGCAAAGTACGTATTTACGACATTCACCGAGTCTCGAGGGTTATCAGAGCAATTAAGTAATTGAGTTGATGGAATTTTAGTCTTTTTTGAACTAGTTACCTCCTTCACTACGTCCCATATTTTTTTAGAATCCTTTCCGGCCTTGTCAAACAGTTTTTTATGGTATAAAATTTTTGCCTTTTTAATGATTGAAGTACAATGGTTGCGGTATCTCGTGTAGGTGAGTTTTAGAATTTCGCTATTAGGTGTAGATCTGTGTTTTTTATATAAATGATCTCTATTTTTGATGCATCTCAAAATTCCAGGGGTTATCCATGGTTTAATAATTCTTTGACGATTGGAAACTTTTACAAATATAGTATTAGATACAATAAGACGTTGAAGGAAAGTAACAAATAAATCAGCAGCTATATTTGCATCATCGGATTCAAAAATAAATTTAAAATCATTGGTTTCTAACTCAAACTTAATTTTTTCATAGTTTATTTTCCTACGTGTTGAAATAACTTTACTTTTATCGACTTCAGTTTCAAGGCAAAGAAATACTGCCTGATGGTCCGTTACTGTTGAATTTAAAACGATAGTAGTAGATGGTAGGTTTGTTCGAAGCAAGACATGGTCAAGGCATGAGCCCAGCCTAGAAGGGATATTATGTGCTGGTAAAAGCCCATGAAAGACATTTATATTTAAATATTCCGGTGAGCTATCATCGATGGAACTATCCTTTATGTCAATGTTAATATCGCCTATAACCGTTATGTTTCGTGAGTTTCCTATTGAAGTGAGTATTGTGTTTAGAGAACGAAAAAAACCACTTTTGTCACTAAAACATGGAGGGCGATATATAGCCACAATAGAAATTACTTGGAGTTTAATAATGAGGCAACTTGCATCATCAAAAGGAGGTTCTGAAATGGTTATGCCAGCAAAGAGTTAATTTTTAAAATATACCACTATACCATCATTTTGATTAATTCTTTTAGCAGAGGCATAATAAGAGTATCCACTTAATTGTGGAATGATAGGATTTTGAGATAGCCTGCACTCAGTAAAAATCATAATATCACAGTTAATTTTAGTTTGTTCCAGAAGGACAAGAAAGTTGTCAATATTACAAGAGATGCTTCGAATATTTTGTGTGACTATAGTAAGACATTTGTTTTGTTCTATATTTAGTGACGGACATTCGTGAGCATCACAGTTTATGACGTTAGACACTGCGACTCCATCGACATTTTCCATTAGTGAATTTATGTTATCGAATTATGTAAGAAGAATACAGTCGGTCAAAAAATAATCTTCTTTGGCTCTTTGAACTTTTTATCTGAAATTTAAGGTTGATATGGTGTTCAAAATAGCTGAAAATAGAGAAACAAAGAATATTTTTAAAATCAATTAGAATTTTCAAAAAATTCATAATGCAAATCAATATTACGAAATTTTGATAGATCTCAATATTTTTCAGTTGAAAGTTTTTTGCATACGAAAGGCGTGTAAAAGTATTTTTACAGGTTTTATCTATTTTTGGAGAAAACAAAGTACTAAGCTGTAAATAAATGCGGTCATTGTTGTGTTGGCTTAATTGTTCCTTAAAGTGTAAGAAAATTACTAAAACTAAGAGTAAACCAAATAAAGGTCTGTTTATTTATAATTTAAAGTTTCTGCTATTATTGTTAACCAAAGTGAATTAGGAAGTGTGGTTGGTGCGTGATCTTACCACGGGCTCGCAGGAAGTTTACTTACCACGGTTTCTTCCAGCCAATCATCAGTTAGGAATTAGGAAGTGTGGTCGGTGCGTGATCTTACCACGGGCTCGCAGAAAGTTACTTACCACGGTGCTTTCAACCGATCATCAGTTAGGAATTAGGAAGTGTGTTCGGTGTGTGATCTTTCCACGAGCTCGCGGGTGATTCTTATCAATTTTATAATGGAGTCAGGTGAGTGCATTCGACTAATGTTTTGTGTTTAGAATGAATCGAATTTTGTTTATTGGGAATTCTGGGACACTTTTTTGTCCCAGAATTCCCAATAAACATCTACTGTCAATGTCAGATGTTTCAAGTGTAAACAAGTTGGACATTACATGAGTAAATACAAGTTAAATACTAACAAGGAATCAAATGCATTTAGTGCAATCTTTCTCAGCGGTAATTTTAAACAATCGGATTGGTACATCGATAGTGGTGCCAGCTGTCATTTAACATCACACAAGGATTGGTTGCTGAACGCAACAAATCAACATCAAGTGCGAGACATTATTATTGCTGATAAGACGAAAATTCCTGTTGGAGGCTGTGGAGATGTCCAAATAACTACTCTTGTCGGAGATATCGAGCACAAGAATTCAGTTATGGGTGTGTTATATGTGCCAAACTTGGCTACGAACCTATTATCGGTTAGCCAGTTAGTGAGCAAAGGAAACAACGTGACATTTGACGAGAAGCACTGTTATATTTACAACCAAAATAAAAAACTTGTAGCAATTGCAGATATGGTTGGAGGTGTTTACAAATTGAGGATAAAGGAAGTAGATTGTTTTTTTAACTTCAGTGTCTGCGAATTTATGGCATAGAAGGTTCGGTCATCTTAACAGCAAAGACCTTAATGCAATTGATGACTGTAGTCGGATGGCATTCGTATATTTCATGAAGACCAAAGATGAAGTATTTTCAATTTTCAAAACATTCAAGACGTTAGTAGAAAATCAGACAGGCAGAAAGCTTAAAGTGTTAAGGACAGATAATGGGAGAGAATTCTGCAGTAAGGAATTTGATAATTTCTTGCGATTGGCCGGAATAGTGCATCAGAAAACTTGTCCATACACACCGGAACAGAATGGTCTCTGCGAAAGGTACAATTGTACAGTTGTAGAGCGAGATGCTTGTTATATGATGCAGGATTAGGAAAACGTTTTTGGGCAGAAGCAGTGAACACTGCAGTTTATCTGCGTAACAGATTAATCGCATCAGGATTGCAGAACAAGACGCCTATAGAGATATGGACCGGGGCTAAGCCAGATGTCAGCAATCTACGTATCTTTGGAAGTATAGTTAAGTTATCTTGCACATACCTAAAGAAAAGAGATTGAAATTAGATAAAAAAGCAACTGAGTGTATACTTGTTGGGTACTCAGACAATGTAAAGGGTTACAGAGTTTACAATCCCAAAAATAACAAAGTAACAATAGCAAGGGATATTGTTGTGATTGAGGAGGGGATTAATCAGAAGCAAGAAGTGATACACATCGATATTAGTGAGGATACTAATAATATCTTTCCAATGAAAGAAGAAAGAGAAGAATGTGCAGAAGAAGTGGGGAATACTCAGCACACAAAAACAGAGAAGTAGCAGGAGGAGGTACCGAGTCTTAAAAAAGAAAGTTACAACTCGGATGAAGACGGATTTGAGGACTCTGAAGACATAGCAACTGAACCTGCAGAATCTATGCCAGCCAGGACACAGCTTTTGCCTCAGCCAGGGCCCTCTTCTTCTATGCTGCCAGTGGAGAAGTCTGCTAAGCGTCTACGCAAGCAGCCTGATCGTTATGGTTGGGAAGCTATGTGTGTTGGTCAAAGCAGTTATACAAGTGCGGGTGAAATATCTCTGGATGAAGCATTGAATGGACCAGAAAGTGAACAGTGGAAACTAGCTATAGAAAGTGAATTTAAATCATTTGAAGACAATGAAGCTTGGGAACTAGTGGATGTTCCTCAGAGTGGCACTGTTGTTCCATGTAGATGGGTATTTAAGAGAAAAATTGATAATGATAACAATGTCAGGTATAGAGCCAGGCTAGTTGCTAAGGGCTTTAATCAAAAGCCGGGCATTGATTTTGATGAATGTTTTTCACCTGTGGTTAGGCATTCTAGTTTGAGATTGTTATTCGCTTAAGCAGTTCAGCTTAATTTAGATATTTGTCACCTGGATGTAGATACAGCTTTTTTGAATGGTTTCTTAAATGAAAGTGTATTTATGATGAAATCAAAATCAAAAAAATCCAAATCAAATATATTTATTGTGCAACACAGGTTAAAAGGCTGTTACATATTTGTGATCATCACTGTGAGCTGTCCTAATAGACGTGCAATATCGTATTAAATATTAAATTTCAGTCAAAAACATACAAGCAATTAAATTAATTAGTAAGAATTACATTAAAATTAAATAATAATTAAAAAAGCCTTATTTGGTGTCAATTAAAAATAATTATATAATTCCTGAGTCATGCATATTACTGCAATAACAGTCTTCTTTAAATTAATTTTCAGATTATTTTTACCCAACCACTCAACAATGTCATTTAAAGTTTTATTTATATCAGATTCATATCTACTGGGGTCGTTACACTTAATTATTGCTGTACTGTCATCGGCAAATAATACCATTTTTTGCTGTACGCTTTAGGGCAGGTCATTAATGTAAATTAGGAACACAAGAGGCCCTAATACACTTCCTTGAGGAACGCCAAAGTTATTAATTCTATGTTTTGATACATACTTGTTTAGTTTTGGGACAAGTTCTTGATATTTCTACGCACTGAACTCTATTGACTAAATACGATTGTAATAAACTAAGAACGTTACCTCTTATCCCATATGCATTCAGTTTGTTTATTAACTTTTTGCGATTGACATAATCGAATGCTTGCGTCATGTCCGTATACATTACACAAACAGGTTTACCATTATCTACATTTCTCATGACAACGTCCAACAAGTTATATATTGCCATATTAATAGTCTTATTTTTTTGGAATCCCATTTGTTCGTCACATAGAATTTTATATTTAGTCAAGTACAGTAAACCCCGTTTAAGACGATTTCACAGGGACTCAACCAAAAACGCGTTTTAAGCGGGAAAGCGTATTATGCGGGATATAGGGAAATAAAAAACGGACCTACTAGTATTTCTAACGGACATACGTATTTATTAATATTAGGTATTGAATTGTACATTTAAAAATTATGTACGTTATATAAAATGCCGTGTATCTATCACGTTATTTAAAATAATCACTTATTTTAGTTTGACAAAAAGATTTTGAGGCATTAGCAATTACAAGATTTTCAACGTAATTTAACTTTTGTAGTGCGTCTTCGCTTTGATTCAAAGAAGTTACATCGCGTCTTAAATCATTAACTGCTGATAATGCCTGGGCATGTGACGAAATCGGAGTTGACTCATCTTCTTGATCATTATCACTTTCAGCCTCTTCTTGTGTGTTATTCACATTCTCAATCAGTTCAGTCAGTCCGCTGGCCGCTGCCACAGAGGTAATATATGTGGCCGTTAGGGCGTATTAAACGGGATGACGAATCGTATTAAGCGTTAAAGAATGTATGAAAACATGTCTCAAGTTGCAGGGACTGATGCAAAATGGCGTATTATGCGAGAAATCGTATTAAGCGTGATCGTATTAAACGGATTCTACTGTATTTATATAAAGAGTCATGAAGATATTTTTCAAAAATTTTTGTTAATACAGATCCCAGCGCTATTTGTCTATAATTACACATAATTTGTTTATCGCCTATCTTATGGAGTGGTATTACGATTGTAGGTTTCAGTTTTTCCGGATAAATTCCACAGGATATACACATATTAATGATATGACATATATGTGGAGCGATATCTTTAGACACAAATTTAATAACCCTAGTTGCAATGTCGTCATAACCAGTACTATTTGTATTGTTTAATGACTTAATGATTTTTTCAACGTCTTCAATCAGAATGGGCAACAAAAACATCGATTGTGCTTGAAAATTAATATCAGCTGCGTTATTTAACAGCAACGAGGAATCTTTAATTTTGTCAATAAAGTAAGAGTTAAATGCATCAGATATTACTTTAGGATCTGTTATAGTTGTTCCTTCATATTGAATCTCTGTAATATACTGTTTAGTTTTATGTTTATCATTTATTACTTGCCACGTTGCTTTTGATTTACTTCTTGCGTTATTGATGTAAAACGAATTTTGAGCTTTTTGTGTCAAGTTTATAATTTTCTTTAATTTCTTGGAGTACTTGTTTAAGGTGATTTTTTTTGTTGGGATAGTGACCTTCTATGTTTCCACAGAAGTTGTCTTTTTTTTTACAACAAATTTTAATCCCCTTCGAAATCCATTTATTTTTTCTAACATTTTTATATTTTTTTAATTTAAAAGGAAATCAAAGATTATAAATCATTAGAAAGTTGTCAAAGAAGTAATTAAAAGCTGTATTTGGATCCTCTGAATCATAAATGCCTGCGAAAGAAAAATATTTTATATGTTTTTTAAATATATTCAAATTGTCATTACATAAGTCTTGGAGTGTTAAAACAAGAGTTTTAACACTCCAAGAAACCAACTTATCTACACTGGACAGCAAATAAACCGGGCCACCCGAACCCAACTTTGAACTCTAATTCGATTTTCTCAAAAAGTATGAAACTTGCAACTATCAATTAATACTTACAGAAAGTGCGTTTCATGACGATCAAAATGAGTATAAATTTAATCTTAAGTACCGTCAACTCACACTGTAATTAAGTAACAAACACAATGCTAACGATATGCTCTGTTTTGAATAAATTCGCGTTTTGGGATCTTTTTTCTACAGTGAGGTTAGTTGGAAAATTCTTTTCATTTCTTTAGTGTTTGTGTATCGTTGGCTCAGATGCGTGTATTTTTGCTACTTTTTTCGATCAATAATGGATACGACACCTCAGGAAGCAGCTCAAGCTGTAACGCTCCTTCAGGCAGGTATTGGGCAACGTGAGGTCGCTCGAAGACTTCGAATCAGCAGATCTTCGGTGCAACGAGTTTATAAACGATACCTAGAGACTGGAGCATTCAATCGCCGCCCAGGTACGGGGTACAGACCTAAGGCTACATCAGCAGCCGATGATCGTTATATCAACTTACTGTTCTACGAAATCGTCGCCTCAACGCAGTTTACGTTCAACAAAGTCTGCGTGATGAACGCCAAGTGAGCATAAGTTCAGATACTGTAAGGAGGAGACTTGCCGAACGGAACCTGACTCCAAAAAGAGCTGCTACAGGCCCAGCAATAACCGAAGCTCACCGTCGAGCACGACTTGAATTTGCTCGAGGGCATAGGATTGGACGTTAGAGCAGTGGGGTAATGTGCCCTTCACTGATGAGACCGTTACTCTGGAGATGGAGAACGTTACTCTCAGTGTTCCATCGAAGAAACTGTTGCATATGGAGGAGGATCTCTAATGGTCTGGGGCGGCATCTCGTTAACCGCACGTACTGCGTTGGTTTTCATCGAACCGACGGGCCGTACACGTGGACTAACATCGCATCGGTACATTACTGAAGTCCACGCAGACCATGTGGTACCTTACGCAGGATATATTGGCCAGGATATGCAGTTGATGCATGATAATGCACGGCCTCATGTTGCTCACGTGGTGACCCAGTATCTACGCGACGTCGGCATTCATACGATGGATTGGCCAGCTCGAAGCCCAGACTTGAATCCGATAGAACATTTATGGGATGAGCTGAAACGTCGGGTTCGAGCCCTGGTACCTGCTCCAACAAGGCTTCCAGAGCTGCGAATCGCAATTGAAGAGGAATGGAACGCAATTCCCCAAGATTTCATCGTCAGGCTCGTGAGGTCAATGAATACGAGGATGCTAGCAGTTGTCCGAGCAAGGGGAGGGAACACTGAATACTGACCAAAAACTTTTTTTCACTTTTTTCCTTGTTTCCGGATTAATTTTTGTTTTTTAATTTGTGATTACTTATCATTTGTATAACTACAAAACGACACTTCTTTGTAAACTCTTTAATAAACACTTAATTTGATTAATTGATTACAATGTGTTACCATTTATTTTAATCGTCATGAAACGCACTTTCTGTAAGTATAAATTGATGTTGCAAGTTTCATACTTTTTGAGAAAATCGAATTAGAGTTCAAAGTAAGCAGGTGGCCCGGTTTATTTGCTGTCCAGTGTATTTTATTTCTTGGTATTTCAATAATTTGAGCAGAATGGTCTGATAATGCAAAGTCAAATACATGAGTATTACATTCATGTCGCATGTTATGCGCAATATTGTCCAAACAGGTACCAGAAAATGGTCTAGTTACTTCTCTTATTTTTAATTTGAAATTATAACTCAATAGAAAGCACTCAAACCACACACAAAACCACCAGGTTTTCGGGTTAGTGATGACAATGTGAACAAGGTTTTGCGTTTGAAACGTGCTATTTATGGCTTAAAACAGGCATCTAGGGCATGGTATAAAAGAGTTGATGATTTGTTGCAATCCTTAGGTTATAACAAATGTAAACTAGAACCATGTTTGTTCACAAAAATGGATAAAAATGTAAAGATCATTATTGCGTTGTATGTTGACGATTTCTATGTTTTTTCAAATAATCAAAAAGAAAAAGATTTGTTAAAAGAAAATTTGTCATCCAAATTTAAAATTAAAGACTTGGGATGTTTAAAAAATTGTTTAGGTATGGATGTAACAATAAACAAAAAAAAATGGTACTTTAACTTTAAACCAAGAACGATATATTGATGAATTATTGTTAAAGTTTAAGATTTCTGATTGCAAGTTTGCAGATAACCAATAGAACCTAAACTGAATTTAACTAAAACTGAAAATTGTGACAAAAATTTAGAATTTCAGAATCTAATTGGTTCGCTTATGTATATAGCTGTTCTTACACGTCCTGATATTGTATTTTCTGTAAATTTTCTAAGCCAATTCAACAATTGTTATACCAAAGTGCATTGGGCCTATGCAAAGCGGATTCTAAAATACTTAAAGAAAACTAAATCTTTGTGTTTAAAGTTTTCAGCTAGTGGTAATAATCAGTTAGAAGCTTTTGTTGCTCTTGAAGATGCAGATTGGGCTAGCAATATAATTGATAGTAGGTCTTACACAGGATATTTCTTCAGGCTGTCAAATTGTGCAATCACTTGGGAAACTAAGAAGCAAGTTACTGTAGCATTGTCCAGTACGGAGGCTGAATACATGGGCATTTCAGACTGTTGTAAAGAGGCTGTGTATTTGCGAAATTTGTTATTTGAATTAACTAATGAGACTTATCCTATACCAATATTTAATGATAATCAGTC
The DNA here is from genome assembly GCF_032362555.1 of Amyelois transitella. Classification (NCBI taxonomy): domain Eukaryota; kingdom Metazoa; phylum Arthropoda; class Insecta; order Lepidoptera; family Pyralidae; genus Amyelois; species Amyelois transitella. The sequence goes on from NC_083536.1 coordinate 6,891,808, forward strand.
AGCCCATAGGTTGTCAGCCAATCCTGTTAACCATAAAAGGTCCAAACATATAGATGTGCGGTACCATTTTTGTAGAGAGAAAGTCGCTGATGAAATTGTAAAAATTAAATACTTGTCGACTTCAGAGATGCCCGCAGATCTACTTACTAAAGGTTTATGTAAAGCAAAACATAATAATTTTTTGGAAATGTTTGGTTTATTTGATAAGAATAATATGTAATGGTTATATTGTTTCATCTTTTACATTTTGTTAAGTGAGGATGTTGAAATATATAACAAAATGTCATAAGTAGCGCCATCTGTGTTATGTCTGATGTACCAAAGCTTGTCAAATAAAGAGTTAGTTGTCACCTATCCTTGTGCGTATCATTTTACAAAAACTCAGTGGAGTTCATGTCGAGCAAATACGACGAGCTGCTGGGTCGTTGCGACGTCCTAGAGGAAGAGCGTAGGGCGGACATACTATATAGCCTACATCAAGCAACTTGAAGGCAGAATTGAGAACCTCGATAAAACTGGTAAAATGACGTGTATAGAAATAAAAATTATACCAGCCAAAAATAAAGAAACAAGGTCAGATTTGTGTGACTTGGTTCAATCAATCTGCAACGCCATTTGTGTTCCTATGAATAAAGAGGATATAAAGAATATTTATAGACAGGGTACAATATACAAATTGTTGCCGAGTTTATAACAGTGACCAAAAAACAGGATATTTTGGCCGCGGTAAAGAAGTTTAACCGAACTGATATTGTCAAGAAACTGAATACGTCACACATCAGCATGGAAGGTCCACCATAACCAATTAATATAGTAGAATTATTAACGTTCAAAAACAAAAAGCTGTACTTACGCTATGGCAAGGGACTCAGCCAGAATGCATAAATATACATATGTTCAACAACAAACAAGTTCCGATGGTAGAGAGACGGGCCCGGCAGTCACTGTATACGATTTTATAATAGGTTGCCGGAGTCTGTTCTTGATATGCCCAACCGAAAATTCAAAGAGTATGTAAAGAAAGTACTTTGTGAGAAGGCTTATTATAGGACTGATGATTACCTTAATGATAAAAATATCTGGCTCGAGCTTGGCACAGGAACCTCGTAATTAATTGTAGTTTAATTTGAACTTATATCAAAATTTCAGTACACTCTGTACATAAATCTTTTTAAAATTGGCAATCCATAAAATATATATATATATATTAAATATATATATATATATATATATTAAATATATATATATATATATATATATATATATATATATATATATATATATATATTAAATATATATATATATTATATATAAAAAAGAAAAATATATATATATATATATATTTTTCTTTTTTCAATATTAAATCTCATAAATATATAAATCTCCCGTGAGCAATGTATTCTCCCGTCCACATTCTATTCTAAGTATAATTTAATATTGTGGAGTTGACGTTGTTGAAGAAAATGCTGCAGTGCAGTTTGTTACCGCTTCTTCTGCACTGACGCCTTGGAAGCGGCAGTAAACTTAGTTTTTAAGTAATTTATTTGACGTCAACCAAGTTGTTAAACCATACGACAATTATTAAGCGATATAATAATATCCTACAATAATGAATAAAAAATTTTGAATTTTGAATTTTTTGAATTTTGACTCGCAAGCAAAAAGCTGGCTCCAGTAAGGCCCCTGTGGCCCTTAAAGCGAGCAGATTGCGTGGACGTGAGTGAATGACCGGTATTATTGTTAATGGGTTTTTCTGTGGTCCAAGGTGGCGGTACATTTATTCTTCACATTAATGTAGGTATTCTTTAATTTTCGTTTTTGCAAATCACCCTTACCTCTATCTTGAATATTAATTTTAAATAAATAAATTTACTGGTTATTGTTATAGAAATTCACTGTCACACTTCACAGTCTGTAATTGTCATGTTTTTAATCTAATTGTCATTATCATGATTGTCATTCACCTGTCACCTTGGACTAACAATTACTGTCACTGTCATTTCTGCTGTGGTGTTGTCATCAGGGTATAATTATTAATTGCTGCGTTTTGTTCCATGCCGTAATATTTGTAGCAGTTTATTTTCTTTTCTTTTTCTTTTTTATTTTTATGTATTTTTCCTTAACTTGTAATTCTTTTATATTTGTAAAATTTTGCGGAACTGTGTTTATTAGATTTTGTGAGTAGTGACCAATGGATGAGCTTGGAGGGTAATTTATTGCTTGTTAATATAGTCACATTATTTATTATTATAATATTTTTTTTTATGTTAAATTATTAATAATTTGTTAATTGTCTTTTTATGGATATTAACGAGAGTTATTTTTCTTGCTCGTCTTCTTCTTGTAGTTTTCTCAGTGCGGATACGGATTTCACACCTGGACGGCTATTATGCGATGATCTGTCTAGAATTTTTTCAGACTATCCTAGAAATTTTAACATTGTACATATAAATGCACAAAGTATCCTTGGGCATTTCCCAGATTTTGTAACCTCATTTGATTGTGCTCATTTATATGCAATACTTGTTTCGGAATCTTTCCTAAAACCCTCACTACATTCTTCTCTTGTTGATTTAAATAATTTTAACCTTAGGGCCGGCGCCCACTGCCGGCACGGCACAGCATGTCATGGCAAAGGATTTTAATACTAATTAAATTATTTTGAATCTTATTTCAATACGTTTAGAATTTATGTTACTTTATTTTGATACCACGATGCCGCGACGTGCCACAGGATGCCGCGGCATGACGCGACACGCCGCAGCATACGGCGGTATGACGTGTCTTGCCTTTTCATTCCACAGGATTCCGCGGCACGCCATTGCATCCCGTGAGACGTATGGGTCATTTTGGGGTCGAGGAATTATGATTGCTAGCTAGTTGAAATAAGGTTGAAACTTGTGCAGCATCATTTCGATGGAGCGCATTCCGGTCGGTGCGCGGGGGCAAGGGAGGGAGAAAACGCACTGGCGCGCACGATTTTTTCTCTCACACTGACTGAGCGTGGCAAGTAATTAGCACGTGCGTACGCGATACAGTAAATTACTTCACGTAAAATACGGAAAAATGGATGAAGAGAAACTGATTAATCTGGTTCGTTCGCATGAGTGTATATACGATGTCTCCTCCCGTTTCTACATGGATCAACATATGAAAAGGAACGCATGGCAGAAAATTGCAGAAGAAATGAATAAAACCCGTAAGTTATTTTTTTACTTATTTATTGTCAGAAATAGAAACTAACATCTATTAACAATTTCATTTTGCCAGTACACGTTACCAACATTAGAAAAATATTCCGTGAAACAATCTCTTACAACCATCCCTTCCAGATTATTGAAAACTGTATCATTGGTTCTATCGATTGCATTATTAGTATTAGAGCCGAGTGCTTCCATAGAATGATCATCAATGATAAAGTTATGCAAACACGTACTTGCTAGTATAATGTTGTTAATGTACTTTGGTTGAACTTTTACACCTTTTTGAAATAGTTCGAATCTTTCTTGTAACATTCCAAAAGCATTTTCTACAATACGCCGTGCTCGACTTAAGCGATAATTGAATATCCTTTTTTTTCATCATTTAAAAGATGTGAGGGGTATGGTCTCATAATATTTTTTGTTAGTGGAAAGGCTTCATCGGCAACAAATACGTGGGGTAATTTTTGAGTTGAATGTGGTAAAGCTTTTTCCGGTGGTATGCTTAAAAAACCATTACGTAGTTTCGAACCAAATTTGGAGCTTTGAAGTACTACTCTGTCAAGAAAGTAGCGGGAAAAGATCAATAATACACAAACTGTTTGTTATTCATCCAAATTTATTTTATCACCTTCAAAATATGCTCCTTTAGAAACGATACACTTACGCCAACGAATAATCCAATCATCAAAACATTTTTTAAACGCTGTTTCCGGAATTGAGGTCAGTTCTCGCCGCGAATTCTCTTTTATGTCTTCTACCGATTGAAAACGGGTGCCACGAAGTGGTAATTTGAGTTTAGGAAAAAGAAAAAAGTCGGCTGGAGCCATATCTGGTGAATATGGTGGTTGCTCGATGGTATTTGTTGAGTGTTTGGTTAAAAATTCGTTCACAATGATGGCCTTGTGCGAAGGTGCATTATCATGGTGCAAAATCCAAGAATTTTCTTTCCACAAATCTGGCCTTTTTCGTCGGATTTGCTCTCTTAAACGCCGCATAACACTCAAATAATATTCCTTATTTACCGTTTGACCTTCCGGCAAGAATTCCGAGTGCACAACACCGCGATAGTCAAAGAAAACAGTCAACATGACTTTGACTTTTGAACGACTTTGGCGTGGTTTTTCCGGTTTCGGTTCAGTTGGAAGGCGCCACTCCGAAGCTTGTTGACTAGTTTGCATGTCAAACTCGTAAACCCACGTCTCGTCACCAGTAACAATGCGTTTCATGAATGTTGGGTCGGAATTGACTCGTTCTAGCATGTCCTCAGCGACTCTCATGCGATTGAGTTTTTGAAAAAAATTCAGGTCTTTTGGGACTAGCCGAGCGGCAACATGTTTCATACCCAAATTATTAGTTAAAATGGTACGGATCGACTCGTGAGATACAGAAAGTTCGGTGGCTATCTCTCTCAAAGTTGAATGAGGATTTTCAGTCACTATTTCCTTCACTTTTGCGATGTTAACTTCAGTTGCAGACGTTGATGGCCTACCAGAGCGAGGCAAATCTTCCATCACATCTCGACCGCTTTTGAACGCTTTGTACCACTCATAAGCACGAGTTTTTGATAAAGTCGATTCACCGTAAGCCTTCTGTAACATTTTCAGTGACTCCGAACACGATATTCCATTGGCAATGCAAAATTTAAGACAAACTCTTTGTTCGATGTTTTTATCCATTATGAAATTAGCAATACACACTAGATATGATATAACTAAAAATAGCACTGTATTTAATGTAAACAACAGATGCAACTCAAACTCCGCGCCAAAATGGAAAACAGTTGTGCCAATCTAACAACAACAAAAAAAACAAAAATTTGAATTTGGAACCATCAATAAATAATCCATTCCCGATACTTTTCTGACTGAATGTATACCGCCATCGCTGTTTCGACCATATGCTCCGACATCTACAATCACAAATTTGTATTTTGCATCCACGACAGCTAATAAAACGATGCTAAAGAACTTCTTGTAGTTGATATACATACTTCCACTGTTATTAGGAGCTCTAATCTTGAAATGCTTACCATCTATGGCCCCAATGCAGTTAGGAAAATTCCAAAATTTATCAAAGTCGGTTGCAATTGACTGCCATTGTTGGCTCGTGGGTTTCGGCAATGCAGTAGATCTTAATACAGTATATATTGCTTGACAGGTTTCGTGGACTATTTTACGCACAGTAGTGAATCCCATACGATAGCTAAAAGCTAAAGACTTAAAAGAAGCTCCTGTTATTAGATACCTTTAACAAAACAAAAAAAAACATTAGTAGACGTTAAAAAAAACGTGTGTGTGACGTAAAAAGCGTGTGTTATTTAAAATACTTCATTCTTGTTACAGATGAAGAATGTCAGAAGACGTGGAGCTGCCTTCGTAACAATTATAGAAAAGCCTTAAAAAACAGTGCCGTGTGGTTCCCGGCACTATTACAAAAAAGAATAGGACCACTCCATCTCTTTCCCATGGATGTCGTAAAAGGCGACTAAGGGATAGGCTTATAAACTTAGGATTCCTCTTTTAGGCGATGGGCTAGCAACCTGTCACTATTTGAATCTTGGTTCTATCATTAAGCCAAATAGCTGAACGTGGCCATTCAGTCTTTTCAAGACTGTTGGCTCTGTCTACCCCGCAAGGGATATAGACGTGATCATATGTATGTATGTATGTTAAAAAACAGGGTGTCCAAAAGCGGTGACGCTGCCAGAAAGAGGCGACCAATTAAATTTGAAAAGGAACTTGAATTTCTGCAAAAGTTTTTTCAAGATAGACCTCAGCTTTCAAATTTAGACTCTTCTTCCGACGATACACAGCTTTCCGAAGATACGCAGAATATCGAAAATACACAACCTCCCGAAACAGCATCAACTGTTAATTTTCCTGAAGCACAATCGCCTGTATCTCAAATGTCATGTTCATCCCATGCATCAGATTCTAGACCAGCTAGACATGTTCGTCAACGATCATACATGTCATCGCAAACACAGTATACGGAAACAACAGCAGAAATATTAAAAAAATACATTGTAAACCAAAAGAAAGAACAACATCCTATGGAGATATTTTTTCAAGCAATGGCGGCAACAGCGAAGACTTTGTCACCAAAATTACAAGCTGAAATAAAACGCGATGTCTTACGTATTGTTACTGATGCAGAAATAAAGCATTTGGAAAATGTGGAGTTAAGTTCAGTTGTGCAGCGAAGTCATCCTTCAACATCAAGTTCAGGATTCGATATTTCAAATGAATTTCATTCATCTCAGCAATACGCACCAACTTCTGTTGCCAGAACCCATAATACAATAATCGAAAGAAGTAATTTTTCTTCATTTAATAAGCCCGAACAACAATATAACACCGAACAAAACTATGGTACTACTCATACAGAATACATACCTATTCCTATATCCAGACATCAAAATAATAGTGATATAATATATAACAATAATTCCAGTATTCAATTACCGGACTATGAAAACTAAATTTTTTATAATACTTTCGCTTTTTATCATACTGTACTGTAGGTACATTTGTGATCATAGATAGCTGATTATAAAAATAAACAATTACCAAATAAATCAAGACTTTTATTTTAATATTAGTAAATGCTCCGTGGTGTCACACACAGCTCAAAAATTTGTTAGGTTATTCTGCTAAACTGTTTCAACCGAAGTGGTTAAGTTTAGTATGTGTCAGGATGGCTGACCAAAATGGAATATTGAAATATAACTAAACGAATTGGGTAGTATCTATTTTATATCATTTGGTACCTTTAACACGACATCTAGTACCTATGCGGTTTCAAAGAAATCAATAGACAAAGATGGTCAGCCATACTGACGTCAGGTTGGCTGACCACTTTAATTTATTCCAAAACCAGTAGGTCCTACCAACTTTTAACTATCGAAAATATTTTGTACCTTGACATGCAAAAATAACAAAATGTTCCGTAGCTTTGTTTAATTATTATTTAAGTATGTATGAAACGCCTGGAAAAAGTTAAATCGTTTGCATACAGAAGTGTAATTGCTCAGAAAATATTTGAAGGGCTTAAATTATCATGAAATTTTCTTTATTTACTAGGTACCTACTGTAACGTTGTAAACGTTAACATTTAATTATTTTTAAATTTTTTATAAACATAGCTTAGTTTTCAAATAACATTACACACTAAATTAGCATAGCTTTGGAATATAAAATATGTATCTCCTAGCCGAAATAAAATGTACACCCGCAGTTCTAACATTAGAATGGCGGGTGTACATATATTATTATATATATATTTATCGAGAGAGGTACTCTAGATTTCGTTTTTGGTACAGTGAGGTACATCGATAGTACCATCTTTCTGAAGATAAGTTCAATTCCGTGATGTACACCCGCGGTCTCAACGTACATGCGTTAAAGGCACCAAATGGTATAAAATAGGTACTACCCAATGCGTTTAGTTATATTTAAATATTCCGTTTTGGTCAGCCATCCTGACACATACTTCGTTGCCTAATTCTATGCCTCATCGCATGTAATGTAATATGCACTAACCTTAAACATACAGACAATCTCTCTGTGACAGGTATAGGCGATCGAAAATTAGTTTTGATTTTCTTTATATGCCATTTTAGCAAATCACTTAACTTTTCAAATTTTTCATAGTCCATTCTGTAATAATCATAGAATTTTCGGATGTCGTATCTCAAATCATTAAATATGTTGCTGAATTCACCATTTGTAGATCTTGTTTTCCATAAATTATGCACCCAGAATTGTCTGTTCGTCAAATTAGCAGTTCTTATTTGTCTCTCTTCATCTTCAGCTAGAAGTGCTATTAACACTAAATCCCAGTCAACCATAACGACACAACAAAATGTTCTTTAGCGACACAACCAACTTCGAATACGCGCGGAGCAAAACTAAGCCAGAGTGGCTGGGCTTTCAGCAGGATGCGGAACGCCGCGGGATGCCGCAGCACGCAGCGGCATGCCATTGCACGCCGCGGGATGCCATTGCATGCCGCGAGATGCTCTGCCGTGCCATGCCGTGCCGTGCCGGCAGTGGGCGCCGGCCCTTATTCGCAATGACAGAGTTGGTGCAGCTTGTGGTGGTGTCGCTATTTACATCCGAAATTCCCTATAATATTCTACGCAGTTCCCCCTCCACTTATTCAGCAACTGCTGAATTTACGCACTACACACACTTCACGCTAAAATACTTCTTGCGGCATTTTATTCTCCTAGTCTCCATATTAATTATTTCAGTACATTTGATTCCCTTTTAGATGAACTTCGTCCCATCTATGAACACATTGTTATAATGGGTGATTTTAATACGTGTCTCATAAAAAACGATTCTCGTTCCCTTCAAATTCAAAACATTGTGTCTTCTTATAATTTGAATATCTTACCTCTTTCTACAACACATCATGCACCGGGCAACGTTCCATCCCTGTTAGACCTTATAATTACCTCTTCTCTTGACAATGTCGCCTGTCATGGTCAACTTACTGCTCCGTTTTCACATCACGATCTCCTTTACTTATCATACCTGATTCGTGCCCCTAAGTGTAAGTTACAGTACCGAACTGTCCGAAATTTTAAGGGTATTGACGTGGAGGCATTGACTAGGGACTCATTGACCATTGATTGGACCTTAATTTTCAATGAGAATAATATAAATAATAAAGTTGAAATTCTCAACAGCATGATTCTTACATTATTTGATAGCCATGCACCATTGCGTCGTGTCAAAGTAAAACACAAACCTGCCCCTTGGCTTACTTCGGAAATTAAGGAGTGGATGGCACGCAGGGATAAAGCGAAACGGCGATATAAGAGATGTCCGATTGAACGTAATTTGCAATTTTACAAGATGCTTCGCAACCGGTGTAGTCGTTCATGTCGTGACGCCAAGAGACGTTACTTCCACGAATCGCTTGTGAATCGAAGCCCTGCCGAGATGTGGAAATTTTTGAGGTCTGTTGGTGTGGTAAACTCCTCTTCTCCTACTTTCGCTCATTTTAACCTTAATGATCTCAATAAACATTTCTCACATCCCCCTATAAGTTTATATCTAACTATTAAATCTGCTACTCTCTCCAAATTATTAGACATACCCACCCCCACTTATCCTGCCTTTGAGTTTTCTGCAGTTCCTCAAGATGAGGTTAATAAAGCTATTCAACATATTTCTTCTGATGCAGTGGGAAACGACTTAGTATGCTCCAAGATGATCAGTTTACTTTTACCCATACTACTACCGGTACTAACTCACATCTTTAATTATTCATTTTCATCAGGTATTTTTCCTTTAGCTTGGAAGCGGGCTAATGTTATACCATTGCCAAAAACTTCTAATCCTTCGTCCTTCTCTGACCTTCGTCCTATATCTATTTTACCATACCTCTCTAAAGTTCTTGAACATCTTTCACACAACCAGTTTTCTTCATTTCTCTATAAAAATAATCTTATTAGCCCATTTCAATCTGGTTTCAGACCTGGACATAGCACAGCCACCGCTCTAATTAATGTAACGGACGACATCCGTTGGGCAATGGAAAATAAGGCACTCACTTTGATTGTGTTACTGGATTTCACTAGTGCATTTAATTCTATTGACTTTGACGTTTTGTTGGGCGTACTGCGGTCAAGTAATATCTCTCCCTCTTCCCTATCATGGTTTGATTCATATCTCCGCGGTCGATCACAGCTTGTCCGTGTTGGTGAGTCGGTTTCTGATTGGTGTAATCTTAGTGCTGGTGTTCCTCAGGGCGGTATACTCTCGCCGTTGCTATTTTCGTTATTTATAACATCAGTCTCTAAACTACTGACATGCAAATACCATCTTTTCGCTGATGATTTACAGATATATTGTCATTTTGATGAGAAGGACTCCTTGACAGCTATTGCGGAGATGAATGCAGAACTTGATCGGGTTTCTGAATGGGCGAAGTATTATGGTCTTTTGGTTAACCCTGTCAAATCTAAGGCTATGATAATTGGTAGTTATTATATGTGTAATCAAATCAACATTGATATATTGCCAAGCCTGTACTATAATGATTCTCCAATTGAATTCACCAAATCTGCAAGGAACCTTGGTCTTACTATAGATTCAAACCTAAACTGGTCGGCCCATATTAAGGAGGTTAGTCGTAAGATCTACTACTCTTTCCATACTCTAAGATGCCTTCAATATTTCTTACCTTTTCAAACAAGGGTCTCTCATGCAGAGCCTGATTCTTCCAATTCTGGACTATGCTGATGCGTGCTATCTTGATGCCACAGAGGAGCTACTAGATAAATTGGAAAGGTTACAAAACCTCTGTATCCGTTTCATTTTTGGCTTAAGAAAATACGATCATGTTTCCATTTACCGTACTTAGCTGAAATGGCTTCCCATTCGCTTTCGTAGAAATACTCGCATTCTCTGTCTTCTTTTTAATATTTTATTTAATCCCGCCTTTCCTTCCTATCTTAAAGAACGTTTCTCTTTCCGTCATTCGTCTAATTCTCCTTGCAGATCTTATTTGCGCACCATTCTTACTATTCCTACCCACAAGACTTCCTTCTACTCTTTTTCCTTCTCTGCTCATGCTGTACGACTGTGGAATTCCTTACCGCATGATATTCGCGATTCCCAAACTCTTACTTCATTCAAACGACGAGTTAAAGACTATTATCTCTCCAAATAGACTTATATTATATTATATTATATTATATTATATTATATTATATTATATTATATTATATTATATTATATTATATTATATTATATTATATTATATTATATTATATTATATTATATTATATTATATTATATTATATTATATTATATTATATTATATTATATTATATTATATTATATTATATTATATTATATTATATTATATTATATTATATTATGGTTTTATTTTCTCGACCTCCGAGTCGGTTTCTTGTCGAATTCCCGTCCTGAAGCCTTCAGGAAGAGGGAGATTCGACGTCCCCTTCAATAAACATAGTGTTCCCTAAAACTTTACTTAACAAAGCGACTGTGTGTAGTGCTGCTTGTTTCTGTATTATAGTGATGTCTATGTTGGAGTCTAAGCTGTCACAGTACTGTCGCAGGTTCTTTGCTATTACTCCTGTTGCTCCGATTACTATGGGTGTTATTACTGTTTTGGTGTTCCATAATCTAGTTATCTCTGTTTTGAGTAGGTGATATTTGCTGAGTTTTTCTATTTCTTTTGCTCCTATATTATAGTCTGACGGTACTGTGATGTCTATAAGATGTGTAGTCTTATTTTGTTTGTCAGTGTATATTATGTCCGGTCTATTGTGTGTTACTGTCCTATCTGTTTGTACTGGTATCTCCCACATTAGCTTCGCCTCTTCATTTTCTATGACTCGTGGTTGTTTTAATTCCTCTTTCCACCAGAATTGAGAAACTTGGAAATTGTGTTTTATTTTTCTATCATAGTTTTTCTACAATAGTTAGATATTTATCTATCATGCTGTACTATTGCAGTTATTAGATAATCGCTTTCCTTCTCTAAATATTGTTTATATTTTATTATTTGTGTTTTATATAATGTTTCTATATTGATTAGACCTCTCCCTCCCTCATCCATAGGTATATAAAGTTTTTTACTTCTGCTTTCTGTTGATGTACTTTGTTAAGTGCTAATAATTTTCTTGTTTTAATATCTATTTTTTTTAGGTCATTATTTTTGTAATTAACTATTCCGAATGAGTATAATAGTACTGGAACTGCGTATGTGTTTATTGCACGAGTTAAATTTTTAGCGTTAAGGTGTGTGTGTGTAAGTCTTTTAACTCGCTTAAAATATTCTTTCTGTATTTGTTCTCTAAGTTTTTGATGGTCTACGCTTCCTCCTTCATTCATACCTAAATATTTGTATTTTTCACTGTCTTTTAGATGTTCAAAGACTTCTCCGCTTAACAATACATGGCCTTCTCCTTGACATCCTGTCCTTCGTCCGCCTTGTAAATGTAACACGTTGCATTTATTTAAACCGAAATTCAGGCCTATGTCCTTTGTGAAAATTTCGGTACTATCTATTAAGATTCTCAGGTTACTTTGGTTATTTGCGTATAGTTTAAGATCGTCCATGTAAAGCAAATGATTTATCCATACATTATCCTTGAGTTTGTATCCTTTTCCATTGTACTTATATAAAATTTGTGAGAGTGGGTTGATTGCTAAACGAAAGAGTAGGGGAGACAATGAGTCACCTTGGAATATTCCGCGGCGAATAAAAATCGGTTCGGTAGTTACTGAAGTTCCTACTCCTCGGGCTGTCATTATAACTTTCCATTTAGGCATGACTAAAGTAAGAAAGTTTTTAATATATTTTGGACATTTATACAGATCTAATGTGTGTAGTAACCACTCGTGAGATATGCTGTCGAATGCCTTCTGATAGTCTACCCACGCCATGCTTAGGTTCTTTTGTGCGTGGTGGGCATCTTCTAGTATAGCCTTATTAACCATCAGGTGGTCTTTACAACCACGGGCGCGTCGTCTGCATCCTCTTTGCTCAGGAGCGATTATGTTATTCCGGTCACAGTGTAGGTATAGTTCATTAGCTAAAATGGACGTAAGGAGTTTATACATATTCGGAAGACATGCTATTGGTCGCCAATTCTTTGGGTCTTCAGTGTTCTCATTTTTAGGTATCAGTATTACTTGTCCAGTTGTAAACCAGTCGTCTACTTCTTCTAGACCTTTAATAATTCAGGTGTATAATTTAGCCGTGCCGTGTGGTTTCCGGCACCAATACAAAAAAGAATAGGACCACTCCATCTCTTTCCCATGGATGTCGTAAAAGCCGACTAAGGGGTAGGCTTATAAACTTGGGATTCTCCTTTTAGGCGATGGGCTAGCAACCTGTCACTATTTGAATCTCAATCCTATCTTAAAGCCAAATAGCTGAACGTGGCCTATCAGTCTTTACAAGACTGTAGGCTCTGTCTACCCCGCAAGGGATATAGACGTGATTGTATGTATGTATGTATGTATGTATGTATAATTTAGCTAGGGGAGTGTGTGTGCTAGTTAAATATTTCAGATAATAATTTTGTATCTTGTCTATTCCCGGTGTTTTCCAATTGTGCAGCCTTCTTGTAGCATCTCTAACCTGTTCTGTTGTGATTTCTTCTGTTTCACTATCTTGTGTTACGTTTTCATGTATTTTTGTTGTTTCAGATATCCATTGGGCTTGTTTATTGTAAGATATTGGCTGCGATAATATAGGTGACCAAAAATTTTCTATTTCTTGTTTAGCTGGTATTTTATTCGGCAATTGTTGTTTCTCTGTAATGTTTCTGTAGAGTTTGTGTTCGTTATCATGAAACATTTTATTTTGTACTTGTTTGTTGTTCATATCTTCATAACGTTTAATCCTACCTGCTAGTGCTTTAATTTTCTGTTTCAGTGTTTCTATTACATTGTCGCGGTCAAAATCTGTAAAAATTCTGTATTTGTCATAAAGCTTGTTCTTTATATTGATCCTTCTACGCGTGTTAACTCCCTTTTCTATTTCAACTAAACGTCCTAATTCCTTTCTAAATACCTCTATCTTGTTGACTATTCTTCTTTTCCAGGGTGGGTCGCGTCGCGGTTTTAGTTTGGTTGTAATCGTGTATGGTTTTTGGTTATTGGCTATTACTAATGTTTTTGCTGTAGCATATATGATGTCGTTTGTATATCGGAGTGAAAGGTGTGTTTGGAAAAGATTAGGTAGATATCTATTTAATTTGTGTAGGTTCAAAAGGAACTGTTTGTTTATTTTTGGTTTAGGTAAAACTAGACGATCTATTATATTTATTTCTTTAGTTTCGGCAATATTATTTAATAAGTCTACTATGAATGGGTCTTCAAAATTTTCTGTATCTGTTGTGTGAAGAGAGTTTCCTAGCGGGATTGATGCATGTACCTGATGCGGAGAATGACCATTAAGTGATGTCTGAGTGATTTGTGTAATTGGTGTTGGTGAAGGAGTAGGACTCAACACCGAGAGTTATTTAGTTGTGAAGGTGTGTCTGTAACTGTACTAATGTTTTGTGTGTTGACGTGTGATGTTGATTGTTCGGCTTTTGCTGTAGCTCACTAAGAATTTCTAATGATAATGTGTTATGTTTAATTACTGTTCTTGCCTTATTAGATAATTGAATAGTTGTTTGAATAGTTTTTCAAGTCGATTAATATATCCAGATCCCTCTATTTTCGCTTTGTAGTAACAATACATAAGCTCTCTCAGTTCGTCTTCCGTCCATTTTTTTCTTGTGTCATGACTACTGCTGGTTGGTTCAGGTACTCTATCTATTTATTTATTTTTATTTATTTATTTATTTAAACTTCATTGCACAAAATACAAATGTATAGCACAATTGGCGGACTTAATGCTAGAAGCATTATCTACCAGTCAACCATTGGGTCTTACAGAGAACTTAATGTGGGGTTAAACTAAATAAATATATTTATACCTACACAAAATATAAAATAAAATAATTATAAATATAATATAGTATATATATATATATATATATAATATATATATATATATATATATATATATATAGTATATATATACATAAAAACTACAATAGATAAACAATATACATACATAAATAGGTGCAGCGATTACCGAAATGAGTGAAAAGGCGATATTAAATACCCTCGCGACTCAAGAAAAACCTGTATACCCGCGATTTGAAACTAGAACGACTTGGGGATATCCTGATGGACTCAGGAAGTGAATTCCAGAGCCTAACAGCCATAACGGCGAAAGAATTGGAGGCAATACCTGTACGGTGAAAAGGGATAGCAAGAGTTAACTTATTTGAAGAACGTAGGACTTTTTCGTGAGTAGAACTTAATAGTTGGAAGTCTTTTTTAAGATAGTCTGGGGCAAGCTGATTATTGAGAATGGTATTGAGCTGACATTAAATGTGAAGATTTCTACGGTTACGGATGGGGAGCCATTTTAGCTGAGAACGGTATTCAGAAATATGATCGTACTTCCGAAGGCAGAAAACAAACCTGATACAATTGTTTAGAAGACGTTCTAATTTGTTGAGATGCTCTTCAGTTAAATCCAGATAACACACATCAGCATAATCAATTATAGGCAGAAGAAGTGCATGGGTAAGCAAAATCTTCGTCTTTGTTGGAAGAAAATGTTTTAAGCGTTGCAGATAATGCAGAACACTGTAAACTTTCCGACTGGTTGCAACAACGTGTGAATCCCAATGTAAGTTGGTATCAATATGTAAGCCAAGGTTTTTAACAGTCGTACTAAATTCAATTATAGTTCCGTCAAAGATCAGCGGTGGCAAAGTGTTAATGTCAATATTATTAATCTGATAGAAACTGCCAACTACTATAGCCTGACACTTTTTAACATTAACAGAAATGCCAAATCGATTAGACCAGTCTAGAACTCCATTTATGTTTTGATTCAGCAAATCAATGGCCTGTTCCATGTTATCAATATTCGTCTGTACATAAAGCTGCAAGTCGTCAGCATAGAAGTGATAGAAACAGTTAATATATGATGAAAGCAAGTTTATGAAAACTGAGAACAAAATAGGAGACAAAATACCGCCTTGTGGGACGCCAGCTTTCAATTCGCACCAATCTGATTCATCCGTACCGTTACGAACCTGTTGCCGGCGTCCATGAAGATAACTGGAGAACCAAGAAATCACTGAAGAAGAGACGTTGCAACGGGAAAGGGTGGTTAAAAGGATATCAATGTCAACAGTATTAAATGCGTTACTAAAGTCTATTAATACTAAAATTGTGACTTGTTTATGTTCCATGCCCGTTCTAATGTCTTCTGTAACTCGAAGAAGTGCAGTGGTGGTACTATGCGCCGGCCTAAAACCAGATAGATATTTGTTTAAAAGGTCGTTATCAAGTAGATGTTTTGATAACTGGTTAAAGGCAGATGCTTCTAGAACCTTCGATAAGAATGAAAGTATGGAGATAGGACGTATGTCATTCAGATGAGTAGGATCTGGGATTTTTGGGAGAGGACGTACATAGGCCATGAGCCATGAAAAAGGAAAGCGATTTTCTGAGAAACTGTTATTAATAAAATGGGTGATGATAGGGAGGACATAAGAGAGGATTGGAATTAACATCACACGACTTATTTGATCTGAACCAACGGCATTAGAGGAGATGGAATAAATGATTTTGTATACGTCGTCTTCAGTGACAGCTGAGAATTCAAATGGCCTACCGTCGGGAGAAGGCGAAGCAAGAATAGAAGAGATCGAAGCTAATTTTATATTTTCATCTAAAAGAGGAACTGAGGAAAAATGATTGTTAAGCTCATTCAAAGTGAAAGGGAATTTTGAACATGATTTCTGTACTTTACCTATACCCTGAGAATTAAGAAATTTCCACATATTAGCTGGAGAAACATTTCCTATGTTATCAGAGAAATATTGGCGTTTTGCATTTCTACAAAATCTATTGCAGAGATTCCTTGCAGCCTTATATAAGCACCAATTCTCGTTAGTACGATCCCGTTTAAACTTTCTAAAGACACGATTTCGTTTTCTCATGGCGATACGTACCGCCTCCGTGATCCAAGGTGCAGGAGGGCGTTTTATTTTGATGGCACGTACGGGAGCATGTTTATCGTACAGTGTTAACACTTCATTATTAAAGCGAGAAATTTTTTCATCGACTGTATTAGCCGACAAAACCGGAGACCAATCTATCCTCGCTGCATCAGATGTAAGAGCTTCATTATTTATTTTGGAAAGGCAACGGAGTTTCATTATGGTTGGTTTTGGTCTTGGAACTTTAATTTTATAGGAAACGTAAATAAGATCGTGATGAGAGAATTCAAGAGCGGGCGCTTGACCATGATTGGCAACAAGACCAGCTGAAGAGGTAATGATCAAGTCAAGCAAAGAGGGACCATGTTCTGTGAAGTGTGTTGAACCGGATGGTAAGATTGAGAAATTGACCGACTTGACAATACCTCGCAGCTTTTTGGCCCTGGAGTCATCCTTCATCAGACACGTGTTGAAATCTCCTAGGATCAGATGGTGTGTGTAATCTGGAGAAACCGACTCAAGGAGAGATTCAAAGGCACTGAAATAATAAATATTTGAAGAGGGGCAATAGAATACTCCCAAAGCGGCTCCGACTCCCTTAAACGAAACCTCAAGAAATATATATTCGCTGCTGGCGGTGTATTCAGAAGGTGACATAGCGAGCACACGGTAATTATATCACTTCTTAAATAAATGGCAACGCCGCCACCCCGGGATCCGACACGATCGTTTCTTATTAAGATAAAGCCAGGTAGCGAATAGCTAGTCGAAGGTAAATTTGGTTTCAACCAGGTTTCGGACACAAGAATTGCGCCAAGGTGCACAGAAGAAAACGATTCAACGAAGTCTGTGTAATGCGCGGGAATGCTTTGTGCATTGATATGACACACATTAAAATTATATGGAAAATTGTGGAATGTATTATCAACAAAAGCCCCCAAGGTCATTGTAGAATCACAGGAAACGAAACTTGAGTCACCAGATCCCTCAGCAGAGCAGAAGGTTTCTGATAAAAAAATATTATCACATTGCTGCATTGTATACCTATAGATAAATGGGTTAATTTAAATATAATAAATAATAAAAGTATAAAAAAATAAATATAATATATTATGTATGTAGGGTGTAGTTTTAAGTTTGTTCCTGCACAACCTGCCGGCCGGACCTGATAACTGATACAGATACAAATTTTATTATAAGGTCTAAAATAAATTGGTACAAGCAGATAAAGAAAAATAATGAAACTCAAACATGAAACAAAAAACATTATGAACACACCAAAAGACAAGTCTCGAGTGTATGGCGGGCTTTACAACGATGGTGTGCATTCCAAAGTGTACGATGGTTAGGTACTTTAAAAAGAAAATTGACATTTGACAACTGACGCCTGTCATTAAGACAGGAAAACGACGGATGTCAGATCAAAAAAAAAAAAAGAGAAAAAAAAAAACAAAACTATCTACATCACTCACAAAACAGTCATCAGTAATTAAGAGGAAACTAGGAATTTACCCACTCGCAATTTAATAAAATATAGTGGACCAACCATCATCAAAATACAGAATTAATAAGCACCGCGTGAATACATACACAGGGAGATATAAGTGAAAGAGGCCAACAGACTCAATTTGTATGCGGAGGTGGTGGCAACTTAGATTTGACCGCCTGTGTCTGCCGTCGGGTCATATTCCTTTTATCGACTATAGCCGTGGTCGTTCTTTTTGGGGGTGGTCGCTTGTCTACTGCCGTCGACGAGCCCTGATCACTGCATATCTCCTCTCCTGGAAATCGCTTGATTAAAGCAGTTAGCTCACCTTCGGTTGTGATCTTAACACGCTCACCAGTTGGGATCTTAATATTGATTACTCCATCGAGGGTCCAACAGTGCTTCATACCGAAATGTCGTCGAGCCGCTAAGAATACGCTTTGCCTTGTGTGTGTGAGAAATTCGGCAATACTAATTTTAGTACCTTTTAGTGCTGTTTTCTGGTTCCATATATCAGATTTGATCTTCAGAGAGCAGAGACTCACCAATATTGGACGAGCTCGGTCTGGCCTTCTAGTTCCAATACGGTGACAGATCTTTATTTGTGCGCTTGAATCTGATAACTTAAATTTATCAGCAAGAAGATCACTCACTATTATCTTGATATTTTCATTGGGAACTTCTGTGACACCATTTAGCACCAGCACTTTCCGTCGGCCTCTCATCTCCAAGGAGTCCACTCTGCAGCCTAAATCCTTGCAAATTTTGAAAGATGGAATAAACACATTCCTTGAAGTCCCGGAACTCCCGTTGCAACTGACCTATATCTGCTGATGGTGCTGCAGTAAGCCTCTTCTCAAACTCTGCCATGCGACAAGCTAATGAAGATTCCAGTTGCCTCTGCGTCTGTTGGACTTGCTCCAGTTGTAAATTTCGCTGTGTGTCCATTTTGTTTGTGTAATAAAAGAAATTTATCCACAAGGCAGGCAGGAGCAGGTATTTCTTTTACTATATCATTAACTTAATGGTTTGTAGTATTATTTATTGTATAATAGTAATAAAAAGTATTAAAAATAAAATATTAAATAATTAAAATAGAGGATCAGCTGTTTTTTAATGTTTTGCCTGCAACTACCCACAGGAAAAAAAAAAAGAAAAAAAAAAAGACTATTTGTTCATTTTGGTTAGTGTGTTCTGTAACTGTCTGTTCTGTAGAGAAAGTGGCTATGTTTGAAGTTGCATGTTTAATTATGTAAGTATTAGCATGTATGTTTAGTTAAATATGTTAAACGTTATTTATGCACACGCCATACCGCTCCAAAATTAATCTCTCCTCTCATGGGTCTACTGGCAGAGATTTCTTTTGAAATAAGTAGCACCTTTGTACTGTATTACTGTTATAAATGCTTCTGTATATAATTTTGTGTACATAAATAAATAAATATGTTCTGCTGGATTGCACAGGGTTCAGTCTTTATGCGCAAAATGGAGGGATCTCCGGCAATCCGCATTAACGAAGAGAGTGATTTTGGCCTCATAGAAAAGTGACTAGACAACCTAAAATCAAGCAGTATTACATATGGTTCCCTATATTTGAGCTACTTTTATAAGTTACTATTATTATTTCTGTTTTTAGAGTACATGTTTAGTAACAATGGCAAGCTGTCGACTCCCTACACACTAATACACTCACGCATCAAGACACTTCAAAACAAAATCAACAGCAAACAACAATACCCTTCTTTAAGTGCAACCCATTTCACACTCATATATATAAAATTATTCCAAACATTAATTACAAACCTACTACAACTTCAGTCTTACGAAACTTTATACTTTTACAAGCAAAATTCGCTAACCCTAATGAAGAAATTATAACGGACATATACGAAAATAATAACATTCCATGTGCAGAGGTTGGGTCTCCGTCTGAAACCTCATCAATTTTAACATTTAATTATAACACTCAAAATACTCTTTCAATTATTACTGTGAACATTAGAAGTTTCAACAAAAATTGGGACAGATTTTTAACATTTATAACTGACATAAACATTTTTATTGATATCATTGTGTTGACGGAGTGTTGGACGGATTCTGGATTTGTACCTGATTTGCTAAGCAATTACATATGTTATTACACAAAAAAAAGCTTAAATCAAAACGACGGAGTGGTTATACTACTCTGTCAAGAAAGTAGCAGGAATACAAATACAAATACAAATACAAATACAAATACAAATACTTTATTTGCTATAAATGCGGTACAATTAAAGGTGTTACAAAGAATATACATGTCGCGCATTTAACCAGTCATGGCATGCAAAAATACAGAAAATTGAAATTAAATGAAAATTAAAATTGAAATGAAAATTAAATTAAAATAATGTCATATTAAATGTTCTTGTCAGAATTTATTTTTTATCGAAATATTCGTCAACAGTATAAAACGATTTTTCGATAAGCCACAGTTTTAATTTAGTTTTAAAGGCATTCAAAGATAGCGACTTTATATCCTCATTGAGGCCGTTGTATATTTTGACAGCCATTTGATAGCTATTTCTGCTTTTTACTTTTGTGGTTGAGATGAGTAGATTTAGTCTATTAGGATGTCTACAGCTATATTTGCTAGTGTCATTTCGTTTTTTAAATAAGTTAGGGTTATTTTTGACAAATACACATAATTCGAATATATATAGGCATGGAACAGTCAATATTTTTAATTCCTTAAATAGAGGTTTGCATGATGTCAGAGGGTCTACGTTGCATATTGCTCTGATACACGCTTTTTGAGCTATAAAAGCACGTTCCATATGACAGGAATTTCCCCATATAAGAATGCCATATCGAAGAACGGATCCCACATAACCATGATATGCTTGTATTGCTACTGCTTTGCTGCTCACTTTTGTAAGTTTCCACAAAGCGTACGAAAAAGAGTTAATCTTTTTACAAATTTTGGCAACATGTCCTTCCCACGTACACTTGTCATCTAATGTAATTCCTAAGAACATAGTTTGGTTTGATTCTTTGATTAATATATTATTGTGGGAAATATTTAAATTATGTTTTTTACCATTCTTATTTATAAATTGCATATAAGTAGTCTTTGTTAAATTTATTTGTAGATTGTTATTATTAAGCCATTTTATTATTTTGTCAATTGTTTTATTAATTTCATCATTATAAGTTAGATTATTATTACATGGTATAATTACAGAAATGTCATCAGCAAATAGTGTGCAGTCATAATTTGTTATATTTGGCAAGTCATTTATATATAATAAAAATAACATTGGGCCCAGGATACTACCTTGCGGCACTCCTACTAAATTTGGTTCCTTCGTAGAGTTATATTGTTCTATTTCATTACTGTCATTCATTTTTGTAATTTCGACATATTGTGTCCTGTTACACAAATAACTCTTGACCCACTTATTTGCCAAACCTCGAACACCATACATTTCGCATTTATGTAGCAATAACGCGTGCTTTACAAAATCAAACGCCTTACTCATATCAAAAAAGACAGTCGTGACTGGTACACGTTTGTCCATCGATTCCAGAATTTTATTTATGAGATGGAAGGTGGCAAGTGTCGTGGATTTTCCTCTTTGAAATGCATTCTGTTCTGGTTTGATTATTTTAAACTTATCAAGAAATAGAGTAAGACGTGTGAGGAAAGCTTTTTCAAATATTTTAGCTATTATGGGTATAAGAGCAATCGGTCGATAATTATCGACACAATCTCGGGGACCTTTTTTGTATAAGGGCTTTACCTTTGACACCTTAAGTTTATCGGGAAATACACCGGTACTGAAGGATAGATTTATTAAATACGTCAGAACTTGTGCAATCTCATGAGCACAAGCTTTTAATATGCTAGTTTGTATATCATCATAACCACAAGAGTTAGTCAATTTTAACGACATTATTATTTTAATTATTTCGTATGTGTCTACAGGTGTCAAGAAAAGGCTAGCGTGATTTGATTTGAGATCATGATTATATGTATTATTTTTGCTATTATTATTTGGCAGATTAATAAAGTGTCTATTAAACGCATTCGAAATTTCTATTGGATTGTTCATCATGTCATTATTAATTTTTAAATTGTCAATGTTAGAAGAGTCCCGAACTGTGTTATTTTTTATTATCTCCCAAGTGGCTTTACATTTATTTTTTGATAATGTCAGATGCTTTGTGTTAATGTTTTTTTGAGACTGATGTATACATCTTTTTAGAAGTTTATTATAATTTTGGTACTTCCTTTTATTTGTACCATTGGAGTTTTTATAATAGTCAAAACGTAGATGTCGTTTTGTTATAGTCGATTTTCGTAAACCTTTGGTGAGCCAGTTTGTTACACCTCTTTTCTGTGCCCTAACCTTTATTCTAATTATTGGAAAACAAAGGTCATAGAAAAGTTTGAAAGTCTCATGAAAATAATTAAATGCAGTGTTAGTGTCATTTTCATTTAAGACATCACTCCATGTTAAACTACTCAAACATTCACGAAACTTTTCTATGTTCTCATAGCTATAGTCTCTTTTCTTGACGAACCAATGTGACGGTTTCTGTATGCTATTTTGTTCTGTAAATTTAATGAATTGAGCAGTATCATGATCGGAAAGATATAGAGCATAAGTGCCACTTTGAGTTACAGAAAAATTACTTATGATGTGGTCAATACAAGTTTTCTTGCGTGTGGGCAATTTAATGTGAAAATTGTAATTATAATTCGATATTATGTTTTGCAGTTTTCTGGATTCATTTTCACAAAGTAGGTCTATATTTAAATCACCTGTTAGAATAATTTTGTATCCTTTTTTATGTTTTAACTTATTTAGAAGACAGTTTAACTTTTCATAAAATCGAACTAGATTAGATGATTGGGGAATTCTATACAAACAGACTATAATACATTTGATTGGTTTTATTATTATGGAACAACACTCAAAGATATTGTCCTCTGCAAATTCGTTTACAAGGTCATATTTTTCAGCTTGCATATTTTGCTTACATAAAATGCAAACACCACCTCTTTTTTGATGGGTTCTTGAGTATGATGATACTAAGCGATAACCAGCGATATGAAAATTCCCTTCACTACCAGACCTTATGAACGTTTCACTGAAACAAAGTATATCAAAATTATTTCCTTCGTCTTCTAATTCCTTTAGCGTAAGTGTAATTAATTCCGATTTATTTATTAAACCTGCTATATTTTGGTGAAATATTGCATAATTATTTTGACATTTCTCATTAGTCGTAGGGTTATTGTAATATTTCTCATTTGTCGTCACGAAAAAACAAATTACTACTATTTACCCGAGGCTTGTCAATTTTAGTAAAATAGTCAGTAACACGTTTTTGCACAGTTTGCCTAGGGACTTTTAAGTAATTTAATGACTCGTTCCTTTTTTTAATTGTATTAAAGTAGTATTTAATGGTTCCTTTTTTATGTGGAACTTGCATATTTACTGTATTTTTAATATTATTAGTTTTATGATTTTTAATAGAAAGATAATTTTTATTATAGTAAATAGTGTCAATAATTATATTAATTTTGTATGTCAATTTGGATATAAAGTTTCTATTGTTGTAGTGTATGTTAAATGGATTAATAAATGAACATTTATCAAATTGCTTACAATACATAGCTATTCTGTCATTTAATGTTCTTACACTAAGATGGACATTGCTTCGAACTCCTATTACAATGACAGTTTGTTTAGAGTATCGTTTTAGAAAGTAGCCTAATTCTACACAAAGCTTAGTTGGATTTTGATCACAATCACCAACGTTAATAATTATTACATCATTGGCAGTTGATTCCAGTGTCGTTGTGGCTTTTAAAATTTCTTCACAGGTTGCTCCTGGCTTTGTTAGAGACGATACTTTATATTTTTCGTACGGAGAATTCATCCTAGCCTGCGTAATTTCGGATCCTAGACCGACGCATTGTTCCCCGCCAAATATAAATATGTTATGGTGATGTGTCTCTTTTTTGACTTGAGGTACCTTTACAATTGGAATTCGTTCATCCTTGCTTTGTTCATTATCTTCCCTCAATATATGACTAGGGTTTTCAGGTATTATGATGATTGATTCTTCAATTTGAGTTTTATTTATGTTTGATAAATTAAGTAAGCTCAATAAAAAAGATCAATAATACACAAACTGTTTGTTATTCATCCAAATTTATTTTATCACCTTCAAAATATGCTCCTTTAGAAACGATACACTTACGCCAACGAATAATCCAATCATCAAAACATTTTTTAAACGCAGTTTCCGGAATTGAGGTCAGTTCTCGCCGCGAATTCTCTTTTATGTCTTCTACCGATTGAAAACGGGTGCCACGAAGTGGTAATTTGAGTTTAGGAAAAAGAAAAAAGTCGGCTGGAGCCATATCTGGTGAATATGGTGGTTGCTCGATGGTATTTGTTGAGTGTTTGGTTAAAAATTCGTTCACAATGATGGCCTTGTGCGAAGGTGCATTACCATGGTGAAAAATCCAAGAATTTTCTTTCCACAAATCTGGCCTTTTTCGTCTGATTTGCTCTCTTAAACGCCGCATAACACTCAAATAATATTCCTTATTTACCGTTTGACCTTCCGGCAAGAATTCCGAGTGCACAACACCGCGATAGTCAAAGAAAACAGTCAACATGACTTTGACTTTTGAACGACTTTGGCGTGGTTTTTTCGGTTTCGGTTCAGTTGGAAGGCGCCACTCCGAAGCTTGTTGACTAGTTTGCATGTCAAACTCGTAAACCCACGTCTCGTTACCAGTAACAATGCGTTTCATGAATGTTGGGTCGGAATTGACTCGTTCTAGCATGTCCTCAGCGACTCTCATGCGATTGAGTTTTTGAAAAAAATTCAGGTCTTTTGGGACTAGCCGAGCGGCAACATGTTTCATACCCAAATTATTAGTTAAAATGGTACCGATCGACTCGTGAGATACAGAAAGTTCGGTGGCTATCTCTCTCAAAGTTGAATGAGGATTTTCAGTCACTATTTCCTTCACTTTTGCGATGTTAACTTCAGTTGCAGACGTTGATGGCCTACCAGAGCGAGGCAAATCTTCCATCACATCTCGACCGCTTTTGAACGCTTTGTACCACTCATAAGCACGAGTTTTTGATAAAGTCGATTCACCGTAAGCCTTCTGTAACATTTTCAGTGACTCCGAACACGATATTCCATTGGCAATGCAAAATTTAAGACAAACTCTTTGTTCGATGTTTTTATCCATTATGAAATTAGCAATACACACTAGATATGATATAACTAAAAATAGCACTGTATTTAATGTAAACAACAGATGCAACTCAAACTCCGCGCCAAAATGGAAAACAGTTGTGCCAATCTAACAACAACAAAAAAAACAAAAATTTGAATTTGGAACCATAAATAAATAATCCATTCCCGATACTTTTCTGACTGAATGTATATATCAAATCTAATATTCCATGCTCTTGCTCAGAACTCGTTGTTAGCGAAGGCAGTTGTCTTTTACTGAAAATGATTATTCACTCATTTGTTCATACAGATCACCCTCTTTTAAAAATCCAACTAAATATATAAACTTTATAGACGATATTCTCAAATGCATAAAATCAAAAAATATAATCGTCACAGGTGATAAACGTTCTTCCAGGGTATGATAATATATTCAGAAATCTTTACTCAGAAATGATGAATTCACATGGACTATTAACAGGAGTCTATAAACCAACCAGAAAAGAAAGATATATTGAACATTTCATGGTCAAAACTAATTTAAAAGCTCAGACACTTATACATAACGATTTTACTGACCATAGACCTATACTTCTGGTGTTAGAAAAGGTAGACATAGATAAAAACGTAACTTCGTTTTATAATCTCAAACTTGACCACGACAAAATAGGCAAAACACTGCAAATATATAATTGGTCTCCTTTTTACTCGAATGATAATCCTAATGCTGCGGCTAATATACTAGTATCAACACTGCAAAAAATCATCAATGAAAACACAACCATTGTGGTAATTCCAAAAAAAAGTCAGATCTATCAAACCCTGGATTAGATAAATGTATTCGCAAACGCGATCAATTATATAAAACAAACATTAAATTTCAAAACAATGATTCACTCACCTTAAACGAAATGTCAATTTATTCTAATGGGACTTACATTACCCGTGCGTTAAAACTAGACTTATAAAGTTTGTGAACGATGGATATAAATAAGAGTGATTAATGGTGTATAAACTTAAAAATTATAACCTCAAATTGACGCAGTGAACAAAGACCATACAGTGTTATATACATTGATCACTAATACATCATCGTTGATCACTTACTACTGCCTTTTTTGTACATATCTTATATAATATATAAAAATGGATACCAGCAAGGTTTGTGCTAAATGTCTGAAACTAGTAAAGTCTGTAAAAAGTCTCTGTTGCGTAAACTAATTGCTTGTTGATATAAATTAACACCCAAAATAGAAACAATGCCGACTAAAAGGAAGGGGTAGGTACTTACAGGTAATTTTTTGTGAATTTGGCTTGCTGTTAATCTTCTGTCCCCGGGGCACTGTTCCTTGTCTTAGAGGTGAATGAATTGAATAATTATCACACAGCAGTAATCACTTTTGGGTATTTTTGAGTATTTTTAATTTTGTTATGCGCGCGAGCTTGCGTGACTTCGATCTTTTTTCGACTACTTGTTGGCGCGACCGCCCGGGAGGGGGTTGCAATCTTGACGTGTAGATGTCACAGGAAGATACTAGATGGCGTTGTAGGTAAGGAAAAGGATTTTAGTCGGTTACCTAACATTTCCCCCCACCGAAATCAACATTGATTTCAAAATGGATAAACACAGAATAAATAATGTTTTGAGTACAATACGAGAACTTACGAGATCAGTGTACCTGTTCGAGATAAAATAGGTATTATCTAGATATAGAATATTTTAAGTGGACTGTATAAATGTGGATATAAATATAAATATACTATATATAACTATAAATATTATTTAACTTTATTACTTAACTATATATATATGTATGTTATATTGAATGAATTTGAAAATGATAATGTATCTATTCATCCTGCTCTTTTGGGAGAGGACTCAATTTAGTGACAGGGCGCTGCAGTCGCGAATTTTGCGTTCGAACGGTAACAACGCGAACCCTTCCATCAAGTCCGGGATGAATTTTTTCGACACGTCCTAGGCTCCATTGTTGGCATGGAATGTTGTCGTTATGGATCAAAACTAAGTCATCTACGGATAAGTTAGGTGTGTCAACTAGCCATTTTTGTCTTTGCTGCAATGTATGTAGGTATTCACCTTTCCACCGACGCCAAAAATGCAGCGTGGCCTGCTGAATACATTGCCATCGCGTTAAGCGATTAAGAGACGTATTCGAGGAGTCGTAAGTAGGAGTCGACACTAATTGACGACCAACTAAAAAATGTCCTGGGGTCAAGACGTCGAATTCGTTGGGATCGTTTGACAAACTGCACAGAGGCCGCGAGTTTAAAATCGCTTCTATATTAGAAAATAAAGTGCACAGTTCTTCGAACGACAAAGCACGTGTACCAAGTACGCGTTTTAAATGATATTTAGCCGATTTAATTCCGGCTTCAAACATTCCGCCAAAATGACTTCCTGCCGGAGGATTATATTTCCACGTTACCTTCCTGACTGTAAACTTATCAGTTAGTTGATGTTGATTTTTATTGTAGAAGTCAAATAATTCATTGAAATGCTTGCCGGCAGCCACAAAATTTTTACCGTTATCGGAATAGACCGTATGCGGAAGGCCACGTCGAGCCGTAAATCGGTCGAATGCAGCCAAGAAGCATTCAGTAGTTAACGCAGAGACTACTTCGAGATGTACTGCTCGCGTTGAGTAACAAACAAAAAGACATAAATACGCCTTTGATAATTTTGCGTTACGTCGAGTTGACTCTTTAATGTAAAATGGACCTCCTATATCGACACCGACTGTGTGAAATGGGTATACATCTTGTAAACGGCATTTAGGTAAAGAACCCATCTTAGGTTGATTAATAGAGGGCCTATTTTTAAAGCATCTAATACATCTTGACAGACGAGACCGTATTATACACCTGGCAGCTACAATCCAATATCTTTGAGCTAGTATATTTTGAAGTGACCTAGGCCCAGTATGTAAATAGACAGTGTGATAATAGTCTATCAAAATATTAGTAAAGTGCGAATTTTTAGGCAAAATCAATGGGTGACGTTGAGTAAATGGCAAGTCTGCTTGTGAAAGTCTACCCCCCACCATGAGGAGACCACGGCTATCTATGAACGGGTCGAGTTTACGTAGACTTTGAGAGCATTGATTGCCTTTCTTTAAAGATTCAATGTCATGTTGAAAATGATTAAGTTGAACTATTTGAATAATTTTATCATGAGATTGATTTAATTCAGCGGTAAGCAAGGCACCTTTTGTTCTATTAAGGGAAGAAACTCTAGAATTATTTATGAATCTCAGACACCAAGCAAATACACGCAATAATCGATTAAAATTTGAAAATTTAAGAATTATTGAGTAAAAATCCGTTTTTACGTTGGAACCTTCACTCAGCAATGTATTATTATGTTTGACAGGTTTGAGTTCTAATGGTTCACCTCTAAACTCATCAATTGTCCGCACCGGCCATGTTTGTCGTGGTTCATACAACCAGTGTGGGCCACGGAGCCACTGATCCGCGATCTCAAGTAATTGCGCCGGGGTGGCACCGCGAGAGCACACATCGGCGGGATTATCAGTACCATTGACGTGATACCACTGCAGCTCATATGGATTTTCATTAATTTTAGTAACCCTGTTAGCAATAAAGGTTTTTAACTTGAATGCAGGCGTATTTATCCACGTCAGTGCCACCGAACTGTCGGTGAACGCTAGCACCTCATCGATCTGCACGTCTTTAGACAACATAGCCACCACATAGCATAGAACCTTTGACAATAAATGAGCAGCTATCAATTCAAGACGAGGGATTGATACTGTTTTTAAGGGCGAGACCTTAGATTTAGATAACAGTAAACTCACGTTCACATTCCCATGTGCATCCTGACTGCGAATATACACGGTGGCTGCGAATCCAGCCACTGAAGCATCACAAAAACCTACTACTTGAGCTACCGTATGGTGTTTGATAAAAAGATGTCGATTATGTCTCAATTTCGATAACAACGGTATTTGAGATGAAAAGGTTAACCATTCATCAAGTAAAGTCTTAGGGAGAGAATCATCCCATCCTAGTTGCGCGCACCATAGTTTTTGCATAAAATGCTTAGCAAGGAATGTGCATGGCGCAGCGAATCCCAAGGGATCAAATAGCTTAGCTATTTCAGAAAGCACCGAACGTTTCGTGACATTCGTTGTCATCTGTGTAGTACGGAAAGAAAATGCGTCTTCTTCCGGTAACCAATGTAAACCAAGGATTTTAATCGACAAGGTTTTACCATCATCAAATTGAACCGGGGGCTCGAGTTGATCGCTAGGCAGTTTATTGAGTACCTGAACGCTATTACTCGACCATTTACGCAATTCAAATCCGCCCAATTTGAGTAATTCAACAAGCTCTTGCTGAAGTTTCAATGCTTCTTCTACATTATCTACTGACCAAAGGAAATCGTCGACATAAAACCCTTCGCGCAGAGCGCGGGCAGCGTCGGGAAAGCGACTGCCTTCGTCCGCAGCTAACTGTTGCAACGTACGGATCGCCAAAAACGGGCTACTCACTACCCCGTACGTCACTGTGCACAGTTCGTACACCTTTATAGGTTCGCTGGGCGAATCACGCCACAGTATATGCTGAAATTTACGTTGAGATGTATCAATTAATATACAACGGTACATCTTTGAAATGTCACCGCACAATGAAATTTCACGTAATCGAAAACGAATTAATAATTCCACAAGGTCAGCTTGCAGTTTTGGACCTGTGTATAAAACAGAATTTAAAGATTTATCGTTTGTAGTTGGACAGGAGGCGTCAAAAACTACACGAAGTTTTGTACTACTACTGTCAGGCTTGTGAACACAGTGGTGAGGGATTACGTACCCTGACTCCACTTGTGAGACGTCACCGACACAAACCATGTGACCGAGTGAAACGTACTCATCCATGAACTTTTTATACTCTCCTCGCAAAAGAGGTAAACGCGATAATTTTCGTTCTAAATTTTGATATTTTTTCAATGCAATTTGTTTCGAATCACCTAAATCAGCGTTTGGTTTAAACGGGTAACTCACCACGTATCGACCGGTACTATCCCGTTTATGTTCCTTAACAAACATATGTTCGGATATGACGTCTTCCGGGTTTTTAGGTAAGTCACAAGCTAAAGTTTCAGTCTCCCAAAAAGATTGAATTAAGTCATGAACCTCTGCTGAACTAGTAAACATGCAAGTCGACACATTTTGAGTATTATTATTTAATGTCATCTGACCGGTAATCACGTAACCAAACACACTACTTAACGCCAAAGGTAATCCCTGTCGTGACGGATGATATTTACCACCGTCATAAATTAATGGAAACACGTCACTGCCGAGCAGCATATCGATGCGGCTCGGGTAATAAAAGGTAGGGTCAGCTAACACCAAATGTTTATATTCGAATTTTAATTCTTCCGACAAATCGACCGATGGCATATCACCAGAAATTTTTGGAATTACTACCGTTTTAATATTGAAAATGGGGTTGTTGGATATGGTTGGTTTGATTTGACATAAAACCACACCTTGATCACGAACAGCTGTTCCTCCTAAACCCAACAACTGAGTGTTGCACTTTTGACGCGAAAGTCCTAAACGTTGTGCACAATCATTTGTCATAAAACTGGTTTGAGAACCACTGTCGATCACTACACGTACGGGCTGATATTTGCCTAAAACATCAGATACATGAACAACCGCAGTACCTAAAATTACTGTGGACCCAGTAGAACACGTCAATGAAACTTGAGTCCCATGATTATTGTTAACATTATCATAACAAGAACGATCACTATCCGTACTCACTAAATTCATTTTAGAATCAACATGTAACGTGTGATGATGTTTACTTTTGCATACCGTACACGTTATCTTTGACGGACACTCGCTAAGCGCGTGACCTTGACGGAGACAGTTCTCGCACAAGCGGAGTTCCTTTATTTTGTTTACTCGTTGCACCGGTGTCAACGCAATGTATTCGTAACATTTATAAATTGAATGAAAAGGTTTATTGCAATACAAACAGCCTTTGTTTGTAGGCTCAGCCTTAACAGTGGCCGCATTACTAGCCAAACACGTTTTTGTATTGATATTTTTCGTGTTAGGTTTACCACTAGATTTATTTGAAAACGAAGACATAGACAACTTACTAACACCGGGCTTAAAGGTACTTGTACTTGTTGACATTTCTAACATACGGGTTTGATTGTTGACAAAATCGATTAATGTTCTAATAATAGGTATTTCCTTAGAATAAATTACATACATACATACATACATATCATCACGTCTATATCCCTTACGGGGTAGACAGAGCCAACAGTCTTGAAAAGACTGAAAGGCCACGTTCAGCTATTTGGCTTAATGATAGAATTGAGATTCAATTAGTGACAGGTTGCTAGCCTGTCGCCTAAAAAAGAATCCTAAGTTTGTAAGCCTATCCCTTAGTCGCCTTTTACGACATCCATGGGAAAGAGATGGAGTGGTCCTATTCTTTTTTGTATTGGTGCCGGGAACCACACGGCACTTAGAATAAATTTTTTGTTCGAATTCACGTCTAGAAACCGGGTCTAAATTACGAAGTCCGATATAACATAGAATAAATCCCGCTAAATCATTTATTTTCAACAATTCAAGGGCCTGAACACACTCCTGAAATGTTTCTAAAAATGAATTTAATCCGTTTACAGACTCATTAGGCAACGGCTTAAACGCAAACAACTTATCCAAATAACGCGTGGCTATAGCACGTTTGTTTTCGTACCTGTCACATAGACTTGTCCACACGATGGTATAATTATCATTCGATACAGGCAAACTTTTAACGATTTGAAGCGCAGGTCCGCTGACTACTGACAATAGATAATAGAATTTTTCGATATCGCCTATCGCAGTATTTGTATGGATCAAACTCGAAAATGTATCACGAAATGTAACCCAATTCTCTAATTTTCCATCAAAATGCACTAACTCGATTTTAGGTAAATGAGGCTGGGCGCCGCGTTCCGATCCGTTTTTTATTTCACTATGTTTCGACGATTTTGAGCACGATTCATCAAACTTTTGAAGTATTCGTTTTATCTTGAAATAAAGATCATCGAAAGCATGTACTTCTTGATCAGAAATAATATAATTCGGGTCACGTTTCAATTGCAACGCGGTAATTTCATCGACAATTTTTTCAAATATCCCACGCGTGGACTCGAGGTCAGGGACCCGCACGGACAATTTGCTAAGTTCGAAACTATTGTTCTCTACACTTTTAGCTACATCATAATATTGTTGAACACGCCTAAAATATCGTTCTTTTCGACTAATAAGTGTATTAATTTTTATTTCAAGTTCCGACAACGGAGCCATTTTGAATTACGAACGAAAATGGCAGGTAGGTATAACGCGTGCCGCAACACAAAAATACACTAAATTGAGTCGTAAAGATATTAAATATGATAGAAATAGATAAGTATAGATGTATTACTACGTATATAACTATAATATTGCAACAAATAGAACTATTGAATGAATATTTGTGCAAAATATGAGTTGAATAAAACGTAAGTAGGTACCTACAAGGCGTAGGCTAACAAGTGAAATAATGTCTATTTTGATACCCTGTTGAAACGCCAATTACATATCCGGCTCAAAGAACCAAATTATGTTGCGTAAACTAATGCTTGTTGATATAAATTAACACCCAAAATAGAAACAATGCCGACTAAAAGGAAGGGGTAGGTACTTACAGGTAATTTTTTGTGAATTTGGCTTGCTGTTAATCTTCTGTCCCCGGGGCACTGTTCCTTGTCTTAGAGGTGAATGAATTGAATAATTATCACACAGCAGTAATCACTTTTGGGTATTTTTGAGTATTTTTAATTTTGTTATGCGCGCGAGCTTGCGTGACTTCGATCTTTTTTCGACTACTTGTTGGCGCGACCGCCCGGGAGGGGGTTGCAATCTTGACGTGTAGATGTCACAGGAAGATACTAGATGGCGTTGTAGGTAAGGAAAAGGATTTTAGTCGGTTACCTAACAGTCTCCTTAACAGAAGTTGTCCCGATGAAGGATTAAATCAGCATAAAAGAATTATCGAATTGGAGAAAACAGTAGGGAAATTAACGGAAGACATAAAAATAGCTGACAAATAAATACAAAATTTAATTACAGAAAATAAGAAACTTAAAGTAATGCTAGCAAACAGAAATATTGAGTCATATAGATTCAAAACCAGCAACATCCATTTTTTCACTATCGCAACTTTGAATGTAGTCTGAAAGCGTTGTTTTAAATATATGTAGGCATGTAAAATGATCGTAGCAAAAACATCAATATCCTATAAAAAACAGACTTTAAATCGTGAAGTTAATGGCAAACACAGCAATATCCTACCCTGTCAGGTACAAAGACAGCATTATCCCTTTCGACCAATCAGAGCACAGGATTTCGCTGCCATTTCTATGGCATCTTTGTTGTTTTTTTTTCAGTGCGTTCCTTATTAATTAGTGATAGGAAAATAGTGATAACTTGAAAAGGAACTAGAAAAATCTTCAAGATGGAATGTTTTCCTAGCCCTTGCAATAATAAAAATTCCCGAAAAAGGAAAGCAATGCCCGAAACATGGAGGAGAAATGTGGCCAAAATTAAGCGGTAAGTTATAGCACATTGATACTTAACGGTGTTTTCACATTAATGATTCGTGAATTCATGATTCGTTTGAAGAAATTGTTTGATGCTATATTTTTTTGTGGTCTGCATTGGTTACAGACCGATAGATTGTAAATATATTTTTTAAGAACTTTCCAGAAATATAAACAAATCGCGATGTAAAATTCTCTATTATAGCATGAATTTCTGTAAACAGATACCCCATTACACATTTACATTTGATGTGATATCATTATGACGATTTTGTGTGAAAAACTACAGAAATTATAATTAAAAAAAGAAAGATGCTTTGACTTTACTTAAGAGTCATTGGGGTGATGAATGGGAGGAAAATGATGAATTAGAGTTCTTCAAATCTTTATCGCTCAATTAAATTTAACGAAGTTGAACATGAATATGAGGAACATGCCGATGATGAAAGCCTTTGTGAGATGCAAGAAGAAGTGGATGATATGCATGTTTGACTGATTTTGTTTAATTTAATCTTGTCTAATTTGATGTTCAATTTACCTTTATATCATTAAAGTTTGATTTCATATTAAAGTGGATTTTATTTCTTTCTTTAATATAACATATTTACATGAATAAAAAAGGAATTGAGATTTCAATAATAAGTATCAAAAATATTAATCCGCGTATACACTAGAAACCTCAGATGCAAATATAGCAATATCCAAATTAAAAAGAAGCAAAAGTAGCAACATCCATGTTTGAGATGCAAAAACAGCATTATCCCAATATAATTATTATTTATTTTGTAGACGATGAAGTTAATATTGAAAATTTCGTAAACTACATACGTTTTTCAACAATAAGATGTAATTATAATTGATTAGACACTGTTCTATCAGATAAAAATTAAAAAAATCTACTGCTCTAATTTCTGTTAAAGTGGATGTTGCTGGTTTTGAATCTATATGACTCAATAGAATTAACTAAACCGACATCAAATAATAAGTCTACCCCCAAGAAAACATTAAAAAAAAGAACTGAAACGAAATCCAATAAAAAAGGAAAGTTTACCAGGCATGTCACCACCCCGCTTGATCTGCAAACATCTCAACCGAGGAAGAACATCTCATTGAATAATTTAGACCATTTCAAAGACAACAAAATTACTCCTACTTCACCCCAAATACCTCAGTTAATTAATGATGATGGTAACGCTTCAATTATTTCCAATCTTAAACCACATCGCAAAATATTTATTTACGGTGACCAACAGGCACGTGGGATGGCAAAAAGATTGATCGAAACCAGAAGTGGGCAATGGAATAATCAATACGATGTGATTGGAATTGTAAAACCAAATTCTACCGATGAGGACATTCTAAAGCCATTAAAAAATAGTGATCTAAAAAATAAGCTACATAAAGAAGATCTATTAATATTAGCTGTTGGATCAAATGGCGCAAACCCTTATAAGCTTTATACAGAATTATGTAACATTATATGTAATTACAATTCCAATAATATATTTATCTTGAATGTACTGTATAACAATTTATTAGAAATAACATTATTAAATAATCAATTAAAATTCATATCACAGAAATACGAGAATTGCCATTATATTGACACTAATACAAATTATTATTCCAAGTTAAGCTCGATTTGTTTTAAGATAAATGTAGAAATTGATTTTTTGAAATATAAAAACTCTTTCAGGTCGCCGTCAATCTGTTAAAGTCGACAATGTTAGTTCTGATTGGTGTGATGTTGGCTCCGGTGTTCCGCAAGGCGGTATCCTTTCTCCTATTCTATTCTCCATGTATATTGATGGCATTACTAAAACTCTGTCTTCTTCTTTTCATCTCTACGCTGATGACCTACAAATTTATTCCGCAGCACCCCTTCAAAATCTCAATTCTGCAATACACAAAATCAATTCTAACCTAACCAAGATTGCTGAGTGGTCTCGAAATTTTGGACTCATGGTGAATGCTGCTAAATCTCAGGCTATTATAATTGGTAGTTCATATTATATTTCCAGATTTGATTGCACGTTGGTACTCCTCTTCTGTGACTAATTTGGGTATCATTATTGATCAATGTTTGTCTTGGGGTCCCCAAACAAATGAGATTAGTAGGAAATTATATGTAAGACTGCACTCGCTGAGACGTCTCCAAAATTTTCTTCCCACTAGTACCAAATTTCTTCTGGCTCAATCTCTTTTATTGTCTCTCCTTGACTATGCAGACGTGGCATATTAAGATCTCAACGAGGGACTACTTGACAGGCTGGAAAGGTTGCAGAATCAGTGCATCAGATTTATCTTTGGATTGCGCAAATTCGACCATGTTTCTGAGTTTTGTAACAAGCTTAATTGGCTTCCAATCAGACTTCGCCGCAACTGCCATGTCCTTTACCTTCTATTTAA
Organism: Amyelois transitella; assembly: GCF_032362555.1. NCBI lineage: Eukaryota > Metazoa > Arthropoda > Insecta > Lepidoptera > Pyralidae > Amyelois > Amyelois transitella. The sequence goes on from NC_083536.1 coordinate 6,928,374, forward strand.
TGTCCTATATAATCCCCATTGCCCAAAGTACTTATTCCAGAAGTTTAAGCTTCGTGTCCTTGATAATCGTTTTCGTGCTTGTAATATTCCTTTTTTGTCAATTCCTGCTTATTCCTCGCATTCCTATTCCAAATCTTCGCCGTCCTCGCTGCTAGATTGTGGAATAAACTGCCTGCGGTCGTAAGAACGGCTACTTCTCTTGACTCCTTTAAACTCCAAGTCAAAAAAATATTTTTCGATCGTGTAACGCATTGAGTTGTTATGTGTATATCATGTATGTATAAGTATGTATATTGTTTTATTATTTAAGTATGTTTATATTTAATTATTTTTATTTTATTTTATTTTTTACCTTTTCTTTTTGTCATTGTACCTAGCTGCAGCTACTATCCCTTTATATAATATATTTCTTTGAAATACCTGGTTGACTGGAAGAAATCCCTCACAGGGATAAGTCCGCCCTTGTACGTCGTTATTTTTTATGTTTTTTTTATGTATTACTTATAATTTGTTATGTACAATAAAGAATTTACAAACAAACAAACAAACAAACAAACGAATATTTAAAAAAAAATTGAATTCATATATACCTGTTATTGACACTGATCGTCAGGCCTCATATGAATTTTATGAGGGACATTGTCGAGTTCCCAAAAGCGTTGAGTAATTGATTCTAGCGTTGAGGTTTGTTCAGTAAAACAAAAGAAAGTTTTATTATTAGCATTGCGACAGGGCTTGATGCGCGTAACAGCAGCCTTACCCATGGCTACATATCCAAGAGTAGTTTCTAACGCAACTACGGAAGAATGCGGTGAAGTCACTTTGTCACTTCCTAACAGAAACGGGAAGAGCTCGTTACCAATTAAACAATCCACCTCGCCGGGCGTGTGGTAATTATAGTCAGCCATTGGTAAGTCACTAAAGTGAGTTAATTTAGAAATATCTAACTCATAGTTGGGTAGGTGGTCGGTGATCGAGTCAATAACACGCGCAACTATATCATACGAACACATAGGATCGAAACGGGAATGGAATTTCAGAGTAGTGACTCCGTATGATACACCTTCGGTCTGACCGATACCTTTAATCGAGGAGGAAGCGGGAGTTATTTTTAAATTTAATCGATCACAGCAAGATTTTGTGATGAAGTGGCTCATAGATCCACAATCTAAAAATAGACGTAAATTATGTCGCTTATTCTTATTAAAAACATAAACGGAAGCAGTAGGTAAAACAACGGTATTACCTAGCTCATTACAACGAGACGAAGTAACAACCGACAGCGCAACATTATTTAAATTATTCGAGTCTGCGTGTACTTGCTGCATAGAATTCGACTGTGTGAGCGTATCGGCAACAGGGGCTGAATACGGTGCGTGCGAGTGAGACGGATAGCTCACTGACGTCGCCTTGTGACTAGACGGTGTGATAGCACTTTGAGTATCATGCATGTGCAACAATGAATGATGTCTTTGCTGACAAATATTACAGTTACGTTGAGAACGACAGACTGCAATATTATGAAATCCGAGGCAATTAATACAAAAATTGTACTTAGTGACTAAATTATTTCTGGAAACTGGAGTCTGATTCAAGAAATATTGACACTTATACAATGCGTGTGAAGGTTGAGAATTGCATATCAAACAATTGTAAGATAGTGAGTTTTTAGAATTAGAATTACGTATGTCTGTTTTGGTATTTATCTGATCGGTGTTAGCGAAATAATTATGCGTTGCTTTATTTTTGTTAGTATTTTTATTAGCGTTCGAGGGTAGCGTTTTGTTCATAGTATAGGCGGACGAACGAAGCGTTTGTATCTTGTTTTGATGATTGACAAATTGCGTTATTTGAGAAAAAGTAGGTATCTCAACACATGAATGCATTTGCTCAAATAACCTTACTGTTTCTTTGTCAAGTTTATTGAGTGCTATATGCGTAAAAATATAATCGGACAAGTTATCGATTTTTAATCTGCGTAACGCAGATTCGGCCGAGCAAAATTGCTCCAAGAATGTATCAAGGGATTGGCCAGTCTTAAAATTAATCATTTGGTCAATATACAATGACGCTTGGACTCTGATATCTTGGTATTTCTTCAAAAGCGCGTTCCAAATAATCAAATAATTGTCTGACGTGGGAGGTATACCGGAACATACTGTTAGGGCTTTACCTGTTAGTTTGCCTACCAGATACTGAACCTTCTCCGCATCCGTCAAGCGGGGATTTTCGTGAATTAAACTCTTAAAGTTTTCATAAAAGAGTGACCATTTTGTCGGGGTACCATCAAATGATATCAAATTAAGCGGGGGTAATTTCTTATTCAACAATTCAAACTTTTGATCGCACCTGGAAATCTTACAGTTGTATTTATTTTCGCAAGCTTTAATATGACAATAAAGTTGGTCAAAAGATTTCATACTGGAGTAATCCGGTTTTGATTTTGGATCAAAAGAGATTTGAGCTATGGCTAAATCATCGAGCGTTTGCATAAAATCAGTCCTAGTTTTTTCAAGCGATTGTATCATTATCAAGAACTGCTCTTTGTTTGTTTCATCGGAAATATCTTTACTAAGTGTATATGCGTCTTGAATAATAGCAAAAAGATGTTCCTTTTTTGCTGTTAATCGAACAATTTCGGGAGAATATGCACATTCAGACTTTTGTTTCGACATTTTAAAATGAAAATATGTAAAAAATTACTTTAACTAGAAAATAAATTTATAAAATAAATCGGTGAAAATAAATATGGCGGCGATGTCGATAAATAATTTGACGCAAATTCGTAACAAAAAATATCAAATTATCTCGAAAAATACAATTGAACGAATATTTGTTATGCGTAATATATATTCTATTGTGAATATATAAGATAATAAATTATTATATTTAAGAGAAACATATGAGTTTATGAGTGTTTAAGCGAATGAAAGTGTAGCGTAATGTAGGTAGTTAAGTATGTAGTAATGAAATGCGTTGCGTGGTGCGTTGGAATTGAGTAAAATATACAATATTAATAGCGTGTGAGAAGTATTGCGTTGAAGAAGAGTAATGTGAGGATAGCAGATAGGGATACGGCTCGTGAGGAACACTTGGTGTCGCGGAAGGATATGGACAAGGAGTACCTTTTATCCGTAACTCGAGCTCTCGTCCAGCGCCGGTATCTTCCACGATCCAAAGGGTAGTTTTTGGGAAATACAAATCACTGCACTTCACAAATTAACCCCGGGGTGCGTAATTAATAAAGTTTTAGCGTCTTTGATGAATTTTGCGAATATTCACAACCGATGCAGAGAGCGGTGCAGTTGCGCGCGGAGACGAAATTAGAACGTTTTCTTTTTAAATTATTTTGACATTTGTGAAAGGAGTGAGAGTGGGACAGGAATAGGATTGAGTGCGTGCGTGAAAGAGTGCGTGTATGTAGTGTTGCGTTTATAAAAAATATATTAAAAAATAAATAATTGGCGAAGACAGTCAGAATCAGCTTTTCATATCAAACAACTACTTGATACTACTGTCGAATGCTTAACCTCGTTGAAGAACTTGGGCTTGCCTGCAGACTAGTGGGATGCTATCATAATTTATTTGACAGTTTCAAAATTAGATCCTGAAAGTCATCGCTTGTGGGAGCAAGGAATCTCGGCTGAAAGAGAGGATTTTCCTTCATTTGATACACTAAAACAATTTATGGAAAGCAGATTTAGATCTCTTGAAATGATAGAACCTGCAACTAAGACAAATAAGAGTAAAACATTTCATGCTACTGTAGAATCTGGTTCGTGCGCATTCTGTAAAGAAGATCATTACATTTACCAATGTAAACAATTTGTAAAACTACAATACAAAGAGAAACATGACTTTGTACAAAACAATAATTTATGCTTCTATGAAAGAAAATTAACTAAAGATGAGAAAAGATGTGAAGAGATTTACAAAGAAACTACAACTAGAACAGAATCTGGAAGATACAAGGTACAATTACCGTTTAAAGAAGGGATAAAGACACCGGTAGACAAATGTGGGATGACAAAAGACATAGCTACTTCAAGATTCTTACAACTAGAGCGAAAGTTAGAACAAAACAGTAAACTAAAAGAAGAATATACAAAGGTCATCAAAGAGTATGAAGATTTAGGTCATATGACTTTAGCTAAAACAGAAGAAAGGGATGTGATATACTTACCTCATCATGCAGTGATCCGTAACGATAAAGATACAAGTAAATTAAGAGTCGTTTTTGACGCATCTTCAAAGGGTTCTAAAGGACAGTCACTGAATGATACACTGCTTACTGGACCTGTATTACAAAAAGATTTACGTTCATTAATAATACTTTGGAGACAACACAAAATAGCTCTAGTAAGTGACATAATAAAAATGTACCGTCAAGTCTTGATTTCCAAAATTCACTCAAATTATCAGCGTATCATATGGAGAGACAATCCTCACGAAGACTGTAGATCCTACAACTTACTTACCGTCACATTCGGTACTGCATGCGCCCCATTTCTTGCTGTTCGCACCTTATTTCAAGTAGCTGAAGACGAAAAACACAAATATCCATTAGGAGCTGAAATTGTAAAGTCCTGTTTCTATATGGATGATTTAATGCCCGGTGCACATGATGATATTCTAGCTATAGAAATATACATTCAGTCAGAAAAGTATCGGGAATGGATTATTTATTTATGGTTCCAAATTCAAATTTTTGTTTTTTTTTGTTGTTGTTAGATTGGCACAACTGTTTTCCATTTTGGCGCGGAGTTTGAGTTGCATCTGTTGTTTACATTAAATACAGTGCTATTTTTAGTTATATCATATCTAGTGTGTATTGCTAATTTCATAATGGATAAAAACATCGAACAAAGAGTTTGTCTTAAATTTTGCAATGCCAATGGAATATCGTGTTCGGAGTCACTGAAAATGTTACAGAAGGCTTACGGTGAATCGACTTTATCAAAAACTCGTGCTTATGAGTGGTACAAAGCGTTCAAAAGCGGTCGAGATGTGATGGAAGATTTGCCTCGCTCTGGTAGGCCATCAACGTCTGCAACTGAAGTTAACATCGCAAAAGTGAAGGAAATAGTGACTGAAAATCCTCATTCAACTTTGAGAGAGATAGCCACCGAACTTTCTGTATCTCACGAATCGATCCGTACCATTTTAACTAATAATTTGGGTATGAAACATGTTGCCGCTCGGCTAGTCCCAAAAGACCTGAATTTTTTTCAAAAACTCAATCGCATGAGAGTCGCTGAGGACATGCTAGAACGAGTCAATTCCGACCCAACATTCATGAAACGCATTGTTACTGGTGACGAGACGTGGGTTTACGAGTTTGACATGCAAACTAGTCAACAAGCTTCGGAGTGGCGCCTTCCAACTGAACCGAAACCGAAAAAACCACGCCAAAGTCGTTCAAAAGTCAAAGTCATGTTGACTGTTTTCTTTGACTATCGCGGTGTTGTGCACTCGGAATTCTTGCCGGAAGGTCAAACGGTAAATAAGGAATATTATTTGAGTGTTATGCGGCGTTTAAGAGAGCAAATCCGACGAAAAAGGCCAGATTTGTGGAAAGAAAATTCTTGGATTTTGCACCATGGTAATGCACCTTCGCACAAGGCCATCATTGTGAACGAATTTTTAACCAAACACTCAACAAATACCATCGAGCAACCACCATATTCACCAGATATGGCTCCAGCCGACTTTTTTCTTTTTCCTAAACTCAAATTACCACTTCGTGGCACCCGTTTTCAATCGGTAGAAGACATAAAAGAGAATTCGCGGCGAGAACTGACCTCAATTCCGGAAACAGCGTTTAAAAAATGTTTTGATGATTGGATTATTCGTTGGCGTAAGTGTATCGTTTTTAAAGGAGCATATTTTGAAGGTGATAAAATAAATTTGGATGAATAACAAACAGTTTGTGTATTATTGATCTTTTCCTGCTACTTTCTTGACAGAGTAGTACAAACAAGTAAATGAACTACTTCAAAGTGCAGGATTTATATTGCAAAAATGGTCTAGTAACTCTGACAATTTACTTAATACGATACAACAAACAAAAGATCAACTACAACCATATGAAATCAAATTTGACAAAATCATAAAGATTCTAGGGATATCATGGGACCGAAACGATGATAAGTTTAAAATTTCCGTTAACTTACCTGAACCAACTTTACCAATCACTAAAAGAAGTATACTATCAGATGTAGCACGCCTTTTCGACCCGTTCGGATGGCTTGCTCCAGTTATAATACGCGCAAAGGTGTTAATTCAAAAACTATGGCTTTCCAATGCTGACTGGGATGCCCAGATACCAGACAATCTTCGAGAAGAATGGTTAGAGTTTCGAAAACAATTACTCACCCTACAAAATATACAACTAGACAGGTGGATTCATACTCACCCTGACAATGATAAAGTTGAGCTTGTCGGATTCGCAGATGCATCAACTTTAGCATATGCCGCAGTTTTATACGTGCGAGTAATTCAAGGAGATGAAGTCCATGTTACAATATTGGAAAGTAAAACAAAGGTGGCACCTCTGAAACAGATCTCTGTCGCTCGTTTAGAGTTGTGCGCGGCAGTACTTCTGGCGAAACTTCTGGCTGAAGCAACAAATATATTGAATATTCCAAAACACAACGTCTATGCATACACTGATTCGACTGTTGCTTTAGCCTGGATACAATCACAACCTATACGTTGGCAAACATTTGTAGCCAACCGAATCACAGAAATTCAAACTCGACTAGATAATGATAGATGGAACCATGTAGCATCTGAAGAAAATCCTGCTGACATTGCATCCCGTGGTATTGAACCCTCAGAATTAAAAGACAATCAGCTGTGGTGGAAGGGACTTCAGTGGATGAAAAGAAAGACAATCAACACAAATAAGAAACAAATACCAGAAACAAAATTAGAAGAAAGAAAACAAACTACAAAGGCATTTTTTAACAAAAAAGAAGAACACACAATTTTAGAAAGATTTTCTACGCTAAAAAGAATGCTTAGAGTACTTACCTTTTGCAGAAGATTTCTCAATCTGAAAACAAAAAAAGAACTACGGGAAAAATATCCTACTTACCTTACCGCTGATGAAATGAAGACAACTCTTGACTCTTGCATAAGAATGATTCAGGAAACAGAATTTGCTGAGGAACTTGAAAATCTGAAAGAAAAAGGAAAGATTAAAAAGCGAAGTAAATTAATATCGCTCACCCCATACATAGACGAACATGGATTGTTACGCGTAGGTGGCAGGTTGCAAGCAGCTAAAATAACACATGATAAAAAACATCAAATAATAATACCAAAGAATACTCACCTCGGAGAGCTGTTGATCCAGGACGCTCACGAACGTTTGATGCACGGCGGAACAGCCTCTACCATGAATTTGCTTCGATCCCGGTATTGGATAATAGGCTTGAAACCATCAGTGAAAAGACACATCAGTAATTGCATACGATGTATAAGATACAATTCTAAACCAAAACAGCCACTTATGGGCGAACTCCCAAGTGTACGAGTCAACCCAGGGAGAGTATTTGAAGCTTGTGGTGTTGACTTTGCAGGTCCTATTCAAATGAGAGTCTCAAAGGGTAGAGGACAAAAGTCTTCTAAGGGATATATTTCATTATTTGTATGCATGAAAACAAAGGCGATTCACTTGGAAGCAGTGAGCGACCTCACTACACCAGGATATATCGCGGCATTTCGCCGATTTGTGTCACGTCGAGGACACTGTTTAGATATGTGGAGCGACAATGGCTTGAACTTCGTTGGTGCGGCCAACGAACTGACACAAATGTTTGGTCAAAGTATGTCTGGTGTAGTCAAAGAGATAGCGGAATTGTTAGAGAACGATGGCACGAGATGGCATTTTATACCACCAAAAAGTCAATTTCGGGGGGTTATGGGAATCAGGTGTGAAGTCAGTGAAGACGCACTTGTTAAAAACAATCGGCGACTCAACACTAACATATGAAGAGATGTCGACCGTTCTTTGTCAGATAGAGGCGTGCCTCAATTCCAGACCCATTTGCCCGCTCAGTGATCATCCGGATGACTTGACACCATTAACCCCAGCACACTTTTTAGTAGGAAAACCGTTGATCCTATTACCTGAAAAATTAATTAATGTCAATGAAATAATTAGTCCTTTACAACGCTGGAAGCTTACCCAAAAGATGACAAGTAGCTTCTGGAACAGGTGGTCGAAGGATTATCTTCACAATTTGCAACAACGAAGCAAATGGCAAACTAAGTCAAAAGCACCCAGATTAGATAGATAGATAGATAAAACTCTTTATTGCACCATATGAGTAAAACATACAAAACAACACAAAGCAGACATATGTATATGGTACAAAGGCGGACTTATCGCTAAAGCAATCTCTTCCAGTCAACCTTTGGGTGGAAGGAAATCAAACAGGAGATTGGCGTTGGCGCAGAGCAAGAAAAATAAATGTTTGAACATAATAAAATACATACATAATATATATCTATATATAATATATACAAATACGCATAAATACATAAAAATAACATATACTTAGGATAGAGTAGAAAGATAATGAGACCTAACGAGATTTTTGAAACTATTAATAGTCTGGGCTTTCCTGATATCGACAGGGAGAGCATTCCATAGACGGACAGCTTGTACAGTAAAAGAGTGGGAGTAAAAATTGGTGTTGGATGTCGGTACTCTTAGTCGTAGAGTAAACGTGCTACGCAGACTGCGTGTGGCGCCTTGGGCATCGCTATAAAAATTGAAGCGCTCCTTTAAATAAGATGGAGAAAACGGATCAAATAAGACCGAATAGAGCATTGTCACAATGTGCAAGTTGCGACGAAGTCGGATCGGGAGCCACTTCAGTTGCGATCGAAATGAAGAAACATGGTCGTATTTACGAAGCCCAAATATGAATCGAATGGATAGATTTTGAAGACGCTCTAATTTGTTTAATTGTTCTTCAGTGACATCCAGATAACAAGTATCAGCGTAATCAAGAAGAGGGAGGAGAAGGGATTGTGACAGCGCAATTTTGGTGTCATAAGGCAGAAAATTACGAAGCCTTCTGAGTGAGCTGAAAGCAACAAAAACTTTCCTGCTCACATCATTAATGTGAGGCGTCCAAGACAAAGTTTTGTCAAATATCAGACCCAAATTTTTCACCTTGTCACTGAAAGGAATAACCACATTGTTGAATATAAGGGACGGTATAGAATTCCAGTCTATACGGGAAACAAAATAAGGGCTGCCGATTATAATTGCCTGCGTTTTGGAAGGATTAACTTTTATGCCAAAAGATCTGCTCCAGTCTGATATGCTCATCAAATCGTTGTTAATAGTCGCAATTGCAGAGCGCAAACCATCAGCGGAGGAATGACAATAAATTTGAAGATCGTCTGCATAAAGGTGGTAGGAAGACCGAAGGTTATCAGAGATACGGTTAATAAAAAGCGCGAACAATAAAGGAGAGAGAACACCGCCTTGAGGTACCCCAGCCGAGATGTGACACCACGACGATAGGTTTTCGTCAATACGGATACACTGCTGACGGCCACTGAGGTACGAAGTGAACCACATAATAACCGAAGGAGATATGTTCAGAGTGCGCATCAAGCTCAAAAGAACGTCATGGTCGACCGTGTTGAAGGCATTCGTAAAATCAAGTAATGTGAGAATTGTCAACTGTGAATTATCCATAGCAAGACGGATGTCTTCACTGATAGTGATAAGGGCCGACGTAGTACTGTGTCCTGCACGGAATCCTGACTGATAGGTATTAAGAATATGATTCAGCCGAAGGAACCCGTTTAACTGTAACTGAACCAAGCGTTCAAGAATTTTAGACAAAAATGGGAGGATGGAAATAGGACGGTAATCAGAAAAGGAAGTAGGGTTTGATTTTTTGGGTAAAGGTGTAACGAAAGCATTTTTCCAAATAGAGGGAAAGCAGCCGGTAGAAAGGGAGTTGTTGAAAATTTGAGTCATGGTAGGAATAATAATGTCTAAAATTGGCAGAATCATTTTCCGGCTGATGTCATCAGTTCCTATAGCGTTCGATGTTACAGCAAGAATGCACCTCCGAACATCACACTCAGTAATTAGGCTAAATGAAAAAGGAGAGTAGTCGGGAGAAGAAAGAGAGTTAAGGTGGTTTAATATGGAATTTTTATCATTGCCACCGAAGTCACTAGAAGAAGAGAAATGTCTGTTAAGATCATTAATATCCAGAGATTTGGAAACAGTATGATTTTACTTTCCAACTCCCAATGACTTTAAAAATTTCCAGACTTTGCCTGGATCACCATTTTCAACAGATTTGTAAATATGACGGCGTTGGGCCTCCCTACACATCTTGTTGCAAGCATTGCGGGCTTCAATATACTTGTCACGATATTTCACTGGGTCAATCTTAAACTTAGTTTTAGCAAAGTGTTTTTTGGTAATACATGCTTTAATATCATCGGTCAGCCATGGAGCGGGCAAATGTTTTAACCTAACAGGACGAATAGGAGCGTGTTTGTCATAAATCTCGGTAAGTAGGGCATTAAATGTTTTAATCTGGTCGTCAACAGAGTGAGAATCAAACACAGATTCCCAATTAGTTTCAAAGGCATCCCGTCGCAGTAGGTCAAAATTAATGCCACCAAAATCACGCAGCAAAAGTATTTTGGATTTGGGTTTAGGAGGTTTAATTTTGAATGAAAGGTATAAGAGGTCATGGTAAGAGAATATGTCAGCATTACACTGACCATGTTTGACTACCAGTTCTGGGGAGGAAACAAAAATTAGATCTAGAAGAGAAGGAACGCAACCAGGAAAGTGGTGCGTGGTGAGGAGTGGGAGAATGGATAAATTGCAAGAATCAGCAATTGAAGTTAATGCATTTGCACGACTATCACTTTTAATCAAACAAGTGTTGAAATCGCCCATAATAATAGTATGCTTATAGGAAGGCATAAGATCTTCTAACAGAAGTTCAAATGTGGAAAAGTAATTAATATTAGAAGAAGAGCTATAAAAGACACCGAGAAGGACAGGAGTATGTGAAAGGGTGATTTCAACAAACAAATATTCAGCTTCCCGAGAGGAGTCAGCTATTTGAGAGAAGCGAAGAACATTAGAAGGGATGTATGATCTTAAGTAAATAGCGACGCCGCCGCCACCCTTATCAGGGCGGTCATTGCGTATGAGTTGAAACCCCGGCAAAGAATAAGAAGTGGAAGGATGACAGGAATTGAACCAGGATTCAGAGACTAAAATTGCATGTATATGCTTACTATCAAAACAGGTAAGTAGATCAGGATAATGACCTGGAATACTTTGTGCATTAATATGGATAATGTTAAAATTTTTTGAAACATCAGTAAAACAGTTGTCAACAATCTCGTTAAGTGGAAGAGGAATAGAATGTATACTATCATTTAAACTACACATAAATATAACTTATAATACAAAATACTATAAAATAAAATAATATCAAATATTTTTGCTAAACTAGCAATTACATATGTTAAGCCACCCGCCAGCAGACTAAGTCATGAGAACAAAGAAAACACCAAATGACATAATCTAATTAAAGTAAAACCATCATGAATTTCACAAAAAAAAAAAAAATAATAATTTTGGAACACGGTAATTTAGTGCCAAGGTATGCCTATTCATCTCAAATGCACTCGAATAAAGCACCCACAAATTTATACAAAAAGATATAGAAACTATAACAAAAACAAAGAAACATTTAAAGAAAAAACAAACTGTCATTGTCAAGTTGAATGACGGATGATGTCACCCACGCCACCAAAACAAAACAAAAAACAAACCAAGCAAAAGTTTTGTCGGCTCAACATATTTGTCTACCGCAGAAGAAAATATAAATACAAGAAGGTAGCCGAACATCACATCGTTAGCCTAGGCTCGGCATTATTTCTTCATAATCGCCCGTTTCGAACGCGACGACGAGCCCACGACGATTGCCGAAGCCGCTGGCACTGATGCAGGTTTTGCCGCTGGTTTTCCGTCCTCGAGCAACAATTCAGAAACATTTTGCGCATTCGAGTCCTTTGGTGTATTAGATGGGAAGTCTTCTCGAAGTTTGTTGACCTCCTCGATGGTGCAAACACGATGTCTTGACCCATCACGCCCAATGATGAAAACACAACCATCTCGCGTCCAACACTTGTTAACACCAAAGTGCTGACGAGCCGCCATGAACGCCTGATGCCTGTTCTTAGTCAGATATTCAGAGAGGGTCAATCCTGAGCCCTTAAGTGTAGTCTTGGCATGCCAGAATTTATCTTTTGAAGAAATATTTAAAAATTCAATCAAAATTGGCCTTGGCTTGTTGTCAATTGCGGAACGTCCCAAACGATAACAGCGAGCAATATTGGCCTCGGTGAAATTGGCTATCTTGAACTTAGAAATTGCCATACTGATGATTGCTGGAACAAGATTTTCATTGGAGCTCTCAGATAAACCATGGAGAAGTAGAATATTACGTCGGAAATTCATCTCGAATTGCTCCTGTTGTTGTGAAAGCAGTGCAACTTGTTTCTGCAGTGACCCCATAGTAACATTGATGAAGCTTCTGAAATCAGCAAAGGCTGCAGCTAGTGAAGTGATGTTTGGTGACGTATTAGCCTGTTGCAAACTGCACTGGAAGTCTGCCATCTTAGCATTGAAAAGTGTCATCATATCATTCATGGATTTTTGAACAGTTTCCATGGTGTATTCTTCAGGTAATAGGAAAATTTCACAACTGGCAGGTAGACTATGTTATTTAATGATAATTAACATATGAATTATGCATAAACTCTGTAGTATAAAATTTTTAAATATGAAAAATATAGAGAGGCTAAAAAATATGACTTTTTGTTTAACTGCTACCCGCCGAAAAAAGAATACAGATTAGGTGACTTAGTAATAATTAGAGAAGACGACATGCCGCCAGCAAAATGGTTGTTGGGTAGAATAACTGCAGTACATCCAGGACCAGACGGAGGAGTTAGAGTGGTAACATTAAAGACTAAAACTTCAGTTCTGAAACGCCCTACATCAAAATTAATAATGTTACCTCAAGTATAGAATACACACCAAGATGGTGAACCTAACCAAAAGGAAAGGTAGAAGAGAAGAACAGAGTTCTTGGCGGGCGGGATGTCCGATTAGTTTTCCTATTTTTCACAACAGATGGCGTGCTGCCGTATTAGAACGCGCTTTAGTTATTTTTATGGTTTTTTGTATAGTGTTTGACAATTTATATGTGTACAGTCTTTAATACAGATTTCTTCGTATTTCGAGTTTCATTTTTGGACCCAGTACGGCATTGTCTAGGTAGCCAGGAATTAAGAGAAACATTGTACGTGATTTTAATGTATCAGATTATGAAAAATCTCTGCATGAAGGTAACGTTATTCGTAAAACAAATATTTTATTTAAATCAATTAAACGTGAATTATTTACATGTGCCGTAAATAAAATTGCTTTATCAGCTGATGATGATAAGAGAGCCACCGTCATAGCGCCTTACTTGAGACAGTTTTGGAATTCAGGTGTTTATAAACTTTTACTGTGTCAACGAATAGTGACAGTATTCACATCTATAATATAGTCTGTACCTTTTTTATCCAAAAAATGCTTCCCCAAGCCCATAGGTACATCACAGATTTTTTATTTTTTTTATTTTTGCTGTCTCATGTTACCATCATGAAGTGCCATAATTGATACACCACACAAAACATATGAAAGTATCATGAATAGAATTTAAATGAATACTTGAGACAGTAAAAAAATTCAAAAACTACATGACCAACTGAAAATTTTTTTTTTGGGCAGCTGCACTAAATTTTAAGTACCAAAAATGAAACAAGTTCCGTATAGCTCAATTTTTATTAATATTCATTACAATCAGTTTAAATCAACGTTGTTCGCTTATTTGGCAATGCAGTGAAAACAAATAGAAATACTTTTCTAAAGTAAAATAAGGAGAAAATAATGAAACAAGAATTTAATCTTACATAACTCAAAAACTTATAACAATCATACTCCAATATTTTCATATATAGTGGGTACTATAGTAACTAAAAAAATAATACACGTTTTTGGTAGCTTTATAAGCTAATCATTACAATAATTAAACATTACAAAAATAATCAGATAAATCAGTTTCTAAAATGAGACGTTTCAAGTTGACTGCATGTATCAAATTGACAACACTTAAGTGAGTACTTGAACTTACAACTAATAAACAATATTCTTCAGTCTTAAAATTTCAATCAGTCTTCATTAATAATAAGATTTGGCTTTATATTACTTACATTTACATTGAAACTGTAACGACCTCTTTTCAACAATACTGGCTTAACAACTGATATAATTTTTTGAGAGTCAACAGTCATAATATCATCAACAGGGGGAAATACATAAATTCCTTTATTTGTGCTTTTTCTCAAAAACTTACAGGAATACTCATTCTCATTTAATATTTCAGTTATCTGAGCAAAGAACTCTTTTACCATTGGTTTATTTTTAAAGCCATCATATATTAAGTGAATTTTTACAAAGTCATACATTTTTACAGATACTTCAGAAGTAGGTTCGGTTTCTATATGTTCATTCTTGGTTTCACTTAAAATTTGTTTCAGTTTCATTTTAGCAGATTTGGAGGATGATGGTTGCTGTGTTGATTTAAATACTTTTGGCTGCGAAGTTATATCGTTTTGATCTTTAGGTTTGCGTTTTATATCAATAGATTTAGAGGTAGATGGTTGCTGTTCTGGTTCATATACTTTTGGTAGCGTAATAATGTCGTCTTGATTAGTGGAAGATAATGGTTCCTGTGGTGATGCAAATACTTCTGGCTGAGTAATTACATTATTTTGATCTTTTGTGGAAGAAGACAGTTTCTGTACTGATTTAGATATTTTTGATTGCGAAATTATGTCCTCTTCACCTTTTGATTTTTCTCGTGATTTAGAGACTCTTGGCTGGAAAAATATATTTTCTTGATCTTCAGAATCTAAATATACATGTTTTCTTTGTTGTTTTAATTTAATGTTAGGAATGATATTTGATTGGGTTGTGGTTTTTTCTATCAAATTATCGAAATCTTGTAATTCAGATATATTATCACTATCAGATGTATCATGTACAGAATAATTGCTAGAAACTGTAGTATCCGTGTCTTCTTCACGTGCTGTTTTCGGTTGCGTAAATAATGGATCTGAATCTATGTTTACTTCTAAATAATCTTCTTCTGCATCACAAATTCCCACGTCTACTTCTTCAATATTTTGAGTATTTGAAGGATTTGTAATATCGGAGACTGTAAGGCTTTGACCTGCCGAAGCTTGCAATTTTTTCTTTCTCACTTTAAGAGGAGCTGATGTATTAAGACGACTTTCTTTTAAAAAACTTTCGAATGCACTCGCCCATTCTTTAGATGTGCTGTTATTTTCTGGAGTTTCAACGGGAAGCTTGGCCAGAACTGTTTGTTTGTTGAGAAGGCAAATCCCAGCTGCACGAAACCCTGACTTTAAATTCTCTGAAGATGTCAACAGTTGATCTAACGATCGTTTTAAAAGTCGCGGAAACTGATCTTTGGGAATGCAGCCCCTGGTTTTCTGCTTCCATTCTAATAAGGTTTTTCGCCATATTGCTTTAAGTGGACGGAAGTAAGCGACATCAAGCGGTTGGGTTAAGTGTGAACTATTTGCAGGGAGAAATATGAAACGAATATCTGATTCCGCACATTTTTGTATAACCTTTACAGACAGATGACTTGCCAGGTTATCTCCTAGTATTGCTTTCGGACCTTCACCTACCGAACTGAAATAAGGTACAACCACTTTGAAAAACCAGTCTTCAAACGTTGTACTGTCAAACCAACCGCTTCTTGTTCGATTGTAGAATGTATTAGCTGGCCCTCCTCTCAACCAAGAATCGTAAAGGTGCTCAGCCTTATATACGACATATATTGGTAATAAAGCTCCTGATGCTGATCCTGCAAACATAACCGATGTGCTCGATTTCGAAGCGTCAATGATATTTTTTGGACTTTTGAAACCTCTTCTTACTAATACTTTTGTTTTTCCAGGGTCGTCGGTAAAGTTAGTTTCATCAAAATTCACAATTGCTTCTGGTTTTACTCCCTCCAAGCTAATCATTAGATTATCAAAATAATCAGATATCATTTCAGGATTAACAGCAGCTCTTGCTCTTTTAATGTTTTCACAAAACTTGTACGAAATTTCATGTTTGTTTCGGTCTAAAAATCCTTTCAACCAAAATCTTCCTGGCAAATTGTTCTTAAATCTAGGTTCTGTCTTTCCCTTCGTGTCAAGGTATTGCTTCACAATAAGCGTCAAGTCAAAGGCTGTTATAGGAAATCCCCATTTCCCGCAAAGAATTAAGGCTTCTACAATTATATTTTCATCTTCATTTGAAAAAACTGTGGGTCTTCCAACTTTATTCATATGCTTACAACGCACTTTTCTCTGTACAGTGGCTGGTGGAACATTATATTTTTCTGCAGCTTTTCTAATCGACATACCTTTTCGCACTGAAGCCACTGCATTTTCAACCGCTTCATTGGAGTAGTTACGGTATGGCCGTGACCCAATTTTCTTTCGATACCTTCCCATGTTCTGTCAAAAAATCGAAATGAAGATTTAGGTAAGCCCAAGATAATTGTCTTTCTTGGCAAATTTTCTTGTCAATTATTTTACCCTTCCATTGAAATCTTCAAAACCATAGTAGACATGAAAATTCATTACATACACCACAGATATAAAAACATTACATTAAATGTAATGTTATTATATCTGTGACATACATCAAAAGATAATTTTTATAGGATTGATTAATAAGAATAGAACATTTTACACCATTGTTATTTTTATGAAAAGATTATCCATTAATCGCAAAAAAAATCCTTTTCGTTCACATTCATATTATATTTAAAATACTTGACAACAAGTTTACATGAATCTATGGTTTCTATGATTTCATTGAAATATTAAATTTTTGACAGAAAAAAATGGCCGCAAAACGAGCTTTTAATTAAAAAGAAAGTTTTAACAATTATTAAGCCATTTTGAGACATAGTAAATAACTTGAGACAGTTGGTAACTTGAAACAGTAGGTAACATGAGACAGTAGATAACATGAAACAAATGTATCAAATTACAACCACTTCGAAATATTTTCATTTGGAGTGGCACACAAGCCGTCGTTTTAACTTAAAATTCACGAAACCTTTGATAGTTTGTAGCTAAATAGTAAGGTTAGGTTATGCAAAGACCAGATTTTGACAAAGATCAACACAGATCGAGTAACATGTGAAGTTTTATGAACCACAGAACTTAACAATTTATTGTGAAAACTTTCAACTCTAATTATTCATAAAATAGGCTTGAAAAGACTTACTTTAGTTATTATTTATCTTGCACACACTTTTCTCCTGTCGCCATGACACTTGCCAGCAGTAATGTTACCATGTGTAAAAAAATATGGGTGCGTTCGAAAAAACCAGTTATTTGTATCAAGTTAACCTGCAGTATCAAGTAAGGCACATTGACGGCATATCAAAGAATAAGAATTCGACTAAAGCATGGGGGCACACAAGTATATTTATTTTTTAACAGGTTTTGAAAATGGATACTTATTTGTTAAATTTAAATGTTTTTACTGTTAAACATACATATTTGTAACATTTTTCATATTTTGTTTATATTCTAAGTCAGAAAATGTCTGTATTGTTTGTAAATATGTAGGAAAAAGAATAAAATGGGTTTAATAAAATAATAAATTGTTTTATTAATTCATATTTTTAAAATAAAAAGTCTTATAAAGAAACTAATGACGAAAGAATAGTTATGAACATGCTCACAAGGGATAAATTACGTAAATTGAGCCCTACAGTAAGTTGTACACTAGAGTCGCAAAATACTAACTCAACAATACTATATTTTGTAGATTCACGTATAGAAAACCATACTCGGGACAAACTGAAAAAAAAGATCGTTTTACATCTTGACCCGGTCGGGGATCGAACCCGAGGTCTCCGTGTCTCAGATCAGCTTAATAACCGCTGAGCCACGGAGCTCGTCAAACCGCTGTGTGGACGAAGCGTTCTGTGCATGTATTTTTTGTTCATTGTAATAAATTTTATTGAAATACCTTGGTATCTAATTACAATATGAATAAACGTGTTCTAACGTGAACAGTAATTGAGTGAAGTGAACGAATATGACACAAAACATTTAAGAAAAGACAAAATCGCGCTGCGCATGCATTTTTGTTTGAGTGCAGTGAGCAAACTGTACTTATGTGACATGTATCGCTTTTGTACGATCAAGCGCATAGTCCACACCACAGGACGTTCCTTCCAATAAATTTAAGTATTTAAAAAACTAAAACAATGGTAAGTTCCTTTTTATATTTAATTGTTTCTTATAGATATTAGATTGATTTAATGTTATTCTAAATTTATGTTTTTCTTACAGACGCCGCAATACGTAGATGATGTGACTGCGTATTCAGATAATGAAATATTTATTCCCGATTCTTTTGAACATGCTCAACGTCTATCAGATGGATTGACTGAGGAATTAATTAAAATACAAGCTTTCGAAAAATCAAAAGCAAAGGCGCGTGAACAGAAGGTACCAAAAAGTTTATTTCTTTATTATTAATAATAATAAGATGGGATAAACCACACAGATTGAGCTAGCCCCATAGTAAGTGGTAAACTTGTGTCGCAGGATAAGTACCAACGATACTATAATTTATAATAAATCCCACCCAGGTCATTCTGAATAACACTATTTTTCCATGTTAGCCTGGTCGGGGATCAAACCCGTTTTATTAGAATTATTGTTATGTGTATTTTTATTTTTTGTTACAGACAACAGGACGCGATACCCCTATCTTTCCAGATAGTGAAACATTAATACCAGAGTCATTTCAATGTCCTCGAGATTCGTTTGGATTCTCCGAAGAACTTTTCAAGATACAGAGTCGTCCCACCGAACAATCAAAATTAAGTACTCAAACGGAAAATGAAGTTAAAGGGGGGTCGCAATAAGGTAGATATTTCCAAAAAGATTGTCAAATCACATGTTCCCCATCAATCTTTTGTGATAAAAAGTGCTCCCCACAAAGGTCTTAGACTGATCAAGATTCAAGTGCTTGACTTAGAGTGTAATCAAGTAATAAGTGACTGTATTCAGGACGATAGGGTCTTATTGAGCTCTCAATATGTGGTAAAAGATGTTCTGCCGCGCAATTTATGAATGCAGTAAGTACCACTTACTGCGTTTATGGTTGTCTTAAATGTAGGAGATGCTGACATTGCGATCTACAAGAATCAAAGACTCGTTTTCTTCTATCTTGCTTAGAAACGGAAATACGTTATAACATAAATGCAGTAATGAGCAGATTTTAATTTTACTTTCATAATATAACTGCAGTAAAAACACTTACTTATTTAGTATTATGTAAAAACATTTCATAATGGTATTAGCAACAAAACAATAGTGCAGTATTTACCAATAACGTCATTTTTTATATGTTGCCATGGTAAAAGCAAATGACTCTCACATAATATTAATGCAGCAACTACAATTATACTGCGTTTATCAAAAAGCTCGTCGGAATTGTTTTTAGGTTTAACATGTCATGAACGCGGCAACTGACAATTACGGCATTTATTGTATGTTCATGTATTTGTTTATCACAAGAACGATATTTAGTTTAATGTCTTAAGATCACTTACTGCATTAATGCTCCAGCAATATACGTACGAAAATCAACCTGCGCCAGAAATTTCGACATAGTGAAGTATTTTACTGCATTTATAAAATTCGACGAGGGGAAGGGGGTTGGTTGGTCACTAGCCACGACAGCGGTACGGCGCACGGGCAACAGCAATTCATTGAGGCGATGCGCGTCGCGAGGACTTAATTGATTAAGTTTGGCAAGGCTGAATTAGTTTCAGTTTAAGATAATTTTAAAGTATTTTTTTTTTGTTAAAATTGATTACCTTAGATTAAATAGGTTCGCGTGCGGTAGGGCCGCGCGCGGGTGTATGATATCTGTGATTTTTTACTATTAAGTGAAAAGAGCCGTTCGCGCAATTTACGGTTTAGGACCAAGAGACTCGTTAAGACAACTCTTTGAGAAAATAAACATACCTACAGAAGCGTCCCAGTACATTTTTGATCTTATAATGTATGTTAGGAAAAATACCTCTTTTTTTCAAAAAGTTAGTGCCACAACTGATAGAAATTTACGTAATAAACATAAATTAGTCATGCCGTTTCATAGGCTTAGCAAAGTTAGTAAATCATTTATGGGGAACTGTATACGATTTTATAATAGGTTGCCGGAGTCTGTTTCTTGATATGCCCAGCCGAAAATTCAAAGAGTAGATATGTAAAGAAAGTACTTTGTGAGAAGGCTTATTATAGGACTGATAATTACCTTAATGATAAAAAGACCTGACTTGAGCTTGGCACAGGAACCTCGTAATTAATTGTAGTTTGATTTGAACTTAAATGAAAATTCAGTACATAAATCTTTTTAAAATTGGCAATCCATAATATATATATATATTATTTTTTTTTTCTTTTTTCAATATTAAATCTCATAAATATATAAATTTGAACATTGTATTCTCTCGTCCACATTCTATTCTAAGTTTAATTAATATTGTGAAGTTGACGTTGTTAAAGAATATGCTGCAGTGCAGTTTGTTACCGCTTCTTCTGCACTGACGCCTTGGAAGCGGCAGTAAACTTAGTTTTTAAGTAATTTATTTGACGTCAACCAATGTTGTTAAACCATAAGTTTTGACAATTATTAAGCGATATATAGTATCCTATATTAATGAATAAAAATTTTGAATTTGAATTGAATTTGAAATAATACATCGAAAACAAAATGCTCAAAATGTTAAATCTCATATAAGTACATTAAAAAAAAATTACTTATATGAGATTTAATAGATTAAATTAAATATAGATTTATTTTTTTCAATATGATTAGTAATTGTTAAATAAAACTTATAATGAAACATTTACATTCTTATTCAAACTTTTGAACCTCAGAGGTTATTATTTCGTACTTATCGAATTATTAATTTTATTTGTTAAGCAAATGGACATGTCCATTTGCTTAACAAGGAACTTACGAACTTAAGGAACAACTTCCAGGAAGGTTTTTAATTTATTTTATAAGTTTTTGAACTGATTGTTACCTTACGAACCTCAAAATGGGTGCCATTTTATACTTAATTATTAGTTATAATTTTATTATGTTAAGCAAACGGAGATGTTTTTTTGATGACCAAGAAGATCTTTAATTTATTTTATAAGATTTTGAAATGATTGAACGTTTTAAAATCTGTGATTTATAAAGTAAAAGGATTTCAAAAGTAATTTGTAAATCTCATTTTATTTTTTATTTTGGTATAGTTCAAAATGAAAGCGTTACTGATTTAAGAAAAATGCAGTGTAAATGCAATATTACTGCGCTATATAATCTGTGATATAAGTCATTTCCTTTCATGTTATCTATCAAATGCAGTATATTATAAAGTTACGGCGCATATATTGTGTTGCAAAATGTAAAATAACATTAATTCACGTAACCTATGTGCTGTAAATATAGGGATTTTAGCATAAATGCGGTAAGGATCAATTTTACTGCATTCATGAAAATAATGTCTTATGAAAAAAATAATTAAGCCATAACATAAACAGTTTTAATTAAATTTTATGCACTATATAATAATTTAAAAACCAAGCGCCACTATCAAGATAATCTTCGAGTTATGCTCTTTAAGTCAGCATAGTTATTTTTAAAATTTTTTGCATAACATATTTTAGGTAGCCTAAAATAAGTTTAAAACTTTGACCGCGTTTTTCTCGAAACTGTTCTCGTGTTCTTTACTGCGTTCTTAAATTGCGCGGCAGTGTTGGTGATGAAATTATGGACCAGACTGAAAAAAATATTAGTAATATTTCAAAAAAAATTTGTAACTATAGTTATACCAATTGGTTTTAAAATTATATATATATAAATGTATGTCAATTAATGTAATTTACTTTATCAGTTTTCGTGTCATTGTGTTATTTTTTACAGATTTGTGTTATTTACCTAGTATCAATAAACGTACAATTTAAAAGATATGTGCCTTTATTTTATAGTTTAATTAGGAACTATAACCTAAATAAATAAAAAGAACACAGTATATTTTATTCAGTAAAATATTTTTATTTTTCGAAAAATCTTATTATAATTTAAATAAAGAATTAAACACAAAATTGTCTTGACACCACTTTTTTAAACAGAGTGCATTTTTCAAAGCACACCTTTTTTATGTCGAACACAATTTAACACCTGATTATTCTCCTCACAATAATCCTCATATAATTTAAGTAATTTAGGACAACCATTTTCACCCAGTTCTATAATTTCACAATAGTTGCATAACTCATGAATCCATACAATCTTCTCATTTCCTTTAATTATGACATTTTTACTTTTTAAATATGGAATTATAACTCGCCGGAATTCTCGATAATCGATAAACCCTTCATACTAATGTAGTCCCAGATTATTTTCTAACCATCGAACTCGCTTTTTTTCTTCATCAGAAAGAGTTATAAAAGAATAAGGTGCTTTAACCAAGAAAGTTTGTGTGTATTCCTTAGTTGCAATCGAAAATTCCTTAACAATAAAATTATTTTTCAGATCCTTAAACCCTTGTAAATCTATGATTATTGTATTAGCATTCATGATAACTTAGGAAGAGGTCTGGACCAATGAACTCCCTCACTCTCTTACCAACCGATGAGTATGAAATAAGAAAAATAATTAATTCTTTGAAAACCACCTCGTCAACTGGCTGGGATAGGGTGTCTTCTAAACTTATAAAAGACTGTGCGGACTATTTAGCGGAGCCAATAGCGTATCTATGCAATTTGTGTTTCTCAAAAGGTATCTTTCCTAAGGCGCTGAAGAAATCCATAGTCATACCTGTGTTCAAGTCAGGGAATAGAGATAGTGTCAATAATTATAGGCCGATTTCGCTTCTTCCAGTGATTGCCAAAATACTTGAAAAGGCTATTAACTCACGGCTAAAAAGTTTTCTTGACGCTAACAGTTTCTTTTCTTCAAATCAATATGGTTTCAGGGAGGGGTTGTCAACTTCTAATGCTATTGAAGATCTAGTTCATAATGTCACTTACAATTTAGATAAAAAGAACAAATGCTTAGGCGTATTCCTGGACTTTGCGAAGGCATTTGACACTGTCTCTATTCCTTTGCTATTACGAAAACTAGAATGCGCAGGGGTACGTGGGATTACGTTGGAATTATTTAAGTCTTACCTCTGTGACCGGACTCAATGCGTGAAAATAAATGGTGTGATCAGTGAATCTGTAAACATTAACTTTGGGGTACCGCAAGGTTCGGTGCTAGGGCCTACTCTATTTTTGGTATATTTAAACGATTTTAGTAAAATCGCTCTAAATAATTCTGAAATAATATCCTTCGCTGATGACACTGTTCTCTTGTTTAATGCGCCTACTTGGAAGGAGGTCCACAAAGCGACTGAAGATGGTCTAAGGGTTGTCATGGAATGGCTTGATACCAACTTGCTTACACTTAACTGCGAAAAGACAAAATATATTACTTTTAGTATGAATGCTAGTGGACAACCGACTGGACTAAATATTAAATTACACACAGATACATGTATTAATAATGAGTTTTGTGATTGTTATAGTCTAATGTCAGTACCATATATTAAATACCTAGGTATAATGATTGACCGTAACTTAAACTGGAAACACCAAATTGAAGTACTCAGTAATAGGGTAAGAAAACTAATATGCATAGTAAAAAAAATAAGGCACATACGTGATTACGCCACAAACAAAATAGTTTATTATTCACTTTGTCAGTCCCTATTGGAGTACGGTATTACAGCCTGGGGAAGTGCCAATAAGACAAATCTTATTAAAATAGAACGGACGCAACGAGCAATAATTAAAATATTAAATTTTAAAAGATTTGACTATTCAACAACTGAACTTTATAAAGTGTTTCCAGTTTTAACCGTGCGTCAACTATTTGTAAAACAAGTCATTTTGAGACAACATAAGGTTCCACCTCCCAGTGTAATCTCACGCAGGCGGGTTGCTACTGTTTACATGGTCCCTCAATCCAGAACTAGATTTGCTCGTAACTGTTTCTCATATTTGGGTCCCTGGATATATAATAAAATAGGCAGCGTGGTTGCTCAAACTCTTAGGGATGAAACATTCAGGTCTTGCAAAAAACTGGTCACTAATTACTTATTAACGTTAGATTATCAAGCTACAGAAAATCTTACCAAACCGCGCATTTAGAATATATATGTGAATTGTGTATTTATATATGTTTATATATATATATATACTAAACTATACTTATTAATAAATATATATAATCTACAGTTATATGGTATAATTTTAGTAAACAATTACTAAATATTTATATAATTAAATACTTTTATTTTATCAATGTACATATACTTAGTAAATATATTTTAATAGTTTATTGGTACAAAATATATTAAGCAACTTGGTTACCTAGTAATAGAATTTGAACCATTAATTAAATTACATCACTATATCCTGTTGTTAAGTATATTCTTTATCTGACAATCTTGCGCATACTATTATTGTCACCACATAAACCAATTTTAAATAGATCTGTTTTGTAAAGCGCCTATTAGCCGTACATGGGTCAATGTAAAATGGTCACTGCGGACGATGATAACTACTCTGCCGCAACACAGTTTTTACTAGTGCGGGGAGTAGCCGTCGATATCTGCTGTTACCAAACTTATTGCTTCTACCCTCAACATTATTCTAGGTCATGTTAAAAACAATAATATTTTTATAAGCTTCTGTTAGCGTACATTGTTTGTATTATTGTAAAATTATAAGATTGTTTATATCAAAACTTGATAATTAGTTAAGTTATGTTTGTAACAGCGGTATGTAAATGTTTTTGGCAATAAATATATTTTTATTTTTTATTTTTATTTATTTTATAACTTCTTAACAATATTGCTCAATGGCTTGTATTCAAATATGCAATCGTTTAGTATCAGACAATATGCAGCCGTTTGATCGGGTATGTCTTGGTCAGATTCGAATTCAACTCTCACATCAATTGATCCCTTTAACATTTCATGCTGTCGTAAACAGTCTATAACAAATAACGGGGCTATGTCTCTAAGTTCTTTTATCCCATCAACGGCTCCGCTCGGCGACTATGATAAGACCGATGAAATCTTGCGTATTGTTCATATATTAATGAATATCTGTTGTCTGAGAAACTAATATTTAAACCTTCATACGGATAATATGAAGAATTTAAAAATACTCTTACATCTCGAATATGACAATGGTCGAACTCTGCCATCGACATTGTTGCATTACTTTTACGGTTTGCTTGTAAAGCAATAATAACAAATCTTGGTTTCTCCAACTGTGATGAAGTTTTAATGGACCAAGTATGTTTCCTGGTTTTGGGTAACAATGGGTACTCATACAAATCCCAGTTACGAAACGCTAAGGTTATCGCTCGATCTTTTTCTAAATGTTTAAGTAAATTGATTCTTTCACGGTCCGACACTCGAACATGAGGAACTCGCCAAACTATTTTATTTATAATTATATCTTCGACAATTTCTCCAGAACTTAGTAATAAGGAATTGAGATTTGTATTACTTCTCAATAAAATTAATTCATGTTTACAGTTCATTATGATTTTTTCATAATCTTCTGCAAAACCTAATATTTTATTTAACGGTATATACACAGAAAATCCTCCATCGGAGGTAATGCCTAAAGGAGACCAACCCCAAACTTTTGCGCTTTTGGATTCATTTTCGTTCAATGATAGATAAGATTTAATTGTTGTGGTAATACCTGCATTTTTAATCTTATCTATTTCTATCCCATTTAGTTCATATCTTATATCTTGAAATAGAAATAGTACAGGGTTGTTTACGAAATGCACACTCGGCACTTTTTCTTTGCCAGCGTTATTTTGTTTATACACATCGACTCTGCCCTCAATATACAAACAGCTGAGTGCAGGCAACACATACAAGTCTTGTTGATTAATCGGTATCCGTATTTCATCATTTTTGTTAAATTTTTGTTAAAACTTAATACATAAGGCTTATACGAATGATATTCAAAACTTTCTATGCTATTGTCGTAAGACGCTGGTTGGCATATATATAAAATGTTCATATTAACAAACCTAGTAGCCTTAAAAAGTCTTTTTTTTTTGTTAGTTTTTTTTTTAATCGCAGCGATGTTTCTTTGTGAGGTGATCCTTTAGGACTGAGTCTTTTAATAGGAGTGAAGGTGTTTTTATGAAAATTTAACATTTTGGTTTAAAGTGCAAATACAACTGTACTTCTTCACCGCGTAAGTTAATTTGCTTGTTTTCTGCGTCTAACAACCTTATATTGAGGGAATTTATTGAGCTCTGATTGACAGGAAAGTAAATTAAATTCTTAGGTATTTCAATAATTCTGTAACCAGGGGGTACGTTAGGCACAAATTCATAAATAATATGGCTTGCTTTTCCGTTTACAAATGATCCGCTGATAACATCACATTCGATGCGTACGATAGTTGTTACTAAAATGCTGACAGGATGCTGAGATTCAGTACTTATATTAGCTTTGATTGATTCTCTATTAAATCCTTATATTTTTCCGATTGAATTATTTTTATTAAAGTGTACATCTTTGGAACAAAAAATCTTGTTTTTAACGTATTATTATTACAACCCAATTTCACGCTGAATTCTTTATGTTACTTTTCAGATAATCACAAATATCTCGAAACTCATACGATCTTTCAGGAATTGCAATAACTTCATCTTTTCCATAGTAAAATTTGTTATTTTTTTGCGTCTATGTTAGGTATAGAATTAAATGTAGAAAAATACAAAAGCCCACATTAGTAAAGTTCAGTTGTAATGTAGGGGAATAGTTAGTTGTTAAAAAATCTCCTCTGCCTGTTATTGACACAGTGAAAGACATTATTATACTGATACAAATATATTTTTATTATATTATTTATACAAATGATGTTTCCAAAATCTTTTAAAAACTTTAAACAAAGGTGTCCACAGTTTATAGTACCATAAGATTGATATTGCAAATAATTATAATTTATAGTCAAAGGACTTAAATAATTTACTAGTTCCAATGGTGGTTTTAAATCACCAAAACTATCAAAACATTCACAGTCATTAATATATTTAACGTAGGCTACCCAATGTGTTCCAGGATTGTCAGAACTATCTAAATTTAATATAGCACACTCAATTTTTTTTGGTTTCCGAGGAAGAGTATCTCTCATATACACTCCGCGAAAGTAAGGAATATCAATAGCATGTTCTATGTTCCATCATCTTGTTATGTCGTTTAGACTCTTCAAAGTTTTTCTGAGCTACTTTGTAATCATTAACAGCCTTTGCTATACCTGCCGCGCCAGCAGCAAGTGAACCTAAAGCTGACAGACCGGCAAAGATGGGAATGAGCGGTAAAAAGCCTCCGCATTTAGGAATGGGTATACATCGTGGTAAACGTGTACGTGATCCGTTATTTTTAGAAAATAGTCTTTTTGCGGTTGCATATGCATAGTTTATAGTTGAACGCTTGTCCTTTGATATAATATTTTTAAGCTCAGATTGTATATTTTTCACTACTTTCATAAATGAACGAACTCCAGCGCCAGCTTTGAGTTTTGCTTTCATTGCATTTTTACAATCCATGAAGCTAATTTTTCTCCTTTTCCAGCACTCTTCGATTTTATTCTTTTCTTAGCCATATTCAAAAGGTCTAAATCTGCTTTATGTCGAATGTTTAAATCCTTATTGTTGTATGCAATATCGTGGTACATACAAGCTTCATCCAATTTATTTATACCTCGCTCACCTCTCAATAATCGTTTTTGAAATTTAGTACCTGGTCCACAAAACTGATATCCAGGAATATGTTGTTCGAAAGGTAAATTATTGATGACGTTATTTAAAATGCCTCTTCCCTTCTTCATAGATATTCTTAAAATGAAGATATTTATTATGTCGCTTACATATTACAATAGTAATGCATTCTTGTCCACCCAACTATTTTCTTTTTCACTTGTCATATACGCAACCCTAATGGAATATGCTGACTAGACATCGAACATTCTAGAACAACGTGATATTTCTATGCACCTAAAGTAAACCGCTGACTATGCGACACGTGAAGTCACGTTGGAACATCGGCTGTGCATTGCGTCAGCCCGGCGACTTGAATTCCTAACTTCGGATCGTCACTTCGTTAGTTCATAAGTTTTATATTGTAATTCTTTTACTTTAAATAAATTAGTTATAAATTAATTTCGGTTTTTTTTGAGTCCTGCGGGAACTGCTATCGTAATTGGCGCAGTCGGTAGGATTCCCGGGTTAGTGCGCGAATAGACTTTCCAAAATCGAAACCGTCGTCATCGCTGTGCTGATAGACTTTCAAGTCCTCACCGAGTATCCTGTAAGAAGATAACAGTGCCGAGGTATCCAGACATCGATAACGCTCAGAGAAACCGAGATGTATATGTAAGTACACCACTGAATTAATCTGTTGTGTTGCTTTCCTAGTCTTCTAAGTCCCGGTAAATCATCAAGATTTTCCACCCTAGAAAAGTAGGTCCCGAGACTGTTTCTTCTAAACAGTCGAGGTGTAGTGCAGTAGATTTGAATAGAGATTTAAGTAACTTAGAATCTGATTTAACGATGACTACCACACCAGATAATATTTATAAGGCGCTCCGCGTAGTGCCGGAATTCGATGGTAACCCTAATATATTAACTAGGTTCATAAAAATATGCGATCAATTGGTAAAGACTTATGTAAGAGAAGGGCCAGAACATTTGTTGAATAATTTATCATTAATTAATGGCATCTTAAATAAGGTAACTGGCTCCGCCGCTCGAACTATTAATTCGAATGGCATAACGGATAATTGGATTGGAATTAGAACAGTACTTATTATTAATTTTTCTGATCATAGGGACGAAACCGCATTATATAACGATCTATCATTACAGTCACAAGGTAACGGTACACCGCAGGAACTTTATGAGCGGTGTCAGACCTTGTTCAGTACAATCATGACGTATGTCACCCTACACGAGACTCTTGAAACCACTATTCAGGCTAAACGAGATTTATATAAAAAATTAACACTGCAAGCATTTGTACGCGGGCTTAAAGAGCCCCTTGGTTCTCGAATAAGGTGCATGCGCCCAGATAGTATTGAAAAGGCATTGGAATATGTGCACGAAGAACTTAATATAATTTGTTTACAGCAACGAAACGAATCACTACCTAAATCTTTACAGGGTCCCTCTAGTTATAAAGCCACTCCACATTTTATACCCCCAGCTCTGATACCCCCATTTCCAAAGCCATTCACCTTTAACAATTCCATGATGCCAATTAACAGGCCATGCCAAACTTATCCCAGTTTAACAGACCTACCCCTCCGGGCTTACCTCAGCCCCAATTCAAATTCCCCACTCGCACTCAACAGATGTTCCGGGCACTACCGCCCAACTACAATCCTCATAGTAATGTATTTAAACTACCAACTAGAAATCCAAATTTCGCTAACAATCAAAATCAACCCCATCGTGGCAATCAGAATCAATCCCATCAGGGACCACGCCCTATGAGCGAGCTATGGCGTCACTTCAAATGTATCCAATACGCTACCCCCTTCCGGACACGATTGGCGTAAGTTTGGAACTCCACCACCCTCTAATTATTTTAAAACCAGGGATGTGAAAGTAAATGATTGCGTAACTTATACAGACTACTGTGATGACTATTATACAGACTATTACCAATATATCGACTATTACGACTACACTAATATGAATAATGCCTACTATGACTACGACACAGCCTACACTAGTGAGAAAATGATAAATAATCTCGACGAGCCCTCTCTTGAACAACCCTAACCCTCTACTAGTAACGATGAGGATTTTCAGAACATTTAACCGCTTTGTGTAAAGTGAATAATTTTCGTTTAACTTGTCTACCTCAATTGAATACGATAACTAGTGCAATTATCGGTTGCACTTAGACTGTGGCATCGCATTAGGCCGTCTCGCTTTCACTTGAGCAGTCACGCCGGCGGACAAGGACAAAATGCAGCGGTCGCCAACGAAGACTTATTCAAATCCCAACCTAACGAGCTCAGATATGGTCACGATGAGGAAACGTAAACAACCTGATTGTGCGTGCAATTTTACTTCATTTTCGATGGAATTTAAAAAAGCAATGTCGGACCTGCATACGGATTTCGTAAACTCACTAACGCAAATTAATGAGAACATCAATAATGTTATAAAAAAGGACTTGGAAAACCTGTCGCTAGTCACATCTGAAATCAAAACGGAAATAAATACTTTGCGTATTGAAAATAGCACCTTAAAACAACACATAGATGACTTGGACACTAAATATAACAGGATGACACAGGACTTAAGCAATTTACAGGAGAGTGTTCAATTCCAAGCACAGCAGTGTGAGTCTATTGAGAGTAAGGTCCACAATATGGAGGCTACCTTGAAGAAATCACCGGTTGACCCGGACTACTATCGGTCACTAGAAAATAAAATAGATTCCCTCGAACAGCAAGCAAGAAATAACAATATCGAGATCTCAAATCTCCCGGAAAGGCGTAACGAAAATCTACTTACCTTAATAGAATCCATAGGATCCCTCATCAAGCACCCTGTTTCTAAGAATGATATCCTAGCTATACATCGCGTGCCTCACGCGCAAGTAAGTAGCCGCCCAAAAAACATAATTGTTATGTTTTCATCTCGCATGCTTCGTGACAATGTGTTAAGTGCGTACCGCCTGTCAAAAGGTCTTAAATCTGAACAGCTTGGGCTGTCTGGTACATGTCTCAATATTTACATGAATGAGCATCTAACGCTAAATAACAAAATATTATTTCGTCAATGTCGCGAAGCTGCAAAGAAACATAGTTTTAAGTTTGTATGGATCAGGCATGCTACTGTGCTTGCGCGCAAGTCTGAGTCATCGCATGTTGTGGCCATTCGCTCACCGAATGACATTATCAAATTTATTTCTAACCAGAAATCTAACGAACAATAAGGGAAGTATTTTTTTTGTTTTTTGTCAATCCATTTTACGTGTATACTGCAAATATGATAATACCTTCCTGGATAAAAATATAACATATTACCTTATAATATTTACAAGTGGCTCATGTGTACTTATTTTAAAAAATGACAAACTGTGTTAAGGAAAAATAGCTTTCTGTCGCCATCTGATTAGAAACATGAACATGTTATATCTCAAAATTGTTATAAGAACTGCACATTTCTTAATAATGAAGCATGTACTGTTAACATTGTTATTTATCTTCATAACAAATATTTATAAGTGGCATAGTTATAAAATAAATGACTACTCTGTACTCATGAACACCTATAGTGTGAGAACAATAATATTATTTTTACCAATACTTATTTATTATTTTCCATTTGATAATGTGTAGTAAACTGTCTGTATACTATCAAAACTGTGGTGGACTTAAGACGAAATTACATACATTGCACATGAATATTTTGGCGTACTCCTATGACGTGATCATCTTAGTTGAAACTTGGTTGCAGCCTGGTGTAATGGACGACGAGCTTATCGATGATAGGTATTTAGTGTTTCGATGCGACCGCGACTTGACGGCCGCGGGCAAGCGGGACGGCGGGGGTGTGCTGGTCGCCGTGCGCCGCGAGCTGCGGCCGGCACTCGTCGCACTCGCATCGCCTCCCCGCGCCGCCGCGGCCTTCGAGCACCTTGTGGTCGCCCTGCCGTCCGCGACACAACCTAATCGACATTTATTTAGTGCAACATACATACCTCCTAACTCGAGCTACAATTTGTACTGCGATCATTTCGGGATTCTGCAAACTTTATGTAATGATTCCATGACCGACAAAGTATATTTATTTGGTGACTACAACTTACCGAAGATAACTTGGTTTCCAGATAACTCTAATAAAATTATACCAAAGCTGGAGAGCTCATGTGTAAATAGCGTCGAACTTTTGAATTTTATGTCACTTACGAATACACAACAATACAACTCATTAAAGAATGAAATAGGTCGTACGCTTGATTTAATATTATCCAATGATGATTGTTTTTTGACACAGTGCGATGCGTTGCTGAGCCCTGTGCCGCACCACCCAGTATTTTGTGTATTTATAACGTTGGAACAAAATATTTCCTGCATGTCACTAAAACCACTTTCCAAATACTGTTTTAAAAAAGCTGACTATGCCTGTATTAATAGTGATTTGAATCAAATCGATTGGTATAATATTTTAGGTGACTTAAAACCGGACCAAGCTGTAAATGTTTTCTATGAGACAATATACAAAATTATTAGAATATATACGCCGAAGATTAGAGAAAAATCCGTACGGCACCCAGCATGGTTCACACCTCCCCTCATAAAATTATTTAAAAATAAAGAAAAGGCCTGGTTCAAGTGGAAGTCGTACGGAAATGTTAGTGATTATGAATTATTCTCCCTATACCGTAAAAGATTTAAAGCGGAAAGCAAAAAATGTTTCGCACAATATATATCCTATGTAGAAAATAATATAAAAGATAATCCTAACTATTTCTGGAGATATATGAAAAATCTTAATAAAAAAAAATCGTCAATACCATCTACTATGTCTTATAAAACTACTTGTTCGGATGATCCCGCTCAAATTTGTAATATGTTTGCCGAATTCTTCTATTCCGTGTACGAACCATCATCGTTTGATGAGAGTGAATGGCAGCCTCCTAAAGAATATCAGTAGATGTTTATTGGGAATTCTGGGACACTTTTGTGTCCCAGAATTCCCAATAAACAATATTCGATTCATTCTAAACACAAAACATTAGTCGAATGCACTCACCTGACTCCGTTATAAAATTGATAAGAATCACCACCCGCGAGCTCGTGGAAAGATCACACACCGAACACACTTTTTACACATAACTGTTCACCGGTTGGAAGCACCGTGGTTAGTAAGTTCCTGCGAGCCCTTCCTAATTCCTAACTGATGATCGGTTGAAAGCACCGTGGTAAGTAACTTTCTGCGAGCCCGTGGTAAGATCACGCACCGACCACACTTCCTAATTCCTAACTGATGATCGGTTGAAAGCACCATGGTAAGTAACTTTCTGCGAGCCCGTGGTAAGATCACGCACCGACCACACTTCCTAATTCCTAACTGATGATCGGTTGAAAGCACCATGGTAAGTAACTTTCTGCGAGCCCGTGGTAAGATCACGCACCGACCACACTTCCTAATTCCTAACTGATGATCGGTTGAAAGCACCATGGTAAGTAACTTTCTGCGAGCCCGTGGTAAGATCACGCACCGACCATACTTCCTAATTCCTAACTGATGATTGGCTGGAAGAAACCGTGGTAAGTAAACTTCCTGCGAGCCCATGGTAAGATCACGCACCAACCACACTTCCTAATTCCTAACTGATGATTGGCTGGAAGAAACCGTGGTAAGTAAACTTCCTGCGAGCCCTTGGTAAGATCACGCACCAACCATACTTCCTAAGTTCACTTTGTTTAACAATAATAGCAGAAACTTTAAATTATAAATAAACAGACCGACATTATCTTCTATCTTCTTCTATATCTTCTATACTTATAATAAATCTGTAGAGAGGTCAATTCTGTACATTGAATATATTTTCAAAATAACTATCAGGGGGTGATTAGTGATCGATACTGATGCCAAAAATGCAATCAGTAAAATTTTTGTCTGTCTGTCTGTCTGTCTGTATGTTCTTTATAGAAACAAAAACTACTTGACGGATTTTAACGAAACTTGGTACAGTTATTCTTCATACTCCTGAGCAGGTTATAGTATACTTTTCATTACGCTACAATTAGTAGGAGTAGAGCAGTGAAAGTAAATGTTGGGAAAACGGGAGAAGTTACTTGATTTTTTAAGCTTCCGTCGCGTGTGCAGCCTTAATGGTTAAAGCTACAGCGAAACCATGTATTACGGAAATATTCTAAATAAAATTATTAAAAAAATATCCTACGACAGCATAAGTCTATCTGTTATGGTTGACTCACAATAACACGTGTAATTCCTAATAGCTTAGCAGTTCGGAGATTTCTGATTATATTTCTATACTCTGACGTTTATAATACCAATAACACTTATACTCATTCGTAATTCTTAAAAATTCATATAAATACCTAGGTACTCAATAAAAAAAGAAACATCGAAATCGGTATAGAAACACCAAACTTATACATGAAATGAAATAGGCTAACAAGCCATCGCGCGTAAATACTGAATTATTTTTGCGTAACGGTTAAGTACGTAGTACGTAGTAACGTAGGGTATAAAAGGGGCGGGAGGCGAGTGCAAGCTTCATGACCAAGGCAGCCAGGGGAAGACTTCACGCAGTTCTCTCCTCCAGCCTCCCCCTGAGGACGAAGCTCGGGATCTACCAAACGTACGTCAGATCCCGCCTCACGTACGCGGCCCTGGCGTGGTACGTATACTGCTCTGAGACCAACAGGAGAAGACTCAGAGCCTAAGAGAACCAAAGTCTCAGAGCAGTCGTCGGAAACAACCCTGCGCTACGTGAGGAACTCGACGATCCTCAGGAACCTGAATTGGGAGAACCTAGATGTTCGAGAGGGCGGACGCGTCATCACACAGCCACCTGCGCGGCATCTCGCCGCTCCACGCCCGCCCTCCGGACCGTCGGGTGAAACCCTCCCCTCGCTGCTTTGCGGCAGACGTCGTCGACCAGTGACGACGCCGCCGCCGATGGGAACTCCCAGTGTATGAAAACGTGAAGACCCAGGCCGCCACGGCCGCCCCATCGACCTGCCTACTGTCGTAGGCAGCGATGATGTCATTGAAGAGGGCCAAACGCCCTGACCAATCTACTCCGACTCCCCTAAGGGAGTGTGGGAAGACCCGACGACGGCAAGATAGTATTGCACAGGCGTTTCAACTTTATTTTCATTTCTTTTTCTTTTGTAAGTTGTAGGTACATATTTCTGGTTATAATTCTATTAGAATATTTTTTTTTAGTTTAAATAGGCACTTAGATTAATCTATACTAATATTATAAAACTGAAGAGTTTGTTTGTTTCTTTGAATGCGCTTATCTCAAGAACTACAGGTTCGAATTGAAAAATTCTTTTTGTGTTGAATAGACCATTTATCGAGGAAGGCTTTAGGCTCTATAACATCATGCTGCAACTATAAGGAGCAAAGAAATAATGGGAAATGTGAAAAAATTCGGGGAAGGAGCATCCTTGAGGGCTTCAATGATGCCAAAATAACTATTCCACGCGGACGAAGTCGCAGGCACAGCTAGTAATCTTAATAAATTATCACACACAACACAACATCACAACTTAGTTCTTAGCAACAAAATGGTCTAATGTACGAACGAGTGAAATACGCAAAGTAAGCAGATACACAGTAATTAAGGGTGTTTACACACTTACTGAGTAAACACTTTTATATCAATTGTAATTTGTTTGAAAGACAAAACCACCTTCAGGTATGTACTCATAGGTATATGTACTAGAATTTGGGCTACATTCCAGCTTTCTTATGGTTACGTACTATTGCTATATCAAGCACCGTGTTAGTTAAGTCTACGTAATCAATATTATTATTAGAGAATAACATGAATCCCTATAGAAACTTGTAGATGTAATTGGACAACCGCTACCTACTTAAGGATTTCATAGGTATGTATGTAACACAGAATATCAATACCATACTTTGAGTTTGTAAGTAAATTAAGTGTGTAGTCGTCCTAATAACAATATGCAAACATGCAAATGCAATATAATAAAAATTATGTTTAAGCATTAGCGGATGTGCTTTGTAGAATGACGATGATCGAATATCAAAGTAAGTTTTGTAACAAAATACATAATTTGTTTATACCGATCTCTCATCCGCCGTGTGGTTCCTGGCACCAATGAAAAATAGGACCTCTCCATCTCTTTCCCATGGATGTCGCAAGGGGCGAGTAAGAAATAGGCTTCAGCGTGGTCTGTCAGCCTTTCAAGGTTGTTGGCTCTGTCTACCCCGTCAGGAATGTAGACGTGATTATATGGATGGATGGACTATTTCTCATTAGAGCGTGTTCCTGGTTGCATCCTCAAGGGTATGGCTTGGGAGCCCGGGGTCCGCTAAATTTTGTTTCTACCAATATTAAATGTTTCTCAAAGCTTTTAAAGCATACATTTTACATTAAAACCTTATTCATGAATTTCTTCATTTTAATCTAATTAATATTGATTTTGAATGGGGTATGGTAATCATTATAAATCCTATGTCTCCATCGTTCTCATAAATTATATAATCTATATTTTGAAAAAATTGTGGGCTCTGTCTACCCCAAAAGAGATATGGGCGTGATTATACATAATTATGTATGTATATCCTATATAAATCGGTTGAATAGTTTATGCGATAAAAATATTTTCTATTCATAACAAACAATATTATCTATGATGACTTGCTTTAGAAAAGAATTAGGCTAATAAAGTTGGAATTCTTTTTGTATATTATGAGCTATCAACTTGCTACTATTTGAATCTCTATTCTATCATAACCCTTACAGTTAAATGTGACCTTTCAGTCTTTTTAAATCTGTTAGCTCTGTCTACCCCTGATTAATGGTTACTAACATAGTTTACCCATTGTCAAAGACAACGACCAGGGTTGAAGACTTTTTTATGTTCAACCTACAATGTCTAATACAAGAAGAACAGCATCCGATGACCTCCCCCTTAATCACCTCTTACAATGCCCGCAGGCAGATATTGGGTGGTGTTTTTCTACTCTGTCAGCACCACACGATTCCTGATATTTTAATATTATTCTTGTACAGCAAATTATGTAGTCATTGTATTCGAATGCAATGATGACCCTCGTGACATAGTGGTTAACAAGTCTGCCCGTAACTTGAGGTCTCGGGTTCGATCACAACTGAATTAAGATATACTTACATTTTTTTTTTACATTTAAGTATCTGGATCTGGGATTTATATATTCTGCTTACATTATGATTCGATTTTATCTTCAAACCAAATGTTGGAGATAAGTATTTTAAAAAATAAATTGATAGTTGACAATATTATCATCTTAACTTAGTACTCAAATTATAAAAATTAAAATATTAATACATGTATCGGTTTGAACTACGCATTTTTTTTAAAATATAAACCTTTTTTATCAAGTATTAAAAAAATATATACCTTCACCGTTAGTTGTTAAGGTTCACATTAGTCTAAGATATTGATTATCAATAATTAAATTCAGAATCAACCTACGCTTGACCAATTTTTTTGATGAGCAAGTGATATTTTCTGTTTAAATAGTCGGGCAATGAAGAAAATTAAATTATTATTTGTGAGTGCTCCGGAACCGCTGCGCCAAAAGAACTGCTGTATAAATACTGCATATTTTTGATAAATTTCAAAAATGTTAGTAAGTATTAAATATGTATTTTCATCTTTGGTGAAATTTACATTTTTATTTTTCAGGTACTTAACAATGTATCAAAACTTAAAATTTTAATATCTTTTACAGGTCTGACTCAGAATTCGAAGCCTCGTCAGTGTTATCTGCTGTAGCTCCCCCAAAGAAAGCGAGCAAGAAAACGAGCCAGCGCAAAACCGTTGCTGCGAAGCAGACCCGAGACATATCGCCTTATCCAGAAATTGTTCGTAGCTTGGCTGCTGGATCGAAGCGCAAAGCTACGTCACCATCACCTGATTTTACCTCAACGAACAGGTAAATAATATAACTCCTTTCTTTTTTTGTCGCAAAAACATCGATTTACATTTTGTTCATCATTACTTTATTAATTTATTTTCTTGATTAGGGAACAATGCTTATCTTCATGCAGAACGTATAGAAGCCGGTCAGGGCTTGTTAACTCAACACAATTTTTCCTATGTCTCTTACTTGCAAAAAAAATAATTATTAAAATATATTAAAAAATTAAAAATATTTTTTATTTTTACAGAACAAAAAAGAACATTTTTAACATCCTCCAAGCAGAGGAAGCCGGTTGCAGCAAACCAAGGAATCGCGGTGGAGAAGTAACGTCAAGTTTCTCCAGCAAAGTTTCGACGGGGACCTCTCGACGTGCTTTGAAGACCGAGGGTGATTATTTTGTGGATCTTAAGGTCTACAAAACACAGGATTACGTGAACAACCCTGCTGATGCTCGTTATAAAAAGGCTCTTATAACGGTGAAGCTACAGTGTGATGAATCCACAAAGTCTTGGGAATCACTACAAGCCTTCCTAGGACGAGCTTGGAGTCTATTTGAGGAGGTAGAACCCGTGTTCTATAGTCACAAGGTTAATTTTAAGTAAAAAAATAAGATTCCTTCCTTCGGCATAAATTACCTATTACTTTTGTGTTAATTTTCGTCTTAAATGTTTTCAATGTAAGTAGTGTAATAAGTAATAAATCATTAATTATTCCTTTATTTTGGATTCAAGTTTCATCAAAAAATCCTTTAACATGCCTTTCTGTACTGTGTGTAACTCATCTATACACAATAAATCATGGGTTGGTCATTTGAGAAGCAATTTACATAAAAAGAATAATCATACTATAAAATATGATGATGGTATAGAAATGGTCAGCACTGCATTTCGAAATCGTATTTTAACTTATAAGATAATAGCGAATACTGAATCTCAATCATCCTCTTTAGATGTATTTTTAATGAAATTCATGATAAGTTAAAATCGCTTTTAGATAAATACCTGGGACAACACACGTGTGTGAAAGTGAATTTTGAATTATTTGGTACATTCGTACAATTCAAAGATAACTCGCAATCAGTTAAGTCATTTATTACCAAAAACAAAATATTATATTTTGATTATGATTTCAACAAATTGTATTTAGAGACAGTTTTGAAATTTAAAAAAAGTATTGAGGAATTCGAACATCGCGACAGTGGGTGGTCATTTTTAAACATTTTATATATGGAGGTCAATCTTAATAAATACCAACCTCTAGCCGGTTCCAGTTTTATAAGTTTACCTAAATCAATTCAATCTAAAAAAGCATGTTTAAATATTATAAATAAGGATCAGTATTGCTTTTTATGGTG
Source organism: Amyelois transitella (assembly GCF_032362555.1). NCBI lineage: Eukaryota > Metazoa > Arthropoda > Insecta > Lepidoptera > Pyralidae > Amyelois > Amyelois transitella. The sequence goes on from NC_083536.1 coordinate 6,967,724, forward strand.
CGTGACAGCAGCTTTATATCCAACCAAGAAACGGCCTAACCGAACATCGTCATATCCACATTTTTACGATCTTTTTGATACAAGCGGTATGTCATTTCCTGTTACTTTTCATGACATAAAAATTTTTGAAAAAAATAACTCAAATATTAAGTTTATCATATATGGTTTAAAAAATAACAAATCTATTGTAGGCCCTTTATACAAATCAGAAATGGATAGGAACAGAAATTTCAAAATTATACATTTACTCTTTTTAGAAAATAAAAATTCCTCTCATTAATGTTTAATAAAAGACTATTCTAGACTTTTTAGAAGTCAAATCACATCACATCACGGTAAGGTTTATTTTTGTGATTTTTGTTTACTAAATGGGACTTTAGAAGAAGTTGACACTCATCCATGTGGAGGTGTAGTGACCGTTTTGCCTGACAACGGGTCACTGATACAATTTAAAAATTATGAGCGTAAACAAAATATGCCCTTTTGTATTTATGCTGATTTTGAATCAATGCTCCAAACTAACGCTGACATAAGCTGCTCTTCTAATAACACTATGACTTTGAACAAACACATACCTATAGCGTTTGCATACCATATTGTTTGTTGTGACAATACTGACTATAATAGTTACGTATCATACCGCGGCCCAGATTGTGCAAGATGGTTTGTAGAGTCTATTATCAAAGACGTAAAGAAAATATATGATATAGTTAACGAACCAGTCCCAATGATATTTACTGATGATGATGAAACGGAGTTTATCAAAGCAACTCGCTGCCATATTTGTAACAACTTTGTATTTTCGGACCGGGTACGCGACCATTGTCATGTTACCGGTCGCTACAGAGGACCTGCCCACCCACAATGCAATTTGCAATTTAAACGTCCCTCGTTTGTACCCATCTTTTTCCACAACCTAGCCGGTTATGACTGTCACTTATTCATTAAAGCTTTGGCTGAAGTTCCTGGTGACATAAAAATTATACCCAAAACTAAAGAAAACTATGTTTCATTCACCAAATTTGTACCGGTTTCAAATGATCAGTTTTATCAGCTTCGTTTTGTTGATTCATTTAAATTTCTAGCTACAAGTTTAAGCAAATTATCAGACACTTTGAAACCAGATGACTTTAAATACCTTAAAAATTTTTACCCCTGTGATGAGAAATTTCAGTTACTTACTCGTAAAGGTGTATATCCGTACGAGTACATGAGCTCATGGGAACGTTATCAAGAAAGTCAACTTCCACCAAAAGAATTATTTTACAGTTCGCTGAATGACGAACATATCTCCGATGAGGATTACAGGCATGCGAATTTAATTTGGTCAACCTTTAAAATTTCTGACCTAGGTTCATATACGGATCTCTATTTGAAAACTGATGTGCTATTACTATCAGATATATTTGAAAATTTTCGTCGGACTTGCAAACAGCATTATCAGTTGGATCCAGCATTTTATTTGACCGCACCTAGTCTATCTTTTGATGCAATGTTGCTTAAAACAGGCGTTCAGTTAGAGCTTATCAATGATTTATCTATGATTCGAATGTTACAACAGGGCATTCGCGGCGGTGTGTGCCTATGTTCCCATTGACATGCTAAAGCAAATAATTCTTTCTTACCTGATTACAAACCCTTAGAGCCTACATCGTATATTACTTATATCGACTGCAACAATTTATATGGGTTCAGTATGTGTCAATATTTACCATTATCCAATTTTAGGTTTCTTAATCAAAATGAAATCAATACATTGGATATAATTCAAGTAGAAAATGATGCTGACTATGGGTTTATACTAGAGGTAGACCTAGTTTATCCTAAGCACTTGCATAATTTACATAATGATTTACCATTTTGTCCAGAAAAATGCATTCCACCTGGTGGTAAAAATCACAAACTCATTCCGAATTTATATGATAAATTTTATTATGTAATTCATTACATTCATTTAAAAACTTGTTTAAAACATGGACTGATTTTGAAAAAAATACATAGGGTAATAACATTTAGACAAAGACCGTATTTAAAACAATATATTGATTTGAATACTACTTTAAGACAAAAAAGTTCATCCGCTTTTGAACAAGATTTTTTTAAACTGTTGAACAACAGCGTTTTTGGAAAAACTTTAGAAAACAATGAGAAGCGAGTTAATGTGCACCTGGTTAATCAGTGGGATGATAATGAAAATCTTACTAAAAAAAGAAATTGTGCTCAAAAACTTATCGCACGTCCAAATTTCCACAGTGCAACAGTTTTTTCTGATAATTTAGTAGCTGTTCAATTAAACCCTGAAGAAATTATTTTGAACAAACCCATTTACATTGGTTTTACTGTTTTAGAACTTTCTAAAAGTCATATGTATGATTTTCATTACTCAGTTATACAACCCCATTACAAAAGTCATGTTAAGATGTGTTACACTGATACAGATAGTTTTATATATCATATACAAACAAATAACTTTTATTATGATTTAAAAAAATACTTTTTACATTATTTTGATACTAGTAATTGTGAAAGTAATGAATATAGTTTACCAATTCAAAATAAAAAAGTTCCTGGTCTATTTAAACTTGAAATGGGGACTAAAGTTATAACCGAATTTGTTGGACTTCGATCGAAGTTATATTGTATTAAAACCACCAATAGCACAATAAAAAAAGCAAAAGGAATTAAGAGAAACATTGTGCGTGATTTTAATGTATCGGATTATGAAAAATCTCTGCATGAAGGTAACGTAATTCGTAAAACAAATATTTTATTTAAATCAATTAAACATGAATTATTTACATGTGCCGTAAATAAAATTGCTTTATCAGCTGATGATGATAAGAGAGCCATATCAAAGAATAAGATTTCGACTAAAGCATGGGGGCACACAAGTATATTTAATTTTTAACAGGTTTTGAAAATGGATACTTATTTGTTAAATTTAAATGTTTTAAAAAAACATACATATTTGTAACATATTTCATATTTTGTTTATATTCTAAGTCAGAAAATGTCTGTATTGTTTGTAAATATGTAGGAAAAAGAATAAAATGGGTATAATAAAATAATAAATTGTTTTATTAATTCATATTTTAAAATAAAAAGTTTTATAAAGAAAGTAATGACGAAAGAATACTATAAACATGCTCACAAGGGATAAATTACATAAATTGAGCCCTACAGTAAGTTGTAAACTTGAGTCGCAAAATACTAACTCATCAATACTACATTTTGTTGATTCACGTATAGAAAACCATACTCGGGACAAACTGAAAAAAAGATCGGGGATCGAACCCGAGGTCTCCGTGTCTCAGTTCAGCTTGATAACCGCTGAGCCACGGAGCTCGTCAAACCGCTGTGTGGACGAAGCGTTCTGTGCATGTATTCATTGTAATAAATTTTATTGATAGACCTTGGTATCTAATTACAATATGAATGAACGTGTTCTAACGTGAACAGTAATTTGAACGACTATGACAGAAAACATTTTAGCAAGGACAAAATCGCGCTGCGCATGCATTTTTATTTGAATGCAGTGCGCAAACTGTATGTGACATGTATCACTTTTGTACGATCAAGCGCATAGTCCACACCACAGGACGTTGCTTCCAATAAATTTAAGTATTTAAAAACTAAAACAATGGTAAGTTGCTTTATATATTTAATTGTTTCTTATAGATAAAAGATTGATTTAATATTATTCTAAATTTATGTTTTTTTACAGACGCCGCAATACGTAGATGATGTGACTGCGAATTCAGATAATGAAACATTTATTCCCGATTCTTTTGAACATGCTCAACGTCTATCAGATGGATTGACTGAGGAATTAATTAAAATACAAGCTTTCGAAAAATCAAAAGCAAAGGCGCGTGAACAGAAGGTACCAAAAAAATTCTTTCTTTATTATTAATTTAAATAAGATAAACACTATTTTTCCATGTTAGCCTGGTCGGGGATCAAACCCGTTTTATTGGAATTATTGTTATGTGTATTTTTATTTTTTGTTACAGACAACAGGACGCGATATCGCTATCTTTCCAGATAGTGAAACATTAATACCAGAGTCATTTCAATGTCCTCGAGATTCGTTTGGATTCTCCGAAGAACTTTTCAAGATACAGAGTCGTCCCACCGAACAATCAAAATTAAGTACTCATAAACGGAAAATGAAGTTAAAGGGGGGTTGCAATAAGGTAGATTTTTCCAAAAAGATTGTCAAATCACATGTTCCCCATCAATCGTTTGTGATAAAAAGTGCTCCCCACTAAGGTCTTAGACTGATCAAGATTCAAGTGCTTGACTTAGAGTGTAATCAATTAATAAGTGACTGTCTTCAGGACGATAGGGTCTTATTGAGCTCTCAATATGTGGTAAAAGATGTTGGTGATGAAATTATGGACCAGACTGAAAAAAATATTAGTAATATTTCAAAAAAAATTTGTAACTATAGTTATACCAATTGGTTTTAAAATTATATATAAATGTATGTCAATTAATGTAATTTCCTTTATCAGTTTTCATGTCATTGTGTTATTTTTTACAGATTTGTGTTATTAGACTAGTATCAATAAACGTAAAATTTAAAAGATATGTGCCTTTATTTTATAGTTTAATTAGGAACCATAACCTAAATAAATTAAAAAAACACAGTATATTTTATTCAGTAAAATATTTTTATTATTCGAAAAATCTTATTATAATTTAAATAAAGATTTAAACACAAAATTGTCTTGACACCACTTTTTTAAACAGAGTGCATTTTTCAAAGCACACCTTTTTTTATGATGAACACAATTTAACACCTGATTATTCTGCTCACAATAATCCTCATATAATTTAAGTAATTTAGGACAACCCTTTTCACCCAGTTCTATAATTTCACAATCGTTGCATAACTCTTGAATCCATACAATCTTCTCATTTCCTTTAACTAAGACATTTTTACTTTTTAAATATGGAATTATAACTCGCCGGAATTCTCGATAATCGATAAACCCTTCATACCAATGTAGTCCCCGATTATTTTCTAACCATCGAACTCGCTTTTTTTCTTCATCAGAAAAAGTTTTAAAAGAATAAGGTGCTTTAACCAAGAAAGTTTGTGTGTATTCCTTAGTTGCAATCGAAAATTCCTTAACAATAAAATTATTTTTCAAATCCTTAAACCCTTGTAAATCTATGATTATCTAATACAATTATTAGCATTCATGATAACTTCTTAACAATATTGCTCAATGGCTTGTATTCAAATATGCAATCGTTTAGTATCAGACAATATGCAGCCGTTTGATCGGGTATGTCTTGGTCAGATTCGAATTCAACTCTCACATCAATTGATCCCTTTAACATTTCATGCTGTCGTGAACAGTCTATAACAAATAACGGAGCTATGTCTCTAAATTCTTTTAATCCCATCAACGGCTCCGCTCGGCGACTATGATAAAACTGATGAAATCTTGCGTATTGTTCATATATTAATGAATATCTGTTGTCTGCGAAACTAATATTTAAACCTTCATACGGATAATATGAAGAATTTAGAAATACTCTTACGTCTCGAATATGACAATGGTCGAACTCTGCCATCGACATTGTTGCATTACTTTTACGGTTTGTTTGTAAAGCAATAATAACAAATCTTGGTTTCTCCAACTGTGATGAAGTTTTAATGGACCAAGTATGTTTCCTGGTTTTGGGTAACAATGGGTACCCATACAAATCCCAGTTACGAAACGCTAAGGTTATCGCTCGATCTTTTTCTAAATGTTTAAGTAAATTGATTCTTTCACGGTCCGACACTCGAACATGAGGAACTCGCCAAACTATTTTATTTATAATTATATCTTCGACAATTTCTCCAGAACTTAGTAATAAGGAATTGAGATTTGTATTACTTCTCAATAGTACTAATTCATGTTTACAGTTCATTATGATTTTTTCATAATCTTCTGCAAAACCTAATATTTTATTTAACGGTATATACACAGAAAATCCTCCATCAGAGGTAATGCCTGAAGGAGACCAACCCCAAACTTTTGCGCTTTTGGATTCATTTTCGTTCAATGATAGATAAGATTTAATTGTTGTGGTAATACCTGCATTTTTAATCTTATCTATTTCTATCCCATTTAGTTCATATCTTATATCTTGAAATAGAAATAGTACGGGGTTGTTTACGAAATGCACACTCGGTACTTTTTCTTTGCCAGCGTTATTTTGTTTATACACATCGACTCTGCCCTCAATATACAAACAGCTGAGTGCAGGCAACACATACAAGTCTTGTTGATTAATCGGTATCCGTATTTCATCATTTTTGTTAAAACTTGATACATAAGGCTTATACGAATGATATTCAAAACTTTCTATGCTATTGTCGTAAGACGCGGGTTGGCATATATTTAAAATGTTCATATTAACAAACCTAGTAGCCTTAAAAAGTCTTTATTTTTTTTTGTTAGTTTTTTTTTAAATCGCAGCGATGTTTCTTTGTGAGGTGATCCTTTAGGACTGAGTCTTTTAATAGGAGTGAAGGTGTTTTTATGAAAATTTAACATTTTGGTTTAAAGTGCAAATACAACTGTACTTCTTCACCGCGTAAGTTAATTTGCTTATTTTCTGAGTCTAACAACCTTATATTGAGTGAATTTATTGAGCTCTGATTGACAGGAAAGTAAATTAAATTCTTAGGTATTTCAATAATTCTGTAACCAGGGGGTACGTTAGGCACAAATTCATAAATAATATGGCTTGCTTTTCCGTTTACAAATGATCCGCTGATAACATCACATTCGATGCGTACAATAGTTGTTGCTAAAATGCTGACAGGATGCTGAGATTCAGTACTTATATTAGCTTTGATTGATTCTCTATTAAATCCTAATATTTTTCCGATTGAATTATTTTTATTAAAGTGTACATCTTTGGAACAAAAAATTCTTGTTTTTAACGTATTATTATTACAACCCAATTTCAACGCTGCATTCTTTATGTTACTTTTCAGATAATCACAAATATCTTGAAACTCATACGATCCTTCAGGAATTTCAATAACTTCATCTTTTCCATAGTAAAATTTGTTATTTTTTGCGTCTATGTTAGGTATAGAATTAAATGTAGAAAAATACAAAAGCCCACATTCGTACTCTCCATTCAGTTGTAATGTAGGGGAATAGTTAGTTGTTAAAAATTCTCCTCTGCCTGTTATTGACACAGTGAAAGACATTATTATACTGATACAAATATATTTTTATTATATTATTTATACAAATGATGTTTCCAAAATTCTTTTAAAAACTTTAAACAAAGGTGTCCACAGTTTATAGTACCATAAGATTGATATTGCAAATAATTATAATTTATAGTTAAAGGACTTAAATAATTTACTAGTTCCAATGGTGGTTTTAAATCACCAAAACTATCAAAATATTCACAGTAATTAATATATTTAACGTAGGCTACCCAATGTGTTCCAGGATTGTCAGAACTATCTAAATTTAATATAGCACACTCAATTTTTTTTGGTTTCCGAGGAAGAGTATCTCTCATATACACTCCGCGAAAGTAAGGAATATCAATAGCATGTTCCATTATATCTAAATTGGTTAGTGCTCGTCTGGGTAGCCGCTTTTTCAGTTTTTTGAAGGACTTAGATATAATCCTGCTCCCTTTTTATATGGTTTTATATACAAGGCCTTTCCTAAAGCAACAGATTCCATCATCTTGTTATGTCGTTTAGACTCTTCAAAGTTTTTCTGAGCTACTTTGTAATCATTAACAGCCTTTGCTATACCTGCCGCGCCACCAGCAAGTGAACCTAAAGCTGACAGACCGGCAAAGATGGGAATGAGCGGTAAAAAGCCTCCGCATTTAGGAATGGGTATACATCGTGGTAAACGTGTACGTGATCCGTTATTTTTAGAAAATAGTCTTTTTGCGGTTGCATATGCAAAGTTTATAGTTGAACGCTTGTCCTTTGATTTAATATTTTTAAGCTTAGATTGTATATTTTTCACTACTTTCATAAATGAACGAACTCCAGCGCCAGCTTTGAGTTTTGCTTTCATTGCATTTTTTACAATCCATGAAGCCAATTTTTCTCCTTTTCCAGCACTCTTCGATTTTATTCTTTTCTTAGCCATATTCAAAAGGTCTAAATCTGCTTTATGTCGAATGTTTAAATCCTTATTATTGTATGCAATATCGTGGTACATACAAGCTTCATCCAATTTATTTATACCTCGCTCACCTCTTAATAATCGTTTTTGAAGTTTAGTACCTGGTCCACAAAACTGATATCCAGGAATATGTAGTTCGAAAGGTAAATTATTGATGACGTTATTTAAAATACCTCTTCCCTTCTTCATAGATATTCTTGAAATGAAGATATTTATTATGACGCTCACTTTATATTACAACTAGCTTTTGCCCGCGGCTTCGCCTGCGTTAATTTCGCTTCCATAAAAAGATTGCTTAGATAAAGAGCCTTGCATTGACATAAACTAATATTATGCAAAAAAAAAAATAGATGTACCTACGTGAGTGCGTGTTTGAGGATGCTATTCAGTCACGCAAATTCTACTGGATGGATTTTGATAAAACTAACGTACCCGGGTAGAATAATGCCTGGAATAGAACATAGTTTATTTTTCCTACAAAAGCAAAGTCCCGGGGCGGAGGTGTTAAAAAACTAATAAATTCTACAGACAAAAAAAGGAAATTATAATAATAGAGAGTTAAAGTATCTCTTTGTATACAACATTTGCTGTCTTGCCCATTGGAGACATCACAAATAAACTGTCACAGCTAGTGACCCGCGAGCAAGCGACGTAGAACTGTCCGTGTGAGAAGCAATTCGTCCTGAGGTCGACTCCGGCTGCTCCAAGCGTTTGACCTTGCGATTTGTTAATTGTCATCGCGAAACATATAGCCACTGGAAACTGCACACGCTTAAATTGAAATGGAAAGTTGTTGGGAATGAGGGGAATGCGCAGTATAAAAACAATTTCACCAGCTGCACAACCAGTAAGTATTTCAGCTTCTATAATATTGTTCTGAAGCGACATCACTTTAAGACGAATCCCATTACAAAGTTTCGGCGGGGTTAAGTTGCGTAGCAACATAATTGGAATGCCTACTTTTAGTGCAATTGTATGCGCGGGCAGTCCAGATGCCGAAAGTGAATAAAGGAACTCTACCGGATAAGTTGTAGCATCGGTACTATCTAAAACTCTATTTATGGATTGATATACCACCTCGCTCCCATCAATTTTTTCCAAAATACTTAAATTAACAGCAGCTGCTTGCTCATTTTTGGGTGTTAGGATTGCTCGCTCGCATATCCAAGAATCCTCGTGATGAATTATTTGAGATAGGTTTGAGATATAAACGAAATGAATAAGTTCCTCCACCGAAGTACTACTTGACAGAGGTTCTCTGGCAGAGTCACCAATCCGTTCGATTCAGGCAACGTACCATAACCGATTTTTAATAACACATCTGAGAATTCTTGCGCTCGAGGATTACCACCCATATTCTCCCATATTACGTGTTAGACTTAATTTCCTAACCTGAGGCCAGAGTATGGAACGTTTGAGACATGCGTTTACTTCATCAGCTCTAGTACCTCGGCTTATGACGGGTAGAGTCTGGTGGAAATCACCACAAAATAATACAGTGGTACCTCCCATAATGTGATTGTTTCGCCGGATATTTTTAAGCGTACGGTCGACTGCTTCCACTGCTTTTTTATGAGCCATGGTGCATTCGTCCCAAACGATTAGGCTACATTCTGCTAGTATTTTTGCTTTGTCGCTGTTCCGTGACACTGCACTGCACAAACTGGAGTCTCATTTATATCCAGGTCCAAAGGGATCTTGAACATAGTGTGCGCTGTTTTCCCTCTAGGTAATAAGGTGGCAGCTATCCCCGAAGACGCAACAGCTAACGCTATCTTTCCTTGCCTTCTGACCTCAGCCAGTAATAAGCGAGTCAAAAAGGTTTTGCCTGTACCACCGGGCGCGTCAAGGAAAAATGTTTCACCCTGTTCTTCGTTAACACTTCTCAATACGTTGTCAAACACAGACTTTTGCTCATCGGAAATCATCCCAATACCATTATTTACGATCTCAGCCATTGCAACAGCGTCATAACTTGTATCTGCTGAATATTTGCGACTCACTTGTGGATCGTCAGAGGTTTCTTGTGGTTCCGGAAGACCGTAGTGACTCAAAGAATGGCCATCAATTGATAAGAAAACATCTTGAAGCGAACAAAGGCAATGATTGATAACTCTTTCATCAGATACAGTTACATTATCTCCATAAGAATTTTTAATTAATTAAAAAATTTGCCAGCGGCTACAATCGTGTTATGTCTTAAATTCTCATGAGGCGCCATCTCGTATCGGGTGGTCAAAAAAGAAATATCTAAACCACGGGAACTAAATAAACAAAGCAAATTGAATTAAATAAATAAAATGCAATTTTTTTATAATTTTTTTTTATCATTATCCATACATATAATAATTAATTATTTATAGCTTTTTATATCGATTCAAAAATGATGAAGTTCCATACAAACTTGCACCCCCTATTTCATCCCCTTGGGATAGAATTTCAGGATAAAAAGTAGCCTATATTCTAATCCAGGTTACTAACTATATCTGTGCCGAATTTCATTCAGATCCGTTCGGTAGATTTTGCGTGATGCGCGTACAAACATACAGACAGACAGACGGACAGACAGACAGACAGACAGACAGACAGACAGACAGACAAAAATTCTAAAAAAAATTGTTTTGGCTTCTACTGACCCTAAAAAGACCCCTGTTAAATTTTTTTTTTAAATATCTTCAATGTACAGACAAAGTTCAGTTACAGTTTTATTATATGTATGGATAGTAATGCATTCTTGTCCACCCAACTATTTTCTTTTTCACTTAAACCTAACCACTTTACATAAAGTTTATGACCTTTACGTTTAATAACTCTTTCAATAAGATAAATTTCTGGAAATTTCGTTTTTTGTAATTCATATTCATAAAAAGCTCCCAAAATTTTCTGTTTATGTTTGTCTTCTAATAGGTATGTTGGTGGATTCGTATCATTTACCTTGACAATAACGAATATTTCTGTCGACCAGTTGGGAGTGTATCCTTTATAAAAATCACCTTTAAATTTACTTATCCGAACACTATCACCAACGTGGAACTTAGGCTTGCGATATAAAACTCGCTTTTGTGCACGCAATATGTTACATCTAACATGTATCTGGTTTACTTTATTTACGTCGACTGGTTTAAATTTAGTAGTACGGTGAGTAGTATTGTTATATTTTTCTACAACGGAATTTAAATTTGGTCCTAACTATTTATAACAACCATACAAACTAAACATTTTGTAAAGATTACATTTTATTGTACGAATAACTCTTTCCACAATAGAAGCTTTTTTGGTGGAGTAGGTGGAATAATGATTAATGTCATATTTCTTACACAATTTATTAAAAGCATCATTATAAAATTCTTTGCCTAAATCAGTTTGTAAATTTATAGGTTTTCGTTTTGAACGAGATACAATTTCAAACATTGCTGTTGTCACACATTTTTTGTTTTTTGATTTTATAGGATATGTCCACACATATTTTGTAAAAGTATCTATTACAACTAAAACATATTTATATCCTTTGTTAAAATAAGAATATTTCTGAAAATCCATAAGATCAGCTTGCCATAAGTCGTCTATTCCTTTTATAATTGTAAATCGACGAGGAAAATTTCTTCTTGCTGCTTTATAAATTTCATCCACTATGTTTTTTTTGCTCATTGTGTTGGTTCAATTTAAGTTCAATCAAATTATCTGTTTCTTGTTTTGTATAAAACGATTTTGACAAACGGTCTGATGTAGCTTTTTCCAATTTTTTTAAATATACTTGTATATTATCATTAACCACTCTTATTTCTTTTCTTAACTCTTGTAGTATATTATCGACGTATGCTTTGTTCACTGCTTCATCGGCTTCATTTGGAGATGAAAGACCTTTTAATTTAGATGTTTTCAAATCATAGTGTCCAGCATCAGTTTTCACCAATGTATCGTTTAAAGTGTCGATAAATTCCAATAATCGCAAACGTTTATGGACGTGATGACCGAACTTATCTACATTCATTGCTGTCTAGATGATTAGAGATCTCGAATTATACTGGTCATTTTCTGTGGCGATAGCTGTTTATGTTCTATATTTATAATTCCAGCTTCTCGTAATTCTTCTATGACTGCAATAATTTCATTATCTACACCACTATTGCCAGCCGCTCGTGATCCTAACAACAATTTTAATCGTTCTACCAGTTCGTTGGGATCATCCCAATAAACATAATCAGTATATTTTTTTACTTTTTTCAGAAGTGGAATACCTTTTCCTTGAGGGAGACTTTCTACACTTGAAGTCATATTTTTTGAGAATTTAAATAAAGGCTTAATGACATTAATGTATTTAAAACCTTTGTTACTGTTTATAGGTTTAGATGACTCATAATTACGTCGATGTGCATTAGTATCAATTAGTAACAATTTATAATTTTGCAAGTCCTCCTCTCTGACTTTTTCTAGATCAGGTTTCCTTTTAAATAGTAACTCTCTTAAACCATCTGTCTTCTTTAAAATTCGAGTTCCTATTTTCAGAATGTTATCATTATCGAAAACACGAATATTGCCAAGCATTAGTTTTCCCCGCTCATGTCTTACTCCAAAAGGTATAGCATCCATTACTTCTGATGATGTAGACCACGACAAAGTTTGACGATTATCTGGAGAAGACGCAATAGATTTGAACGAACCTTCACTGACATTATGATCTTCAGAAGGTGTGGAAATTAAAGTTTTGTTGTAATTATTAGGAAAGTCGCTTTCAGAAACAGTGTCATTCGATTCTTCATTGGATGAATAAGACGATGTACTTTCATTTTTACATTTTTTCCCAACAGAGGGAATGTAATTATTTTCATTCTCAACCCATTTTTCATTATTTTTATTGGCTATCAAATTAAGGGGATCAACAATAGGTTTGAAAATTTTCTCCAGTGCCATATTATTTACGTTTTTTGTATCGTTAATCATCCCCACTTTTCTTTTAACAGCTGCTGCTGACTTTACTATTTGTTTTTTAAATGTTTTTTCCATTTTACTGCTTGATATTGTGTTCAGTCGCAGATCACACTTTAAAGTGACCTTTCATTATCACTACATTGTATTAAGTATGTTAATCTAGAACTATAAAAGTGTCAAATGCTGACCTATAACATCCTTTGTTTTTATCACAATCCTTATTAATAACAAGATAATTAAAAGGCTTTTTCCAAACTTTTGAACACATTTCACGAAATTGATTCCATGACATATCAGACCCTACATGCTCATCATAAACATGTTTCAAATTAATATCATCTTGTTTAAATAATACAATCAAATTGGAATTGTCTCTCACTAGTTGTTTAGGTATTTTTGTATATGTTTGATTAATATAAAAACAATTAATTTTCTTATGTCGACCCATAGCAAAATAATCTCTAATGCTGTTCTGATTTTCGCAAGCTACATCATCAAATATTATAATTGAATCAGGTAGCGCTTCGTGAGGACTCAAAATTTCACAATTGTGATTGTATTTATGAAAGGTTGTACCAGAAACCATGTTCATAACTTTCTCTAAAAATAAGTATTTTGCTTGATATAAAGATTTTGAATAAACATATAAGTTACAAAATCGTGGACCATCTGTATGTAACAATAAACTTATTACTAAGTTGGTTTTTCCACAATTTGATGGACCACAAACGATACAACGTATTGTGTTCGGCAGAAGGTTTCCGTGTCGTTTTGGTTCTTGTGATGAAGCAGGACAAATACAATCTAATTTTAGTGAGTCTTTTTGTTTCACAAATTTCATTTCTAGTTATTAGCATGTGCTTAAACTCGTCTGCAGTACTCAACGAATTTGAGCGAAATGAATTTAGGTTTAACGAATAAACACGTTTAATAATTTAACATGTAAAATCTTGTTGGTAAAACAGGAATCAGGAAAGCACAACAAAATAATGTTTGATGGTTAGAATGAATCATGTGTAAAAAGTGTGTTCGGTGTGTGATCTTTCCACGAGCTCGCGGGTGGTGATTCTTATCAATTTTATAACGGAGTCAGGTGAGTGCATTCGACTAATGTTTTGTGTTTAGAATGAATCGAATTTTGTTTATTGGGAATTCTGGGACACAAAAGTGTCCCAGAATTCCCAATAAACATCTACTAATATCATGATAACTGCAGCTATATATCTCATATTATAGCGGGGCGAGATTGAGAAGTAAAAGCCAACTACGGGATAACAACTTTACTTCGGTAACTTATAAAAAGAAATACAAAACTCGCTCGCTAATAAGAGGTGCATACCGCACCGGTCCGCGGTCCTCTGCGCGGGCGCTGGGAACGGCGTGGTATGGACGAGGGGGGCGGAGAGTGAGGCGATGTCCCCCCGGAAGGGCCTACAATGTTGCCCGCTATATCCTCCCCCTCCAAGTTACATGGTCGACCCGACTGTGACTTGGCTGGTCTACCGCGATGGCGCTGATGCGCAATAACAGGAGATTTACCCACGTAACGCGTTAAGGCGCTGGCATGGTATTTGCCCTTTACAATGTTGTTACAATCAACGACGAGATAAGAAGTGGGACTACAAACTTTAGATATGCGATAAGGTCCCTCTCGCTTAGGAGCAAATTTGCTCGTGATACCACGCTGTGCATTACTCGGCATATGGACCTCCACCAGGACCATGTCTCCCTCATTAAACGGAGCAACCTGCCTCCGTTGTTTATCGGCGACAGCCTTCCTATTGTCCTGTTGCGACTCAATACGTCTCCTGACATCCACAAGAATTCGAGCAAAATCTCTCAAATATGGTGATATCTGAGGCACAAAATTTTGCTGCTCCACAATGGTTCTGAAATCTGTATGGACTGCAAGAGGCGTACGCAACTCACGTGCAAAAGTTATAAATGCGGCCGTATGGCCGGTTCCTTCGTTATAAGAGCTATTCGAAGAGAAACGTACCGCTGGCAACATCTGTGGCCAGGAACGATGCTCGGTACCCACGAGGATGGCGAGATGTTTCTTTAACTCGCGGTTCTTCCGCTCAGCGGGGTTGGCCTCTGGATGGTACACCGGTATCAAAGCCTGGTGAACCCCGAAAACAAACATCGCCTTTTGCATTACAGCCGAAACAAATTGAGTACCGTTATCGGAGATTACCCGCCTGGGCAACCCATAACGTAGAAAAACTTCTTCAATAAGCACCTTAGCGCAAGTTTCTGCAGTTGCATCACGCATGGCGAACAGCTCCACCCAACGACTAGCAGTATCCTCTACTAAAAGGATCCACTTCTCCCCCTTTTCTCCTTCGGGAAGAGGGCCAAACAAGTCCATCGCCAGTACCTCGAAACGCTGCTGGGGCACTGGGGTTTGCAGCAGACCTGCTGGCTTTAAATTGGTGGCTTTATACTTTTGACAAAGGTCACAGGATTTAAGATATTGAGCCACATACGTTTTCATATTATTAAAGTAATAACGCTCCTTAATCTTCCGCAAGGTCCGCTCCAAACCCAAGTGTCCAGCAGTAGGCGCATCGTGAAATTCCTTTAAAACTTCCGCCCTCAACGACTCTGGAATAACTAACTGGGGCTCGTCGGACTCAGCATCCGGATCACATCTAAAGAGCACTCCTTGAGAAAGATAATAACCTCGATCTGACCATCGAGTAATATCAGCATTTTCGGTATCTTCAAAATTATTTATTATTCGAGCTATATCTGGATCACCGAGTTGGGCGCTACGAATATCTTCTGGGGCCCACTGAGGAAAATCAACCACGACGGGACAGGTGTTCTGGACTTCCGAAACCTGTTCATCAGCATCAGCACATACAGGACGACTGAGAGTGTCGGCAACAACGTTGACCTTACCTGGCGTATAGTCGATATCCAGATCAAACGACTGAATCTTTAAAGCCCACCGAGCCAAACGTCCTGTAGGCGTCTTCAACGCCATAAGCCACTTTAACGGCTGGTGGTCTGTGGAGACACGGACCTTTGCACCCTCCACGTAGCCACGGAACCTATCTAAGGCCCAAACCACAGCCAAGGCTTCACGTTCAGTGGTATTATAATTCTTTTCAGCCTGCGTGAGCAAGCGACTTGCAAATTCTATTGGTCTTTCTTCATGGACATCTTCACCTTGAAGCAAGACAGCGCCTAATGCGTATGCGCTCGCATCAGTCCTTATTATGAACGGCTTCTCAAAATCTGGTTGCTTTAGAATTAGGCTGGTAGAAAGCCTAGTTTTAAGCGTTTCAAATGCGACCATCTGTTCCTCTCTCCAAGTCCAGATCTTGTTCTTACGAGTGAGTTCCGTTAATGGACGAGCGACATCGGCGAATTGCGGAATAAATTTGCGAAACCAGGAACACGTCTGTAAGAAGGTCCTAAGTGCCTTCAGGTTCGTCGGCGGCAACATTTTCAGCACAGCCTCCACCTTTCGAGGATCTGGTTCAATGCCTTGTGAAGACACAACATGTCCCAAGTAAGTAAGCCTCTCTTTAGCAAAAACACACTTACTTCGATTAGCCTTTAAGTTAAACAGGCGTAGACGGTCGAAAACCTGCTGGAGGTCCTGGAGGTGACGATTAAAATTTGGTGATATTACCAGAATATCATCCAAATAAGCCAGTACACATACGTCTTTAAGACCAGACCTCATTCGGTCGATCAAACGCTGAAAAGTCGCTGGCGCGTTTTTAAGTCCAAACGGCATTCGGCGAAATTGGAATGTACCAAAAGGTGTGGTGAACGCCGTCTTTGGTCTATCCTCCGGAGCGACAATAGTCTGCCAGTAACCAGCCTTTAAATCTATGGTGGACATGACACAGCCTTCTCTGGTACTCTGCAACAAGTCATCTATGACAGGAAGTGGATACTTATCAGTACGGGTGACGCTGTTTAATTTCCGGTAGTCGACACAGAAGCGGACCTCTCCATTCTTCTTGGGTATCAGCACCACAGGGGAAGCCCACTCTGACTCAGCATCTTCGATGATGTCATCTTCTAACATTTTCTCTAATTCCGCTCTGATCACTTCTTTTTTCGCTGGAGATACGCGATAAGGAGGACTCGCAATAGGCCTGGCGTCTCCGGTATCAATGTGGTGAACAGCAAACTGAGTGGGTCCTCCCCCTGGAGTGAAAATGTCCTCATTGACATTCAGAAGGTTGGACAGCTGCTGTCGTTCGTCCTTGCCTAAGTGGAATCCTTCATCCTCGTGAAGACCCACAGACGAGCAATGCAAAGGTTCGTATGACCTTACACCATTAGGTTCAAAGACGATGGGCTGAGGGACCCTATCGTGGTTCATGAACCATATACCGCGAGAAAAATCTAATACCATGCCAGCGTCCTGAATAAAATTCATTCCCAACAAACTTTCAGTAGCATTGGGCAACATTATAAACTTAACATCTAAACAGACATCGCGCACCCTAACCCTAACTTGCGTACGTTCAACAATTTGCGCAACTGCCCGCCCGTCCGCGTATTTAAGCTCAGTAAATACATTTTCAAACTTATGGCCATACTTAACTAAATGAGCTCTAAGACTAACACTGCCTATACAATGTTTAGCACCTGTGTCTATAAGCACTTTACCACGTTCACCATAAATTTCAATTTCTAACAAAGGTCGCACTCGCGAATCTATATTAACACTATTTGCAGAAACAGATTGAAACGAAGTTGATACGGACGGAACCGGTTCTGTCTTTTTACACGTCGAGCAGTTGGATCGGATCACGCCGGGAGCACCGCACCCGAAACACGTGATAGTTGAGACGCGTGGTTCTCCATCAGTGCCAAGTTTCTGTTTGGCTAACTTTTCACAGGCATCTTTCAGATGACCATACTTTTTACAGTAATTACAGTGTGGCCGAGCTTTATTCTTATAAGATACTGTCGACTGCGAAGCCGTCGGAGAAATGGGTACAGTAGTAGGCTTTGCCGTCGAACATAACGGTTTAAGATCGCTGGTCGATGTTCGGCTTTCATCCAAAATATCTTCGACACGACGGGCCATAGTAATAAGCTCAGCGAAGGTAGAAAATTCCAAACGCGAAACCTTTTCACGAATACGTCGATGTAGCAAACCGTACGTCAAATCAAATCAAATCAAATATGTTTATTGTGCAACATAGGTTAAAAGGCTGTTACATATTTGTGATCATCACTGTGAGCTGTCCTAATGGACGTACAATATCGTATTTACAATTAAATTTCAAAGTCAAAAACATACAAGCAATTAAATTAATTAGTAAGAATTAAATTAAAATTAAATAATAATTAAAAAAGCCTTATTTGTTGTCAATTTAAAATAATTATATAATTCCTGAGTCATGCATATTAATAATAATTAAATTATAATAATATCATCTAGAAATTCTTGAACATTATAGTAGCATTTCTCAATCAGAAGTAATTTTAATTTCTTTTTTAATGTCATTCTGTCCAGATTTTTTAAAGTATCCGGCAATTTGTTGAATATAATGGGTGCCCTACCTATTACATTTTTGCCCATCATAGCAGTCTTATGTCCACCTGTAATCAGTTTTTGTTTGTACTGTGTTCTTACGTCATTTGTCCTCTTTCTTGTTTCCGTAAATTTAGGAAATAAAAGTGGATTTGATTTTACAAATAAACATAATTCCAATATGTATACACAAGGGAATGTTAATATTCTTAGCGATTTAAATTTAGGCACACAACTATCTCTAGAGCGCAGATTACACATTGATCTAATACATCTTTTCTATATATTTTCTATACGTCATATCTAATTGCACGGTCATCGACAGGGAATGAAGGGGTAACTGTGACATTAATGCCCTGATGTGACATATGAAAAGGTCTGTAGCTTCGTTACTACGCTGTTCCCTTTCAAATATTTTTCTATAAATTTTGTGCGGGGGCAACCTTGGTCCAAACGTCTGTTTGAGTGCTTCGATGGCGGCAGACCAGGTTGGGGTATGATCCTTCACACCCTGCCACCATGTCGCAGCCAACCCGGTAAGTAACATAGGCAAGCCACGCAAGGCGTTTTCGTCGCTTACTCCAACACAATCTTTATAGACCTCTATGGCGTCTACAAAAGATTCCACGTTGCTAGACTTCTCGCCGTCGAATCTTGCTGTGCATTTTGCGAAATTACCATGTAAGGAACTACTTACAGTTGGTGGGACATTTACCCTTTCCATTAAAAATCTCAGCTGCTCGGTTGTTATCATGATCGGAGCAAGCGGAGGCAATGGAACAGCCTCTGGCGCAGGTGCAGGTTGTTGTACAGCCTCCGGAGTGGGCGGCGGCGACGCCACCACATTAGCTTGGGCCGCGCCCGCCGACGGACTCTCTGCGCGAGATCTCGTAAGCACCATGGTAACACGATGAAGCAATACGTGTATGTCGAAATAAGAGTTCACGAAAGTCCAGACGCACTATCACAACGTTCACCAGTCTTTATAAATAATGTCCAACACACACAATAGTTGTATAAAAAGTCTTAAAAAGTCAGGCCGCGTAAAAAAAAGTCGTAACTATTATAGTACCTACACATGTATCGCGAAACAACGGTTTTTTTTTTTTTTGGGTACACTAAAACTTTTTGGTAAGTTTTTGTTCACTGCAGGTAGGTAAAGTCTCAACACAAAAGAGTATTTAGGTACGTTAACTGTTCACGTACCCAAACAACGGTTCTTTTTTTTTTGGTACACGAAACTATTTTTAGTAAGTTTTTGTTTGTAATATCTTTATTGCATAGAAATTTACACAGTAACAAGAAAAAAGTACAAAGTTATAAAATAAACAAATCACTAGCAATGGCGGACTTATCCCATAAAGGGATCTCTTCCAGTCAACCGGCAAAACAATAAAGGAACTAGATAATTCAGTAAAAAGCGGCAAGTCACTGTGTTTTTAGCAACAATATAATAATATACTAACAGAAATACATATAATAGACATATACCTATCCAATAAATATATATGTATAAACTTATTAATAAATAAACATACATAAACTAAGATAAATTGCCTGACGTTCGATCTAGGTGCTCAACTGGACAGGAACTTAAATACATTATTTTTAAATATGTTGAGGGTCTGTGCTTTTTTAGTGTCCAAGGGGAGAGAATTCCAAAGCTTTGCAGCCTTTACGGAGAAAGATTTAGAGTAGGAATGGGAAGAGTGTAAAGGAACACATAGAAGAAGTTTATTGTAGGATCTTAGACGATTGTCCGGTTCGCGAAAAGAGAATTTTTCGTGAAGATACGAGGGGAAAGATCGATTGAAAAGAACATTAAAGAGCAGAGAAAGAATATGGAGATTTCGGCGAGCTCTGATAGGCAACCAGTTCAGTTGATCACGAAATTTCGAAATATGATCGTATTTCCGGAGACCGAAAATATATCTTATACAAACATTTTGTAAACGGTCGAGTTTATTGAGAAGTTCTTCAGACGGATCCAAATAGACTATGTCAGCGTAATCAAGATGAGGTAGCAAGAGTGAGCTAGCCAACATAATTTTAGTTTTAAGAGGCAAGAAGTTTTGAAGTCGTTTCAAGGCGTGTAGTGAGTAGAAAATCTTTCGACTTACGTCATTGATTTGAGGGGCCCACGATAAAGTCTGATCAAATATGATACCCAAATTTTTTACTTTATTAGTAAAAGGGATAATTTCACCATTGAGTGAAATGTTGGGTACCAAGGATAAATTTAATCTACTAATAAAATGAGGGCTACCGATAATAATTGCCTGAGATTTGTTCGCGTTTATCGTAAGTCCAAAATTCCGAGCCCAATTCGCAATTGAAATAAGGTCTGCGTTGATAACGCCGACAGCATTGTGGAATTCATCAAGTGGGGCAGCTGCATAAATTTGGAGATCATCAGCGTAAAGATGAAAAGAGGAGGATAAAAGGGCCGTTATTCCATCTATAAAAATAGAAAAAAGTATGGGAGAAAGAACTCCTCCTTGTGGTACACCAGCAGCGAGCCCACACCAGTCAGAACTAATCTGGTTGGCGTAAACTTTCTGATGGCGACCCTGAAGATAGGAGCGGAACCACAGAAGACAAGATGAAGAAACTTTTAAAGAACCCAGAACAGCCAGCAGGATATCAAAATCAACTGAGTTGAAAGCATTAGAAAAGTCTAGGAGAACTAGGGCTGTGAGGCTCTTATTATCAATGTTTAAACGCAAGTCCTCCGTAATTTTTAGGAGAGCTGTGGTTGTACTATGGCCTACTCTAAAACCAGATTGGTAAGGACTCAGCAATCTATGCCTTATCAAGTGACTAGAGAATTGCCGCTGAACATGGTGTTCTACGATTTTAGATAACAGTGGTAGGATAGAGATAGGACGGAAATGGGACAGTAGGGTTGGGTTAGATATTTTGGGAAGAGGAATAATGTGTGCTAATTTCCATGCAGACGGATATACTCCAGAACTCAAAGAAAAATTTATAATTGAAGCAAGATGGGGTGCGATTGTCGATACAATTGGCTTGACCATGTTCAAAGTTATTCGGTCATAACCCATCGCGTTGGACCTAAGTTTGCCAACAAATTTGATCATCTCATCGGCAGTAATAGGGTCAAAGTCAAAAAAAGGGCAGTCAGGAGTAGGTCTTGCAGCAAGTTGAGTAAGAGTTGCCTGCTTAATATTAGGTGTGAGATTTAAGGGAGGTGAGCAAAAATAATTATTGAGTTGATTTATGTCAACATTTATAATTGAAGGAGACGCTTGCTCGCCTACCCCAATGCTACGCAAGAACTTCCACAAATTGTTAGGTGGACATGAGTCGATGCTATCGTAGATATACTTTCGTCTTGCTTCTCTACACTGCTTGTTACAAAGATTCCGCAACACGATGTAATTTTCGCGATTAGTCTCACAGGGGTTTCTACGTAACTTCAATTTGGCCTTGTCCCTCCTAGCCATTAGCGCTTTGATGGCCAGAGTTAACCAGGGAGCCGGGAAGTGCTTAACCCGCACCTGTTGCAATGGGGCGTGCTTGTCATATAGGGAAAGGATAGTGGAGTTGAAAGCAGCTACCTTGGCATCTACATCAGGCGCAGAAAGAAGTAAGTCCCAATCAACCTTCATCAAGTCATCCTCAAAAACTTTCCAATTTAAGTCCCTGAAATTACGACGCAAAATAAGTTTGTGTCTGAATTTGGGTGAGCGCAGTTTAAAAGACGCGAAAATAAGATCATGCGCTGAAAAGCAGGGAGCGTTATATTGGCCATGTAAAGGACATAAATTTGGTGAGGATGTTATAATGAGGTCAAGTAAAGATGGTGGACCGTTGTGCGGGAAGTGGGTGGGATTGAGGGGCAACACATGTAGGTCAAAAGAATGAAGAAGAGAACAAAGAGTTTTAGATCTCGAATCATTTTTAATAAGGCAAGTGTTAAAATCTCCCATTAAAATAATATTTTCAAATTGAGGACGAAACCTTGACAGAAGACAGTCTAATGAGTTAAAATAATAAATATGAAGAGATGGGCTATAGTAGACGCCAAGTAGAATTTGAGTGTGATGGAGATTAATGTTTAAAAATAAGTGCTCAGGAGCATTTGCCTCTGGGATGGATTGAGAAAGGACTTGTGCAGGAATGTCTTCACGTAAATAGATAGCCACGCCACCACCGCCAACTATCCTAGTCTTGCCATTCTGCGCGACGGTATATGAGCGGTCATTTCTGAAAAGTCGATAGCCAGGCAGAAGATAGAGCGTGGATGGCAATGAGGGTTTGAGGAGGCTTTCGGAGATTAAAATAGCATGAATTTGCGTAGATGCAAATGTAGTTAAAAGCTCATTAAAATGTGCTGGAATACTTTGAGCATTGATGTGAGCCACATTGAAATTTTTGTGAAACGAAGAAAACTCAATTTTCAAATTATCATTTAGACAGACCTCGTCAGGATCGTCACACGTACTGTGAAATTGTGACACATCGGAAGAGGAAAGAGAGAAATATTCATCATTACAGTTAAATCTTAGCACATCAGACATCAAGCAAATAAATAAATAGTAAATACAATTAAAATACGAATAAAATTAAAACTAGTATTTAAGCTAATTCCTCAATTACTGGCCGACAGCTACCATACTAAATTTATTGGAGACAAAAAAAAAAAAAATCAGATAACAATAAAAAAAAAAATTAAAAAAAAAAAATAAAGTTTGAAACCACAATAATGTTTTGTTGAAACGGAACGCATCACAAGTTTCACAATGTTGTAATATTTAGGTACTGTCATTTGTGACAGAGACAAACGTCAAAACGCCACAAGATTAATGTCACAACACAGATTTGATCGCTTATAGTCGGCACTTTCAATTTTGAATAAAATAAATATAAAAATACCGTGCGACCAGTAACGAACTCTAATGTTACGTAACGAAATTATTTATGGCAAATAAATACCCACACACAAAGAAGAAAATAAAGTATCTAGTGAAAGAAAAAGAAAAGCAAGGAAGTATTGTGTAGCTATTTACTGGTTTTACTAGCAGCCCTGGTACTTCGCGATTGCTTGTTGTTAGGCCCACTTGTAGACCCGCTGATGCTCTCCTTAACAGAACTCATGTTCGCCTTAGGAGCCTGAAGGTGACATGAAGAAGCGCTGGCAGGCTCAGTTGCGACAGGAAGCTCTGCTAGTACAGCCTGCAACTCTTCCATCCTAGTGATTTTGCGTTTGGAGCCATTCGCACACACCACTACAATCCGGCCATCGCTTGTCCAGCAGCCCTTGATGCCCAAGACTTTTCTTGCCTCAATGAATACAGCATGACGTGCAGTTGTAAGGAATTCAGACACAGTGAGACCACTTCCTTTGAGCGATTTTTTGGCAGCCCATACTTTATTCCGGCTGCTACAGTCAGTGAAGCGTAGCAATATGGGCCTGGGTTTGTCGGGATGAATATTCTTGCCCAAGCGCACAACTGATAGTGACTGGTTAGACAAGTCCGGTAGCTGCAATTTGGTGTGACAAACATTGAGTGCCCTATCCAGTAGGTTTTCCTTCTTGTCTTCAGGCACACCATGAAGCAATAAAAGGTTAGCTCTGGACCTCATCTCAAAGCAGTCTAATGTCTGTATAACCAGCTCCATTTGTGACCGGAGACCAGATACAGCTTTCCAAATAAATATTTTAAAATTCTGGAACTCACTTGATAGATGTTTCATATCCTGTGGGCTACTGCCTCCAGCATTCTTTTCCTCAAACAAGGACATCCTCGTTGCAAACATTTTGGACATATCATCCATTTGTGATTTCAATTGTGCAAGTTGATCCATTGTTATGTAGTAATAGGAGATTAGTGCGAAAATTGTGAGAGGAATAAATTAGGTGCTAGCTGGCCAATAAATTAGAGGTAAATTTACTTCATTAATAAATACAATATAATTAAAATTAAATTTAAATTAGAGCAAAATCAAACACGTCTTATTATTTTGACTTCTACCGCCGAAAAACATTGTATTATTAAAACGGTATTTAGGTACGTAAACTGTCCACTATCGTGGGAACAAACAGACACGCTGTCACGATAGGTACACAAAACAGTTTAGATACAAAACCTAAATAAATTATGCTGTTCGCGGAATATAACAGACACTTCTGTCGCGAAACTATGTCCAGCTTTTGAGTCTTCGTGACTACGTGACAAACGGCGTCTTGCCGTCGTAGAACACGTGAACAACAAACAACACACGCGAATTACTAAAAGAGCACACGGCCCCACGTTGGGCGCCAATATAGCGGGGCGAGATTGAGAAGTAAAAGCCAACTACGGGATAACAACTTTACTTCGGTAACTTATAAAAAGAAATACAAAACTCGCTCGCTAATAAGAGGTGCATACCGCACCGGTCCGCGCGTTGTTTAAAGACTGACTTGTTCAATAAGGCGCACGGGCGGTCCTCTGCGCGGGCGCTGGGAACGGCGTGGTATGGACGAGGGGGGCGGAGAGTGAGGCGATGTCCCCCCGGAAGGGCCTACAATGTTGCCCGCTATAATATATATATATCAATCGAGAAAATACGTGAAACATTATTATCTCTTGACATTTCGAAGGGTGCTGGCCCTGACAGTCTACCGCCTATATTTTTTAAGTCTACAGCACATAGTCTTTGTTTACCTCTTCATATAATTTATAATAAGTGTCTGAAATCTGGAGTATTTCCCAATGTTTGGAAGAGGGCTTTTATCGTACCTATTTACAAGAGTGGTGATAAACGTAACGTTGAGAATTACCGTCCAATTTCAATACTCTCCACTTTGGCGAAGGTCTTTGAAAGTCTTGTTCATGAAGATATATACCCATGGATACATAACCTAATCATACCAGAACAGCACGGTTTTGTGAAACGGCGGTCTACTACTAGTAACTTGTTAATTCTAACCAATTTCTTATTTAAAAATATGGATCGTCGTACACAAGTTGATGGAGTCTACACAGACTTTCAGAAGGCCTTCGACAAAGTGGATCACAAACTGTTAATGTCTAAAATAGCATACAACGGGATTCGCGGTAACTTACTGCGTTGGTTTTCTTCTTACATTTCGAACAGATTGCAGACAGTTGTAATAAATGGCTATGAGTCTACGCCTATCGTGGCAACATCAGGAGTCCCGCAAGGCTCCATATTAGGACCATTGCTTTTTATTATTTTTATCAACGATATAAACAGTTGTTTCAAATATTCAGAAATATTGCTATATGCGGATGATCTTAAGGTGTTCCGAGCATGTTCAAGCATAAAAGACTGCGAGCTATTACAGGAAGATCTACATAGGTTATCTTTTTACTGTGCACAGAACAAATTACATCTGAGTCTTCCCAAATGTCATGCTATTATTTTTACCAAAAATAGAAATGTCTTTAACTTCCAGTACGTCTTGAATAATACAACTCTGAAAAAAGTAAGTTCAGTTAAAGACCTAGGTGTAATACTTGATTCAAAATTACATTTCGACGTCCATGTCACCACTGTCGCTAACAGGGCTTATAAAATGTATGGTCTCGTCATGAGAGCGGCTCATAATTTTAAACGAATATCTACTTATCTGACTTTGTATGGATCACTAGTTCGATCACAGCTTGAATATGCAACGCCAATATGGAATCCATTTTATGACAAATATATAGACGGTTTAGAAAAGATTCAGCATAAATTTCTTCGTTCTGCACACTATAGATGTACCCGCTCTCACTTAACTTATGATGCACTGTTACAACATTACAATTTATTGAGCCTCGATTCTAGGCGATTATATCTCAGTTCGATGCTTTTGTACAGGATATGTAACAACAAATTTGACTCTTCAAGTCTTTGTAACCAAATTAGGTATACGGTGCCACGATCCGCTAATGTACGAGCCACGCGTGCGCATCGCTTGTTTCATTTAGATACTTGTCGCACAATAGCAGGGGTACGCGCGCCTCTAAGACGGCTTGTTTATATTTATAACAATCATTGCAGCCACTTAGACATATTTTTGCTTTCGCAGCATGAATTCAAAAGAGGATTAATGGAATCATTAACTTAAATTTTTTTTTGTTTGTTATTTTGTTTAGCTTTTTTTAACAGTTAATTTTTCCTTTTCATTTTGTTTTTTTTTTTGTAATTACCTCGTACATAACAGTTTTTGTCAAAATTTTATAATATGAGCTATTCAGCAACACACTAACCTAATTCTATGTAATAATCTGTGGACAGCGTTGTTGATTACACTTAAAAATAACACTATGTTGTCAATCTACTTAAATTAAGTTTTTCGAGTGTAATTGTTTGCTGACCTGAATAAAATAAATAATAAATAAATAAATAGACACAGCCTACACTAGTGAGAACATGATAAATAATCTCGACGAGCCCTCTCTTGAACAACCCTAACCCTCTACTAGTAACGATGAGGATTTTCAGAAGGGTATGATATCAAAAAAATCATGATAGAAGTAAACCTACAGACGCAAAGGCAATTGCCGTACATTCGTATTGAGGATCCACCCCTTAACCTTTTACTTGACACAGGTGCTAACCAATCATTTATTAGCCCTGAAGCTGTAGGTACAAAGTTACTATAGTCACATACCTCTAAATTACGACCCTTTTGAGGTAACGAATGTACACGCAACCAGTAGGAATGAACACTCTATAACCGTACCATGTTTTAAAGAATTTAGCTACCCCTATAATATAAAATTATTTGTTTATCGCTTTCATGATCACTTCGATGGTCTAATAGGATTAGATTTATTAACTGCCTGGGAAGCTAAAATTGACCTTAAGAACTTGACCTTAGCTACACAGTTCGCGATAAATCCTATCAGGATGTATAATGCACGTAATCTTAACCTTTACGAGGACATGATTCCGGCTAATTCATCTAAATTAGTCCGCATACCAATTAACGCTCAGGATGGTGACGTCATAGACCCTGAACAAGTTTTATGTAATTGTTTAATTCATGAGTGCGTCACTAGAGTATCAAATAGCCGAGGTATTATCGAAGTAGAAAATCAAACTAACAACGATAATATATTTTCTTTAGACAGGCCTGCTCAAGCAGACATATTTAATATAGATTGTAATCAAGATCGGCTCATCTCCAACCGTACGAAAGATGTTCTATCACGGTTACGAACAGATCACCTTAACCCGGGAGAAGGCTAACTTAACTCAACTTTGTTCACGTTACTCTGACGTATTTTATATTGAAGGTGAAGCCCTAACTTTTACTAACCAAGTAAAACAATATATAGATAAATGGGTTAATTTAAATATAATAAATAATAAAAGTATAAAAATATAAATATAATAAATATAATATATTATGTATGTAGGGTGTAGTTTTAAGTTTGTTCCTGCACAACCTGCCGGCCGGACCTGATAACTGATACAGATACAAATTTTATTATAAGGTCTAAAATAAATTGGTACAAGCAGATAAAGAAAAATAATGAAACTCAAACATGAAACAAAAAACATTATGAACACACCAAAAGACAAGTCTCGAGTGTATGGCGGGCTTTACAACGATGGTGTGCATTCCAAAGTGTACGATGGTTAGGTACTTTAAAAAGAAAATTGACATTTGACAACTGACGCCTGTCATTAAGACAGGAAAACGACGGATGTCAGATCAAAAAAAAAAAAAAAGAGAAAAAAAAAACAAAACTATCTACATCACTCACAAAACAGTCATCAGTAATTAAGAGGAAACTAGGAATTTACCCACTCGCAATTTAATAAAATATAGTGGACCAACCATCATCAAAATACAGAATTAATAAGCACCGCGTGAATACATACACAGGGAGATATAAGTGAAAGAGGCCAACAGACTCAATTTGTATGCGGAGGTGGTGGCAACTTAGATTTGACCGCCTGTGTCTGCCGTCGGGTCATATTCCTTTTATCGACTATAGCCGTGGTCGTTCTTTTTGGGGGTGGTCGCTTGTCTACTGCCGTCGACGAGCCCTGATCACTGCATATCTCCTCTCCTGAAAATTGCTTGATTAAAGCAGTTAGCTCACCTTCGGTTGTGATCTTAACACGCTCACCAGTTGGGATCTTAATACATTCAGTCAGAAAAGTATCGGGAATGGATTATTTATTTATGGTTCCAAATTCAAATTTTTGTTTTTTTTTGTTGTTGTTAGATTGGCACAACTGTTTTCCATTTTGGCGCGGAGTTTGAGTTGCATCTGTTGTTTACATTAAATACAGTGCTATTTTTAGTTATATCATATCTAGTGTGTATTGCTAATTTCATAATGGATAAAAACATCGAACAAAGAGTTTGTCTTAAATTTTGCATTGCCAATGGAATATCGTGTTCGGAGTCACTGAAAATGTTACAGAAGGCTTACGGTGAATCGACTTTATCAAAAACTCGTGCTTATGAGTGGTACAAAGCGTTCAAAAGCGGTCGAGATGTTATGGAAGATTTGCCTCGCTCTGGTAGGCCATCAACGTCTGCAACTGAAGTTAACATCGCAAAAGTGAAGGAAATAGTGACTGAATATCCTCATTCAACTTTGAGAGAGATAGCCACCGAACTTTCTGTATCTCACGAGTCGATCCGTACCATTTTAACTAATAATTTGGGTATGAAACATGTTGCCGCTCGGCTAGTCCCAAAAGACCTGAATTTTTTTCAAAAACTCAATCGCATGAGAGTCGCTGAGGACATGCTAGAACGAGTCAATTCCGACCCAACATTCATGAAACGCATTGTTACTGGTGACGAGACGTGGGTTTACGAGTTTGACATGCAAACTAGTCAACAAGCTTCGGAGTGGCGCCTTCCAACTGAACCGAAACCGAAAAAACCACGCCAAAGTCGTTCAAAAGTCAAAGTCATGTTGACTGTTTTCTTTGACTATCGCGGTGTTGTGCACTCGGAATTTTTGCCGGAAGGTCAAACGGTAAACAAGGAATATTATTTGAGTGTTATGCGGCGTTTAAGAGAGCAAATCCGACGAAAAAGGCCAGATTTGTGGAAAGAAAATTCTTGGATTTTGCACCATGATAATGCACCTTCGCACAAGGCCATCATTGTGAACGAATTTTTAACCAAACACTCAACAAATACCATCGAGCAACCACCATAATTATTCACCAGATATGGCTCCAGCCGACTTTTTTCTTTTTCCTAAACTCAAATTACCACGTCGTGGCACCCGTTTTCAATCGGTAGAAGACATAAAAGAGAATTCGCGGCGAGAACTGACCTCAATTCCGGAAACAGCGTTTAAAAAATGTTTTGATGATTGGATTATTCGTTGGCGTAAGTGTATCGTTTCTAAAGGAGCATATTTTGAAGGTGATAAAATAAATTTGGATGAATAACAAACAGTTTGTGTATTATTGATCTTTTCCTGCTACTTTCTTGACAGAGTAGTATTGATTACTCCATCGAGGGTCCAACAGTGCTTCATACCGAAATGTCGTCGAGCCGCTAAGAATACGCTTTGCCTTGTGTGTGTGAGAAATTCGGCAATACTAATTTTAGTACCTTTTAGTGCTGTTTTCTGGTTCCATATATCAGATTTGATCTTCAGAGAGCAGAGACTCACCAATATTGGACGAGCTCGGTCTGGCCTTCTAGTTCCAATACGGTGACAGATCTTTATTTGTGCGCTTGAATCTGATAACTTAAATTTATCAGCAAGAAGATCACTCACTATTATCTTGATATTTTTATTGGGAAATTCTGTGACACCATTTAGCACCAGCACTTTCCGTCGGCCTCTCATCTCCAAGGAGTCCACTCTGCAGCCTAAATCCTTTATCTGCTGTTGCAAATTTTGAAAGATGGAATAAACACATTCCTTGAAGTCCCGGAACTCCCGTTGCAACTGACCTATATCTGCTGATGGTGCTGCAGTAAGCCTCTTCTCAAACTCTGCCATGCGACAAGCTAATGAAGATTCCAGTTGCCTCTGCGTCTGTTGGACTTGCTCCAGTTGTAAATTTCGCTGTGTGTCCATTTTGTTTGTGTAATAAAAGAAATTTATCCACAAGGCAGGCAGGAGCAGGTATTTCTTTTACTATATCATTAACTTAATAGTTTGTAGTATTATTTATTGTATAATAGTAATAAAAAGTATTAAAAATAAAATATTAAATAATTAAAATAGAGGATCACAAGTAAATAATTATAAATACGCAATAGCGTACAACAAAACCCTAGTACCAGTTATTAGAAGAAGAATTACAATAAAAAAAAAGAAAGGTCACTTCGGTGTAAATTTTCCAAATGTAAAGGCTATTCCACAATTTCGTGTAATCAATGTGGAGTTAATTTGTGCTTGAATAAAAATAATAATTGTTTTTTAAATTATCATTTAAGTAGAATAAAGGAGAATAAGTAAACAATATCTTTTGACTTATTTAGTACTGAGCTATATATGTAACAATGCATAATGACGTAAATTTTCATCACTGTTTTTTAAATAATTCAAATTCTTATTTATACTAGGATTTTTTTTAATATTTTTCCTTTAATCTAGAGTATTAAATACATCAAACTGATTTATTTAAAAAAAAATAGGAAAAATCATGCAAAGAAGGGTTAAAAATAACTCCCGCTTCCTCCTCGATAAAAGGTATCGGTCAGACCGAAAGTGTATCATACGGAGTCACTACTATGTGTTCGTATGATATAGTACACACATACATACATACATAAACTCACGCCTCTTTCCCGGAGGGGTAGGCAGAGACTACCTCTTTCCACTTGCCACGATCCCTGCATACTTCCTTTGCTTCATCCACATTCATAACTCTCTTCATGCAAGCTTGGCGGTTTCGGGCACTTTTGACCTGACCCTTCACCAGGACGTCCTTAATTTGATCAAGATATGTTCGTCTAGGTCTTCCCACCCCGACCTTTCCCTCCACACTCTCCTTGTATATCTGCTTAGTCAACCTGTTTTCATTCATCCTCTCCACATGACCGAACCATCTCAACATACCCTTTTCTATTCCTGTAACTACATCTTCTTTCACATCACAACATTCCCTTATCACGCTGTTCCTTATCCGGTCACTCAATTTCACACCCAACATACTCCTTAACGCTCTCATTTCCACTGCATTTATTCTGCTTTCGTGCTTCTTTTGCCATACCCAACTTTCACTCCCATACATTAATGTCGGGACCAACACGCCCCTGTGCACAGCCAGTCGAGCCTTTTTGGATAGTTTCTGACTGCTCATAAAGGCATGCAAAGCTCCATTCACCATGTTCCCCGCGTTCACTCTCCTTTCAATATCACTATCACACTTGCCATCTGATGTAAACTTTGATCCTAGATATACAAACTCTTTCACTTGCTCAACTTTTTCTCCTCCAATCAAAATATTACATGCTGTCATTTCTTTCTCCATTTCAAAAACCAGTGTTTTAGTTTTACTTACGTTCACTTTCATTCCTTTCTCTTTTAAAGCTTCATGCATACAGTTTACCATCTCCTGTAACTCCTCCGCTGATGACGCCAGTATAACCTGATCATCGGCATAGAGCAGACATTTGACGAGTAATTCATTCATCCTTAATCCACTTTCAGACTCTTTCAAATCTGTCAAACAACTATCCATAAATAGGTTGAACAGCCACGGTGACGCAACACATCCCTGCCTAACACCTTTCTCAATCTTAAACCACTCAGTGTGCGCTCCGTTTATCCTGACACAAGCACTCGAATCCTCATATAAGGATTTCAGTGCTCGTATCAAGAGACTGCTCACCCCATGCATAGAAAGTGCTGACCACAATTCATTCCTCTCAACTCTGTCATAGGCCTTTTCCAAATCCACGAATGTGTAATAGACTTTTGACTCTTGGCCAAAAACTTTTCGGCTATGCACCGCAAAGAAAAGACCTGATCAGTACATCCCATTCCCTTTCGAAATCCCGCTTGAGCATCCCATATTTTGTCATCAGTTTCATTCCTGACTCTATTAATCAATACCTTAGCATACAATTTGCCGACGACGCTAAGCAGGCTTATACCACGATAATTTTTGCAGTCCAGTTGTGACCCTTTTCCTTTGTAAAGTGGCACAATAACAGCCTTACACCAATCTTTTGGTACTCGGCCGCTTCTCCAACACAAATTGAAAAGGCAGTACAACTGTCTAGCTACGACGCCTTTTCCTGCTTTAAGCATCTCGACCGACACTCTATCATACCCGGCAGCCTTACCCGCTTTCATACTCTTAAGTGCTTCCACAATTTCAAACATTTCAATTTCGCCTTCCATCTCATTCTCTTTTTCTTCGCTATAGCAGAACTCTTTCTTATTTTCTTCCTTTTTTTCAAATAAACTCTCAAAATAGTCCTTCCATATCTTTAGCACACATTCTTCTCCTTTCACAACGCTACCATCCTGGCATCTGATCCTAGTCAGCTCTCTGGTTATAGTTTTTCCTCGGGCTGACCTTACGGATTTCCAGAATACTTTCAGATTTGACTGAAAGTCTTCTGATAGCCTTTTATCAAAATCCTCTTTATACTCTTCTTTCTTTCTAATCACAGCTTTCTTAACCAAATCTTTCATTTTTTTATATTCCTTACGTGCTTCATTCACATCCTCATCTATAACCTCTTGCATTCTTAAGTTAGCTTTTGCTGCTAACAAATCCAGCCATGCTTTCTTCTTTAATCGCACAAGTTCTTGCACATCTTTACTCATCCACGCATTTTTGTGATTTTTCCCTTTCCTTCTTCTACTTACACCACACTCTTCAACAGCTACTTTCACAATTCTTTCTTTAAATTCCTTCCATCCATCTTCAATATTGCTCCTCTCATCTAAATCTTCAATTTCATCCTTCAGTCTATTAATATACTTCTTACCTACATCCATATCTTGCAAATTTTCTACTTTCACTCTTTCCAAAGCGCTGGTTTGCTCCCTTACCCTGTGCCGCCAGCGATTGAAGATACCCCTTATCCGGGATATCACCAGTAAATGGTCCGAGTCAATGCCAGCACCGCGATATGCACGGGTATCCAGCACTTTGTTCTTCAATCTTTCATCCACAATCACAAAGTCTATCATACTTTTTAAAATACCTTCCACTCTTGTATAGGTGTGGATCTCTTTATGTTGAAACATTGAGTTCGACACAAAAAGATCCCACTCTAGACAAATTTCTAATACACTTCTTCCATTATCATTCACCTTTTCGTCACCAAACGCACCAAGCACCTTTTCATATCCATCACGCTTTACACCCACCCATCCATTAAAATCACCTAACATACTCGTAATAATCTTCTCATTTGGCTTGGTAACTTTCAATACTTCTCTTACACTATTCCAGAACTCCTCGTTTTCGCTTTTTGCTGATGTTGTACCCCTCGAACCCACATCCCACGGTGCATAAACACCTAAAACGAAGATCTGAGTGATTCCAACTTTCAGCCTAATCCATAGAAGACGAGGGCTGACACACTCATACTCATTCACACACTCAGCCATTCGTGCAGAAAGGATTAGACCGACCCCTTGACAGCCTCGGCTGGTACTGGAAATTCCAGACCAATACGCCGTGTAAGGGCCGTGCTGCGTCGCGTCGCATCCTTTCCGCTTCGTTTCATTCACGCACAACACATCCAACCGTCTTTCATCCATCATCTGACATACTTCCTCAATTTTATCCTTCATTCCTCCTCTTACATTCATCGTCGCAAAGCGGCTTTCAGCAGACCGCATACCGCTCCCGCCGGGAACGAGACGTGATGGGGTGCGGACACCATCGCCGCCATTTAGGTGCTCTTTCAAAAAATTTGCATCCATGCGATTCCCACGAGACGCAAGGGAACAATTTTGTCCGCCCCAGCAGAGCCCCGCATGCCAGGGTAAGGCTAGCCATTACCTACCATTAAATTAACTCACCTTAGTGACTTACCAATGGCTGACTATAATTACCATACGCCCGGCGATGTGGATTGTTTAATTGGTAACGAGCTCTTCCCGTTTCTGTTAGGAAGTGACAAAGTGACTTCACCGCATTCTTCCGTAGTTGCGTTAGAAACTACTCTTGGATATGTAGCCATGGGTAAGGCTGCTGTTACGCGCATCAAGCCCTGTCGCAATGCTAATAATAAAACTTTCTTTTGTTTTACTGAACAAACTTCAACGCTAGAATCAATTACTCAACGATTTTGGGAACTCGACAATGTCACTCATAAAATTCATATGAGCCCTGACGATCAGGCCTGTGAAGAAATCTTCAAGTCAACTTATTCTCGAGATAGTACCGGTCGTTATACTGTGCATCTCCCGTTTAAACATAATCCTTCAGAATTAGGAAATTCTCATTTTATCGCTAAACGCCGTTTACTGAATTTAGAGTAAAAACTTGATAGTAATCGTGATTTACGTACGAATTACAACGACACTTTGCAAAGTTATATTGATAAAGGTTACTTATCTAAGGTTGAAAATGCATCGTCGGATGAAAGCTCTTATTATATTCCGCACACGCAGCTGTTTATCGCCCCGACAAACTAACTTCGAAGACTCGTATCGTTATTGACGCCAGTAGTAAAACTACTAGTGGAAAGTCTCTTAATGTCCTTCTTTATACAGGTCCGAATTTACAGACAAGTACGTATATTTGACCTTTTATTAAATTTACGCATGTTCTCTGTGGCCCTATCTGCGGACATTGAAAAGATGTATTTTCAATTGAAACTTACTCATCACGCTTTCCAACATATTTTATATCGATTCGATTCTAGATCTGATATCGATACGCTCGAGTTCAATCCTGTATCTTTCGGTATATCAAGTTGCCCTTACCTTGCCATGAGAGTCATTC
This sequence comes from Amyelois transitella, assembly GCF_032362555.1. Classification (NCBI taxonomy): domain Eukaryota; kingdom Metazoa; phylum Arthropoda; class Insecta; order Lepidoptera; family Pyralidae; genus Amyelois; species Amyelois transitella. The sequence continues at coordinate 7,003,229 of NC_083536.1, forward strand.
GCCAGCTAGCTGCCGATAGCCGCGATAAATTTCCTCTCGCCGCCACAGAAGCTGAAACTCACATGTTCATGGATGATTTCATCACATCTATGGATGGCGTAGACGTCGCTCTAAAGGCTAAGTCCGAGTTGATCCAAATGTTTGCCTCTAATAGTCCCGACCTCATGGACAAGTCGTCCGCAATGCAAAGTGAAGACGTCATACAATTTGATACTAACGCTTCAACTCCGCATAAGATAGTAGGAATGCAGTGGTTACCTACTACTGATCATTTTCAATTTTAAACGAACGCTGATGTGCAAGAGTGCACCAAGCGCTTCATTCTCTCGATTACTGCGCGCTTGTTCGACCCATTAGGACTACTAGGCCCGGTGGTCACATACATGAAGCTGCTCGTTCAAGAATGCTATGATGGATGGCTGGCCTTGATTGGGACGATCCAGTGCCTCCCGCGATCTTAAATAAATGGACACAGTTTCATAATGAACTTGCTTATCTAGAACAAATAAAAATTCCGCGACATGTCGAATTACGTTCTCCGCATGTCATTCTTCTAGGTTTCGCAGACGCAAGTGAAAGGTGCTATGGCGCTAATGTGTACATTCGCGTTAGTCAAGACTCATACTCACCCGGCTCTGTCCACTTGCTCGCTTCTAAGTCTCGCGTAGCTTCACTTTCTAAAATGCCACTCGCACGACTAGAGCTGTGCGCCGCTCTTCTTCTCGCTAACCTTCTAGACGCCGTTAGACATACTACTTTCCCAGAGATGTCATAATCAACGAAATATACTTGTTTTCAGATTCATCTGTGGCGCTTACGTGGATTCATTCTCCGCCGTACAAATTCCATACATTTGTGGCTAATAGAATTACTGAGATTAACTCAAAACTTCCCGCTAAGCATTGGTTTCATGTAAAAGGCATTGAAAATCCCGCAGATATTATATCTCGCTCTGTAACGCCTAAAGCTCTAGTCAACAATCAATTTTGGTTTAATGGTCCCAATTGGCTAAGCCTTAGTTGTTCTGATTGGCCATTGAAACCTTTTACGATTAATCCTAATGGTTGTTTGGAAAATTTAGAGACTAAAACAATAGGCTATTTGACTGTATTAAAAATATACATTTCTTTTATGCCATCCGTCTTAATATTATTTTTTTGGAGCGATTTGTAATAACGCGAGATAAAAATATTGCATTATTTTAACAAAATCCGTTTTAGAAAATTACGTTTTTTTATGCAGCTGTCACGTGACTAAAAACGAACGTGATTGGCTATTTTTATTATGACGTCAATTATCCATAAACAGACTGTGGATCGTACCGTTACTTAGAGATCGCTATTATTTTTCAAGATTTTATAAGTGTTTGATCGCTCAGGATTACTCAGATATATACCTATGTATTTAATAATGGAAAACAATTCCGCGAAAGCTGACAGTCGAAACCTACCAAACGTGGACGCAATAATGGTTGGCGTCTTCTTCAAAGACAATCCAGATTTCTATGCTGCTGAACTGAGGAATGTGAAAACATCAATGTAAGTATAGTATCTTGGTAACCACTGATCTTAGATCATGATCTGAAACCACTTCTTGCGAATATTCAAATCCATCGGCAAAGAAAAAAACAGTTTCGTAGGAGATTTTATTGTTGTATTAGTGCATTGAGGCACTGCACAACATTTATAGGAACTCATTTTAAAAATTTTCACACATATGACGTGACACAAGTTAAATAAAACAAGAGAAAATCAAAACTTTTCGAAACACCAACAAGCTTTGTATGATATTTACACGAAATTTACGTCACTGCATGCCATGGCCGCCATATTGCTAAAAGTCGCGGTTTGGCGGCATATTTAAATATTTCATTTTCTTTTTCGATTTTTTAATAAAATAGCTGTAATAAAGGCAGAAAAGTATTTTTGTAGGGCTCCTTATAAACAAATAAATACCCTAAGATAGTTTTTAGAACTTTGTCAAATAGCCTATTAGTTTAGTCGTACAAAGTCCTGAAGATATTCAGACTTCTCATCCAATTGAAATTATGGCTGAAAGAATTTCAAACTGGTTGAAATTAATACGCTCGGTTGTTTATATGTTACGTTTTATACAAAAATTAAAATCTCAACAACCTATTTCTGTACAAGATTTAGAATTTTCTGAACTTTATATAATCCGCTTTGTTCAAAATAAGCATTTCTCTAAAGAAATTACCGCTTTACGAAATGGGAAATTATCTGATAGTTCTCTACTCAAGTTAAACCCTTTCATCGACAAGGAAGGCCTTCTAAGAGTCGGTGGGAGATTATCAAACTCTGAACTCGATTTTGGTCAAAAGCATCCCATTTCATTGCCTTCTAAAAATTTAATAACTCAATTGATTATTGATTATTATCACGTTACTAACCTTCATACAGGACCTTCACTATTACTCGCTCTTATAAGACAAAAGTTTTGGATACTATCCGCTAGAAACTTAATTCGTCAACGCGTACATAAATGCAATATTTGTTTCAAACTTAAACCGAAATTCACTTACCCTCGCATGGGAGATTTACCTACCTTTCGCTTTATTTTACCTTTTATTGGAAATTCTGGGACACTTTTGTGTCCCAGAATTCCCAATAAACAAAATTCGATTCATTCTAAACACAAAACATTAGTCGAATGCACTCACCTGACTCCATTATAAAATTGATAAGAATCACCCGCGAGCTCGTGGAAAGATCACACACCGAACACACTTCCTAATTCCTAACTGATGATCGGTTGAAAGCACCGTGGTAAGTAACTTTCTGCGAGCCCGTGGTAAGATCACGCACCGACCGCACTTCCTAATTCCTAACTGATGATCGGTTGAAAGCACCATGGTAAGTAACTTTCTGCGAGCCCGTGGTAAGATCACGCACCGACCATACTTCCTAATTCCTAACTGATGATTGGCTGGAAGAAACCGTGGTAAGTAAACTTCCTGCGAGCCCATGGTAAGATCACGCACCAACCACACTTCCTAATTCCTTACTGATTGGCTGGAAGAAACCGTGGTAAGTAAACTTCCTGCGAGCCCGTGGTAAGATCACGCACCAACCACACTTCCTAATTCCTAACTGATGATTGGCTGGAAGAAACCGTGGTAAGTAAACTTCCTGCGAGCCCGTGGTAAGATCACGCACCAACCACACTTCCTAATTCACTTTGGTTAACAATGTTGCGTAAACGAATGCTTGTTGATATAAATTAACACCCAAAATAGAAACAATGCCGACTAAAAGGAAGGGGTAGGTACTTACAGGTAATTTTTTGTGAATTTGGCTTGTAATTTGGCTGTTAATCTTCTGTCCCCGGGGCACTGTTCCTTGTCTTAGAGGTGAATGAATTGAATAATTATCACACAGCAGTAATCACTTTTGGGTATTTTTGAGTATTTTTAATTTTGTTATGCGCGCGAGATTGCGTGACTTCGATCTTTTTTCGACTACTTGTTGGCGCGACCGCCCGGGAGGGGGTTGCAATCTTGACGTGTAGATGTCACAGGAAGATACTAGATGGCGTTGTAGGTAAGGAAAAGGATTTTAGTCGGTTACCTAACATTTCCCCCCACCGAAATCAACATTGATTTCAAAATGGATAAACACAGAATAAATAATGTTTTGAGTACAATACGAGAACTTACGAGATCAGTGTACCTGTTCGAGATAAAATAGGTATTATCTAGATATAGAATATTTTAAGTGGACTGTATAAATGTGGATATAAATATAAATATACTATATATAACTATAAATATTATTTAACTTTATTACTTAACTATATATATATGTATGTTATGTTGAATGAATTTGAAAATGATAATGTATCTATTCATCCTGCTCTTTTGGGAGAGGACTCAATTTAGTGACAGGGCGCTGCAGTCGCGAATTTTGCGTTCGAACGGTAACAACGCGAACCCTTCCATCAAGTCCGGGATGAATTTTTTCGACACGTCCTAGGCTCCATTGTTGGCATGGAATGTTGTCGTTATGGATCAAAACTAAGTCATCTACGGATAAGTTAGGTGTGTCAACTAGCCATTTTTGTCTTTGCTGCAATGTATGTAGGTATTCACCTTTCCACCGACGCCAAAAGTGCAGCGTGGCCTGCTGAATACATTGCCATCGCGTTAAGCGATTAAGAGACGTATTCGAGGAGTCGTAAGTAGGAGTCGACACTAATTGACGACCAACTAAAAAATGTCCTGGGGTCAAGACGTCGAATTCGTTGGGATCGTTTGACAAACTGCACAGAGGCCGCGAGTTTAAAATCGCTTCTATATTAAAAAATAAAGTGCACAGTTCTTCGAACGACAAAGCACGTGTACCAAGTACGCGTTTTAAATGATATTTAGCCGATTTAATTCCGGCTTCAAACATTCCGCCAAAATGACTTCCTGCCGGAGGATTATATTTCCACGTTACCTTCCTGACTGTAAACTTATCAGTTAGTTGATGTTGATTTTTATTGTAGAAGTCAAATAATTCATTGAAATGCTTGCCGGCAGCCACAAAATTTTTACCGTTATCGGAATAGACCGTATGCGGAAGGCCACGTCGACCCGTAAATCGGTCGAATGCAGCCAAGAAGCATTCAGTAGTTAACGCAGAGACTACTTCGAGATGTACTGCTCGCGTTGAGTAACAAACAAAAAGACATAAATACGCCTTTGATATTTTTGCGTTACGTCGAGTTGACTCTTTAATGTAAAATGGACCTCCCATATCGACACCGACTGTGTGAAATGGGTATACATCTTGTAAACGGCATTTAGGTAAAGAACCCATCTTAGGTTGATTAATAGAGGGCCTATTTTTAAAGCATCTAATACATCTTGACAGACGAGACCGTATTATACACCTGGCAGCTACAATCCAATATCTTTGAGCTAGTATATTTTGAAGTGACCTAGGCCCAGTATGTAAATAGACAGTGTGATAATAGTCTATCAATATAGTGTGATAATATGCGAATTTTTAGGCAAAATCAATGGGTGACGTTGAGTAAATGGCAAGTCTGCTTGTGAAAGTCTACCCCCCACCATGAGGAGACCACGGCTATCTATGAACGGGTCGAGTTTTCGTAGACTTTGAGAGCATTGATTGCCTTTCTTTAAAGATTCAATGTCATGTTGAAAATGATTAAGTTGAACTATTTGAATAACTTTATCATGAGATTGATTTAATTCAGCGGTAAGCAAGGCACCCTTTGTTCTATTAAGGGAAGAAACTCTAGAATTATTTATGAATCTCAGACACCAAGCAAATACACGCAATAATCGATTAAAATTTGAAAATTTAAGAATTATTGAGTAAAAATCCGTTTTTACGTTGGAACCTTCACTCAGCAATGTATAATTATGTTTGACAGGTTTGAGTTCTAATGGTTCACCTCTAAACTCATCAATTGTCCGCACCGGCCATGTTTGTCGTGGTTCATACAACCAGTGTGGGCCACGGAGCCACTGATCCGCGATCTCAAGTAATTGCGCCGGGGGATTATCAGTACCATTGACGTGATACCACTGCAGCTCATATGGATTTTCATTAATTTTAGTAACCCTGTTAGCAATAAAGGTTTTTAACTTGAATGCAGGCGTATTTATCCACGTTAGTGCCACCGAACTGTCGGTGAACGCTAACACCTCATCGATCTGCACGTCTTTAGACAACATAGCCACCACATATCATAGAACCTTTGACAATAAATGAGCAGCTATCAATTCAAGACGAGGGATTGATACTGTTTTTAAGGGCGAGACCTTAGATTTAGATAACAGTAAACTCACGTTCACATTCCCATGTGCATCCTGACTGCGAATATACACGGTGGCTGCGAATCCAGCCACTGAAGCATCACAAAAACCTACTACTTGAGCTACCGTATGGTGTTTGATAAAAAGATGCCGATTATGTCTCAATTTCGATAACAACGGTATTTGAGATGAAAAGGTTAACCATTCATCAAGTAAAGTCTTAGGGAGAGAATCATCCCATCCTAGTTGCGCGCACCATAGTTTTTGCATAAAATGCTTAGCAAGGAATGTGCATGGCGCAGCGAATCCCAAGGGATCAAATAGCTTAGCTATTTCAGAAAGCACCGAACGTTTCGTGACATTCGTTGTCATCTGTGTAGTACGGAAAGAAAATGCGTCTTCTTCCGGTAACCAATGTAAACCAAGGATTTTAATCGACAAGGTTTTACCATCATCAAATTGAACCGGGGGCTCGAGTTGATCGCTAGGCAGTTTATTGAGTACCTGAACGCTATTACTCGACCATTTACGCAATTCAAATCCGCCCAATTTGAGTAATTCAACAAGCTCTTGCTGAAGTTTCAATGCTTCTTCTACACTATCTACTGACCAAAGGAAATCGTCGACATAAAACCCTTCGCGCAGAGCGCGGGCAGCGTCGGGAAAGCGACTGCCTTCGTCCGCAGCTAACTGTTGCAACGTACGGATCGCCAAAAACGGGCTACTCACTACCCCGTACGTCACTGTGCACAGTTCGTACACCTTTATAGGTTCGCTGGGCGAATCACGCCACAGTATATGCTGAAATTTACGTTGAGATGTATCAATCAATATACAACGGTACATCTTTGAAATGTCACCGCACAATGAAATTTCACGTAATCGAAAACGAATTAATAATTCCACAAGGTCAGCTTGCAGTTTTGGACTTGTGTATAAAACAGAATTTAAAGATTTATCGTTTGTAGTTGGACAGGAGGCGTCAAAAACTACACGAAGTTTTGTACTACTACTGTCAGGCTTGTGAACACAGTGGTGAGGGATTACGTACCCTGACTCCACTTGTGAGACGTCACCGACACAAACCATGTGACCGAGTGAAACGTACTCATCCATGAACTTTTTATACTCTCCTCGCAAAAGAGGTAAACGCGATAATTTTCGTTCTAAATTTTGATATCTTTTCAATGCAATTTGTTTCGAATCACCTAAATCACCACGTATCGACCGGTACTATCCCGTTTATGTTCCTTAACAAACATATGTTCGGATATGACGTCTTCCGGGTTTTTAGGTAAGTCACAAGCTAAAGTTTCAGTCTCCCAAAAAGATTGAATTAAGTCATGAACCTCTGCTGAACTAGTAAACATGCAAGTCGACACATTTTGAGTATTATTATTTAATGTCATCTGACCGGTAATCAAGTAACCAAACACACTACTTAACGCCAAAGGTAATCCCTGTCGTGACGGATGATATTTACCACCGTCATAAATTAATGGAAACACGTCACTGCCGAGCAGCATATCGATGCGGCTCGGGTAATAAAAGGTAGGGTCAGCTAACACCAAATGTTTATATTCGAATTTTAATTCTTCCGACAAATCGACCGATGGCATATCACCAGAAATTCTTGGAATTACTACCGTTTTAATATTGAAAATGGGGTTGTTGGATATGGTTGGTTTGATTTGACATAAAACCACACCTTGATCACGAACAGCTGTTCCTCCTAAACCCAACAACTGAGTGTTGCACTTTTGACGCGAAAGTCCTAAACGTTGTGCACAATCATTTGTCATAAAACTGGTTTGAGAACCACTGTCGATCACTACACGTACGGGCTGATATTTGCCTAAAACATCAGATACATGAACAACCGCAGTACCTAAAATTACTGTGGACCCAGTAGAACACGTCAATGAAACTTGAGTCCCATGATTATTGTTAACATTATCATAACAAGAACGATCACTATCCGTACTCACTAAATTCATTTTAGAATCAACATGTAACGTGTGATGATGTTTACTTTTGCATACCGTACACATTATCTTTGACGGACACTCGCTAAGCGCGTGACCTTGACGGAGACAGTTCTCGCACAAGCGGAGTTCCTTTATTTTGTTTACTCGTTGCACCGGTGTCAACGCAATGTATTCGTAACATTTATAAATTGAATGAAAAGGTTTATTGCAATACAAACAGCCTTTGTTTGTAGGCTCAGCCTTAACAGTGGCCGCATTACTAGCCAAACACGTTTTTGTATTGATATTTTTCGTGTTAGGTTTACCACTAGATTTATTTGAAAACGAAGACATAGACAACTTACTAACACCGGGCTTAAAGGTACTTGTACTTGTTGACATTTCTAACATACGGGTTTGATTGTTGACAAAATCGATTAATGTTCTAATAATAGGTATTTCCTTAGAATCAATTTTTTGTTCGAATTCACGTCTAGAAACCGGGTCTAAATTACGAAGTCCGATATAACATAGAATAAATCCCGCTAAATCATTTATTTTCAACAACTCAAGGGCCTGAACACACTCCTGAAATGTTTCTAAAAATGAATTTAATCCGTTCACAGACTCATTAGGCAACGGCTTAAACGCAAACAACTTATCCAAATAACGCGTGGCTATAGCACGTTTGTTTTCGTACCTGTCACATAGACTTGTCCACACGATGGTATAATTATCATTCGATACAGGCAAACTTTTAACGATTTGAAGCGCAGGTCCGCTGACTACTGACAATAGATAATAGAATTTTTCGATATCGCCTATCGCAGTATTTGTATGGATCAAACTCGAAAATGTATCACGAAATGTAACCCAATTCTCTAATTTTCCATCAAAATGCACTAACTCGATTTTAGGTAAACGAGGCTGGGCGCCGCGTTCCGATCCGTTTTTTATTTCACTATGTTTCGACGATTTTGAGCACGATTCATCAAACTTTTGAAGTATTCGTTTTATCTCGAAATAAAGATCATCGAAAGCATGTACTCCTTGATCAGAAATAATATAATTCGGGTCACGTTTCAATTGCAACGCGGTAATTTCATCGACAATTTTTTCAAATATCCCACGCGTGGACTCGAGGTCAGGGACCCGCACGGACAATTTGCTAAGTTCGAAACTATTGTTCTCTACACTTTTAGCTACATCATAATATTGTTGAACACGCCTAAAATATCGTTCTTTTCGACTAATAAGTGTATTAATTTTTATTTCAAGTTCCGACAACGGAGCCATTTTGAATTACGAACGAAAATGGTAGGTAGGTATAACGCGTGCCGCAACACAAAAATACACTAAATTGAGTCGTAAAGATATTAAATATGATAGAAATAGATAAGTATAGATGTATTACTACGTATATAACTATAATATTGCAACAAATAGAACTATTGAATGAATATTTGTGCAAAATATGAGTTGAATAAAACGTAAGTAGGTACCTACAAGGCGTAGGCTAACAAGTGAAATAATGTGTATTTATCTATTTTGATACCCTGTTGAAACGCCAATTACATCCGGCTCGAAGGACCAAATTATGTTGCGTAAACGAATGCTTGTTGATATAAATTAACACCCAAAATAGAAACAATGCCGACTAAAAGGAAGGGGTAGGTACTTACAGGTAATTTTTTGTGAATTTGGCTTGTAATTTGGCTGTTAATCTTCTGTCCCCGGGGCACTGTTCCTTGTCTTAGAGGTGAATGAATTGAATAATTATCACACAGCAGTAATCACTTTTGGGTATTTTTGAGTATTTTTAATTTTGTTATGCGCGCGAGATTGCGTGACTTCGATCTTTTTTCGACTACTTGTTGGCGCGACCGCCCGGGAGGGGGTTGCAATCTTGACGTGTAGATGTCACAGGAAGATACTAGATGGCGTTGTAGGTAAGGAAAAGGATTTTAGTCGGTTACCTAACAAACAATAATAGCAGAAACTTTAAATTATAAATAAACAGACCGACATTATAATCTTAATAAATTATCACACACAACACAACATCACAACTTAGTTCTTTGCAACAAAATGGTCTAATGGACGAACGAGTGAAATACGCAAAGTAAGCAGATACACAGTAATTAAGGGTGTTTACACACTTACTGAGTAAACACTTTTATATCAATTGTAATTTGTTTGAAAGACAAAACCACTTTCAGGTATTTACTCATAGGTATATGTACTAGAATTTGGGCTACATTCCAGCTTTCTTATGGTTACGTACTATTGCTATATCAAACACCGTGTTAGTTAAGTCTACGTAATCAATATTATTATTAGAGAATAACATGAATCCCTATTGAAACTTGTAGATCTAATTGGACAACCGCTGCCTACTTAAGGATTTCATAGGTATGTATGTAACACAGAATACCAATACCATACTTTGAGTTTGTAAGTAAATTAAGTGTGTAGTCGTCCTAATAACAATATGCAGACATGCAAATGCAATATAATAAAAATTATGTCTAAGCATTAGCGGATATGCTTTGTAGAATGACGATGATCGAATATCAAAGTAAGTTTTGTAACAAAATACATAATTTGTTTATACCGATCTCTCATCCGCCGTGTGGTTCCTGGCACCAATGAAAAATAGGACCTCTCCATCTCTTTCCCATGGATGTCATAAGAGGCGAGAAAGAAATAGGCTTCAGCGTGGTCTGTCAGCCTTTCAAGGTTGTTGGCTCTGTCTACCCCGTCAGGGATGTAGACGTGATTATATGGATGGATGGACTATTTCTCATTAGAGCGTGTTCCTGGTTGCATCCTCAAGGGTATGGCTTGGGAGCCCGGGGTCCGCTACATTTTGTTTATACCAATATTAAATGTTTCTCAAAGCATACATTTTACATTAAAACCTTATTCATGAATTTCTTCATTTTAATCTAATTAATATTGATTTTGAATGGGGTATGGTAATCATTATAAATCCTATGTCTTCATCGTTCTCATAAATTATACAATCTATATTTTGAAAAAAATGTGGGCTCTGTCTACCCCAAAAGAGATATGGGTGTAATTATACATATTATTATGTATGTATATCCTATATAAATCGGTTGAATAGTTTATGCGATAAAAATATTTTCTATTCATAACAAACAATATTATCTATGATGACTTGCTTTAGGAAAGAATTAGGCTAATAAAGTTAGAATTCTCTTTGTATATGATGGGCTATCAACTTGCCACTATTTGAATCTCAATTCTATCATAACTTTTACAGTTAAATGTGACCTACAGTCTTTTCAAAACTGTTTGCTCTGTCTACCCCTGATTAATGGTTACTAACATAGTTTATCCATTGTCAAAGACAACGACCAGGGTTGAAGACTTTTTTATGTTCAACCCACAATGTCTCTCCTAATGGATGTCGTAAAAGGCGACTAAGGGATAGGCTTACAAACTTGGGATTCTTTTTTAGGCGATGGGCTAGCAACCTGTCACTATTTGAATCTCAATTCTATCATTAAGCCAAATAGTTGAACGTAGCCATTCAGTCTTTTCAAGACTGTTGGCTCTGTCTACCCCGCAAGGGATATAGACGTGACCATATGTATGTATGTGTATGTACCTACAATATCTCATACAAGAAGAACAACATCCAATTACCTCCCCCTTAATCACCTCTTACAATGCCTGCAGGCAGATATTGGGTGGTGTTATTCTACTCTGTCAGCACCACACGATTCCTGATATAAAATACTAGCTGTGCCCGCGACTTCGTCCGCGTGGAATAGTTATTTGGGCATCATATTTATTTTTGTAAACATCCTCCTCGGCTTAATAGCGGGCGGTCACGCGTATTAGAAAGAACGCTGGTTCGCCGTATTAAATGTTTCGCTGCAAATTGCTTATAACGACCATATCTCAAAACCTATTCGTCTGATTTATATACTGTAAATGGCAATTTTAGTCTACATGAAAAGCCGAAAGTAATAAACATATTTATTTGGATAAAGATTAATACTGAATTAAAGAAAATTGGTTTCAAAATAACTTATGTTTATAATGAAAAAATAATCTTAAAAAATTAACATAAAAGTGGTTATTGTAAGTAAACCTTAAGAGATAGATATACGCTTTCGAGGACTTTTTTGTGGCAAAAAATGAGTACCATGACAAAATAGTATGAAAAATTCGACGGGATGGAGAAAGCTGGTATGCAGAACTGATGGCGGCGTTAAGACGAAGAGATCAAGGTCGGTTAGGTTAGGTTAGGTTAGGTACTTCACATCTTTAGTACATTGTTTTACTATATCTTTGTTGGTTTGCGCAGCGTTCGCGTGGAAAGCTCGCAGATGGCCGACTCATTCAACTTTCACCAGCATTTTTGACGTTTCCCGTTGGAAATCCGGGATAAAATGTAGCCTATAGCCTTCCTCGATAAATAGACTATCTAACAGTGAAAGAATTATTCAAATCGGTTCAGTAGTTTCTGAGATTAGCGCGTTTAAACAAACAAACAAACAAAACAAACTCTTCAGCTTTATAATACATTCAGTCAGAAAAGTATCGGGAATGGATTATTTATTCATGGTTCCAAATTCAAATTTTTGTTTTTTTTGTTGTTGTTAGATTGGCACAACTGTTTTCCATTTTGGCGCGGAGTTTGAGTTGCATCTGTTGTTTACATTAAATACAGTGCTATTTTTAGTTATATCATATCTAGTGTGTATTGCTAATTTCATAATGGATAAAAACATCGAACAAAGAGTTTGTCTTAAATTTTGCATTGCCAATGGAATATCGTGTTCGGAGTCACTGAAAATGTTACAGAAGGCTTACGGTGAATCGACTTTATCAAAAACTCGTGCTTATGAGTGGTACAAAGCGTTCACAAGCGGTCGAGATGTGATGGAAGATTTGCCTCGCTCTGGTAGGCCATCAACGTCTGCAACTGAAGTTAACATCGCAAAAGTGAAGGAAATAGTGACTGAAAATCCTCATTCAACTTTGAGAGAGATAGCCACCGAACTTTCTGTATCTCACGAGTCGATCCGTACCATTTTAACTAATAATTTGGGTATGAAACATGTTGCCGCTCGGCTAGTCCCAAAAGACTGAATTTTTTTCAAAAACTCAATCGCATGAGAGTCGCTGAGGACATGCTAGAACGAGTCAATTCCGACCCAACATTCATGAAACGCATTGTTACTGGTGACGAGACGTGGGTTTACGAGTTTGACATGCAAACTAGTCAACAAGCTTCGGAGTGGCGCCTTCCAACTGAACCGAAACCGAAAAAACCACGCCAAAGTCGTTCAAAAGTCAAAGTCATGTTGACTGTTTTCTTTGACTATCGCGGTGTTGTGCACTCGGAATTCTTGCCGGAAGGTCAAACGATAAATAAGGAATATTATTTGAGTGTTATGCGGCGTTTAAGAGAGCAAATCCGACGAAAAAGGCCAGATTTGTGGAAAGAAAATTCTTGGATTTTGCACCATGATAATGCACCTTCGCACAAGGCCATCATTGTGAACGAATTTTTAACCAAACACTCAACAAATACCATCGAGCAACCACCATATTCACCAGATATGGCTCCAGCCGACTTTTTTCTTTTTCCTAAACTCAAATTACCACTTCGTGGCACCCGTTTTCAATCGGTAGAAGACATAAAAGAGAATTCGCGGCGAGAACTGACCTCAATTCCGGAAACAGCGTTTAAAAAATGTTTTGATGATTGGATTATTCATTGGCGTAAGTGTATCGTTTCTAAAGGAGCATATTTTGAAGGTGATAAAATAAATTTGGATGAATAACAAACAGTTTGTGTATTATTGATCTTTTCCCGCTACTTTCTTGACAGAGTAGTATTAGTAAGTATAGATTATTCTTGTACAGTAAATTATGTAGTCATCATATTCGAATGCAATGATGACCCTCGTGACATAGTGGTTAACAAGTCTGACCATAACTTTTGGTCTCGGGTTCGATCACAACTGAATTAAGATATAATTTTTTTTTCACATTTAAGTTTCTGGATTTGGAATTTATATATTCTGCTTACATTATGATTCGATTTTATCTTCAAACGTATTATTAATAATGCGCTTTGTAATAATAAATGCTGGATTTATTAGGATTTACTTTTACTATGACCGGATACAACAAAAACTGGAATTACAGAGTTAGCGGAAGGAAGTTTACACAGATAAAAGAAAGTATTAGTGTTGCCAGGAAGGCGTCAAATTTAAATTAATACTTTAACACTCCCTTCAAATTAAAGCCTTCCTTCATTGAAGTTATACAAATAAAAATATTTATTTTGTATTAAAATTTAACATGCCAATATTGGTCCTTAACAAATTAAATCTATTTCTAGGCAAAGCTTTGGTAAACATATCTGCAAATTGATAATCTGTGCTAACATAGTTCAAACAAATAAGTTTTTCATTATACTTTTCCTTCACAAAATTGTATTTAATGTTTATATATGTTTACACCTTTTATGAAATTCACTGTTTTTTATAACATTTATTGCACTTTGATTGTCAATATATAAACAAACAGAACTTTGTCTGTACTCGCCTACATCACTCAACAGTTGCTTTAACCACATTATTTCTTTAGTAGCTGCACAAGCAGCCATAAATTCAGCTTCGGTTGTAGATAGTGCTACACTTTGTTGCCTTTGACTTGACCATGTTATAGCAGCTCCACTTTTTATGAAAACGTAACCTGTCATGGAACGCCTTGACGTTATGTCGTTAGCGTAGTCTGCATCACTGTAGCCGGTTAAATCATTTGTTTGTGGCTTAGATTGATAACATAATCCCAACTCCATTGTTCCTTTCAAATATTTTAATATTTTCTTCACTGCATTCCAGTGAGACTCGTTATAACAGTGTAAAAACTGACTTACCATGCTGACTGCATACATAATGTCAGGTCTGGTTACCGTTGCAAGATGAATGAGCGATCCAACTGCTTCACGGTATGGCAAGTTCTTCACAGGCGCAGTCTCACATTTCTGTAACTTCAGATGAGGATCAGCAGGAATACTGTTCGGATTAGCATTACTCATGTTAAATTTTTGCAACAGTTTATTAATATACTTTGTCTGATGAATAAAGATATAATTTTTGTTTTGTTCTATTTGCATACCAACAAAATTAGAGGGAGAACATGTCTTTATGTCAAAATTTATCTTTAACTCATCTATAACTTGTTTTAATACAGACTTTTCTTTTGCTATTAAAAGCCCGTCATCTACATAAAGGCATAAGTAGCATTTAATTCCATTAACTTGACCAATATATACACACTGATCAGCTGAGCTTTTGACAAACCCAAACTTCTCCAGAACTGAGCTGAACTTTGTGTTCCAGCATTTAGGAGCCTGCTTAAGGCCGTACAGAGATTTATTGAGCTTACATACCTTGTTAGGTGCATGTTCTAAGCCTTCTGGTGGAACCATGTATATTTGTTCTTTTAGTTCACCATACAGAAAAGCTGTCTTTATATCAAATTGTACTATGGCTAAATTTTGCTCAGCAGCAATAGATAGAAGTGAACGTATGGAATCATACCTGACTGTTGGCGAGAATGTTTCATCATAGTCTATCCCTTTGGTCTGTGCATAACCTTTTGCACACAAACGAGACTTATACCTTGGACCCGTCGGTTCTTCTTTAATTCTGAAAACCCATTTGCACCCGATCACTTTGGCTTTTTTAGGTTTCTCAACCAATGTCCAGGTCATATTTGTACTATGTGAGTCTAATTCTTCCTGTATTGACGATTTCCACCTGTCAGAATCAGCTGATGAGATAGCGTCACTGTAAGTCAAAGGTACATCCAAAGTTTCATTATTATAACATAAGTATGTCTCAAAATCTTCTGCCTTAGATTGTGTTTGTTTGTTTCTTGGTCTTAATGTAATATTTGATGGTGCTAGATCTTCGACTTTATTTTCTGGTTCATATATACTGCCGTTCGGTGAGTCATAAGATTCAGATTCATCACTAGCTGCTACGGAGGATAATTCTGGACTTGCACAAGAGGGCTCTCTGCTTATTGCCTCATTCTTAGATTCTGTCAAATCTACCGGAACATAGTTTCTTGGAACGGTTGACTCCAGAAAGACTGCATCTCTACTTTTCACTGTCAGACCAGAATCAGGAATAATGAACCTGTAGCCTTTAGTGTTACTACAGTAACCAGTAAAAATAGCTTTTCTTGCTTTTGGATCCCATTTCCTTCTTTTCTCTTTGGGTAAGTGTACCATGGCTTCGCACCCAAATACACGGAGATGACTGACATTTGGTTTTGTACCAGTCCATACCTCTTCAGGAGTTTTGTAGGAAATAGATTTTGTGGGAATTCTGTTAAGCAAATAAGCAGCGGTTTGTACTGCCTCTGCCCAATACATTTTTGGTAATTTTGCGTTTAGTAACATGGACTTTGCTTTTTCTACCAATGTGCGGTTCAGTCGTTCAGCAACTCCATTTTGCTGTGGGGTGTAAGGCACAGTTGTTTGATGTGTGATACCATTACATTTTAAAAGATCAGAGATATCTCTATTAATAAATTCAAGGCCATTATCAGTGCGGAGACACTTGATTTTACAATCTAGTTGGTTTTCTACACATATCTTAAATTCTTTTATTTTGTCTATCACTTCTGATTTCTTCTTTAAGAAATAAACAAATACCTTTTTGGAGTAGTCATCGGTGAAGGTGAGGAAATACTTAGCTCCGCCAATAGATTCTGTTTCCATCGGTCCGCACACATCGGAATGCACTAGTTCAAGAAGTTTTGTGGCTCTTGTTCCTTTATGTTTGAAAGGCAATCGAGTTTGCTTTGCTTCTAGGCATGTTATGCATGTTAAGTTATCCTTCTTCTTCAGTATTTTAATTCCTTCTGTATTTTCTATCATTTTATTTAGGTCATTAAAGTTCAGATGACCCATACGCTGGTGCCACAGGTAAACATCATTGTCTTCGACATCGGATATATAAGCATGCTCACTGTACATATTTAGTCGATACATGTTATTTACTAACCTGGCTGTTGCTACTATAGTGTTATATTTGTTCAGAATAACACATCCCTTGCTGTTGAATTTAACTTGGCCGCCATTCTTTATTATTTGGCTCACCGATATCAAGTTAGTAGCCAGCTCTGGCACATATAGCACATTCTGGAATAGCACTTTCCTGCACTGACCACTTTCATCACAGACATCAAGATCTAATTGCCCGGAACATTTCACAGTCATGGATTTGTCATTGGCAACCTTGATTGTTTTGACTGGTGGCTCTTTCACATGTGTTAGTAGGTCGTTACATCTAGTCATGTGCAGGGACGCGCCCGAGTCTACATACCAGGCATCACTGTTGTTTTCAGTGGCGATGAATGCTGCAGCATAACTTGAGCTTTCAACTTTGCCTTTTTTCTTTGACTTGCACTCTGTGCTGACGTGACCATACTTATTGCAATTAAAGCATCGAGGTCCTTTTGAGAAAGACTTTTTATTTCCTTTCTTTTTAAAGTTTTGATTAATTGCAAATGCTGAAGTTTGACTTTCATTCATTTTGACATCCTGCAAAATTTTCGATTTCACTGAGTCTGCACTGATCTTTATTCCTGAACTTTCAATTGCAATTATCATAGGTTGATAGGACTCCGGTAGACCTGATAGCAGTAAGGTGCCCAACCACTCGTCGTCTACTTTAAACCCGATGTTCCTCAGTTTGTGCGCGGTTGTCATAATTTTACTGACGTATTCCTCTACGTTTTGACAACTAGTAAGTGTTGTTGTACATAGTTCCCGAAGCAATCCAACACGGCGTGTTAGCCCTGAGTCGTCAAATGCTTTGGCTAAATTGTCCCATACTTCCTTCGCAGTATTAGCCTCTTGTATATGAACATAGTTCGTCGAATCAACAAGCAATATTATCTTAGACTTTGCTTTTATGTCGCGTTTGATATCCACGTTGTGATCGTTTTCCACACAATCCCACAATTCCTCATGTTGAAGATATGTCTTTACAGCAAATCTCCACGTCGAGTAATTATCTCGGCTGGTTAATTTTTCGATTAATGCCAATGGATTGGAGGATGACATTATTTAAAATTAAAATTTTCAATGTGTTCACTTTTAGGTTAGAAATGTGCCGGCTTGTTAAAATTGTTTTTAGTTTTTATTTGTACGAACTTTCACTACTTTTATGATCACTAGGGCTTTCTGGGCCATAACCTATTATTAATAATGCGCTTTGTAATAATAAATGCTGGATTTATTAGGATTTACTTTTACTATGACCGGATACAACAAAAACTGGAATTACAGAGTTAGCGGAAGGAAGTTTACACAGATAAAAGAAAGTATTAGTGTTGCCAGGAAGGCGTCAAATTTAAATTAATACTTTAACAAAACGAAATGTTGGAGATAAGTATTTTAAAAAATAGATTGATAGTTGACTCTGTTATCATCTTTACTTAGTACTTGAATTATAAAAATTAAAATATTAATACATGTATCGGTTTGAACTACGTATTTTTTATTTAATGTAAACCTAACTTTTTTATCAAGTATTAAAAAAAATATATACCTTCACCGTTAGTTGTTAAGGTTCACATTAGTCTAAGATATTGATTATCAATAATTAAATTCAGAATCAACCTACGCTTGACCAATTTTTTTGATGAGCAAGTGATATTTTCTGTTTAAATAGTCGGGCAATGAAGAAAATTAAATTATTATTTGTGAGCGAACGATTATGACACAAAACATTTTGTGAAAGCCAAAATCGCGCTGCGCATGCATTTTTGCTTGTAATATTAGTTGTGCAGCGCGCAAACTGTATGACATTTTGTACCATCTAGCGCAAAGTCTACACCACAGGATGTTGCTTCCTATAAATACAAGTATTTAAACAATGGTAAGTTGTTTTATATATTTAATTGTTTATTATAGATATAAGATGATATTCTAAACTTGTGTTTTTTTTACAGACGCCGCAATACGTAGATGATGTGACTGCGAATTCAGATAATGAAACATTTATTCCAGATTCTTTTGAACATGCTCAACGTCTATCAGATGGATTGAGTGAGGAATTATTTAAAATACAAGCTTTCGAAAAATCAAAATCAAAGCAAAGCATGAACAGAAGGTACCTGAAAATTTCTTTCTTTATTATTGATTTAAATAAGAAGGGATAAACCATACAGATTGAGCTAACCCCATAATAAGTGGTAAACTTGTGTCGCAGGATAAGTACTAACCTAACGATACTATAATTTTTAATAAATCCCACCCAGGTCAACCTGAAAAACACTATTTTTCCATGTTAGCCTGGTCGGGGATCAAACCCGTTTTATTAGAATTATTGTTATGTGTATTTTTATTTTTTGTTACAGACAACAGGATGCGATAGATCTTTCCAGATAGTGAAACATTAATACCAGAGTCATTTCAATGTCCTCGAGATTCGTTTGGATTCTCCGAAGAACTTTTCAAGATACAGTCGTCCCACCGAACCATCAAAATTAAGTACTCATACACGGAAAATGAAGTTAAAGGGAGGTCGCAATAAGGTGGATTTTTCCAAAAAGATTGTCACATCACATGTTCCCCGTCAATCGTTTGTGATAAAAAGTGCTCCCCACAAAGGTCTTAAGACTGATCAAGATTCAAGTGCTTGACTTAGAGTGTAATCAAGTAATAAGTGACGGTATTCAGGACGATAGGGTCTTATTGAGCTCTCAATATGTGGTAAAAGATGTTGGTGATGAAATTATGGACCAGACTGAAAAAAATATTAGAAATATAAAAAAAAAATTGTAACTATAGTTATACTAATTGGTTTAAAAATTATATATTCAAATTCAAATTCAAAATTCAAATTCAAAATTTTTTATTCATTATTATAGGATATTATTATATCGCTTAATAATTATCGTATGGTTTAACAACTTGGTTGACGTCAAATAAATTACTTTTAAAATGTATGTACAATTAATGTAATTTCCTTTATCAGTTTTTATGTCATTGTGTTATTTTTTTACAGATTTGTGTTATTTGCCTAGTATCAATAAACGTAAAATTTAAAAGATATGTGCCTTTATTTTATAGTTTAATTAGGAACCATAACCTAAATAATAATAATAAGACACACAGTATATTTTTTTCAGTAAATATTTTTATTATTCGAAGAATGTTATTATAATTGAAATAAAGAATTAAACACAAAATTGTCTTGACACCACTTTTTTAAACAGAGTGCATTTCTCAAAGCACACGTTTTTTTATGATGAACACAATTTAACACCTGATTATTCTCCTCACAATAATCCTCATATAATTTAAGTAATTTAGGACAACCCTTTTCACCCAGTTCTATAATTTCACAATCGTTGCATAACTCTTGAATCCATACAATCTTCTCATTTCCTTTAACTAAGACATTTTTACTTTTTAAATATGGAATTATAACTCGCCGGAATTCTCGATAATCGATAAACCCTTCATACCAATGTAGTCCTCGATTATTTTCTAACCATCGAACTCGCTTTTTTTCTTCATAAGAAAGAGTTTTAAAAGAATAAGGTGCTTTAACCAAGAAAGTTTGTGTGTATTCCATAGTTGCAATCGAAAATTCCTTAACAATAAAATTATTTTTCAAATCCTTAAACCCTTGTAAATCTATGATTATTGTATTAGCATTCATGATAACTTCTTTACAATATTGCTCAATGGCTTGTATTCAAATATGCAATCGTTCAGTATCAGACAATATGCAGCCGTTTGATCGGGTATGTCTTGGTCAGATTCGAATTCAACTCTAACATCAATTGATCCCTTTAACATTTCATGCTGTCGTGAACAGTCTATAACAAATAACGGAGCTATGTCTCTAAATTCTTTTAATCCCATCAACGGCTCCGCTCGGCGACTATGATAAGACTGATGAAATCTTGCGTATTGTTCATATATTAATGAATATGTCGGAGAAACTAATATTTAAACCTTCATACGGATAATATGAAGAATTTAGAAATACTCTTACGTCTCGAACATGACAATGGTCGAACTCTGCCATCGACATTGTTGCATTACTTTTACGGTTTGTTTGTAAAGCAATAATAACAAATCTTGGTTTCTCCAACTGTGATGAAGTTTTAATGGACCAAGTATGTTTCCTGGTTTTGGGTAACAATGGGTACTCATACAAATCCCAGTTACGAAACGCTAAGGTTATCGCTCAATCTTTTTCTAAATGTTTAAGTAAATTTATTCTTTCACGGTTCGACACTCGAACATGAGGAACTCGCCAAACTATTTTATTTATAATTATATCTTCGACAATTTCTCCAGAACTTAGTAATAAGGAATTGAGATTTGTATTACTTCTCAATAGTACTAATTCATGTTTACAGTTCATTATGATTTTTTCATAATCTTCTGCAAAACCTAATATTTTATTTAACGGTATATACGCAGAAAATCCTCCATCGGTGATAATGCCTGAAGGAGACCAACCCCAAACTTTTGCGCTTTTGGATTCATTTTCATTCAATGATAGATAAGATTTAATTGTTGTGGTAATACCTGCATTTTTAACCTTATCTATTTCTATCCCATTTAGTTCATATCTTATATCTTGAAATAAAAATAGTACAGGGTTGTTTACGAAATGCACACTCGGCACTTTTTCTTTGCTAGCGTTATTTTGTTTATACACATCGACTCTGCCCTCAATATACAAACAGCTGAGTGCAGGCAACACATACAAGTCTTGTTGATTAATCGGTATCCGTATTTCATCATTTTTGTTAAAACTTGATACATAAGGCTTGAACGAATGATATTCAAAACTTTCTATGCTATTGTCGTAAGACGCTGGTTGGCATATATTTAAAATGTTCATATTAACAAAATTCAAAAATTCAAAATTCAAAAAAAAAAAAAATTAAAAAAAAAAAAAATTCAAATTCAAAACCGAGTCTTTTTATAGGAGTGAAGGTGTTTTTATGAAAATTTAACATTTTGGTTTAAAGTGCAAATACATCTGTACTTCTTCACCGCGTAAGTTAATTTGCTTGTTTTCCGCGTCTAACAACCTTATATTGAGTGAATTTATTGAGCTCTGATTGACAGGAAAGTAAATTAAATTCTTAGGTATTTCAATAATTCTGTAACCAGGGGGTACGTTAGGCACAAATTCATAAATAATATGGCTCGCTTTTCCGTTTACAAATGATCCGCTGATAACATCACATTCGATGCGTACGATAGTTGTAGCTAAAATGCTGACAGGATGCTGAGATTCTGCACTTATATTAGCTTTGATTGATTCTCTATTAAATCCTAATATTTTTCCGATTGAATTATTTTTATTAAAGTGTACATCTTTGGAACAAAAAATTCTTGTTTTTAACGTATTATTATTACAACTCAATTTCAACGCTGCATTCTTTATATTACTTTTCAGATAATTACAAATATCTTGAAACTCATACGATCCTTCAGGAATTTCAATAACTTCATCTTTTCCATAGTAAAATTTGTTATTTTTTGCGTCTATGTTAGGTATAGAATTAAATGTAGAAAAATTCAAAAGCCCACATTCGTACTCTCCATTCAGTTGTAATGTAGGGGAATAGTTAGTTGTTAAAAATTCTCCTCTGCCTGTTATTGACACAGTGAAAGACATTATTATACTGATACAAATATATTTTTATTATATTATTTATACAAATGATGTTTCCAAAATTCTTTTAAAAACTTTAAACAAAGGTGTCCACAGTTTATAGTACCATAAGATTGATATTGCAAATAATTATAATTTATAGTTAATGGACT
Organism: Amyelois transitella; assembly: GCF_032362555.1. Lineage (NCBI taxonomy): Eukaryota > Metazoa > Arthropoda > Insecta > Lepidoptera > Pyralidae > Amyelois > Amyelois transitella. The sequence goes on from NC_083536.1 coordinate 7,025,865, forward strand.
TAAATTATTTACTAGTTCTAATGGTGGTTTTAAATCACCAAAACTATCAAAATATTTACAGTAATTAATATATTTAACGTAGGCTACCCAATTTGTTCCAGGATTGTCAGAACTATCTTAATTTAATATAGCACACTCAATTTTTTTTGGTTTCCGAGGAAGAGTATCTCTCATATACACTCCGCGAAAGTAAGGAATATCAATAGCATGTTCCATTATATCTAAATTGGTTAGTGCTCGCCTGGGTAGCCGCTTTTTCAGTTTTTTGAAGGACTTAGATATAATCCTGCTTCCTTTTTATATGGTTTTATATACAAGGCGTTTCCTAAAGCAACAGACTCCATCATCTTGTTATGTCATCATCATGTTTTTATGTCTCCTCAATACCATCATCAACACATATAGTTTCCTTATAGATAATAGATCACATATTTCATACAAACAATCAGTAGGGAATCTCCGTTTCTTGAAATACATAACTTTCAGGAGGGTTCGTTGCGATCTTTCAATTTGCAGATATCTAGTTTTCAAGGCTCCTCCCCACACTGGAATACAATACACTATCACAGACTGTACCAAAGAGACACAAATCCTATTAAGAAGAGGTTTTGGTACTATATGACGAAGGGTCTTGAACATCCAAATAAATTTACGCAGTCTTCCAGACAGCTGCTCAATTTGGGGATACCAAGAAAGATTTTGATCCACCACTACACCTAAATATTTAATATTATTTACTTTAGATATAGAAGGACAGTTACAATTAGTAATTTTGTCACAGGAGTGAATTTTCATGTCAAAGCAAGCTGGTGGCTGTATGTTGTTATATATGCTGAAACAAATATAGTGAGTTTTACTTATGTTTAAGGTAAGAAGATTATTTTTGAGCCATGTAGCGACTTGTTCCATACCTTTTTCTGCATTTTGACGTACTATTTCCCAATTTTGACCAGTGAACACTATAGCGGTATCGTCTGCATAGGTAAAAATGTTTGAATTCTTTAGTTTCATGTTGCACAGGTCGTTTATATAAATTAGGAATAAGGTTGGTCCAAGTACGCTTCCTTGGGGAACGCCATAGATTACGTTTTCTCCCTCACTGATGCAGTCATCCAACTTTACTTTCTGAGTCCGATTTGTTAAATAGTCTTTGAAAATAGCTAACTGTTTACCTCTAATGCCAATTTTTTCTAACTTTGTTAGTAGTATGGAGATAGAGACGGTGTCAAATGCTTTTTTTAGGTCGATGAAACACGATAAACATTTTAAGCCTTTATCTAAGTTATCAGTTATGGTTGAAGTCAGGGCAGTCACTGCATCTTCTGTGGAAGTACCCCTTCTAAAACCAAACTGCGAGGCAGAGAGTATGTTGTAAGTCTCGAGGTAATTTATAAGTCTTATATTTAGTAACTTTTCCATTATTTTTGCCAACACTGTTATAACAGAGATAGGTCTGTAATTATTGATATCGTCTCTAGGTCCACCCTTATGAATTGGAGTGATAATAGACTCTTTAAGTATCGATGGAAATGTACCCTTTTCAAAGCAAAGATTAATTAAATGAACTATAGTGGGCACAATTTCATCCTTTATATATTGGAAATATCGAGGTGAGATATTGTCCCATCCTGGGGCACTGTCTGGTTTCAGATTTGTAATAATAGAGGCAACTTCCTGAAAGTCTGTTTTTATTAGAGTGAAAGATTGGATCTGACCAGGAAGACTGCGAAGGTACGTATTTATGTCATTGTTTGATACAGTCGCCAGTATATCGCCTGCCAGCTGATTTCCAACATTTGAAAAGTATTTGTTAACGTGGTTTGCCGATTCAGTTGGTGTTGACTTTAGCTCTCTTAGTTCTAGATTTGGGATTTTAATTTTGCTATTATATGTAAGTGATTTAATGTTTTTCCATAATAATTTGTTATTTGTGATTGTCTGACTTATTAATTTCCTTTCATAAGTGCGTTTTAATTTTTTAATGAGATTATTACAAAAATTTCTGTATCTTATATAAGTAATTTTTTTTATATTATTGTCTGAGTCCTTACGTAATTCTTTTTGTAATTTATTACGATTTTGTACACACTTGAGAATACCCTTTGTTACCCAAGGCTTAATGGTGCGTTGTTTTTTTGGGACGCTACACGTGGTGGTATTTTGTTGCAGGGATTCCATAAGAATTTGTATCAACTTGTTTGTAATTAGGTTAGGATCTTAATAAAATAGTAGGTTTGACAAGTCTTTTTTTTTTTTAGATATGTAAATGCGTTGTCATAATCAATTTTAGTGATAGTTTTCTGTGTATTTTTAGTTTTATTTTTTATTTTATTTATTGATAATAAGGTAGTAGAATGATCCGTAATGGTGGTATTCAAGATTGCAATAAACGCAGAATGTTTTTGTCTATTTAACCCTTAAATGGATGATTTTTTTTTCACGTTTTAAAAAAATATATTTGTGTAAAAGACGTGTATTACTGTTTAGGAAAAATGAGTAAAAAAATCTAGACATGAATTTACTATACTTTTTTTGCAATAATATGAGTGTTGTTTATAAACTACATTGCGCATTCATTGATGTTTTGCAAGTATGGATAAAATCAGAGTGGATATTGTTTTTGAAATGTATTTATTTATTCTTCATTATGATATTTATAAAAACAATTGATTTTTTTCGTATCACATAAAGACACACGACATTTTTGGCACATTTTAAATGTAAAGCCTGAACATTTCGGGAATTTGCACCTCTGCTGCTTATCCAGCCAAACTGCCCAATGACATGTCTGATCTAATCTGACGTCTTTCAAAGGAATTGCTTGAGCTGGTCCACGGAACTTCTTCATTACAAGTTCTCTTTGTATTGTGCTCCTACTTGGTCGACCATGTTTAGCGCCATTTGCAGGTAGACCCAATTTGCAGAGGGTTTCAGCAAGTTCTAGCCTGAATGTACCCAAATTGAGAAGTTGATCATTTCCTTTCATATTATTTACCTTCTTGAACATAACCCATGAATTTATAACTGCGAGGTCCAGGAAATGATAAAATAAGCGGATCGTCCACTTGCGGCTCTTGATTGTGATGTGATAACGACCTATAAATGAGTCTAATAAGTCCACGCCTCCCATGTGGGCATTGTACTCCTTGATTACTTTGGGGCATGGAATAGCAACTCTCTCTTTCTTCGATTTATCAAAGCGTGTGACTGTGGTTGCTGGTTCTGCTCCTACGTAAGTGGATAGAAGGTTAACGGGCTTGTTATCTTTCCACACAACAGCACTTACGTCAATATCATCCACAGTAGCCACGTTTTCCTCATAGAATCCTCTGGCTACGTTTTTTTTTCATTATAGTGTTTTTTTTTCAGGCAATTTGCAGTTTCTCAATCGGTTTACTCTTACTGTTCCCAGTGAGAAAATTCCTTCTGTGAGAAAATGCTTCCAGTATCTGATTTTCTCCCCTAAAAATAAGGCTGTCTTCAGCAGTAACAAGATTCCGTTTTCGCCAAACCAGAGGTCGTTTAGAAATCCCTAGTGATCTACTCTGGGGTGCTGCTTCTTCGGCTTCCAAAATAGGAGGGTCTGGCATATTTTCATCGTTGTCGATGACAAGAGGAGGATCAGCATCCACTTTATCAGACTGGGCATTCTCACCTTCATCACTATTTTCAAGGTCTCGAAGAACATCTCGAGCTGTTTGATAATAGTGACCTTCATCCTCTACTTCGGAGTCTGACCCGTCTAAGCCGTCTTCTGAATCTTCAAGAGTTTCTTAATACTTTTGTAATTTCGCTTTCTAGTAATCGCGGCAAGCTGAAAAGCAAAATAAAAATCCTTCACCTAACATGCGTTTATTTAGCAGGCAATGCGCATTGTAGTTTTCCTACAACATACCATATTTCGCCTTATTCAACAGTAGCAACAAATTATTTTCAATGTTTTACAACATAAACATGCAATTGAAGATATAATCAAGCAAATAAAAATATGTTTTATACTTACATTATATTTTATCAAAGTCCGAACACAGCTACAAAACTTAGTTTCGCGCCACTAGAAAACTTTTCTTCAAAGTGACATTTGACATTACCTTTATTTCAAATGCATAAAAGTATTAGATAGTGCCAACATTAAAAGAAGTACAAAATTCGTTCAGAAATAAGAACTAGTTGTCAAAAATAACAAAACATTAATAGAAGGTCAATTTTATCTGTGATGTTTAGTATGTTGTTTAAAAACAACATTATCCATTTAAGGGTTAATCTTAGCATAAAGTGGTCAAGGCAGCTATTTTTCCTAGTAGGTAATGTATGGCCGGGCAAAATTCCATTCGTTGCTAGGATATTTAGATACGATGATCTGTTTTGAATTTTTTGTGGTTTTTCTTTTAGCTTTGGTAAAATATTTATATTTATGTCGCCGGCTATAACAAGATTAGAGGCAGAATTGATTTGATTTATATAGTCACCTAATGAAACAGAAAAACTTTCAGAATTGATGTTTGAAGGAGAACGGCATATACAAAGAATAGTGTGATTTAATATATCGACCTGCATACAAGATGCATTGATTAAACGTACTTCTTTAATTTTGGGTTTAAGTTTCTCTTTTGCATAAACAACGACCCCGTCATTTTGATTCAATTGGAATAGGGTTGCACTTGAACTGTAATTGTTTAAGTTAGGGACAGGTTTATTTGCATCAAGGCGACATTCCGTTAAGATGATAACATCAGGTTCAAAAGCAAGAGAAGATACATTCACCATAAAATCATCGAAGTTACCATACACACTTCGGATATTCTGGGCTATTATAGTAAGGTCATTTTTATTTACACGATAGTGTTTGCTGACTTCTGACACATCACATGAGACTGATTTTGCAATATCTATATTGTCCATTTCAGTTATTGTTTAAATTGTATCACACATTTTTAATTATTGAAGTGTAAGTAGTGTTAAATTGAAAAGGTAGATGTGTGAATATACAACTGTATATTTATTGATAATACTAGCTTTTGCCCGCGGCTTCGCCCGCGCAAATGTATTTATATTATAAGGATACGCCATAAAATTTCACCCATTTTTTTATCCAGTATCGTGCGGGGCTGTTTTATGTTTATATTTGGTTTAAATTCATATGGCTTCTCCCGTCTTGTCCCGTCTCTTCTCGTTCTGTTCCGTCCCGTCCCAACCTGTTGTGTCCCGTCCTGCCCCGTCCAGTCCTATCCTGTCCCATCCCATCCTATTTAGTGCCATCCTGCTTTCCGCAACTGATACGTATTTTTTACTAACCAATATTTAAGACTTCTCGCACTTCGACACCTATCACTATCAAAAATATCAAATCTAATCAACAAATCAAAAATTAACTGAAATAGAGAGTAAAATAAGTTAAATAAGTCAAGTTAAAAGTTAATGAATCAAACAAATAATAATTTCAAATCAAAATATTTGTAGTGTGTAATATGTAGTTTCGCGTATGTCCGCTAGGGGCGCTGCTAAAATTACACGATAAATTAAAATATTTTACGCTACCTAGCTAAATGACGGTAACGAAACCATAGCGCGATCTATCTCGATGCCAACGCCATCTATCGAGCATCGAGACAACTCGTGATAGTTAATAGAAAATAAAATTCGGGTGTTTTATTTATGCATACCGATTACGCCGAGATTTATGGACCGATTTACGTGATTCTTTTTTTGTTCGGTAGAGTATACTTTCAAGTTGGTCCCGTTGTTACCTAGTCAGGATCTGATGATGGTATTCCAGGGAAATCAAGGGCAAACCTCAAATTTACAGGCAATTACGTTTTTGACAATTTCATAGATCTGTTTAAGTATTTGCGTCTGATAGTCATCATCCCATGTGAATGAGCTGATGATGGAAGGTACAACTCCTCAACGGTTAGGAGTTGAAAGAAAATTCTTACGAAGTTATACGTACATGTGAGGCTATTAGGTTGACCTGATAATAAAAAGTAAATCTCATTAACGTTAAGAATTTAGGTGAAAATGGACGCGGACAAATTTCGTAGCTGTTTGTATGGGTAGTGTTAACACATAATAGGGATTTAAAGGCGTGATGTTATTAATGTTATGCATGTATGTACATAATTATGTATGTTATTATGTATGTTAAAGAGACGACTGAAAGTTGTCATATTCAAATTCAAATTCAAATTCAAAAATATTTATTGTGGTACACAGGTATAAAAGATATAAAAATGATAAACATGTAAGGTGTCACTGTGGCCTGTCTATAATAGACGTACAATAATTAAGGTACTTAGTCTCTAAATTAAAAAAAAACAAAAAAAACTAATTGCTTCCAAACCATAAAAAAAGAAAAAAAAACACATACAAATATATCCCAAAGTAATTCGTCAAAGTGGCTAATTCCAGTCCTTTAAATCGTCATTTAGAAAGTCATTTATATTATAATAGCATCTGTCTGTCAAAAATGATTTCAATTTATTTTTAAATGTCACAATATCGAGAATTTTAATGTTGTCGGGTATTTTATTAAAAATTATGGGAGCCATTCTGATAACATTTTTATTCATCATGGCAGTTTTAAATCCACCAGTTACCAACTTATATTTGTATTGGGGTCTGATGTGATCTACCCTCATCCTAATGTCGGAAAGTTTTTTAAATAAATTCGAATTCAATTTCACAAAAATACATAATTCTAATATAAAAATACATGGAAATGTCAATAATTTCAGTGATTTAAATATCGGTACACAACTGTCTGTACTTTGCAAATTGCACATCGATCTTAAACACCTTTTTTGTGCCTTAAAAACTTTGTCATTACCACTCGAGTTACCCCAAAAAATAACGCCGTATCGTAAATGAGGTGTAACTAAACCATGGTAAGCAGTTAATACCACTTCAATGTTTACTTTTTTTGACAATTTGAACAAAGCATATACTGCTTTATAAAGTTTTTTGCATACTTGCTCAGTGTGAGAGGACCATGTTAATTTGCTGTCAATCGAAAGTCCTAGAAATTTTGTTGTTTGTACCTCCTCCAGCCTGTAGCCATATAATTTATATTCAGATTAGGTGGTAATTTTCTTTGATGAAACTGCATTAATTTAGTTTTTTGCAAATTAATTTTTAGATTGTTTGAGTCTAACCACATTATAATATCACTAGCTTTCCGCCCGCGGCTTCGCCCACGTGTAATTCGGTTATATAAACAGGCTCCATCTTTTTCTATATCTACCACAGCATGAGGAATATAATTCCCATTAACAAACAAAATTTCTTGAACCATTTTAATTAGAAATTTTTTAACTAAAACTATATCTATGGAAATTAACTAAGACTAATAAAGTAACAAAGAAATGAATAAAAAATGAAGAATATATTAAAAAATCAACTCACACTATAAAACTTATCCTACACTAACTAAACATACTATCAAAAATATCAAATCTAATCAACAAATCAAAAATTAACTGAAATAGAGAGTAAAATAAGTTAAATAAGTCAAGTTAAAAGTTAATGAATCAAACGAAAATAATTTCAAATCAAAATATTTGTAGTGTGTAATATGTAGTTTCGCATATGTCCGCTAGGGGCGCTGCTAAAATTACACGATAAATTAAAATATTTTACGCTACCTAGCTAAATGACGGTAACGAAACCATAGCGCGATCTATCTCGATGCCAACGCCATCTATCGAGCATCGAGACAACTCGTGATAGTTAATAGAAAATAAAATTCGGGTGTTTTATTTATGCATACCGATTACGCCGAGATTTATGGACCGATTTACGTGATTCTTTTTTTGTTCGGTAGAGTATACTTTCAAGTTGGTCCCGTTGTTACCTAGTCAGGATCTGATGATGGTATTCCAGGGAAATCAAGGGCAAACCTCAAATTTACAGGCAATTACGTTTTTGACAATTTCATAGATCTGTTTAAGTATTTGCGTCTGATAGTCATCATCCCATGTGAATGAGCTGATGATGGAAGGTACAACTCCTCAACGGTTAGGAGTTGAAAGAAAATTCTTACGAAGTTATACGTACATGTGAGGCTATTAGGTTGACCTGATAATAAAAAGTAAATCTCATTAACGTTAAGAATTTAGGTGAAAATGAATGCGGACAAATTTCGTAGCTGTTTGTATGGGTAGTGTTAACACAAAATAGGGATTTAAAGGCGTGATGTTATTAAGTAATGTTATGCATGTATGTACATAATTATGTATGTTATTATGTATGTTAAAGAGACGACTGAAAGTTGTCATACAAAGTCTTTTTTTTTAAGGATGGGAAATCATCAAATGACCTCTCCCGCTCTGGGTGGAACGGAAGGGAGTGTCAGACTTTTACTGACTAAAACCCACCTCGTTCCTTCAGTTGCCCTTTGCGTTCCGGGGCCACGGTATCTCGTTAGAACTTTCCCGCAGCCTCGGCTCAGTTTATCCCGTTTCCCCCTCTTGGGGGTTGACATTTCAAAAATCCCTTCTTAGTGCTCACTTATGTTACTAAAGGAACCTCTGTTCAAAATCTCAGACTCCTATACCGAGCGGTTTCGGCTGTGCGTTAATAAATCAGTCACCCAATCGCACCCCCTAAATCACGATTGGAGGGTAGTTTGAAAAAACTTATAATGTCAAACATATTTACTTGCCTATGTAAGTGTTCATGCCAAGTTTCAAGTTTATAAACCCAAGGAATAAGATTTTTCATAGAAACGTTTTTACCCCTTTTCCCCTTGGGGGTTGAATTTCCAAAAATCCTTTCTTAGTGCTCCCCTACATATCCCAAGGAACCTACATTCCAAATTTCAGCTGTCTACGACCAGTAGTTTCGACTGTGCGTTTTCTGTCAGTCAGTCACTCAGTAACGGAAGAGTTTTATATATATAGATTGTAATATTTAAATTATTTTGTTGTTTTAACATACAGAGAATTACGTTCAAAAAGGGGCAAAGGTATCTCATTTTAGATGAAAATATATAACTATAACTTAATTTCATCGTATATATAACGCTTATATAAGTAAATAAGTATACATTGTGGAATGCAGTGTAGTAAAAACAATCTGTCCGTAGTTTGGTAATAGTACTTGTCTTCGCCAATTATTTATTTTTTAATATATTTTTTATAAACGCAACACTACATACACGCACTCTTTCACGCACGCACTCAATCCTATTCCTGTCCCACTCTCACTCCTTTCACAAATGTCAAAATAATTTAAAAAGAAAACGTTCTAATTCGTCTCCGCGCGCAACTGCACCGCTCTCTGCATCGATAGTGAATATTCACAAAATTCATCAAAGACGCTAAAACTTTATTAACTACGCACCCCGGGGTTAATTTGTGAAGTGCAGTGATTTGTGTTTCCCAAAACCTACCCTTTGGATCGTGGAAGATACCGGCGCTGGACGAGAGCTCGAGTTACGGATCAAAGGTACTCCTTGTCCATATCCTTCCGCGAGACCAAGTGTTCCTCACGAGCCGTATCCCTATCTGCTATCCTCACATTACTCTTCTTCAACGCAATACTTCTCACACGCTATTAATATCGTATATTTTACTTAATTCCAACGCACCACGCAACGCATCTCATTACTACATACTTAACTACCTACATTACGCTACACTTTCATTCGCTTAAACACTCATAAACTCATATGTTTCTCTTAAATATAATAATTTATTATCTTATATATTCACAATAGAATATATATTACGCATAACAAATATTCGTTCAATTGTATTTTTCGAGATAATTTGATATTTTTTGTTACGAATTTGCGTCAAATTATTTATCGACATCGCCGCCATATTTATTTTCACCGATTTATTTTATAAATTTATTTTCTAGTTAAAGTAATTTTTTACATATTTTCAATTTAAAATGTCGAAACAAAAGTCTGAATGTGCATATTCTCCCGAAATTGTTCGATTAACAGCAAAAAAGGAACATCTTTTTGCTATTATTCAAGACGCATATACACTTAGTAAAGATATTTCCGATGAAACAAACAAAGAGCAGTTCTTGATAATGATACAGTCGCTTGAAAAAACTAGGACTGATTTTATGCAAACGCTCGATGATTTAGCCATAGCTCAAATCTCTTTTGATCCAAAATCAAAACCGGATTACTCCAGTATGAAATCTTTTGACCAACTTTATTGTCATATTAAAGCTTGCGAAAATAAATACAACTGTAAGATTTCCAGGTGCGATCAAAAGTTTGAATTGTTGAATAAGAAATTACCCCCGCTTAATTTGATATCATTTGATGGTACCCCCACAAAATGGTCACTCTTTTATGAAAACTTTAAGAGTTTAATTCACGAAAATCCCCGCTTGACGGATGCGGAGAAGGTTCAGTATCTGGTAGGCAAACTAACAGGTAAGGCCCTAACAGTATGTTCCGGTATACCTCCCACGTCAGACAATTATTTGATTATTTGGAACGCGCTTTTGAAGAAATACCAAGATATCAGAGTCCAAGCGTCATTTTATATTGACCAAATGATTAATTTTAAGACTGGCCAATCGCTTGGTACATTCTTGGAGCAATTTTGCTCGGCCGAATCTGCGTTACGCAGATTAAAAATCGATAACTTGTCCGATTATATTTTTACGCATATAGCACTCAATAAACTTGACAAAGAAACAGTAAGGTTATTTGAGCAAATGCATTCATGTGTTGAGATACCCACTTTTTCTCAAATAACGCAATTTGTCAATCATCAAAACAAGATACAAACGCTTCGTTCGTCTGCCTATACTATGAACAAAACGCTACCCTCGAACGCTAATAAAAATACTAACAAAAATAAAGCAACGCATAATTATTTCGCTAACACCGATCAGATAAATACCAAAACAGACATACGTAATTCTAATTCTAAAAACTCACTATCTTACAATTGTTTGATATGCAATTCTCAACCTTCACACGCATTGTATAAGTGTCAATATTTCTTGAATCAGACTCCAGTTTCCAGAAATAATTTAGTCACTAAGTACAATTTTTGTATTAATTGCCTCGGATTTCATAATATTGCAGTCTGTCGTTCTCAACGTAACTGTAATATTTGTCAGCAAAGACATCATTCTTTGTTGCACATGCATGATACTCAAAGTGCTATCACACCGTCTAGTCACAAGGCGACGTCAGTGAGCTATCTGTCTCACTCGCACGCACCGTATTCAGCCCCTGTTGCCGATACGCTCACACAGTCGAATTCTATGCAGCAAGTACACGCAGACTCGAATACGCGCGCAAATTTAAATAATGTTGCGCTGTCGGTTGTTACTTCGTCTCGTTGTAATGAGCTAGGTAATACCGTTGTTTTACCTACTGCTTCCGTTTATGTTTTTAATAAGAATAAGCGACATAATTTACGTCTATTTTTAGATTGTGGATCTATGAGCCACTTCATCACAAAATCTTGCTGTGATCGATTAAATTTAAAAATAACTCCCGCTTCCTCCTCGATTAAAGGTATCGGTCAGACCGAAAGTGTATCATACGGAGTCACTACTCTGAAATTCCATTCCCGTTTCGATCCTATGTGTTCGTATGATATAGTTGCGCGTGTTATTGACTCGATCACCGACCACCTACCCAACTATGAGTTAGATATTTCTAAATTAACTCACTTTAGTGACTTACCAATGGCTGACTATAATTACCACACGCCCGGCGAGGTGGATTGTTTAATTGGTAACGAGCTCTTCCCGTTTCTGTTAGGAAGTGACAAAGTGACTTCATCGCATTCTTCCGTAGTTGCGTTAGAAACTACTCTTGGATATGTAGCCATGGGTAAGGCTGCTGTTACGCGCATCAAGCCCTGTCGCAATGCTAATAATAAAACTTTCTTTTGTTTTACTGAACAAACCTCAACGCTAGAATCAATTACTCAACGCTTTTGGGAACTCGACAATGTCCCTCATAAAATTCATATGAGCCCTGACGATCAGGCCTGTGAAGAAATCTTCAAGTCAACTTATTCTCGAGATAGTACCGGTCGTTATACTGTGCATCTCCCGTTTAAACATAATCCTTCAGAATTAGGAAATTCTCATTTTATCGCTAAACGCCGTTTACTGAATTTAGAGAAAAAACTTGATAGTAATTCTGATTTACGTACAAATTACAACGACACTTTGCAAAGTTATATTGATAAAGGTTACTTATCTAAGGTTGAAAATGCATCGTCAGATGATAGCTCTTATTATATTCCGCACAGAGCTGTTTATCGCCCCGACAAACTCACTTCGAAAACTCGTATCGTTATTGACGCCAGTAGTAAAACTACTAGTGGAAAGTCCCTTAATGACCTTCTTTATACAGGTCCAAATTTACAGACAAGTATATTTGACCTTTTATTAAATTTACGCATGTTCTCTGTGGCCCTATCTGCAGACATTGAAAAGATGTATTTTCAATTGAAACTTACTCCCACTCATCACGTTTTTCAACGTATTTTATATCGATTCGATTCTAGATCTGATATCGATACATTCGAATTCAATCGTGTATTTTTCGGTATATCAAGTTCCCCTTACCTTGCCATGAGAGTCATTCGCCAGCTAGCTGCCGATAGCCGCGATCAATTTCCTCTCGCCGCCACAGAAGCTGAAACTCACATGTACATGGATGATTTCATCACATCTATGGATGGCGTAAACGTCGCTCTAAAGGCCAAGTCCGAGTTGATCCAAATGTTTGCCTCTGGTGGTTTTAATCTCACGAAGTGGATTTCTAATAGTCCCGACCTCTTGGACAAGTCGTCCGCAAAGCAAAGTGAAGACGTCATACAATTTGATACTAACGCTTCAACTCCACATAAGATAGTAGGAATGCAGTGGTTACCTACTACTGATCATTTTCAATTCTCAACGAACGCTGATATGCAAGAGTGCACCAAGCGCTTTATTCTCTCGATTACTGCGCGCTTGTTCGACCCATTAGGGCTACTAGGCCCGGTGGTCACATACATGAAACTGCTCGTTCAAGAATGCTGGATGGCTGGCCTTGATTGGGACGATCCAGTGCCTCCCGCGATCTTAAATAAATGGACACAGTTTCATAATGAACTTGCTTATCTAGAACAAATAAAAATTCCGCGACATGTCGGATTACGTTCTCCGCATGTCATTCTTCTAGGTTTCGCAGACGCAAGTGAAAGGTGCTATGGCGCTAATGTGTACATTCGCGTTAGTCAAGACTCATACTCACCCGGCTCTGTCCACTTGCTCGCTTCTAAGTCTCGCGTAGCTTCACTATCTAAAATGCCACTCGCACGACTAGAGCTGTGCGCCGCTCTTCTTCTCGCTAACCTTCTAGACGCCGTTAGACATACTCTTTCCCAGAGATGTCATATCAACGAAATATACTCGTTTTCAGATTCATCTGTGGCGCTTACGTGGATTCATTCTCCGCCGTATAAATTCCATACATTTGTGGCTAATAGAATTACTGAGATTAACTCAAAACTTCCCGCTAAGCATTGGTTTCATGTAAAAGGCATTGAAAATCCCGCAGATATTATATCTCGCCCTGTAACGCCTAAAGCTCTAGTCAACAATCAATTTTGGTTTAATGGTCCCGATTGGCTAAGCCTTAGTTGTTCTGATTGGCCATTGAAACCTTTTACGATTAATCCTAAATCTAAATTTCCTAAACAACCATGTTTAGGAAATTTAGAGACTAAAACAATTAGTTTAGTCGTTCAAAGTCCTGAAGATATTCAGACTTCTCATCCAATTGAAATTATGGCTGAAAGAATTTCAAACTGGTTAAAATTATTACGCTCGGTTGTTTATATGTTACGTTTTATACAAAAATTAAAATCTCAACAACCTATTTCTGTACAAGATTTAGAATTTTCTGAACTTTATATAATCCGCTTTGTTCAAAATAAGCATTTCTCTAAAGAAATTACCGCTTTGCGAAATGGGAAATTATCTGATAGTTCTCTACTCAAGTTAAACCCTTTCATCGACAAGGAAGGCCTTCTAAGAGTCGGTGGGAGATTATCAAACTCTGAACTCGATTTCGGTCAAAAGCATCCCATTTTATTACCTTCTAAAAATTTAATAACTCAATTGATTATTGATTATTATCACGTAACTAACCTTCATACAGGACCTTCACTATTACTCGCTCTTATAAGACAAAAGTTTTGGATACTATCCGCTAGAAACTTAATTCGTCAACGCGTACATAAATGCAATATTTGTTTCAAACTTAAACCGAAATTCACTTACCCTCGCATGGGAGATTTACCTACCTTTCGCATTTCAAAAGTTAAGTGTTTCGTTAATACTGCTGTAGATTATTTAGGCCCCTTTTTTATTACACATATTCGACGCCGTGGAATCAAAAGCCACAAGGCATATGTTTGTCTATTTGTGTGTCTCGCCACCAAGGCGTTACATTTAGAATTAGTTTCTGATCTCAGTTCAGAATTGTTTGTCGACGCTTTCAAACGCTTTATAAGTAGAAGAGGTCCGGTTTCTATGATCTGTAGCGATGGCGGAACCAACTTTATCGGCGCTAAACGAAAACTTAGTGAAATTTATGATTTATTACAGTCCACAGCTCACCAAAATTATATCAGTAATTATTTATTGACAAATAAAATTCAATTTAAACATAGCCCGCCGTACGGTCCTCATTTTAACGGTCTAAGTGAGGCTAATGTTAAGAGTGTTAAAACTCATATACTCAAAACTGTAGGCTCTCAGATCTTAACTTACGAAGAGTTCACAACTGTCTTAGTTCAAATAGAGGGTTTGCTGAACAGTAGACCCCTTTGTGTGCTAGGTACTGAACCTGAAGCAACTGCTCTCACTCCAAATCATTTTTTAAATGTTACTCCTATAAAATTTCTTCCCGCTGAAAATTACCTTGAATCGCCTGATAATCGCTTATCACGTTATCAATTGTTATGTAAACTCACGCATGATTTCTGGCGTCGTTGGAGCCAGGAATATCTCACTTCCCTTCAACAAAGAGAAAAATGGACTAAGTCCTCAGAAAATATAAAACTGGGTACTGTAGTCATACTCAAAGACAATAATACGCATCCTCATTGTTGGCCCCTGGGAGTCATTACAGATGTTTACCCGGGTAAAGACAATATAGTTCGAACCGTCAAGGTTCGCACTTCTTCTGGGAGTTATATACGTCCAGTAATTCGGGTTTGCCCATTGCCTACTCAGTAAATATTATTTCCTAGATTTATATATTTTAGGTTGTAAGTTTTAATTTTTTTTGTTATTACTTACGTATCTACTAAAAAACTTGCAATTGTATTCATTCCTAGTTCCTGTATGTTGTTTCATGTAATATAGAGGAAACCTCTAGGCCGGCAGACTTGTCTTCGCCAATTATTTATTTTTTAATATATTTTTTATAAACGCAACACTACATACACGCACTCTTTCACGCACGCACTCAATCCTATTCCTGTCCCACTCTCACTCCTTTCACAAATGTCAAAATAATTTAAAAAGAAAACGTTCTAATTCGTCTCCGCGCGCAACTGCACCGCTCTCTGCATCGATAGTGAATATTCACAAAATTCATCAAAGACGCTAAAACTTTATTAACTACGCACCCCGGGGTTAATTTGTGAAGTGCAGTGATTTGTGTTTCCCAAAACCTACCCTTTGGATCGTGGAAGATACCGGCGCTGGACGAGAGCTCGAGTTACGGATCAAAGGTACTCCTTGTCCATATCCTTCCGCGAGACCAGTACTCGTAGTATCAAATTTGTAATACCTATGTATTTCGAAAACAAGTATGAAGTATTTTGTATTGCCAATGGTATTAATTTTACATGTGAGATTGTATGTATTTTTATATTTACTATATAGATAACATATAACAGTATTTTCAGAACTTACTTCTAACAACAGCAATATAGCTAGTCATATGTCTATAACAAGTTTTTGTATTTGAGACTCGCTTGTTATCGGTATCACCGGCGAGTTGTCTTCCTTCCTCAGGTAAACTCTGCCATATGCTGTCCAGCAGTAATAGGTTTTAGATTTTACGAGGTCGCGACTAAGGAAATAGAGTCTTGCCGCTTTTGGTGTAAGCTGCTCAGAAAGAAATATGGGGGTGTCCTCCTGGGTTCGCATGCCCAAGTGTTTAGCACATAATTTTGATTTTTGCTTAATGTTGTGTGCTTTGCAGGACCTGAGAATGTCGTTCTTGATGAGAGTAGAATTCATTTCTACTATAATCGGAGTGTTGTTTGACGAGTCTTTCTTTCCTCGTACTCTATAAATATCCCGTATAGCGGACTTTTCTGTCTTACACCCTACTGTAGCGGACAGGGTCAGTACCATTTGCACTAAGTCATCTTTAGTTTCGTTAGGCAATCTAGGTACATTTTTTATTTCTAAATTCGGCTTCCTCATATCCTGCTGAAAGTGTTCTAATTTTGCTTCCAGAATTGAAATGTACTTTTTATCTTCTTTAGCATTATTTTCCAAAATTTTAATTCGTTTCTGAAATTCTTCATTTTGTGCGGTTAAGTATGCTACTGAGCTTTCTATGTTTTTGTTAGAATTTTGGATGCCTTGTAATACAGAACTGCTCTTCGCAAATTCGCGCGCCTGGGCCTCCATCATTTCTGAGAACATATTTTGCATTTCTTTGCGCAAACAGGTAAACTCATCGCTATAATCCTCCCTTGGTCTTTTATTCCTGTATGATATAAATTTCGGAGGTGTATCACGAAGTTGTAAATTATTTCTAGTCAAATCTGTATCGGAAAACGATTTATCCAAGTTTAAGTTTGTATTATTTATGGGTGATGCGTCCATCGTTGTTCAAGTCTATGTTCAATACGTCTCAGTAAAGCGAGTACCAGGATCGCATAAACTATACGACGCTCAAAACTCTTGCAATTATACGAGACAGCAATAGTAACTGAACCGAGCTATCTCATTCACACAAATGTTAGATTGGATGTGAGTGTGACTCACTGCGGTAATGTAGGTGCAGGTGGGAAGGTATTATAAATGCGAGCGAGACAGCAGATGCGCCGGGGCAGGCAGAAAGCGGCGTGGCAGGCGAGATGTTTGTCGTTTCGCAGCTTTTGCTTAGATTTATTGCGTATCAGTGTGCTTAGTTGATAATGCACACTGAAGAGTATCACTGTGATAAGTAATATAAGTAGTTATTGCACGTACGGTCGCGTTCATAATTGCAGTCATAGTTCGCAAAACTTTATAGCTTGCACCGCTGCTATCACTCACACATTCACACAAATAACACAATAAACAACAAGTTGGGTAACCCGCCATCAAGAAGAGGGTAGTGAAAAAAAAAAGTCGTCCGCTAATCAACACAGCGACACGCCACACAGCGGAGATCCATGGTGGAACAGTACGAAAATAATGGCTTCATGCCGACCAGAATATTTGCGGAACAGCTCGACACATCAGTTTACTACGGTTACTGTTTTATGTTTGCACCGTGAGGGACTACACCACAGACAGCCAGCAAGAAAGCCGTATTTATCAGAAATAAATAAGCAAAAACGTTTAGAATTTGCTCGGCAGTATTTGGATTTTGACTGGAAAAAAGCGATATTTACGGACGAAAAGTTCGTTACTTTTCTGTCATCACAACACGGTAGACTTCATTTATTTATGGCGAAGAAATGCAACTCAGTATGAAGAAAAAAATATTGTGCCAAATATGGAGTCTGGGCACATCTCTGTAAATATGTGGGGCTGGATGAGTGCTGCTGGACCTGGGGAACAGGTGTGGATAGCAGGACGCGCTACAGCTGCTCATTATGTGCAAGTGCTGGAAGAAACCATGTTACCAACTGTGCGGTGTATTTATCCGATTGATGATATGCCAACAATATCATTTGTGCAAGACAACTGCCCTGTGCATCGAGTCCATATAGTGCGTGAAAGGTTCTGCCAATTTATATTAAAAGTACTAATTACTTAGATAGTATTTTAAGGACAGCTTCAATATCTTTTCTTTATGAAAACGAATAATTAAGCTGTAACCTTAATAACAGGAGATAAGTGGATGATACAATTAGTGTAATAAACTATATATGTATAGCTTTATATAATCATCAATATGTAAATAAAACTATAGGTAAACTGTTTCAATAAAATTTACTAATTTTAATTATTGAATGTTTTATTTTGCTCCCTCTTGTTGAATATATCTTGCTGATTTCCGTGTTTGAAAACACGGGTATTGTAATTCTTAGATATCAGTTAGTTGGTTAGTCAGTCAGTTACTTAGTTCAAATGGCACCTTGAAACATTAAAAATTGTCAATAACACTAAAATAGACAAAAAAATCCTTGAATAACTTCGGAATCCAAGTAACGCTAGTAACTAGAACAAGCGAGTGTGAGCAAGCGAGATTATCTAATATATCTTAGATCTCACTTGCTCACACGAAGTAATAAAATTGGTACCCAATAACTTTCAAAGGAACCACTACCTATGTTAGGGTCGAGTGCAGACAAACTTTCAACCTTATTAAAATGACATAAGTCTGGCAGGCTTCCCTCTATAGGCAAATCTTATGCAAATAATGAGAGACGACGATATTTCGATCGACAATTATCGGGCCCAGTTCGGCCATCGTTGATTACCGTCTCTTTCTGTTTTGTTATGTTATATGTCATAGAATAATAAACTCTTTTACTTAGTAATCATTGGTATTAAAGACCGTATTCATTTGAAGGAATATTTATTCTTTTAAATATGCATGTGTGTGTGTATCTAGTGGAACCACAGTGCACGCTATTTTAACCCGTAAGAATTTTAAAACTATGACTGCAGATATGAACGCGATCGTACCACGTTGGGCGAAGTTTGATGAGGGTAGTATGTGGAGTCTTCTTTGTGTGTAAGTTGCACGCGCTGATACTTCCTGCAGCTTATGCGCTCCTATTACTCACTCTGAATTATTTTTGCTCGCAAATTTAATTTGTAACTTTAAATTTAAAAGAAATAAAGTCTTAGGCACGTTTACACCGTATGGCGGTCCGGGGGGAAGAGGATATATATAATACAATCAAATTGGAATTGTCTCTCACTAGTTGTTTAGGTATTTTTGTATATGTTTGATTAATATAAAAACAATCAATTTTCTTATGTCGACCCATAGCAAAATAATCTCTAATGCTGTTCTGATTTTCGCAAGCTACATCATCAAATATTATAATTGAATCAGGTAGCGCTTCGTGAGGACTCAAAATTTCACAATTGTGATTGTATTTATGAAAGGTTGTACCAGAAACCATGTTCATAACTTTCTCTAAAAATAAGTATTTTGCTTGATATAAAGATTTTGAATAAACATATAAGTTACAAAATCGCGGACCATCTGTATGTAACAATAAACTTATTACTAAGTTGGTTTTTCCACAATTTGATGGACCACAAACGATACAACGTATTGTGTTCGGCAGAAGGTTTCCGTGTCGTTTTGGTTCTTGTGATGAAGCAGGACAAATACAATCTAATTTTAGTGAGTCTTTTTGTTTCACAAATTTCATTTCAAATTATTAGCATATGCTTAAACTCGTCTGCAGTACTCAACGAATTTGAGCGAAATGAATTTAGGTTTAACGAATAAACACGTTTTATAATTTAACATGTAAAATCTTGTTGGTAGAACAGGAATCAGGAAAGTACAACAAAATAATGTTTGATGGTTAGAATGAATCATGTGTAAAAAGTGTGTTCGGTGTGTGATCTTTCCACGAGCTCGCGGGTGATTCTTATCAATTTTATAATGGATTCAGGTGAGTGCATTCGACTAATGTTTTGTGTTTAGAATGAATCGAATTTTGAACATCTACTGTCAACGCGTACATAAATGCAATATTTGTTTCAAACTTAAACCGAAATTCACTTACCCTCGCATGGGAGATTTACCTACCTTTCGCATTTCAAAAGTAAAGTGTTTCGTTAACACTGCTGTAGATTATTTAGGCCCCTTTTTTATTACACATATTCGACGCCGTGGAATCAAAAGACACAAGGCATATGTTTGTCTATTTGTGTGTCTCGCCACCAAGGCGTTACATTTAGAATTAGTTTCTGATCTCAGTTCAGAATTGTTTGTCGACGCTTTCAAACGCTTTATAAGTAGAAGAGGTCCGGTTTCTATGATCTATAGCGATGGCGGAACCAACTTTATCGGCGCTTAACGAAAACTTAGTGAATTTATGATTTATTACAGTCCACAGCTCACCAAAATTATATCAGTAATTATTTATTGACAAATAAAATTCAATTTAAACATAGCCCGCCGTACGGTCCTCATTTTAACGGTCTAAGTGAGGCTAATGTTAAGAGTGTTAAAACTCATATAGGTACTCAAAACTGTAGGTTCTCAGATCTTAACTTACGAGGAGTTCACAACTATCTTAGTTCAAATAGAGGGTTTGCTGAACAGTAGACCCCTTTGTGTGCTAGGTACTGAACCTGAAGCAACTGCTCTCACGCCAAATCATTTTTTGAATGTTACTCCTATAAAATTTCTTCCCGCTGAAAATTACCTTGAAACGCCTGATAATCGCTTATCATGTTATCAATTGTTAAGTAAACTCACGCATGATTTCTGGCGTCGTTGGAGCCAGGAATATCTCACTTCCCTTCAACAAAGAGAAAAATGGACTAAGTCCTCAGAAAATATAAAACTGGGTACTGTAGTCATATTCAAAGATAATAATACGCATCCTCATTGTTGGCCCCTGGGAGTCATTACTGATGTTTACCCGGGTAAAGACAATATAGTTCGAACCGTCAAGGTTCGCACTTCTTCTGGGAGTTATATACGTCCAGTAATCCAGATTTGCCCATTGCCTACTCAGTAAATATTATTACCTAGATTTATATATTTAAGGTTGTAAGTTTTAATTTTTTGTTATTAGTTACGTATCTACTTAAAACTTGCAATTGTATTCATTCCTAGTTCCTGTATATTGTTTCATGTAATATAGAGGAAACCTCTAGGCCGGCAGACTTGTCTTCGCCAATTATTTATTTTTTAATATATTTTTTATAAACGCAACACTACATACACGCACTCTTTCACGCACGCACTCAATCCTATTCCTGTCCCACTCTCACTCCTTTCACAAATGTCAAAATAATTTAAAAAGAAAACGTTCTAATTCGTCTCCGCGCGCAACTGCACCGCTCTCTGCATCGATAGTGAATATTCACAAAATTCATCAAAGACGCTAAAACTTTATTAACTACGCACCCCGGGGTTAATTTGTGAAGTGCAGTGATTTGTGTTTCCCAAAACCTACCCTTTGGATCGTGGAAGATTGTTCCATTCGTCTCTCCGCGCGCAAGTGCACCGCTCTCTGCATCGGTTGTGAATATTCTCAAAATTCATCAAAGACGCTAAAACTTTATTAACTACGCACTGTGAAGTGCATGAAGTGATTTGTGTTTTCCTAAAAAACTACCCTTTGGATCGTGGAAGATACCGGCGCTGGACGAGAGCTCGAGTTACGGATCAAAGGTACTCTTTGTCCATATTCTTCCGCGAGACCACGAGAGAAAAGAAAGATAGTCCAAGCGAAACACAAGAAGCAGGGAAAGAAAGTTCTAATACACAAAACAAGCGAGTAAGCGATTCACGTAAGACGCGATACAATGGCAAGCGACGTGAGGTCTGCGGTGCATAGGTGAATCATGACTAGTGGGGTATCGGCCGGCCGGTCGTGTCCGGCGCATCGTAGGTACTCGTAGCTATACAGTAGGGTGTCCCGTCATTTATTTATTTATTTATTTAAACTTTATTGCACAAAAAAACAAAAAATGTACAAAAGGCGGACTTAATGCCGTTTGGCATTCTCTACCAGTCAACCAGCTGACCAAACAGAAAAAAACTTTTGGTTGGTGGTGCGATAAAGTGCACATGCATACTGACAAAATACATACATTACAAAAAAAAATGCGTAAATACATACAAGATATACATACATAATATACACTATAAATACATATACATAGATAAAATATATAATTAGGATTTATAATGTCATTGTATGAAAAAAAAATTTTTTTAAGCTACTCTAATGCAAGAGGTGTCAAAATTTGCGTAATTCTATAGACTATACAAATATAGTAAAAATATTTGAATTGCGTGTCGTCTTTAGGGTTCTACCACACTTGAAAGTTTACAAAATTTTATATTTTACCATATGATCTTATACACCTGAAATGAAATAAAAATCAAGTTACTAAGTTGTTTTATTTATTAAAATCAGTGAAGTTCGATAACAGAATCGACAATAGATCTCAGGTTGTCGGGTAAAAATCCATAAATATCCATTTGATAAATATGGCACCGTCCTAAAAATATTTCTTTTGCTTGATTAAAAACCACATAGGAGCATATACTTTAACCACGTAGTTTACAAGTAATATCAAATTTTCTGATGGATTAACAGTACTTACAAGTAAAGTCTTAATATACGGTTCGCAGAAGTAAGCCATCTTGAATGTGCCATTTTACCAGGTTGACGATTTGCTAACTCACGAGAACAGCCTGACAGATCTCATAAAGATATTTTTGTTCAGTACTTAGTTCATCCACAACATCTATTGGCAAGTCAGGTAAATTGCTCGCCACCGCACTAAAAGACACCATCGCTTTATTTTCGCAACCAACTAATTGTTTTCCAAGAGGTCAAGAATACTCCCTAGGGCCCGAAGTACAACCATTTAAGGTTAAAAACAAATGACGGAGGGGTAATTCATTGGCATGAAGCATACAAATACACCACTGCAACGGCCTATTCAAATAACTGCTCTAAATATTGTATCACGCCACCCTTCCAACCAGTGTTAGTCGCAGTTCCATCACATCCAAAGCATATTATCACATCAGCTAAAGTCAAACCATGAGCTTCTAATAGATCTGTGATTGAAGTAACAATTCCTTTTGCAGTGCCACGACTTGGCGTTCTATGTCCCAAATAATTTGATCCAGGTTCTGCTAAAACTGAAATATGCTCTTCTAAAACTTCTTTACGATGGTAACGATCTCCTTTTTTCCCATTTAACAGGGTCTTGTCTTTTCGACCATCAAAATAAATACCCCTTATATCAGTACCCTTAACATTTTTGGAAGCTTCTGTACGAAATTTAGATACAGCTCTGTGAATTTTGTTTTTATCGACAACCAAGTATTATCTTCGGCAGAAACCAAGCCGACGACAGCCAAAGCTGTAGAAACTACAGCTACATTTACAAGCAGCAACGTCAAAAAGCTTCTCAGATAATTCTAAAAATAACTTTACTTTTTTTTCAAAACTGTCTATTTGCTTGCTTTTGGGGTGTCTTTTTAAATTGAGGTACTTCTCGTAATACGACTTCAGAAATTGAGACTTCAGAATTTGATAATTAATCACGTCTTTTATAGTTGATAGCTGTCGGTCATTAATTTCTTGGTATGGTCCCAATAAATCACATCTAGTATCACTACGCCTCGAAATCATTATTAATATCACCTTATTAGCACTATAGCAATAACTTATTTACTTCAAAAGCAATAAAAATCGCTTAGACTTGTAGGAAACACTAGCTAGTTGAGTCATGAAAATGCTTGAAATAAGTTGAAACTTGAATGCATCCGCAGGTTGAAACTTGACAAATTCGAAGCCGCTAGTATCACGTTTTTACTTGTAAATCAATGTATTGTGTGTATTGCATATAACAAAACATCAAAACTTATATATTTATTATTTTTTACGCTCATTACCAAGAATGCAAGATTGCCACAAAAATGCCAATTTCTGAAAACTTTGACGGTCGGTAGAACCCTAAAGATATCGTATTATATTTTTTTTTTATTTTTGTAGTAATCTACGATTAATTACGCAACTTTTAAGATGTCTTGCACTAAAGAAATAAAAAAAAAAATTTTTCGGGACACCCTACTATACAGCTATGAAGCGTTATCCTTGCATTAGTTTGCCGCCCGGCTTTGCGTGTCGATTATATTTTGTAAGTCTAAATATAAATTAATATATAAGTTGTAAATAAAATGTAATTAGAAAATATTATTAAATACTATAAATTATATTAATATAAAGGTTATTATTATATAAATAATGATAAATAGAAATAGGTTCCCTACATCACTCCCCTCCAGAGACCGTGTCTACGGGCGATAATAATCTGGGAAGTGTACTTTCCTCCCCGAACGCGTTGTTCGTGAGACAGGGGTGTCGGGAATAACGGGAATGTCGGGAATTTCCCGGACATCAGGATCTGAAGGAGCGGGGGATGGTAAATCTTGGGTTGAGTCGTCGGACAGTATGTAAGCTGGTTTCAGACGGTCTACGCTTACTGTCGTCTCTTTCCCTTTTAGGGCTTGTACACAAAACTGCGATGCGACGCGATGCGAATTCGCAACGCAGAAAATTACGACACGAATTGCTGCGATGCGATTTCGTGCGGCAAGGCGTCTCCCAGGGTGACCATTCCTTCGACGACCGTTAACCGTACTAAACGTATTTTGAATTGAAAACTAGGTCGTGACATGGATCGTAAAAAAAAATGTGCACTTTTATTATTGCTTAGGAGATACAAGAAAAAGAAACAAAGAAGATTTTGGGTTCATCCATTTATTACTATTATGAATCCCGATGGAAACTATTTTCTTCTAAAATATAAAGCTTTGAAAACCGACGAAAAAAAATTTTTGGAGTATTTTAGAATGAGCATATCTTCATTCGAAGAGCTTTTAAGTTTATTATCACCATATCTTCAGAAACAATCGTACAAGGGGAGAATTCCTGTTATGCCTCTGGAAATGATTGGCCTCACTATCCGGTAAGTAAAGAAAAACAATAATTGTTTACATTAGTTTTTATTGAGAAAAGAGTTTTTAAAATATTACAATCCATAAAATTTACGAAAAATCAAAGTCTTCTTCAGTTGAAAGTGTGCTTAATATGCTTGAGTTAGAATAATCATTACTGGGTGAATTAATTTGATCTGGTATGTTAGATGACTGTGGACGTATCAGTGGCGTTTGTTGAGATGTCGCAAAATGTTGAGTTTGATAGCCACTCTGGTAGTTGCTATTCGGATAGTAGTAGCCATGAGGTTGATGCAACTCTGTTAAAATTTGAAGAACTCTGCTCTGAAAGATTAGTGTTTTATTGTTATCTAATCTTTCAAGTGATGGTAGAATACCTTTAAAAAAAGATATGTGTCTATTCTCAGGTTCCTTTAAAATCTTTACAATATCATCTTCAAAATTATTATTAACCATCTTTCTTTTTGGTGGCTGCCTTTGGTAACGTGTTTTAGATGTACCTTCTTGATTATCTTGCTCATTTTCTGACTCATTTATACTAGTAGAGGTCTCATTTTGCAAATTTTTCTTAAGAAATTGTAATTGTTTGTACAGATGGTATTCTTTTATATTTTTGGATCCAGACCCTGACCTACTTGCATCTTTGAGTTTCTTTTCATATTTATTAAAGGTATCCTTAATCCCCCTCCATCTTTGTATTACTGAATTACCTGCAAAAAGAAATAGACAATATTTAATTTATTCATTCATTTATTTGCCGTGTGGTTCCCGGCACCATTACAAAAGAATAGGACCACTCCATCTCTTTCCCACGGATGTCGTAAGAGCCGACTAAGGGATAGACTTGGGATTCCTCTTTAATGTAAATCCCTGCCAATCTAAGGTCTGCCGCGCCGATGGATGCATGGCTAGGGGCGAGCCTAGTCTCGAGCGTGCCACTTCCGCCATGGGGTTGGGCGACCCCCAGGTAATGGCTAGCCTTACCCTGGCATGCGGGGCTCTGCTGGGGCGGACAAAATTTTTCCCTAGCGTCTCGTGGGAATCGCATGGATGCAAATTTTTTGAAAGAGCACCTAGATGGCGGCGATGGTGTCCGCACCCCATCACGTCTCGTTCCCGGCGGGAGCGGTATGCGGTCTGCTGAAAGCCGCTTTGCGACGATGAATGTAAGAGGAGGAATGAAGGATAAGATTGAGGAAGTATGCCAGATGATGGATGAAAGACGTTTGGATGTGTTGTGCGTGAATGAAACGAAGCGGAAAGGATGCGACGCGACGCAGCACGGCCCTTACACGGCGTATTGGTCTGGAATTTCCAGTACCAGCCGAGGCTGTCAAGGGGTCGGTCTAATTCTTTCTGCACGAATGGCTGAGTGCGTGAATGAGTATGAGTGTGTCAGCCCTCGTCTTCTATGGATTAGGCTGAAAGTTGGAATCACTCGGATCTTCGTGTTTATGCACCTTGGGATGTGGGTTCGAGGGGTACAACATCAGCAAAAAGCGAAAACGAGGAGTTCTGGAATAGTGTAAGAGAAGTATTGAAAGTTACCAAGCCAAATGAGAAGATTATTATGTTAGGTGATTTTAATGGATGGGTGGGTGTAAAGCGTGATGGATATGAAAAGGTGCTTGGTGCGTTTGGTGACGAAAAGGTGAATGATAATGGAAGAAGTGTATTAGAAATTTGTCTAGAGTGGGATCTTTTTGTGTCGAACTCAATGTTTCAACATAAAGAGATCCACACCTACACAAGAGTGGAAGGTATTTTAAAAAGTATGATAGACTTTGTGATTGTAGATGAAAGATTGAAGAACAAAGTGCTGGATACCCGTGCATATCGCGGTGCTGGCATTGACTCGGACCATTTACTGGTGATATCCCGGATAAGGGGTATCTTCAATCGCTGGCGGCACAGGGTAAGGGAGCAAACCAGCGCTTTGGAAAGAGTAAAAGTAGAAAATTTGCAAGATATGGATGTAGGTAAGAAGTATATTAATAAACTGAAGGATGAATTTGAAGATGTAGAGGAAATGAGCGATATTGAAGATGGATGGAAGGAATTTAAAGAAAGAATTGTGAAAGTAGCTGTTGAAGTGTGTGGTGTAAGTAGAAGAAGGAAAGGAAAAAATCACAAAAATGCGTGGATGAGTAAAGATGTGCAAGAACTTGTGCGATTAAAGAAGAAAGCATGGCTGGATTTGTTAGCAGCAAAAGCTAACTTAAGAATGCAAGAGGTTATAGATGAAGATGTGAATGAAGCACGTAAGGAATATAAGAAAATGAAAGATTTGGTTAAGAAAGCTGTGATTAGAAAGAAAGAAGAGTATAAAGAGGATTTTGATAAAAGGCTATCAGAAGACTTTCAGTCAAATCTGAAAGTATTCTGGAAATCCGTAAGGTCAGCCCGAGGAAATACTATAACCAGAGAGCTGACTAGGATCAGATGCCAGGATGGTAGCGTTGTGAAAGGAGAAGAATGTGTACTAAAGATATGGAAGGACTATTTTGAAAGTTTATTTGAAAAAAGGAAGGAAATAAGAAAGATTTCTGCTATAGCGAAGAAAAAGAGAATGAGATGGAAGGCGAAATTGAAATGTTCGAAATTGTGGAAGCACTTAAGAGTATGAAAGCGGGAAAGGCTGCTGGGTGTGATAGAGTGTCGGTCGAGATGCTTAAAGCAGGAAAAGGCGTAGTAGCTAGTCAGTTGTACTGCCTTTTCAATTTGTGTTGGAGAAGCGGCCGAGTACCAAAAGATTGGTGTAAGGCTGTTATCGTGCCACTTTACAAAGGAAAAGGGTCACAGCTGGACTGCAAAAATTATCGTGGTATAAGCCTGCTTAGCGTCGTCGGCAAATTGTATGCTAAGGTATTGATTAATAGAGTCAGGAATGAAACTGATGACAAAATATGGGATGCTCAAGCGGGATTTCGAAAGGGAATGGGATGTACTGATCAGGTCTTTTCCTTGCGGTGCATAGCCGAAAAGTTTTTGGCCAAGAGTCAAAAAGTCTATTGCACATTCGTAGATCTGGAAAAGGCCTATGACAGAGTTGAGAGGAATGAATTGTGGTCAGCACTTTCTATGCATGGGGTGAGCAGTCTCTTGAAACGAGCACTGAAATCCTTATATGAGGATTCGAGTGCTTGTGTCAGGATAAACGGAGCGCACACTGAGTGGTTTAAGATTGAGAAAGGCGTTAGGCAAGGATGTGTTGCGTCACCGTGGCTGTTCAACCTATTTATGGATAGCTGTTTGACAGATTTGAAAGAGTCTAAAAGTGGATTAAGGATGAATGAGTTACTCGTCAAATGTCTGCTCTATGCCGACGATCAGGTTATACTGGCGTCATCAGCGGAGGAGTTACAGGAGATGGTAAACTGTATGCATGAAGCTTTAAAAGAGAAAGGAATGAAAGTGAACGTAAGTAAAACTAAAACACTGGTTTTTGAAATGGAGAAAGAAATGACAGCATGTAATATTTTGATTGGAGGAGAAAAAGTGGAGCAAGTGAAAGAGTTTGTATATCTAGGATCAAAGTTTACATCAGATGGCAAGTATGATAGTGATATTGAAAGGAGAGTGAACGCGGGGAACATGGTGAATGGAGCTTTGCATGCCTTTATGAGCAGTCAGAAACTATCCAAAAAGGCTCGACTGGCTGTGCACAGGGGCGTGTTGGTCCCGACATTAATGTATGGGAGTGAAAGTTGGGTATGGCAAAAGAAGCATGAAAGCAGAATAAATGCAGTGGAAATGAGAGCGTTAAGGAGTATGATGGGTGTGAAATTGAGTGACAGGATAAGGAACAGCGTGATAAGGGAATGTTGTGATGTGAAAGAAGATGTAGTTACAGGAATAGAAAAGGGTATGTTAAGATGGTTCGGTCATGTGGAGAGGATGAATGAAAGCAGGTTGACTAAGCAGATATACAAGGAGAGTGTGGAGGGAAAGGTCGGAGTGGGAAGACCTAGACGAACGTATCTTGATCAAATTAAGGACGTCCTGGTAAAGGGTCAGGTCAAAAGTACCCGAAACCGCCGAGCTTGTATGAAGAGAGTTATGAATGTGGACGAAGCGAAAGAAGTATGCAGAGATCGTGGCAAGTGGAAAGAGGTAGTCTCTGCCTACCCCTCCGGGAAAGAGGCGTGATTTTATGTATGTATGTATGTTCATTTATTAATCTTTATTATTCATCAAATACCAATTGTACAGAACAATAGGCGAACTTAACGCGAGAAGCGTTGTTTACCAATTAATTAAATTAAAATAATTTATGTATGTTTATGTCGTTTTAGGTTGGTGTTCTTTATTTTTCCAGTTTGTTATGTAAATTAATCCTTTTATTTTCTATTTATGTTACAGATTCCTAGCGACCGGAAATGAAATCAGAAATATACATTTAGATTATTTTCGAGGAATAAGTACAGTTGCTAAGATAATACGAGTAGTTTGTAATGCAATATGGAAATTTTGTTTTAATGCAAACATACCAAAAATAACACAACAGCTGTTTGAAGAAATAGCTGCGGACTTTGACAAGAAAGCCAACTTCCCTAACTGTATTGGAGCCGTTGATGGGAAACATATTCGTATTCGTAGTCCCCCAAA
Source organism: Amyelois transitella (assembly GCF_032362555.1). Classification (NCBI taxonomy): domain Eukaryota; kingdom Metazoa; phylum Arthropoda; class Insecta; order Lepidoptera; family Pyralidae; genus Amyelois; species Amyelois transitella. Next base: position 7,055,329 of record NC_083536.1, read on the forward strand.
AATTGGATCACTTTTTTTTAATTACAAGGGCTACAATTCAATAGTTTTGTTGGCTATTGTGGACTCGAAATACAGATTCATCTATGTGGACATAGGAGCATATGGAAAGGAAAGTGATTCCACTATTTTCCATAACACGAAACTGTACGACTTACTGATGAGAGGTGATTTGCCTACACCAACATCAAGGCCGTTACCGGGCTTTCAAGAACCGGTTCCATTTGTTTTTGTCGGAGACGAAGCTTTTTCTATTTCGGAGTCTTGTTTGGACATCGGACGAACACGGTCGTGCCCAGCACAATAGACTGCAACATCTGTTGGCCACTTGCAGTGCCGGTTGCAATTAGGCTACTTTGGCGGGAAATTACAAACCTTATAATATTATGTAAAGGTTTGCATAAACTGTATTGTGAAGTGTTGTGTTGTGATTAGCTGATTATACGTGCGTTCGTGTGGCAGAAAACCCGGTGAGATCTTTCCTTTTTCCATTGGCTTTTGTCGTACAAAGCAGCCAAAAACAAGCGTCAGATGTTAACAATATCTAAAATTCATCTATAACTGCATAAAGCCAAAAATAATATCACCACTTGATATCGCTTAAGTAATTCTATTCAAGGACGTATAAGAAATATTTTTTTGTATACGTAAGTATATGCTTCTATTTTATATCTTGAAGACACTTAACGGGTATATTTATTACTAGACTAACTAGGTTGTTTAAAAACAATTCTGTATGTCCAATTCCCTGATACCGTTACCACGTGGGCTTCATAAACCTAAAATCTACATATTAAAAATCATAACTAAATCCAAACAATACTAAAATACAAGGCCGCTTGGACAGTTGGTCAAATAGAAAGTTCTCCTATCCCATTCCAGCTACCTGCTCCACAATGCCAAGGGACGAAAAATTCACATCTGGCAAAAACAATAGAAGCTGGGATCTTTACAAAAAATCGGCTCTTAGACCGTTCACTACATTGCGTTTTGTTTTTCAGATTGCACGAGATTAATTATACTAATGCATTTATATTTCCAGGCAACTTTCCTTCCACAGATCTTACCAACCCTTAAATAACACATTATATAAAATAAAACCAACAACGCACACACAACATCATCATTGATTGTAAAATAATAAAATTAATCTGGACCATCTGCTGCATGGAACCTTAATATAAATTCAAAACCAACGTTCGCCCCGTAGCGGATGCAAAAGATGACATACCTACCATACATAGTATATAATATTGAATATGATGATAAAACAAATGAAATAGAGAACAAATATTAAGAAAAAGAAAAAAAGAAAAAGGCGTATCAAAATGGTTAGGTATAATCTTAGCAAAACGCGGCAGAAAACACAAAAAGGCAGATAGCGTCAATCTCACTGATAACCTCAAATTATAATAATACAAACACAATGCAATAGAAAAGAACCACGTCACAAAAATACGGCCTCTGTTGCCGAGCTGAAGCTAGAAGACATAACCAACTCTCATCATATTGTGTATTAGTATTGGAAGCCATGCCGCAAGCTCACGCAGCAAGCAAAAGAAGGGCGAGCTGAAGAAAATCAACACATCAAAATCAATGCTGGAATCTGGAGGAAATACGACATGAATCAAAATTGAGTGCTGAAAAAAATTTAGGAAAAATGGAGTATTGGAATCAGTGCTAAGAACTGGAGAAGTCAGATTGGAATCAACGCTATGATCTATTATCTGGAGGAAATACTGAAAACCGATGTATGTGAACGAATGCTGCGAACTTCAGAAAACAAGACTTACTAATGCCGCGAATTTAAGAAAACACGACGTATTGGAATCAAGGCTGTGAATTCGAGAAATCGTCATGTATTGTTATTAATGCTACGAACTGATAGAGGTATTGGAGTCAATGCTGCGAACCTGAGGGTACACAACGTATTGGTATCAAGACTACGAATTCGAGAAAAATGATGTATTGGAACTAATGCTGTAAACTGATAGAGGTCATATTGGAATCAATGCTGCGAACCCGAGGACATACAACGTATTGGTATCAAGACTACGAATTCGAGAAAAATGATGTATTGGAACTAATGCTGTAAACTGATAGAGGTCATATTGGAATCAATGCGGCGAACCTGAGGACATACAACGTATTGATATCAAGACTACGAATTCGAGAAAAATTATGTACTGGAACGTATGTTGTAAACTGATAGAAGTCATATTGGAATCAATGCTGCGAACCTGAGGACACATGATGTATTAGAATTAATGCTGCGAACTGATGGAGGTCATATTGGAAACAATGCTGCGAACCTGAGGACATACAACGTATTGGTATCAAGACTACGAATTCGAGAAAAATATGTACTGGAACGTATGTTGTAAACTGATAGAGGTCATATTGGAATCAATGCTGCGAACGTGAGGAAACATGATGTATTAGAATTAATGCTGCGAACTGATGGAGGTCATATTGGAATCAATGCTGCGAACCTGAGGACACATGACTTATTGGAATTAATGCTGCGAACTGATAGAGGTCATATTGGAATCAATGCTGCGAACCTGAGAAAACGCAACGTAGGTATGGAAATCAAAAGATTGAATCCGAGGAAACACGATATATTGGAATCAATGCAGCGAACTGATGGGAATTATATTGGAAGCAATGCTGCAAATCTGAGGAATCATGACGTATTGGAATCAAGACTGCGAATTCAAGAAAACATTATGTATTGGAATTAATGCTGCGAACTAATAGAGGTCATTTTGTAATTAATGCTGCAAACCTGAGGACACACAACAAATTGGAATCAAGAGCATGAATTCGAGAAAACATGATTTACTAGAGTTAATACTGCGAACTGATGGATATCATATTGGAACCTGAGGAAACACGGGCATTGGAGGCGAAAATGAGATCTGGAAAAATACGGTAAGAGAATATACGGACGGCATTGAAACTAGGGCGGTGAACATGTGAAATAACATCGGAATCAATGCTACTAATTGGAGAAACACGACGCATAGGGTCCAATGCTGCAACTGGAAGTGCACATACAAGAGACACGACACATTAGAAACAACAGTACAAGCTGAATCAACACCTCAAACTGGAAGAACTCATATTGGACACAACGCGACCAACTTGAGAGAAAGCCACAGGCAAATTTGGATGACAAGAATAAAGGCTTGAAGATGGCGCAAGAAATGACTTGGCGAGTGCAGATCTGAAACAGCCCACCGAACCGAACCACAAAAACTATCAAAACGGGGATAATATTCCTACATAATTTATTAAGAAGGCCTCATGAAATCCTACACTAAATATTCTTCAGAATGGGCAGACATCGCGACAAATAACAAAATTCATCACAGCAGCATGAGATTCCTACGAAATAAATGAAACTGACAACGAACCATTAAAAAACGATCTAGAAAATAAGAAAGAAGGAAAGACGCAACACATCAACGCTCTCCTCCGTCGCAATACCCGTCTTCCTCAATTCCTATATTGGCTATAGGCTGTATAGTCGGTCGATTGTGGTCGACTGGTCGCGGCTGGTCGGCCTTCCTCTCCCGTCCCCGAGCGTGTCACTCCCTATAAAATCTGTGCCCCCTGGTGTATCCAGCTAGCTAATCCTAAAAAATTTGGCACTTCTCTTCAGAACTTCGTGTGGCCCTGTATAAGCAGGCTGAAGTGAGCCACGCAACATGTCTTCCCGAAGAAATACATGACTGCAAGTGGCGAGGTCTTTGAAAACGAAAGTTCTGTGAGATGAGTGGTGCTGAGGGGGAACGGGACGTACATTCTCGGCGAAAGACTTCATGCGAGCTGAGAAGTCGGTGATGTCAGTTGTGTAACCGGGGACGTTGTGACCAAAAAATTCATCAGGAAGGCGAATGAATGAATGAATGAATGAATGAATGAATGAATGAATTTATTTATTTGCAGGCAAACACGGTTAAAAATACATAGTAGGACAAAAGTATGTCGGCATGCAAATGTTGAAGTCAATAATGTCTATTAAAATAAATTACAAATACGATAAAAATTACGTCAATAGTTACAATAATAAAAAAGCATTAATTAAAATTATTTGGAATTATTTTGAATTATTTGGTGGCGCTATATGTCAGAACTTAAAACTAAAAAACTCATTAATATTATAAAAGCAATTATTGATAAGTATAGTGTGGAGTTGTTTTTTAAATTTAGACATTGGCAGTGACCTTGTTTTCGGACAAATGGTTCAGTCAGAAAAGTATCGGGAATGGATTATTTATTTATGGTTCCAAATTAAAATTTTTGTTTTTTTTGTTGTTGTTAGATTGGCAGAACTGTTTTCCATTTTGGCGCGGAGTTTGAGTTGCATCTGTTGTTTACATTAAATACAGTGCTATTTTTAGTTATATCATATCTAGTGTGTATTGCTAATTTCATAATGGATAAAAACATCGAACAAAGAGTTTGTCTTAAATTTTGCATTGCCAATGGAATATCGTGTTCGGAGTCACTAAAAATGTTACAGAAGGCTTACGGTGAATCGACTTTATCAAAAACTCGTGCTTATGAGTGGTACAAAGCGTTCAAAAGCGGTCGAGATGTGATGGAAGATTTGCCTCGCTCTGGTAGGCCATCAACGTCTGCAACTGAAGTTAACATCGCAAAAGTGAAGGAAATAGTGACTGAAAATCCTCATTCAACTTTGAGAGAAATAGCCACCGAACTTCCTGTATCTCACGAGTCGATCGGTACCATTTTAACAAAAAATTTGGGTATGAAACATGTTGCCGCTCGGCTAGTCCCAAAAGACCTGAATTTTTTTCAAAAACTCAATCGCATGAGAGTCGCTGAGGACATGCTAGAACGAGTCAATTCCGACCCAACATTCATGAAACGCATTGTTACTGGTGACGAGACGTGGGTTTACGAGTTTGACATGCAAACTAGTCAACAAGCTTCGGAGTGGCGCCTTCCAACTGAACCGAAACCGAAAAAACCACGCCAAAGTCGTTCAAAAGTCAAAGTCATGTTGACTGTTTTCTTTGACTATCGCGGTGTTGTGCACTCGGAATTCTTGCCGGAAGGTCAAACGGTAAATAAGGAATATTATTTGAGTGTTATGCGGCGTTTAAGAGAGCAAATCCGACGAAAAAGGCCAGATTTGTGGAAAGAAAATTCTTGGATTTTGCACCATGATAATGCACCTTCGCACAAGGCCATCATTGTGAACGAATTTTTAACCAAACACTCAACAAATACCATCGAGCAACCACCATATTCACCAGATATGGCTCCAGCCGACTTTTTTCTTTTTCCTAAACTCAAATTACCACTTCGTGGCACCCGTTTTCAATCGGTAGAAGACATAAAAGAGAATTGCTGACATAAATGCCAATCTAAGGTCTGCCGCGCCGATGGATGCATGGCTAGGGGCGAGCCTAGTCTCGAGCGTGCCACTTCCGCCATGGGGTTGGGCGACCCCCAGGTAATGGCTAGCCTTACCCTGGCATGCGGGGCTCTGCTGGGGCGGACAAAATTTTTCCCTAGCGTCTCGTGGGAATCGCATGGATGCAAATTTTTTGAAAGAGCACCTAGATGGCGGCGATGGTGTCCGCACCCCATCACGTCTCGTTCCCGGCGGGAGCGGTATGCGGTCTGCTGAAAGCCGCTTTGCGACGATGAATGTAAGAGGAGGAATGAAGGATAAGATTGAGGAAGTATGCCAGATGATGGATGAAAGACGTTTGGATGTGTTGTGCGTGAATGAAACGAAGCGGAAAGGATGCGACGCGACGCAGCACGGCCCTTACACGGCGTATTGGTCTGGAATTTCCAGTACCAGCCGAGGCTGTCAAGGGGTCGGTCTAATTCTTTCTGCACGAATGGCTGAGTGCGTGAATGAGTATGAGTGTGTCAGCCCTCGTCTTCTATGGATTAGGCTGAAAGTTGGAATCACTCGGATCTTCGTTCTAGGTGTTTATGCACCTTGGGATGTGGGTTCGAGGGGTACAACATCAGCAAAAAGCGAAAACGAGGAGTTCTGGAATAGTGTAAGAGAAGTATTGAAAGTTACCAAGCCAAATGAGAAGATTATTATGTTAGGTGACTTTAATGGATGGGTGGGTGTAAAGCGTGATGGATATGAAAAGGTGCTTGGTGCGTTTGGTGACGAAAGGGTGAATGATAATGGAAGAAGTGTATTAGAAATTTGTCTAGAGTGGGATCTTTTTGTGTCGAACTCAATGTTTCAACATAAAGAGATCCACACCTACACAAGAGTGGAAGGTATTTTAAAAAGTATGATAGACTTTGTGATTGTAGATGAAAGATTGAAGAACAAAGTGCTGGATACCCGTGCATATCGCGGTGCTGGCATTGACTCGGACCATTTACTGGTGATATCCCGGATAAGGGGTATCTTCAATCGCTGGCGGCACAGGGTAAGGGAGCAAACCAGCGCTTTGGAAAGAGTAAAAGTAGAAAATTTGCAAGATATGGATGTAGGTAAGAAGTATATTAATAGACTGAAGGATGAATTTGAAGATTTAGAGGAAATGAGCGATATTGAAGATGGATGGAAGGAATTTAAAGAAAGAATTGTGAAAGTAGCTGTTGAAGTGTGTGGTGTAAGTAGAAGAAGGAAAGGAAAAAATCACAAAAATGCGTGGATGAGTAAAGATGTGCAAGAACTTGTGCGATTAAAGAAGAAAGCATGGCTGGATTTGTTAGCAGCAAAAGCTAACTTAAGAATGCAAGAGGTTATAGATGAAGATGTGAATGAAGCACGTAAGGAATATAAGAAAATGAAAGATTTGGTTAAGAAAGCTGTGATTAGAAAGAAAGAAGAGTATAAAGAGGATTTTGATAAAAGGCTATCAGAAGACTTTCAGTCAAATCTGAAAGTATTCTGGAAATCCGTAAGGTCAGCCCGAGGAAATACTATAACCAGAGAGCTGACTAGGATCAGATGCCAGGATGGTAGCGTTGTGAAAGGAGAAGAATGTGTACTAAAGATATGGAAGGACTATTTTGAAAGTTTATTTGAAAAAAAGGAAGGAAATAAGAAAGATTTCTGCTATAGCGAAGAAAAAGAGAATGAGATGGAAGGCGAAATTGAAATGTTCGAAATTGTGGAAGCACTTAAGAGTATGAAAGCGGGAAAGGCTGCTGGGTGTGATAGAGTGTCGGTCGAGATGCTTAAAGCAGGAAAAGGCGTAGTAGCTAGTCAGTTGTACTGCCTTTTCAATTTGTGTTGGAGAAGCGGCCGAGTACCAAAAGATTGGTGTAAGGCTGTTATCGTGCCACTTTACAAAGGAAAAGGGTCACAGCTGGACTGCAAAAATTATCGTGGTATAAGCCTGCTTAGCGTCGTCGGCAAATTGTATGCTAAGGTATTGATTAATAGAGTCAGGAATGAAACTGATGACAAAATATGGGATGCTCAAGCGGGATTTCGAAAGGGAATGGGATGTACTGATCAGGTCTTTTCCTTGCGGTGCATAGCCGAAAAGTTTTTGGCCAAGAGTCAAAAAGTCTATTGCACATTCGTAGATCTGGAAAAGGCCTATGACAGAGTTGAGAGGAATGAATTGTGGTCAGCACTGAAATCCTTATATGAGGATTCGAGTGCTTGTGTCAGGATAAACGGAGCGCACACTGAGTGGTTTAAGATTGAGAAAGGCGTTAGGCAAGGATGTGTTGCGTCACCGTGGCTGTTCAACCTATTTATGGATAGCTGTTTGACAGATTTGAAAGAGTCTAAAAGTGGATTAAGGATGAATGAGTTACTCGTCAAATGTCTGCTCTATGCCGACGATCAGGTTATACTGGCGTCATCAGCGGAGGAGTTACAGGAGATGGTAAACTGTATGCATGAAGCTTTAAAAGAGAAAGGAATGAAAGTGAACGTAAGTAAAACTAAAACACTGGTTTTTGAAATGGAGAAAGAAATGACAGCATGTAATATTTTGATTGGAGGAGAAAAAGTGGAGCAAGTGAAAGAGTTTGTATATCTAGGATCAAAGTTTACATCAGATGGCAAGTATGATAGTGATATTGAAAGGAGAGTGAACGCGGGGAACATGGTGAATGGAGCTTTGCATGCCTTTATGAGCAGTCAGAAACTATCCAAAAAGGCTCGACTGGCTGTGCACAGGGGCGTGTTGGTCCCGACATTAATGTATGGGAGTGAAAGTTGGGTATGGCAAAAGAAGCATGAAAGCAGAATAAATGCAGTGGAAATGAGAGCGTTAAGGAGTATGATGGGTGTGAAATTGAGTGACAGGATAAGGAACAGCGTGATAAGGGAATGTTGTGATGTGAAAGAAGATGTAGTTACAGGAATAGAAAAGGGTATGTTAAGATGGTTCGGTCATGTGGAGAGGATGAATGAAAGCAGGTTGACTAAGCAGATATACAAGGAGAGTGTGGAGGGAAAGGTCGGAGTGGGAAGACCTAGACGAACGTATCTTGATCAAATTAAGGACGTCCTGGTAAAGGGTCAGGTCAAAAGTACCCGAAACCGCCGAGCTTGTATGAAGAGAGTTATGAATGTGGACGAAGCGAAAGAAGTATGCAGAGATCGTGGCAAGTGGAAAGAGGTAGTCTCTGCCTACCCCTCCGGGAAAGAGGCGTGATTTTATGTATGTATGTATGTATAAAAGAGAATTCGCGGCGAGAACTGACCTCAATTCCGGAAACAGCGTTTAAAAAATGTTTTGATGATTGGATTATTCGTTGGCGTAAGTGTATCGTTTCTAAAGGAGCATATTTTGAAGGTGATAAAATAAATTTGGATGAATAACAAACAGTTTGTGTATTATTGATCTTTTCCTGCTACTTTCTTGACAGAGTAGTATATCCTTATTGCCATGTCATAACTGTTCATTTTGAATGATTTCGTTGTATGAGGCTGGAAAGCCAGTCGGTTTGGGTATCTTAGTCCAGAAGGATACAATATTTTTTTAAATAATTGTATGTTATTCTTTACAAATATGCAGATGTCCAATATATACATAGAAGTCAATGTCAATATTTTTAATTTTTTAAATAATGGTCTACAGCTATCTAATGGTTTGGCACCACATAAGGCTCTAACACATTTTTTCTGTATTAAGAAAACATCATCGATACTAACAGAATTTCCCCAAATGACTAGTCCATACCGCAGAGCCGAGCAAACATGACCGTGGTAAGCAAGGAGTGCTGTATCTTGACCACAAGTAATTCTTAACCGATATAGAGCGTAAACAAAACGATTTAATCTTTGGCTTAAGTATTCAACATGCTCTTTCCACGATAAATGTTTGTCAAGCATAATGCCCAAAAACTTTGTCGAAACACACTCCCTAATTAGGTTGCCATTGTACGCTATGGACAGGTCCTGAGGTCTACTATTCTTATTTATATATTGTAAGTAAGTTGTTTTAGATAAGTCTACATATCTCTCTCTCTAATTCTCGTCTAAGTCTCTTGTGAAAAACAATAGTTAGGTCATCAGCAAACAGTATACATGGATAAGATGTGATCGTTGGCAACTCATTTATGTAGAGAATAAACAGGAGAGGCCCGAGTACACTGCCTTGAGGTACACCTATTTTATTTGTTGCAATTGATGATCGGAAAGCTTTAAACTCTAAATCGCCATTGAAATTATTAACCTCTACATTGGGTTCTTGCATCAAGGTAATCGGCAATCAAATCATGAGCTTTACCTCTGATACCATATCGCTCAAGTTTCGCTAATAGAGTTCCATGACATACGAAATCAAAGGCGCGTGTCATGTCAAATTGTACGGAAGTTACTGGGACTCTAATATCCATATTATTAGCAATTTGCTTTACAAAGGAAAAGCAAGCAGTTGTTGTAGATCTTCCCCTCCGGAAGCCATGCTGTTCAGGTCTTATAATTTGAAATTTTTCGAGAAATGAAGTTAATCTGGCATGGATGACGTTTTCCCAAATTTTTGATAAAATAGGTATTAATGTTATAGGCCGGTAATTATTCACGTCATCCTCGTCACCTTTTTTGTGTAAGGGCTTTACGATCGAGTGTTTAAAGCTAGGTGGGAAGATGCCACTTTCTAGGGATAGATTTATCAAATATGCTATCAGTGGGGAGAGCTCTAAGGCACAGGTTTTTAAAATTTTGGTAGATATTTCGTCATACCCAACCGAACAGGTGTTGTTAAGGGATTTTATTATTTTATATATTTCGTTTTCGTCAGTGGGTGTCAAATAAATGATAGAGTCATTTCTTTTTAATAACCGAAGGTCTGCTTTTACTTTTGCGTCATATTTCTCGTGTGTTAAGTCAATAAAATGTTTGTAAAACTCGTTTGAAATTTGTTCCGGTTTTATAATATTTTTATCTTTAATTTTTACACATTTAATTACTCTTTTACTGTGATTGTGTCCTTTTTTATTGATAATATTCCATGCTGCTAGACATATATTTTTTGCTGTTTTTATAAAATTATTGTTATCGATTTTTTGGGACAAATATATACACTTTTTTAACAAATTGCTATAATTCCTATATGTCATTTTATTATGTTTGGTGTTATGTTTGTAGTATGTCATACGTAATGTTCTTTTCCTAGCACATGATTTTTTAATGCCATTCGTGAGCCATGTGAGTTTCTTAGTTTTATTCACTTTACATTTTGTTTTGTATGTTGGGAAGTTCGTTGTGGAAATTTGTAAATGTGTTCCGAACATTACCTGTATCAAAGATCTCTGACCATGGATAGTGACCTACAAAATATTTAAACTTTTCTATGTTATCCTTACTAAAATCTCTCTTTGTCTCAAACCAATAACTAATATATTCCTCTTTTCTATTAATAGGAACGGATAGTAGTTGTGCCGTATCATGGTCAGAGAGGTGTAGAGGAAGTGTTACGCCTGTTGCTTCCGAGATATTGCTCGCAAAAAGGTCAATACAAGATTTCTTTCGAGTGGCTGTATGTATGTTTAAGTTTAGGTTATAGCTGTGGACTATTTTTTTTAACTTATTTGTTAGGTTAATTGATCTTGGATCTTTTCCTATTGTGTTTATATTCCAATCCCCTGCTAAAATTATACTTCTATTGGTCTTATTCCTCAATTTATGTAATAGAGCTTCAAGTCTTTGAAAAAATATATTTATATCGGCATCTGGAATCCTGTATAAGCAAACTAGGATAATTTTGTGTGCAACAATTTCAATGCCACAGCACTCGAAAGTACGTTCGAGTGCTAACTCTTTAATATATGGTAGATCTTTTATCTCTAGTGAAGTGTCACTTAGTATGCCTACGCCTCCCCGCTTTTTCTTTCCCTTTTTGTGAACTCTACAAAAACTTGAACCAAGATTGTACCCATTTATCTGTAAGTTAGACTCGTGACCGCGTGGTATAAATGTTTCTGTTAAGCAGACTATGTCTATGGACTTTTTTGTATTATTTAATTCACAAAGAGCAATATCTAAGAACTCCTTTTTATTGGTAAAACCGCTAATGTTTTGATGTAACAATCGTAGAGTTTCGTTTTGATTATCTATAAAAAAGGCTGTCTAGTTTTTGTAGGTGGCGTATGAGCTTGTTGATGGTTTATCTTTGGGAGTTGAGAGACTGAATTTCGTGTAGGAAAGTTTTGATTTTGGGTTATGTCAGGAACAATATGATTCGCCAGGTAACAGTAAGATTTAGAAGATCCATGTGAAAGATGGCAAATTTCCCTAGCGATGGCAAAGCCCAAATCTGAAGCATAATATTTTGAACCTAATTTGCATTTCTTATAATACATGTCAACATATCTGCAGTGGGGAAAATCTTTACAGATGAGCTTTATATCATAATTAATACTAGAGTTTAAATACGCATTAGCAGGTAGACCACAGACAACAATATTTGTATTTGTGATAGCGTCAAGCCATTTAAGTAGATATTTCTTAAAAATTAAAGGATTTCTATTATTCATACCCGCAGTAACAACCAAATAATCTTGAATGGTTAGACCAGATATGTCTTCCTTACAGGTGTTGATTACGTTGATGAGATCCGCTCCATCCTTCCAGAAGCAAAATATGTCGAAGTCTGCGCCAATTAGACTACGTAGAGACTGTTGAAGTCCCCGGCCCTGTTGATCGGCGACAATATAAATTTTTTTTCTTGATGGAGAGCATAATATTTCAGCGTTTTTGTTTGTAAGGTTGGAACATTCTTGCGAAGTATTTTCTGCTGTAATATTAATTTGGTTTTCATTTACTGTCATATTCTCTTTGCACTCTTTTGTTGAGTCGGTATTTCTAGGACTTAAATTGTATTCATGTGTTGTTTTGTCTAGCTTGTTTGCCTTTTTTCGTTTAATTCGACGTGTATTATTAAATGTCAATGATTTATCGCATCCTGTATTACTGCATATTAATAGTAACTGTTGTATTTTTCGTTCTTGTGATGTCACCTTTTTTTCTAGTTCTATTTTTTCTAATATTGTATTTTCTATTTCTTTTTCTGTTGATTGTAAAGCTATTTTTAAATTATTTATTTCTTTTTTCATCTTATCTATTTCTGAATTTTGAAGAGTAATCATGTCAGGGAGGCTTAAGTTTGATTGGGATAGTGACAGTGGCGAATCTGTACTGCTGTCTGTAGCGTGGGTATCGCTTGATTTTTCCAAGAGTACTTTTTTCTTTCTTTGTGTGATAAATTCTTCTTGATGTGAGAGTGTATTGTTACTAGATGTTGTAATTATTTCTTTCTTTTGATCGATTTTCTGTGATATATCTGTCAAAGAAAAGCTGTTTGTGGACTCAATTTCAGGATCAGTAATCGTCTTATGACCTGAGATTGAAGCCTTTGGCGTCGATGAGCGGACAGGTCTTTTTTCAGTTATACATTTCAGACAGGTCCAATCATTCTACTTGTTCATAATGCGGAAAAATTGATAGGATATACTTTGGCAGTCCAGGTGATAGTGATTTTTACACTGTTTACGTTTTAGATAGTCTTTTCCAGTGATACTCTTTTTACATACATACATACATACATATGGTCACGTCTATATCCCTTGCGGGGTAGACAGAGCCAACAGTCTTGAAAAGACTGAATGGCCACGTTCAGCTATTTGGCTTAATGATAGAACCGAGATTCAAATAGTGACAGGTTGCTAGCCCATCGCCTAAAAGAGGAATCCTAAGTTTATAAGCCTATCCCTTAGTCGCCTTTTACGACATCCATGGGAAAGAGATGGAGTGGTCCTATTCTTTTTTGTAATAGTGCCGGGAACCACACGGCACTCTTTTTACATTTGAAACATATCTGTGGTAGTGATGCCATTTTTCTGTTATTGTTCATGTTTTTAATTTTTGGAGTCCTCTAGTGGTAAGTTTTATTACTATTTCGTGGAAATCGATGATGCTTTTGTTGGTGTTTATGTTGATGCCAATCTCGCCTAGATGTCGCTAGTAGAAAAGTTTTGGTTGTTCCACTAGAGATGGCGTTAAAGTTCGTGTTAGAGAGAAGGTGTACTTATTGTTCACTCGATAAGGTTGAAGTTTGCATTGTCAAGATTATTGTTTACAAATTTCAAAGTTCATTAACCGTCACTTAAAATTGATTTTCACTTTTTGGTCACTGAATATGTATAGATAGTAATTGTTTCCACTTACTTAATTAATTCTTGTCCTTGTTTATAAGATTTTTATAGTTTCTAAAGGTTTATTCATCTGTAGTCCGGGTATTTGTTCAAGTGGCTCGCCAAGTGGTTCGCCATACACCAACTCAGCCGATGAGCTTTGGAGGTCTTCCTTAAAGGCGCTCCTGATGCCAAGGAGAACAAATGGTAGGGTCTCCGTCCAGTTGAGACTTGCGTGACATGTGATGGCTGCCTTCAGCTGCTGGTGGAAGCGTTCAATCAAGCCGTTGCATTGTGGGTGGTATGCCGTGGTCTTCCGATGATCAAAACCAATGGATTTCGACAGCTGCTGAAATAGCGCTGACAGGAACTGTCGTCCGCGGTCGGTAACGATCTCAGTGGGACAGCCGTATCGGGATACCCAACAAGCTACAAAAGCTTTGGCCACTGTTTTGGCGGTGATATCGGTAAGCGGCACAGCTTCAAGCCATCGCGTAAAGCGATCGACGAGTGTGAGACAATACCGATATTCACCGTCAGGGGGTAGTGGGCCGACGAGGTCCAACTGGACATGTTTGAATCGCGCTGAAGGTAAATCATGCGTACCTATAGGTGACGCGACGTGTCTGTTTACCTTCGAGCGCTGGCATACCAAACATGCCTTTGTCCACTCTCGGCAGTTTTTCCGCATCAGTGGCCAGACAAATCGTTGTGCAACGAGCTTGGCTGTGGCATTGGCACCGGGATGAGAAAGCGAATGAAGGCAGTCGAAAACTTGTCGACGCAGTGCCTTGGGAACAAAGGGCCTGGGGGCCGGTGTACTGACGTCGCAGTACAGTTCAGTACGACTCCCAGGTACGTTCATTTTCTGGAGGCGTAAAGACGTTATGCCTTGAAGGTGTTCTGATAGCTCGGGGTCTGTGGCTTGGAGTTTGGCCATGACTTCGAGATCTACGGGTATATGCAGTTCACAAATGCGGGAAAGCGTGTCGGCAATCGTTGTCCTTGCCAGAGATGTGACGCACATCCGTTGTGAACTGCGAAATGAAATCGAGATGTCTATACTGACGTGGCGAACAGTTACTTTTCCGCTCGTGGAAAGCGAAACATAAAGGCTTATTTATTTATTTTTATTTATTTAAACTTTATGCACGAAAATGTACAACAGGTGGACCTAATGCCACAAGGCATTCTCTGCCAGTCGAACCTTTGGACCAAACTGAGATGGACGTACGGGTGGTGCAATGAGTGTAAAAAAAATATATAATAATAATAAGAAAAATATGAATAATAGAATACCTTATACACCCACATATAATATAGTTTACATATATAAGTTTGAAGATAAATATATACAGTACCTATATAAAATAAACATACATATACTACATAAGTTGGATGATTGTGTAGAGTTTAAAAATAAAACTACTGGTCAAAAAGATGTTTATGGACTTGCTCCCTGAATGCAAATCTATTAGGCGCTTTCCGAATAGATTCAGGAAGGGAATTCCACAGTCGGATGGCTTGTACTTGGAATGAATTCGACATGAATCCAAGGCGATGGGCAGGAGTGGCCAGAAGAAGGTTATCAGAAGAGCGAAGGGATCGAGCGTGGGTAACGCTTAAAAGTGGGAACTTCGATTTAAGATAATCTGGAGCGAAAGGATCGTTGAGAATAGTATACAGTATGGATAGGATTCTAGTGGGCGTGTTGGTCCCGACATTAATGTATGGATGTGAAAGTTGGGTATGGCAAAAGAAGCACGAAAGCAGAATAAATGCAGTGGAAATGAGAGCGTTAAGGAGTATGTTGGGTGTGAAATTGAGTGACCGGATAAGGAACAGCGTGATAAGGGAATGTTGTGATGTGAAAGAAGATGTAGTTACAGGAATAGAAAAGGGTATGTTGAGATGGTTCGGTCATGTGGAGAGGATGAATGAAAACAGGTTGACTAAGCAGATATACATGAAGAGTGTGGAGGGAAAGGTCGGAGTGGGAAGACCTAGACGAACATATCTTGATCAAATTAAGGACGTCCTGGTAAAGGGTCAGGTCAAAAGTACCCGAAACCGCCGAGCTTGCATGAAGAGAGTTATGAATGTGGATGAAGCAAAGGAAGTATGCAGGGATCGTGGCAAGTGGAAAGAGGTAGTCTCTGCCTACCCCTCCGGGAAAGAGGCGTGATTTTATGTATGTATGTATGTATGTACACCGTGGTTTTGCGGGTGGCTACTCTAGTAACAGTGCTGACATTGGTTAGGCTATCGATTAACTTTTGGTTCCTGATATCAACGGTAAGTTGGTAAAATGATAAAAAATCTACGCCAATGATAGGTTTTGTAACGTCAGCAACCACAAAGCGCCATGGAAAATTCCGGCGTAAACCTAAATTTAAGTTTAGTTGTATATAGCCATAAGTGTCGATAGCCGAACCATTGGCAGCACTCAATTGATAGTCGGACTTCGCACGGGTACGGTGCTCTCTAAGTGCAAAAATAGGGTACACACATATATCACTACCAGTGTCTATTAAATAGTCTATGTTGCTCGAGCGATCCTTAACGAAAAGGCGACCGGTGTAAATCTGGCAGTCGTCCGTCGCCATCACTGACTGCCGGGAAGGTTTCCCGATTCGAAACGGAAGTCGCACGGTTTCACACAGTATTTCGCGTTAGATCCGTGTTTATGATGATACCAACAGACTGGAAAGCGCCGATAGTTGGATTGGGACCTCTGAGTACGCGATGACGATCCGCTGCGTGTACTGGATCAATGGCCTCGCTCCCGTTGACGCGGCTGTCGGCTCATTTGCATCTGGAGCGCGCTGACCTGCTTTGTCAACTGCGCCACCTGCTGTGTTAGGAGATCGATTGATGATGACGGTGCTGACGAAGACGTGGCGGCTACTTGCTGTGTCGGAGTCGCTATGTCGTGCACACGATCGGCTAGTTCCGCGAGAGCGTCCAGCGACAGCGAGGGTTGCGAGGCGATGATCGGCTGCAATCCCGTGGGTAACCTGCTAGTCCAGATCGTCTTCAAAAAGTCGTCAGGTATGGCTGGTCCAGCGAGATGTTGCAGGTGCCGGAGAAATTGCGACGGCTTGCGTGTGCCAAGCTGCTCGTGCATCAGTAGCTGCTTCACCTTATTTTCGCGCGACACAGACAAACGCTTAATCAGCTCGGACTTCAGGCGCGCGTAGTCAGCTGGACCGGTGAGAATATCCTCTACTTCGGCTGCGTACTGTCTATCCAGCGTTGCAAGGACGTGGTAGAATTTAGTTTGGTCGTCAGTTATCCTCATAATAGCAAACTGTCCTTCCACTCCCTACAGTCTTTTGGGAAAAAGGTTTTAGCCAGTAGACCCGACGACTCCTCCCCGCTAAGGATCCTCCCATTTTGCACGAGAGGTGTGTCCTCCTCCCTGCTTGCGGTGCGGCCAATCACCCTGGATATCCCCTCCCACATCGTCTCGCGGTCCTGCTTCTCGCAGAACCACTTCCAACTGGCGGTTCGAGCCTGCTCCGACGCCAGGCGGTACTCTACTTTGGCTTTTAGATACTGTTCGACCACCCATGCACGGCGGGTCGGCCCAGCGCTCGCCACCTTGTAATAACAAGTAGATCCTCATCCTTTTTATAGATTTAAGATTGTTTAATTTTTATATTGTATGACAGAGTTGAAAGGAATGAGTGTCTTAAACCACTCAGTGTGCGAGCGCACACTGAGTGGCTGAAGATTGAGAAAGGTTTATACTGACACAAGCACTCGAATCCTCATATAAGGATTTCAGTGCTCGTATTAAGAGACTGCTCACCCCATGCATAGAAAGTACATACATACATACATACATATGGTCACGTCTGTATCTCTTGCGGGGTAGACAGGGCCAACAGGCTTGAAAAGACTGAATGGCCACGTTCAGCTTTTGGCTTAATGATAGAATTGAGATTCAAATAATGATAGGTTGCTAGCCCATCGCCTTAAAAAAGAATCCCAAGTTTGTAAGCCTATCCATTAGTCGCCTTTTACGACATCCATGGGAAAGAGATGGAGTGGTCTTTTTTTTTGTATTGGTGCCGGGAACCACACGGCATAGAAAGTGCTGACCACAATTCATTCCACTCAACTCTGTCTTACAATAAAAAAATTAAACAATCTCAAATTTATAAAAAGGATGAGGATCTACATGTTATTACAAGACAAACTATCGTGGCACTTTGAGTTACAAAGGCAACCATTTTTCTTGCAGAGACACCTTTTTGACCTTGGTCGGAACAGTTTTAACTGGCTCTCTTCGGAAAAACGCGTGTTGTCTAGTAAGAACTAGTTTTAACTGATATTTAATTTTGAGCATTAGTTAATTCTAGTTTTAACAAAGGCATTTAGTAAAAACTAGTTCTAACTAGGGAAAACGCGTTCTAAGTAAAAACTAGTTTTAACTGTAACATATATACGAGTATGTATATAGCAGATAACATGTAGAGATTATTTACTCTCTCATGACTGAGTCAGAAACATCTGGACCACGTGCGACTTAAAACTGGCGCGGCCGGCTCAGAGAAACTTGAACGGAATCGGGAAGTGCATTCCAAAGTCTAACAGCTGTAGCAGCGAAAGAATTCGAATAAAAACCTGTACGGTATGTTAGAGATTTGTGAACGCAATCAAATTATATAGTCTGTGGTAGCTCCCCCCCCCCCCTTTTTTTTTTTTGCTCTCGCTCTCTGGTATACATACGTCGATCTCTGTGAACACTGTTTTTGTGCGCTAATTTATTGTAATAAAGTAATTTACATATCTATAACATCCAGTTTTTATTTTCTTGCTCTAAAATCATCATGGTAGCAGAGCGTAGTTACCAAGTAAGAAAATAAAGTTATTAGTTTGTTCCCTGAAAGTATTTTGTGCTGTCAGCCATTTTGAGGTTAGAAGTTTGCCGCGTGAAAAATACCGGCTACAGCAATCTTTTGTTGAAAGTACACTGCAAAAATGTCGAATGCCGGACACAATCCTTTCCACATCGATAGACTTGTCGGAAGAGACAATTATGCTAGTTGGAAATTCGCTGTACAGGCATATTTCGAGCTGGAAGAATTGTGGTGCTGCGTCACTGGAACAAACTCAGATACAAAGAAGGAAACAAAAGCTAAGTCAAAGCTAATCTTGTTATTAGATCCAATCAACTATGTGCATGTACAGAACGCAATTACATGTAAAGATGTCTGGGAAAATTTGGAGAAAGCTTTTGACAGTTGTACAGGAGGGTAGCTTTGCTGAGAGACCTCATAAAAACTACTTTGGATTCTTCAAGAAATGTTGATGATTACGTTAACAAGATAATGTCGAGTACACACAAGCTTAGAAATATTAAGTTCAATATTGATGATGAATGGCTCGGAACGCTGATGTTGGCAGGCTTACCTGAGACGTATAAGCCTATGATTATGGGATTGGAGAGCTCCGGAATCAAGATCAGCGCAGACGCCATTAAAACAAAACTCCTGCAGGAAGTACAATGCTCAGAGAGCTCAGCGTTCTTCACAAGGAAAAAGGGTGTGAGCCATGTTAACAATATATCGAAGTTCAACAAAGGGCCCAGATGTTATAAGTGCAATAAACATGGCCATATTGCAAAGAATTGCTATAGCAATGTGAATAAGAAGAATTTGAAAAGTAAAAATAAAGAAGAAAGCAAGGAAATAGGTTTTATTGCAGCATTTTCAGCTTCTTCACAGTCCATGCATCCTGATTTATGGTATGTGGACTCAGGTGCTTCGATGCACATGACAAATAATTGTCAATCTATGTATGACGTCCAGGTCCACCGATACCATCAATAACAGTTGCCAGTAACCGTTACCTGTTAAAAGTATGGGAAAGGTAAATTTATTGATGCAAGGTGATGAAGGGAGTAAAATTCAGGTAAGGCAAGTGCAATACATACCTAAACTTGCAGCTAATTTGTTGTCTGTCAGTGCCTTGGTGAAAAATGGTTGTAAAGTAATTTTTAGAGACAAAGGCTGTGATATCTATGATCATAATAATAAACTCTTGTGTTCAGCAACATTAGTGAATAATTTATACCAATTAGACACACACCGAGAAGTATATTGCAACCTTACATGTTCTAATAACCTAAATGATGTTGTTTTGTGGCACAGAAGGATGGGCCACCTGAATTTTACAGATGTTAACAAGTTACCAGAGTGTGCAGAGGGTGTCAATCCTTTCCCTGACAAAAGTAGAAGCTCGATCACCTGCACCACCTGTATCATGGGAAAACAATCCAGACTGCCCTTCAACAATAAAGGTACGAGAGCATCGGAGCCCCTACAGCTTGTCCACAGCGATCTCTGTGGACCCATGGAACAAGTATCACTCGGAGGTATGAAATATTTTGCTACTTTCATAGATGATTACACTATAAAAGTGTATGTATATTTATTGAAAAACAAATCGAATGTGCTTGATGTTTTTAAAGATTTTAAGAGCAAGATAGAGAATGAACTTGACAGAAAGATTAAATCTATTCGTTCAGATAATGGTAAAGAATATGTCAGTACTGATTTTGAAGGTTTCTTGCGCAAACATGGTATCGAACATCAGACTAGCACTCCGTATACTCCGCAGCAAAATGGACTAGCTGAGCGCATGAACCGCTCACTAGTGGAAAGAGCAAAGAGCAAAGTGTATGTTGTTTGATGCCAATTTGTCAAAACAATATTGGGCTGAGGCGATAGCAACAGCAGCCTATGTGATTAACCGATCTCCAACAAAATCACTTGATGGTAAAACCCCAATAGAATTATGGAGTAGCAGGAAACCAAACTTGTCTAATTTGAGAATTTTTGGCTCTGAAGTTATGGTACAAATACCTAAAGAACGACGTCAGAAATGGGATGCTAAGTCTAGAAAATTAATATTTGTTGGATATTGCGAATTCACCAAAGGATACCGCGTACTTGATCCTAGCACAAATAAAATAATTAAAAGTAGAGATGTGGTGTTCCTAGAAAGTATTGAAGGAAATAATAATAACATTTACCTACCTTGTGCGTCTAACAGTAGTCCAACAGCAGTACAGCTACCTGAGGAGACCTGCAAAGAGGAGATAGAAGAAAACCTACCTGAGTCTTCTGATGATGAGTACCAGTCTGGCGACAATGATGATTCAACCTATTTACCAGAAGAATCGATTGAGTTGGAGACACCGATACGTAATATAAATCTGCGCCCACGGCGAAATGTCGAATACAGAGAAGAAGACGAGCCTGATGTGAGTTATTTTTGTCCTATATTTAATCTAAATGATCCAAAGACATTAGAGGAGGCTCTTTCATCTTCGCATGCTGATCAGTAGAAGAAAGCCATGCAGGAAGAATATGATTCTTTACTCCAAAATAAAACCTGGTCATTGGTTGACTTACCATCAGATAAAAGGGCATTGCCCTGCAAATGGGTATTTAAAACCAAAACTAATGAGAAAGGAGAGGTCATACGCTTTAAGGCAAGATTGGTCATCAAGGAGTATGCTCAGAAGAAAGGTAGTGATTATGAAGAGGTATATGCACCAGTGGTAAGATATACATCTATACGGTACTTGATAGCCCTAGCTGCAAAGTATGTATGATCTGGAAATGTCACAGATGGTTGCTGTAAGTGCATTTCTACAGGGTGATATAGACACTGAGATTTATATGTCACAACCCGATAACTACAGGAAAAATAACCAGGTATGCTTCCTTCATAAATCAATTTACGGACTTAAGCAGGCTAGCAGACAATGGAATATTAAGTTGAATTCTGCACTACTTAATATTGGATTAACTAGATCAAAGATTGATCCTTGTCTGAATCATTCAACAATGATATTCATTGCAGTCTGGGTAGATGATTTCTTAATATTCACCAGTTCTACTATAACTAGAAAAGAAATTGAAGAAAAATTGAAAGCAGAATTTAGTATGAAAGACTTGGGAGACGTGAAGCAGTGTATAAGTATAAGCAGGAATCGAAAAACAGGTGTGATATTGTTAGATCAAGAGAAATACATTAACATGATGTTGAAACGTTTTGGCATGTCTGAATGCAAACCAGTCCGTACTCCTATTGAAGTAAATGAAAAATTTGAAAAGAATTCTGAAGACACGGATATTGATATTCCATTCAGAGAGGCGGTAGGATGTCTAATATACCTTGCACATGTTTCCAGGCCTGATATTACCTTTGCTGTGAGTAAACTGAATC
Source organism: Amyelois transitella (assembly GCF_032362555.1). Lineage (NCBI taxonomy): Eukaryota > Metazoa > Arthropoda > Insecta > Lepidoptera > Pyralidae > Amyelois > Amyelois transitella. The sequence goes on from NC_083536.1 coordinate 7,077,196, forward strand.
AATTCTGCAACAATCCAGGACATCAACACTGGCTTGGAGTGAAGCGAGTTATGCGATATCTCCAGGGCACAAAGGACCTAAAGATGTGCTATAAAAGGGAAGAGTCTCATAGCATAATAGGATACTGCGATGCTGACTGGGCTAGCGACTCACTGGATAGAAGATCATGCACGGGTTATACTTTTCTGTTTCAGAATGCATGAATGCATCTATATCATGGAATTCAAGTAAACTAGCTCTTTCTACTGCCGAGGCTGAGTATATGGCAATGGCGTCGGCTACCCAGGAAGCTTTGTGGCTACAGCAGCTACAAGCAGAGCTTGGCCAAGGCGACGATGGTGCGCTTCTTATATACTAAATTTTTGTTTGTTAACAGTTGTAATATGGTAGCTGATAACTTAACTAAAGGAACCACTTTTGAGAAACATTTGTATTGTATAACTAAAATGGGATTGCGTTCTGTAGGGAGTGTTAGAGATTTGTGAACGCAATCAAATTATATATTCTGTGGTAGCTCCCTCCCCCCCCCCCCCCTTTTTTTTTGCTCTCGCTCTCTGGTATACATACGTCGATCTCTGTGAACACTGTTTTTGTGCGCTAATTAATTGTAATAAAGTAATTTACATATCTAAAACATCCAGTTTTTATTTTCTTGCTCGAACGATTGGATTGCTTCGAACTTGGAACGTAGGATTCTTTCATGAGTGGGACTTAAAAGTTGAAATTCGGATCTAAGATAATCTGGAGCTAGGGTATTATTAAGTATATATTATAAAGTTGGCAAAGAATATGAAGATTCCTACGTTGTCGGATGGACAGCCACTTAAGCTGAGAACGGAATTCAGAGACATGGTCATACTTACAAAGACAGAAAATAAATCTGATACAATTATTGAGAAGACGTTCAAGCTTATTAAGTTGTTCTTCAGTTAGATTTAGACAACACACATCAGCATAATCAATAATGGGTATAACAATCTATTTTATTCTATAAAACTGACTTTGCCTTAATCTTAGTGGTGTGAATCCTGTAAGAAGCGTAGATAAGGTCATGTCGAGAAAATGCTGGAGCAGGATGCTGACCATGAAGCATGATATTATCGAGTGATGAGGTCAATATGTGGTCAAGCCAGGTGTCAGGGGAGTCCTTATTGACGTGAGTGGCATTAAAAGGAAGAACCGAAAGATTGAAGGAGTCAACAATATCACGAAGTTTACAAGAAGAAGAGGTGTCGAGTAAGAGGTTAGTATTGATATCACCGAATACAAGGAATTGAGAGTATACAGAAGCAACAGGATCAAGTACTGTCTCAAGAGAAGAAAAATAGTTTATTCCTGGTGGACAATACATAACCCCCAATACAATTTTCTGGTGGCTCACTTCAACTTCTATAAAGATGTATTCGGCTGATGCCGAGTAAGAAGAGGGAGATTGGAACAAAATTTTATACGAAAGATTGCTGCGTAAATATATGGCTACACCTCCACCAACTTTATCAGTGCGGTCATTTATTAAATATTCATAAAATATTTAGATAACCAGCAAAGATGTCTCAGCGTGTTTCTCGATCTCTCGAAAGCATTCGACACCGTTTCTATCCCACTTCTCTTAACAAAACTGGAATGCATTGGAATACGTGGCCTCCCTCTCTCCATATTTCGTGATTACCTTGTAAATCGTACACAATGTGTCAAAATAGACGATATTGTAAGTGATCAACAGGAACTAGTTTTCGGCGTACCGTAGGGCTCAATTCTCGGTCCCACCCTCTTTTTAGTATATAATAACGACCTTTGTAAACTAAGCATACCTAATTGTCAAATATACACGTATGCAGATGACACAGCACTTGTTATAAACGGTCGGGATTGGAGTGAAGCCTTTTCAAATGCAGAATTAGCTCTGTCCACAGTTATGTCCTGGCTTGATTCAAATTTATTAACTCTAAACTTAGCCAAAAGCAACTATATAACCTTTGCTATAAATGCTTCTACCCTACCTTTAGATAATGAATTCTCACTTAAAGCTAATAAATGCCGAGCATTCAATAATAACTCCCTGTGCACATGCACAGTCATATCAAGGACCACAACCGCTAAATATCTTGGAATATTTGTAGATCAATATCTTAAGTGGGACCAACATATTGCTTTTTTGAAAAACAAAGTAAGGAAACTCATTTATGTTTTCCGAAATTTAAACTCTGTTGCCGATTTAAGTACCCTTAAGGTCGTATACTTTGCGCTATGCCAATCCATTTTACGTACTGTATCGCAGTATGGGGTGGAGCTGTAAAAACAACGCTGCTACCGCTTGAGCGAGCGCAAAGAGCGGTCCTTAAGGTTATGATCAAAAAGCCTTTTCGGTTCCCTACTCAACAACTATTTTCAGAGATATCAATCATGACAGTCAGGCAACTATTTATCTCCATGTTGCTGCTTCGTAAGCACTCACAGTTGGTGTATGATCCGACACTACATACCCGAAAGCGTAGATGGGACCTAGTATGTTCTACACCACCACATAGGACTGTTTTTGCTGCACGGCATTTTGAAGTAATTAGCTGTATTATGTATAATAAGGCCAATAAAATATTAAAAATATACCCTTGCACAAAACGTGTTGTCAAATTCAAAATTAAAGAGTGGCTTTTGACATTAAATTACTCTGACACGGAAAATCTATTGCCTAAATAATATCAATAATTAATAAAATTTATTTAATATACTTAGTCCACGTATCTTTTCTTATTAATATATACGATGTTCACATCGTTGTACATAAATTGTTACCACAAGGCGGTCTAGAGTTATTGCAATAGTTTTAAGTTTATCTTCAATTATACATATTAATAAAACTCTATCCTTAGTTAACTATTGTGTTAACTCAAAATAATTCCCAGAATACAGATTCGTCTAGTTTGGGAATTATTAAATCAGTGTACATTTTACTTCAACTTAAATAAACAAACATCATTACATCCTACCGGATCTTCCGTGATGCCTTCTACCAATCAAGATACAGGTTTATTCTTAGTTTGATGGTGGATGGCTGAGCGTTGGACCAGATTAGAAAATGTTTGTTTGTTTGTTTGTTTGTAAACTCTTTATTGCACATAAAAATAAATAAAACAAATTGCAAAACAGTTATTGGACTTAGAAGAATATGTACAATGGCGGACTTATCCCCAATGGGATTTCTTCCAGTCAACCAAAATATAAAGGAAAATCCATAATTAAAAGGCAGCGCACATAAAAAGCATTGAGATGCAGTAAAATAAACAATAAATTTCTACATATCTAATTAAAGATAAACATACATAAATAATATATATATATATATATATATATATATAAACTTACATATTTATAAGTACACTCAATTGTTAGATGCATCAGAACACAGTCTTTTGATAAGTGATTTAAAAGAACTAAGGTTCAGAGCAGATCTCGTATCTTGTGGGAGGTTATTCCAAAGCTGAGCAGAACGAACACTAAAAGACAAGCCATAAGTCCGAGAAGAATAAGGAGGAATAAGTAGTTTAAGATTATTATGAGATCGCATGCGACTATCCGTCACACGGAACGAGAAATTTTTATGAAGATAGTGAGGAAACGAAGGATTAAAAAGGATATTAAACAAGAGAGATAGTGTGTGAACATTACGTCTAAGGCGAATGGGGAGCCAATTCAATTGGCGACGAAACTCAGAAACATGATCGAATTTGCGAAGACCGAAAACAAAGCGAATGCCCTGGTTCTGTAAACGCTCTAATTTGTCAAGCAACTCTTCAGTAACGTTAAGACAAGCCACATCGGAATAATCAAGAAGAGGAAAGAGAAGTGATTGTACAAGTAAAATTTTAGTGGCGGTGGGTAGAAATTTTTGCATTCGGCGAAGTGAATGTAACGATACATACATCTTACGGCTGATTTCATTGATATAGGGGCTCCACGAAAGAGTTTGGTCCATGATGATACCCAGATTAGTCACTTTGGAAGATAAAGGAATAATATTGTTATCCAGAACCAAACTAGGAACCAACATATTTGCAAATCTTGAAATATAATGTGGGCTACCTATAACAATAGCCTGAGACTTGGCAGCGTTAACTAAAAGACCAAAACGGCCTGACCAATCTGCAATTCTCTCCAAATCCAAATTTATGGTACTAAAAGCATCGTGAATATTATCCAAACTGGAAGACGCATAGATCTGCAAGTCATCGGCATAAAGATGAAAATTAGAGGAAAGAGACGCAGTAATACCATCAATGAAAATTGAGAACAGAACCGGAGATAGAATGCCACCCTGCGGAACACCAGCCACTAGATCACACCAATTTGAAAAGCAATCATTCAGTTTTACACGTTGTCGACGTCCAGTTAGATAAGATGAAAACCAACAGAGGGAATTTAAGGAAAAATTTAAAGAACGTAGTATTTCAATTAAGACATCAAAATCAACTGTATTAAAAGCACTAGTAAAATCCAAAAGAACGAGTACGGTAAGCTTTTTATTATCAATATTGAAACGTATGTCGTCTGTTATTTTCACTAGAGCTGTCGTAGTACTATGGCCACATTTAAAACCCGATTGAAAGGAACTTAACATATTGTAACGTGATAAGTGGGCACTTAACTGTTGATGGACGTGATATTCTAAGATTTTAGAAAGTATTGAGAGAACAGAAATAGGGCGTAAGTGAGATGGACAAGAAGGAGGGTTTTTTTTAGGAAGAGGAATTATGTGAGCAAGTTTCCAAGCAGCCGGGTAGACACCCGTTGAGATAGAGCAGTTTATAATATCTGTAATAAAAGGGGCAATCATTTCCGCAATTGGTTTAACCATATCAAGAGATATACCGTCATCCCCAACCGCCCTAGACTTTATGGACTTGATTAATCTTATAACGTCATCAGCGGTAATTTCGTTTATACAAAAAGAGGGGAAATCAAAAGCAGGACGAACAGCTAGACTAGCAAGCGTAGCCTGCTTAGTGACTGATGGAAAATTCCGAGGGGAAGAACAAAAGTGCCTATTCAAATCATTGACGTCCATAACAAAATTCTCGTCAGGCCCACGCTTGCCGAAACCTAGACCCTTCAAAAACTTCCATAGCTTGCCAGGTGGACAGTTTTCCACATTTGAGTGAATGTAATTACGCTTAGCCTCCCTACACTTTTTATTGCAATGGTTGCGGAGACATAAATAAGCAGAATGGCTTTCTTCAGACGGGCATTGACGTAATCGTAACTTGGCTCTGTCTCTTCTGGCCATGCACTTTCTGATTTCAGGTGTGAGCCAAGGAGCTGGGTTATATTTAATACGAACAGGATGAACAGGAGCATGTTTATCAAACAGGGATAACAAAATTTCATAGAATTTAGAGACTTTTGAATTGACATCTGGGGCAATCAAAACAGCGTTCCAGTTCGCATTATTAAAATCAGTTAAAAATGAGTGTTCAAATGTATTAACACCTTTTATATGAACGATGTATGTACATAATATGTTGCTGAAAAGAGTCAATAAAACCAATTTCTTATCAGTATATAGCCAGGTAATGCAACCAAAAATGAATCAAGGCAAGGCTTCAGCCAAGACTCTGAAACCAGAATTGCTTGGAGATGTTCAACCGTTCCAAGTTCTAGGAGGTCAGTGTAGTGGGCTGCTACGCTTTGAGCATTGATGTGGCAAACATTAAAATATTTTCTAACGGGCATCAAGTCTTTACGCACTAAATCACCAAGTGAGACGGCATCATGAAAAGAATCTTCCCCAGCCGACTCAAAAGAGTCATCCATTAATAAATGATATTAGTTATATACTACTTAAAATATAATAAGATATACCTACTTAATATATTAAAACAGAATACAAGTCTTAAATAAGTGCACTACCACCAAATCTGCAATGGCCTGCCGGCTTACAACGTAAGTAGTCAACCAACTCAATTCACGAACTTAACAATATTATAAAAAATAACAAAGTAAATTGTCACTGTAAAAAACTTAGGTTTGAACAAAAGTTAAGTGTCTTAGTATACAGTATACAGAAAAAAAATAATAATAATAAGAAATTAAATTTAGACAGGAACGTACCGAGAAAATTGCATTAGACGGAACGCACCGTTTGAAAGCAAACTAAAAACAAAACGAATTGTCACTGTCAATGCCACAAATTATTTGGCAGTTGTTCTGTCACTTACTGATGTGCGTGTGCTCTGAGGGCCACTCTCTCGAATTTCTTTGAAAACATGTTCAGGATTTAGTGAAGATTCCCAAAGAATTGTGAAAGTTGGAACCAGATTTTGTGAAAATCAAATAAGGGAATTATGGGCTTTAAAGTTGGACCCTCAATCCGCACATAGAGGATTGAGGGTCCACTTGTACCGGATAAACTAAGGGCACTAAAGAAAAAGTCTTTACGCCAAAATGTAAGATAATGCCAAGCAAAAATTGCGGACACAAGAAATTACAAGAAAAACATTGTATTATTTTCCATACCTGCGTTCAAAATGGACCCTCACGTGGAAAGATTATTACGCTTATAATAACAAAACCATTAACTTTTGGCTACTCTTTGAAACCCTATATTATAGTATATAAATTGTGACATTTTGTGAAAGAAATAACAGATCACGATATCATGTTGGTTAAAAATTATCACCTAGTTAAAATTCGGACCCTCAGTCGTCCACTTTTTGGTTTTCGTTTTGTTTCGCTTAACGTATGATAGCTAACAAAAACACAAAATTGTCTCCTTTTGTGGAAAAAAATGTGCTACAAATACAGTACCATTGGTTAATAAAAACATCTTTTATTGTATAAGAAAATCAATTTTAATTTAGTATGAAAATAATGAAATAGGGTGACAACATTTTGCATAACTTACTAAAAATTATTACTAAAAATAGCTTTTTCAGAATGTTTTTTTTTAAATGTCTAAAATTTGTAATGGAAGCAGCGTTGGACTTCATTTACCCTTTTAAATTGCAGCATAGATTAATAAATGTAGAGTTATCGGTATTAATAAACTTGGTTCGATTTTTCTCTTATTATCATCATAACATTGGAAATTACTATTTATTAAAACATGACATTTGTAATGACCAATACTATCTGAAAAGGGTGGAGGAACAAATTCAATAGCTCCGATGAGTTCATATACCTTTGATTTTATTCTTATTGTATATGGAATATTCAATAAGCAATGCTCACCGGTACCGTTTAAGTCAACTGTAATTATAACGTGTAATTCGTAATTTACAGATACGTTAGAGCCACAATGAAGACATAACTTAGATGATTCGTCAAAACAAATCGCGTCCTCCAAAGACTCAATCCCAAAAACGGATAACATATCCAAATTGAGTGGTAAGAAAGCAAATTGTCTTTCAATTGAAATCGATGTACAAAACTCGTTAACACATCGTTTTGAAAATAAGGCACTATAAAAATGATTCAAAAGAACAGTTTCATGAAAACTTGCCACATTACTTTGGCAATCAACAATAACGACGTCGTTATTTAATTTTAGTAAAGATTCTTTAAAGTAATGTTTGAGTGCTAAATCTGCTCGGATTTTGTATGGATCGTAACTTATTGTTGTACCTGCCAAACATTTAATGTACATTGAGATTAATTCAGAGCTGAACATGTTAATCAAATCATGTATATATTGATTTTGAATATAACCGAAACACAAAAGAAAAAATGTTGAATCTAGTCCGCAAGTATTTATAATTTTTGTTTGTCTATTATTAACTTCAACAGTAGAACATAAGTTACCGTTTTGCATATGTTTAATTTGTTTAAGTATTTTAGTAGCTGTATCGTCATCTGTACCTTCTCCTCTCCAATTTTCAACTAATGAAGGCTTATCTGAAAAAACGGAGTCCTCATTAAGTACTTTAACTAACTTGGCCTTTTTTATAATTTGTTTTTTCTGAGAATGTTTCCTTTTTCTTCTATTAACACCTGTTTTCTTCACAACTTTATTGGTAACTCCATTTTCTAGGTCAACTTTTGACGACTTAAGGTCACCTTCTATATATTGTGCAAAAATCTGAATGAATTCATCTATTCTGTATTTCTGTGTTTTAGTTTTGAAGATTAAATGTTTAATTGTTTTAAAAAAGCTTTCCACACCCGCAGACGATGGAGTCAGATTGTCAGATTTAAAAAGAGAAACTAATATATTAGACCATAGTGGAAGTTTGAATAATATCCTACGCAGTGTAGCCGCAATTGTCGGCAAATAGAATGGATTGTCTTCTCTAGCATCAGTATCGTGATTATCGTTATTGTATTTTTTTAAAAGAACTTCTTTATCAAACCAAGAAAAGAAATCGTTATTAACTTCATGTTCCTCAAATACAAAATCTATACTCTCGGTGTGTTCATTATCATCTAATGGTGGAAAACAAACGTCTTTATTTTTTAAAATGCTGTCGAGTTTTCTTTTTGTAAAAGATATTTTTTTACTGTAGCACACGTCTAATATGTCCTTAATAGTACTTTTCAAATTATCAAAATCTTCACATTTTTTTAAATAATATATGCATCTAATATAGAATAATTTGATTTCATTGTCAATTCCTTGTAGACATGGTAAATTGTGCAACGTTTTGATGAAGTGGCTCGTATCGAGTCTAACATAAACAGGTGGCATTTCTAGATTGGTTCCACTCAAAATATAAAATAAATGTTCAATGTATGTTTTAGTAGAAGTGAATTCAGTAAAAGTTGTGATCACAGCTGATATTAATGCTGCACAATCATCAGTTATGACTTCTTGAGGCTTCATCCCATCTACACTATAATTCCAGATCCTTAACCAATTACAAATAGATACATGGCTATGAGAATCAGTTACCATCTGAAAAATTGGGACGGAACGCAAATTTTTATCGCACGTGATTAGTCCTTGGTACAAAAACAGACGTTTGGTAATAGTTGCACCATTTGGAAGAGAAACTGCTTTAAAAATTGAGCCTGTAGCATCAATAGTTATTGTTGACCTATTTGTTGTTTCACAGTACACTTTGTAGAAATCAACTTGTTGTTGGCTCCAAAAGTGGACAGTAAAATTTGGAAATGTAATAATTTGGCGAAATAAATTTTTGTATTGTCGTCATGAGACATAGTCAACAAAGATAAAACTACATCATTGTGAAATTGCCGGCCAATCCTTTCATCTGACTTAATTTTCCGTAGGGCACTAACAGTTGGTAATACCGGTGGAGATGATACATTTTTTAAATCATCAGGTCCCTCAGATAATAGCTCAGAAGCTAAATCTTTGTGCACTGCGATAGCCGGTCTGTGTTTTAATATCTTCGCTAACTTTTGTCGCTTATACGGGCTCCGCTTAGATTTTTTTAAGACATTGTGTTTGTTTTCGAGACAAAAGTTCGATACACTGCAGGAGGCTGTATGAAAATTGTGAGTCCTTTTAAAAATATTAACATTGATTTGTGCATTGCACTGAGAACAGTGGCCTTTAACTACGACTTGTTCACTTGAAATTTTGCTCGTCTTTAGAACCCATGTGCACGGTAATTTTGAATTCAGCCAGTTAGAATCACACCGTTTCTTGATAGATCGAACGGGTTTAATTTTTTCCCACTCATGTACATCAATATCAAACGAGAATGATGAAGAATTATTGACCGACTCTTTAGCAGACACAGAATCAGCAGCTGTTGTGGTGTCTATTGAAGGGTTGGTGTCGATAACATCGCTGGACAGGTTTTCTGTACTTATAGAACAGCGATGCCGCAAGAATGACATGTGCAGAGCTTTACTAGACATTCTTCCATTAATTTCTTGAGACATTTTTAAAAATATTGGATTGTTATATTTAATGTGTACATCTTGCAGATTAGCTATATATTTTGTAAATAATGATATTTGTTCTTCTATTGGAACAGATGGTATGCGTCCTCTTGGCATGGTTATAGGTCTGTTGAGAAAAATCCCTATTATATACATACATACATACATACATAAAATCACGCCTCTTTCCCGGAGGGGTAGGCAGAGACTACCTCTTTCCACTTGCCACGATCTCTGCATACTTCTTTCGCTTCGTCCACATTCATAACTCTCTTCATACAAGCTCGGCGGTTTCGGGTACTTTTGACCTGACCCTTTACCAGGACGTCCTTAATTTGATCAAGATACGTTCGTCTAGGTCTTCCCACTCCGACCTTTCCCTCCACACTCTCCTTGTATATCTGCTTAGTCAACCTGCTTTCATTCATCCTCTCCACATGACCGAACCATCTTAACATACCCTTTTCTATTCCTGTAACTACATCTTCTTTCACATCACAACATTCCCTTATCACGCTGTTCCTTATCCTGTCACTCAATTTCACACCCATCATACTCCTTAACGCTCTCATTTCCACTGCATTTATTCTGCTTTCATGCTTCTTTTGCCATACCCAACTTTCACTCCCATACATTAATGTCGGGACCAACACGCCCCTGTGCACAGCCAGTCGAGCCTTTTTGGATAGTTTCTGACTGCTCATAAAGGCATGCAAAGCTCCATTCACCATGTTCCCCGCGTTCACTCTCCTTTCAATATCACTATCATACTTGCCATCTGATGTAAACTTTGATCCTAGATATACAAACTCTTTCACTTGCTCCACTTTTTCTCCTCCAATCAAAATATTACATGCTGTCATTTCTTTCTCCATTTCAAAAACCAGTGTTTTAGTTTTACTTACGTTCACTTTCATTCCTTTCTCTTTTAAAGCTTCATGCATACAGTTTACCATCTCCTGTAACTCCTCCGCTGATGACGCCAGTATAACCTGATCGTCGGCATAGAGCAGACATTTGACGAGTAACTCATTCATCCTTAATCCACTTTTAGACTCTTGCAAATCTGTCAAACAGCTATCCATAAATAGGTTGAACAGCCACGGTGACGCAACACATCCTTGCCTAACGCCTTTCTCCTATTATATTATTAAATAAAATATACGTTATCAATAATTTAGAGAAGATTGTAATCAAATTTCATAATAAAGACATCATACATCTGGTAAATTACAATAGTACACTATAACAGGCACTTATGCGTTAAAACATTATAGATACCTGGGCGAGAAAAATCTGACATCAGTGTAGGTCAGATATACACGTGAAAAAAATCAATATCATAGCAGTATATTCAACTTTAGGAGAAATTTAATTAGTGTGTACCTAATAGTAGTTGTTAAATTATAAGACTAGGTAGGTACTATCGAAATCAGACTTACTTTAAATCAAAAGTTTGATTTCCTTGAACGCGAGTGTCTTGCTTGTACAAAGATACGATTGCACATTAAATATTTATAAATGCATTAACGTAATTATCACTGTTTCATAGAACTCGCAACAAATCCTTATCACCAATCACTTCCGATGCACTCACATAAACGATATTGCTTACTAAACTAATAGCGACTATTGTGCAACACAAAAACATCACTCAGAATTAACACTACCTACATTAAAAATTAAAGGTGGGCAAAAACAAAATTAATGTCACCCTACCCACATACATTAATAGTCAATTCAGTGTAAATTAAAATTTGTTGTTTTAACGTAATTATTATTATTAACAAATTATATCAATTTGTTGCACATTTTTTTCCACAAAAGGAGACAATTTTGTGTTTTTGTTAGCTATCATACGTTAAGCGAAACAAAACGAAAACCAAAAAGTGGACGACTGAGGGTCCGAATTTTAACTAGGTGATAATTTTTAACCAACATGATATCGTGATCTGTTATTTCTTTCACAAAATGTCACAATTTATATACTATAATATAGGGTTTCAAAGAGTAGCCAAAAGTTAATGGTTTTGTTATTATAAGCGTAATAATCTTTCCACGTGAGGGTCCATTTTGAACGCAGGTATGGAAAATAATACAATGTTTTTCTTGTAATTTCTTGTGTCCGCAATTTTTGCTTGGCATTATCTTACATTTTGGCGTAAAGACTTTTTCTTTAGTGCCCTTAGTTTATCCGGTACAAGTGGACCCTCAATCCTCTATGTGCGGATTGAGGGTCCAACTTTAAAGCCCATAATTCCCTTATTTGATTTTCACAAAATCTGGTTCCAACTTTCACAATTCTTTGGGAATCTTCACTAAATCCTGAACATGTTTTCAAAGAAATTCGAGAGAGTGGCCCTCAGAGCACACGCACATACTTACTGAGTGGTCGGTACCTATCTCAGGTCGGTACGGTAGGAAGGTACTTAAAATAAAACTATAAAACAGAACTTCTGCAACTATCACTAGGGGGTAGCTATGTAGCACGCTATTTTACTTTCACCGCCCTTTTAGGCCGCTGCTTATCACTGTTCGAAGTGCCCGCCTTGTCAGACCTATTATCAGCACGCTCCATAGGTAGTGGCGATTTTTGGACATTTGGGATCTTGAATGCTTCACCGGCCAGCTCAATATCATTAGCAGTGCTTATTAATCGAGGTCTACCATTTGGAGGTTTAACAAATATATTGCCTTCCTGACACCAACATTTGGTGATCCCGAATCTTTTGCGTGCTTCCATGAAGAGTGCCTGCCGTCTGCGTGTAAGAAATTCCGAAATCACAAAAGATGTTCCTTTGAGTGCAGTCTTCTTACGCCAAATCGATGACTTAAGGGAATATTCTACAAACCGTACCAAGATTGGTCGAGGCCGGCCATCCCTTCTCTGGCCCATCCTGTGGCAAGCTTTAAATGAAGATGGGGTGATTCCGTCAATCCCCAGATTATTGGAAATAATAGAAGAAACAGAGGCCACCACATCATCCTTGCCATTATTATCGGACTCTGGAATGCCGCCAAACAATAGATATTTCCGACGGTGCCGCATTTCAACTTCATCAAAGGACTTAGTGAGCTCGTTCATCTGTTCATGAAGCAATTGCAAGATGCCTGAGACATGTGTTTTAAAAGACTTAAAGTCCTCAGCGAGCCGAGCAACAGTCATTGGCTCCCTTGATGCTGCATGGAGTTGCTTCTCAAAATCAGCCATTCTGTTCAATAAGTTGGACTCAATAGACTTTTGTAGCTCGTGTACAGTGGCAATTGAGGTCATTTTGAAGTGGGGAACGAAGTTGGGAAGTACAAAGTGTTGTAGCCGGCAGTAGGTGCTTAAAATAAAGAGAATTACCTCATATATGAAGTTACAAACACTGCGGTGGTCTTATAGTGCTTCAGGCTTGATTTTAAAATGAAGTTGAAGTAAATATATGTACTCTTTATATTTCAAATATTAGGGTGGGTAAAAATTTTTTTTAAGTCATTAATTTCTAATAGCGAAAATATGTTGAAGTTAGGTGTCGTTGTACATCCTTTAAAATATTATTCAATTATTTTAAGAGGAACAGCCCGCGCAAGGCCATTGAAATTTTGAAAAAAAAAAAGTTCAAGTGCTCACTTTTATACTTTAAGATACACGTTTGACGTAGGGTATAGTGTAATATTTTAATAAATATCCATTGAAATACAAGTATATTTTGTGTTTAGGCCCAATGATGCCCAAAGACAAAAATGCATTGCCTTGGTCAAAATATTAAAAACAAAATGTCACTGTCATTTTTTCATTGTAAAAAATTTAATTTTCACTTTTTGGTGGCTTCACCGGTATTACGCGCTCAATCTTAAAACTTTGTAACATTATTTATCTAAATACACAAAATTTCAAGAAAATTGAGTTTTTATTGGCTCCAGTGTGTCAAGCGAAGATATATTTTGGTGGCCCATGATGGAAACCAACGAAAAAGCAAAATTCATACATAATAGCAAAATTGTCGCGTCCGGTGCCATTAAGTCAAAGAACATCGAAGTTTGCAAAACTACAAAAGTTCACTATTACAAATATATACATTCTGTCAGAAAAGTATCGGGAATGGATTATTTATTTATGGTTCCAAATTCAAATTTTTGTTTTTTTTGTTGTTGTTAGATTGGCACAACTGTTTTCCATTTTGGCGCGGAGTTTGAGTTGCATCTGTTGTTTACATTAAATACAGTGCTATTTTTAGTTATATCATATCTAGTGTCTATTGCTAATTTCATAATGGATAAAAACATCGAACAAAGAGTTTGTCTTAAATTTTGCATTGCCAATGGAATATCGTGTTCGGAGTCACTGAAAATGTTACAGAAGGCTTACGGTGAATCGACTTTATCAAAAACTCGTGCTTATGAGTGGTACAAAGCGTTCAAAAGCGGTCGAGATGTGATGGAAGATTTGCCTCGCTCTGGTAGGCCATCAACGTCTGCAACTGAAGTTAACATCGCAAAAGTGAAGGAAATAGTGACTGAAAATCCTCATTCAACTTTGAGAGAGATAGCCACCGAACTTTCTGTATCTCACGAGTCGATCCGTACCATTTTAACTAATAATTTGGGTATGAAACATGTTGCCGCTCGGCTAGTCCCAAAAGACCTGAATTTTTTTCAAAAACTCAATCGCATGAGTGTCGCTGAGGACATGCTAGAACGAGTCAATTCCGACCCAACATTCATGAAACGCATTGTTACTGGTGACGAGACGTGGGTTTACGAGTTTGACATGCAAACTAGTCAACAAGCTTCGGAGTGGCGCCTTCCAACTGAACCGAAACCGAAAAAACCACGCCAAAGTCGTTCAAAAGTCAAAGTCATGTTGACTGTTTTCTTTGACTATCGCGGTGTTGTGCACTCGGAATTCTTGCCGGAAGGTCAAACGGTAAATAAGGAATATTATTTGAGTGTTATGCGGCGTTTAAGAGAGCAAATCCGACGAAAAAGGCCAGATTTGTGGAAAGAAAATTCTTGGATTTTGCACCATGATAATGCACCTTCGCACAAGGCCATCATTGTGAACGAATTTTTAACCAAACACTCAACAAATACCATCGAGCAACCACCATATTCACCAGATATGGCTCCAGCCGACTTTTTTCTTTTTCCTAAACTCAAATTACCACTTCGTGGCACCCGTTTTCAATCGGTAGAAGACATAAAAGAGAATTCGCGGCGAGAACTGACCTCAATTCCGGAAACAGCGTTTAAAAAATGTTTTGATGATTGGATTATTCGTTGGCGTAAGTGTATCGTTTCTAAAGGAGCATATTTTGAAGGTGATAAAATAAATTTGGATGAATAACAAACAGTTTGTGTATTATTGATCTTTTCCTGCTACTTTCTTGACAGAGTAGTATACGGGACAAATATATACGGGACAAATACAAGAAAAAGGAACAGCCTGGAAATATCCAAATTTCAAATAAACCGAGGTGGTCATTGGAGTACCTAAAGCTTCAAACCAGCAGCGGACTAATAAGATAAGTGTTCCAGTCCTTCCATTTTCTTAACAGTACTTATGTACATTCATACTACATTCAAAAAGAGAATTTCCAAATATTTTTTTCTGCTATTTAAGTGTGGTTAATTCTTGTGCATTATATTGTTGTTATCAAATTAATGTAGTATTTATGCCTAAGTAACAATATAACCTGCTGTTTAATTATAATTTGCTGTTTAATGGCATACAGGAGGACTCTGATGAAAATATCACACAAACACTCAGTAGCATTCTTTCTGATCAATTCGGTTTCACTGATGTAAGTAGTCATATCAAGGTATGTCACCGCTTAGGAAATACTAAGCCGGATCGTGCAAGACCAGTTCTTGTCCGATTCAAATCAATAGATGCCAGAACCACTGTGTGGAATAAGAAAACTATTTTAAAAGGATCTCCAATAAGTGTTCCTCACTTGTACCAGGCAGGAGGTGTTCATGGCTGCTCGATTGCACTTTGGTATGAGGCGGTGTTGGACTGTGGATGGCGTTATTTGTGTCAGAACTCCGGCGGGTGACCGTGTGAAGTTGACCACAGCTGCTGAGTTGGATGTTTTGACGAAGAGGTTCCCTGCTGTAGATGCTGGTAACAAAGGAGTGTCACCACTGGAAAACCAGCAGCGTCACGATGAACCGCGGAGCATCTCGTCGCAAACGCAGCCTTCCAAAAAGACTGCCACCGTGGCTACTAAAAATATGACTCGTCGTCAGATACAAGCAGGCAAGTTCAAGTGAAGATGTATTTGTGTCTCATTATATACTATTTAGTATCGAGTGCTTTGTAGGCTATTTTTAATTGTAAACCGTAGGTATTATATGCAGAACTTTTTTATGCTTAGTTTATTTTATTCACTAACGGGTAGACAGTTTAATAATTTGAAAATTTTGTTTTGTAATAGCACTTTGCAGGCAGGCGATAATTAAGTGTTTTGTTTTGTTTGCATTCAGTTCATTTCGTGAATGTCAGTGTCAATCAACTTTATTCTACGTCAAGATCTAACTGTCAATTTCATTTAATTGTAGGCTTGGTTGTTTATTGCATACAGCCATGATGTTTTTCTTCGGTTTGTGATATGTTGTTTTTTTTTTTGTGTTTTTTTCTTCGGTTGTAAGGTCCAGCTGGCGGGTTTGGCGAGAACTTCTACTTTAGTTCGTCAAATTGAATACACCCATATATTATTAGTTGGTTTGTAAGAACCATATGTTTATTAATTATGCAGCAACAGCAACATTCATTTAATAACAGTAATGATTCCTTATGCACAGTAGAGGACTCCGGTGCCTCCAGTTTTGTCTCTCATGGCTCTTCAGGGACACTAGGAGAATTTGTCAGGGACGCTTTCCACCATTTTCCACAAAATTTCAATGTGTGCCACATAAATGCACAAAGCATTCCCGCTCAATTCTCTGACCTCGTTGAAGCATTTTCTTTTGATGTATTGAGTGCAGTTCTTGTCTCTGAAACCTGGTTTAAGCCCAGTCTTCCTTCTACTAGCTACTCGCTGCCTGGTTTCGTACTGATACGAAAAGATCGAGTTGATAAGGGGTCGGGAGGTGTTGCTATATATTTGCGTAGTGACATTCCTTACCGCGTAATCTCCATGTCACCTTCTGAATATTCAGCTTCAATGGAGTATATCTTGTTAGAGGTCACAGTTAAGGGTTGTAAATCTACTCTTGGCATCTTTTATTCCCCTTCTTTAAGTATATATTATTTTTCTACCTTTGAGTCGCTTCTGGAATCGGTTTGTTCAGACTATGCTCATCATCTGATCCTTGGGGATTTTAACACGTGCCTTTTGAAGGGAAATTCTAGAACTTCTAAATTACTAAATATTGTCAAGTCGGTTAATTTTTCTATTCTCCCATCTGGGCCAACACACTTCACAGAACATGGACCTACCTTGCTTGACTTGATTATCACCTCCTCAGAAAAGCTTGTCGCCAGTCATGGTCAAATACCGGCCCCGGGGTTTTCTCATCATGACTTAATTTATGTCTCTTACAAGCTTAGAGTTCCCAAAATAAAGCCTACAATCCTCCAACTGCGCTGCTTCTCAAAAATAGACCACAAGGCCTTAATAACTGACGCCTCTAATATTGACTGGTCTCCGGTGACTGCAGCGAATACAGTCGACGAGAAAATTTTTCTGTTTAACAATAAAATCTTGGCTCTGTATGATGCGCATGCTCCAGTGAGAGCAGTCAAAATAAAGCGTCCTCCCGCACCGTGGATAACTAATGCAGTTCGTATAGCCATGAGACGACGGAACAATGCTTTTCGTAGGTTCAAACGGGAGCGTAGTGATGAAAATTGGTCATTGTATAAAGCTGCAAGGAATCGATGAAACCAATTTTGTCGTAACGCTAAACGCCGCTATTTCACTGACAACATTGAAAATGTTTCTTCTGCCAATCTCTGGAAATTTCTCAATTCTCAGGGTATAGGCAAAATAAAAAATGAATCTTTAAAAATACCTTTTTCCTTAAATGCCTTCAACAATAATTTTACAACTGTCCCACTCTTGGATCACACAGTTAAAAACTGTACTATTTCTTATATTTTTGATTTGCCTGTTCCTGATGGTAGTTTATTCGAATTTTTCACAGTCACCGAGGACGACGTTTCAAAAACCATCCGATCCATAACTTCTAATGCTGTCGGGCCGGATGAAATCAGTCGCGGGATGCTGATCCCAATTCTCAGTTTTATTTTCCCTGTCATCACGCACATTATAAATACCAGTTTTTTAGAACATCGTTTTCCTACCTCATGGCTTAATGCTTTTGTTCGTCCTCTCCCTAAAATTCCTGATCCTATCCGTTTAAATGATGTGCGTCCCATTTCCATCCTTTCCTTCCTGTCTAAAATCCTCGAAGCCTCTGCCTTTAATCAGTTTTTAAAACACTTGATTGACAATAGGGTTTCTCTGCGAGAATTCTCGAACCGAGAATTCCCGGGAAATTTTGCCTTATTCGAGACGAGAAAACAGTGGTCGAGAAGTCGAGAAATCGAGAAATTCAGTAATAATAATTAAAAACTTAATAACGCGCTTGCACGTGCACACGACTCTACCGCGCGGTGCGTAAGCGACCGACAGCGCCCCCGCCCCACTCCCCGTTTCGTTCGTACACACACGTCACACTCCACGCCAGTCTGCATTTTGAATCGTCGGGGGCGGACGGCGGTTTCGTCGCTCTCGGAGCGAATTTGTGTAAAAAAGTGGGCGACTTCTCTAATGTAAGTACCTAAATTACTTTCTTATTATAGATAATTTTGTTGCTTCGTCCGTTTTGTTATCTGTTGGTTGTGGTACATTAAGTTAAGCGAGTATTAAGTTGATTATCACAAACGAGTGAGTGACTGATGTAATTATTATGTTACGTTACCACTTACCGAGTTTGTATTAAACTTACTACTCGAGTGCCTTACGATGTTTTACAATTCCATTGTGAGCAAAAATGCAAATAATTACTTACAAAAAATAATAAAAACAATTTTGAGGTTAGTGGCGCGGTTTTCTTACGCATGCGTATTAATTATATCGTTAAGACATTAATTAGACTTGAAAATGTGAAAGAAGTCGTGACGTACGTGATGTATATTAATTTTCTTTTAAGTTTTATTTTTATTGATGAACTTCTTTGCGAGTTATTATCATTATTTCGCTTTTCACTCTTGAAAGTAAACTAACTATTTGTTATTTTTTGTTTAACAGTTTGAAGATGGAAAAATCTAAAGTGTGGAAATATTTCACTAAAATTAAAGATGACAAGTCGTCGTCCAAACAAGGCGCACAATGCCTCAAATGTCCCAAAAAACTTTCAATAAAAGGTTCGAGTACAAGCGGGCTAGTAAGGCATCTTGAACATATACATAAGATTTCAATAAAATCTCAAAGTGAAACAGAGCCAACGCCATCCACTTCAGCCAGCTGTGACACTGGAACTACTGATGCTGAAGATGCGCAGCCATCGGCTTCAAAAAAACTTAAGATGTCAGTTCAACAGACTCTTGCATTTCAACCGAAACACAAACAGTCCCTAGGGGAAATAGTTTCCATATTAGCAGCAAAAGATGGCCTCACAATTCGCCAAATTACAAGGAGTGCTTTTATAAGAGAATCTCTAGAGCAAAGAGGTTTCCGGTTACCCAAAAATGAGTCTGGAGTCATGAAGTTAATACTTCAATTTTATGAAGAGAAAAAAGAAGAAACCATTACTTTTTTGCGCAAACTTCGTAATGATCAATCAGCTCGATTCAGTCTGAGTATTGATGAGTGGACAAGTTTGAGAAATCAAAGATCCTTTAACGTTTGTCTCTATCATGCAGACGGCGTGGTTAATAATTAAGGACTTGTTTTCATTCCGAATCAATGTACGGCAACGGTGACGAGACAAATAGTAGAACATCGCTTAAAAGAGTTCGGATTATGCTTTGAACAAGACGTCGTAGCTGTGACTAGTGATGGACCTAACGTTATGATAAAGTTCGGACGTGAAAGCCCAGCTGAAATGGGATTCTGCTTAAATCACGCTATCCATTTATCTGTGTTGGCTACATTTTGCAACAAAAACGATGCAAATCAAGCTTTAGAACAAAACATTTCTTTTCAAGACAGTGATGATGAAGAAGATTTTTTATTCGACGACGACGGCGATGTAGAACCTGAATCTGATACAACAAATATTGCACAATATACCCAAAATATTAACAAAGTTTTGAAAGAAACGCGAGCCTTGCAACTCTAATTTATACGAAGATGAAGATAACACTCTAATACAGATATCAGAAAACGAGCAACTCGAGCAAGCCACATCCTTTGAGCTGAAACTAAAACAAGCTATTGAAAAGGCAGCCACAGACACTACGAATAATATTGAAAATGTTTTTACGAAAAGCTTGATTAAAAAAGAGTTTCAGTTATATGAATCCACTGGCAAAAGAAC
Organism: Amyelois transitella; assembly: GCF_032362555.1. Classification (NCBI taxonomy): domain Eukaryota; kingdom Metazoa; phylum Arthropoda; class Insecta; order Lepidoptera; family Pyralidae; genus Amyelois; species Amyelois transitella. The sequence goes on from NC_083536.1 coordinate 7,097,515, forward strand.
ACCAAATCTTGAAATTTTGTATAAAGCTGTTATAACAGCAAAGCCTACGTCGACAGAAAACGAACGGGTTTTCTCCTTGTCTGGAAACTTTGTGACAAAAATACGAAACCGATTGTCAGATGATGCTATAAATGCTCTTTTGTTTTTAAAGGCTTATTTCTTTAGTAAATAGACAAGTTAGTGGGCATATTTATTGCAAGGACTTAACTAAGGTACACTATTAAGCTAGTCTGATTATTTTAATACCTAATTGAAAAATTATCCTTTTATGTTACATAATTAAAAAGTTTGTGGTACACAGACTAAAGTAAATTATTTAGTATGTAAAGATCTAAGTTTTTATTGTATTGACATGATTAGAATAGGATTATTAATTAGGTTCTGACTGATGTTTACTGATAAGACTGTCCATTTATAACAAATATTTAATGGTTGATTCATACAAAGACTAAATTAAGGTAGGTAATCGACTAAACGGAGACCTTTACCCCTTAAAGTTGAAGTTTGTGTGCAGTGACCGATGGTTGCTTATGTATAGTACCAACGAATAGAAATGCAAACAGATCATTGTTTACAATAGTCTTAAGAACCAGTAAACTAGTATAATGCAATTTATGCCTTAATTTCATAAGCAACATGGTTAAAATTTTGTGGCACGTGTTAGCAAAAATCTCACAACAAAAAAAGGTCCAGTCTCTAGGTGGTATTGTTTGTTTATGTATACCTTAAAAAAATTCAGTCAAGTTGGAGTTTTTTTTTTCAAGGAAAGAATTCCGTACAACCTTTTTAAAAAAATTTAAAATGTTTTTATATTAAATTGCATAATAATGTCAAAAATGCTGGCAATTACATGATTATAATTTAATATAATAGTTGAAAATTATTGTGATATTTTTGCTTTTCTATAGCTACCGTAATTAGAGCTATATGACGATATGATTTTTTTTTAATTAAATTTATTCGATTGAAATTTTACTCATTCAAACTTCATCTATTATAATATTTTCTATTAAAACTCAAAGCAAAAATATTGTAGAACCCTAAAATCAATGTCCAGATGTTCTTAAAGTGAGAGTTTTTGCTTTATTGCAAGTTTGAGTGACCGGATGAAACGTTTTTTGTTCAGGAACTTTTTATAAAAAATCATTTCATAAATTGTCCATCGTTTTATTTCTGAAATAGGAGTAATGTCGACCTCGAAATCTATACTAATATTATAAAGCTGAAGAGTTTGTTTTGTTTGTTTATTTGTTTGTTTGTTTAACCCTTGACATGCCTGGTACATAAAAATCACACGGCATGCCTGGTGGGTCTGTCAAACCCGATATTGAAAATACATGTTTTACACAAATGAACAAGCTAGGAAAATTTTGTTTTATATTTATGTCTTTTAGAATGTATTATTATTACAGATAATAAATAAAATATGTAAATGTATGTGAAAATATCTTTATTTAACAATTATTCAAAATCGCTTAATTTTAATTAACAGAAATTAAACTCTTAGTTCTATAATTAACAATCTTACATATAATGCAGAGATCGAAGTCAGACTTTCATTAATTTAAGGCACTAATAAATCAACTAAAATACTATTATCTTTGGATAATCGAAAAGATTTAGGAACTATCTGAATTTTCTTCTTCATTTCGGCGACAATTTTCGCATACGAAATTTGCATGCTCCAAACAAATGTGACTAGTACAGGATATACAAATGTATTTAGACTTCCTATCTTTTTTCACTGGGCATATATAGCATCGTTTCTTCACGCCAACATTAGGTATCTTGGCAGGTGACGCTGATGATTCACCAAGATGAGAGCCAATTCGTTTGCGGAGACTCACTGGAATTTTAGAATTTGTTTTTCTTTCAGCTTGATGTGGTGCAATCAATGACATGCCTAATTTTTTTATGAATGCTCTTCTGGTTGGAGTATTATCGGAGCTGTTCAGCATTTGTACTATTTTTGCATTTATCCCAGCTGTATTGAGAATCCAGAAAAAAATTGTTAGCGGCCATCTCCTTGAATTTCGCGATACGTCATATGTCCTTATTAGCTTGTCCACATTGTCTACTCCACTCTTGGTTTTATTATAAAACGTTATAATTGAGGGTTTTTGCTGTTTTCCTGTTTCAGAATCTATCTCACTATCATGATGGAGAGATGACAGCATGAAAACATTTTTGTTGCGTTTCGGTATGTAAGATACAATAGTGAAATCATCTTGAAACCCGAAGAGCGAGGTGTTTATTTCACGACGTTCACGAAATTTTGGTGGGATACAGGTTTTATTACTCTTCATAGTCCCAACTGCGGTCAGTTTATGGTTTTTTAATAGGTGGGCGTATGTGGGATAGCTTGTAAACCAATTGTCCATGGTTACATTTCGGCCTGTTTGAGAAATGGGCTGGACAATGCGATCGACAACATCATGTGGCTTATTACTCACTTTGTACGGCCCATCGGGCTGGTCCCCTGCATATATTTCCATATTCAAGGAATAGTAAGTATAAGCGTCTACTAGGGCTATAATTTTAATCCCATACTTCGCTGGTTTATTAGGTAGATACTGCCGAAATTTGCATCGACCACGAAATGCCACGAGTTCTTCATCAATAGTTAAATTTTCGTATGGTGTGTAAACGTCCTTGCAATTTTTTACAAATTCTTCATAGATCTGTCTAATGGGTGCCAATCTATCAATAGCTGCTCTTTCTTCGCGCGTATCACTATCGTCAAATCTCAAACAGTTCACAATAAACGCGAATCTTCTCAGACTCATTGTCATTGGAAATATCTCGATCCCCGTTCCGTCAGATGCCCATAAATCCTGTAGGTTTTGTCTCCCAGATTTGAATAGTCCAGCTAAGTAAAGTAGTCCAATGACAGCTCTAAGTTCTGTCAAAGTAGTCTCTGAATAAGCATATTCATTGGAAGTATTCTTACCCTGTCTCTCACTCCGAATCTTGTGATTGGTGTGTTCTAGAATAACAGATAGTATACTTTCGTTGACAAAGAGATGAAAACAATCCAGTTCAAGAAGAGCATTTTTTGCTTGACGTTTAACTCCTGGTGTCCCTGTGACTATATTTTCACTTCTTGTGCGGACGCGGGGATTCGGAGGAGCACGGTTCCAAATTGTGTTGTCTTTGCCTTTATAAATAGATCTACGAGCCAGATTTGACAAAGGCTGATCATTTTCGCTGTCACTACTTCCTTGTTGAGGCTCAAGAGTAGGTATTTCTACCTCTTCCGTGTCCGATTCAACCCTTATACTAACATGATCGGACTCGTCTCCACTTTCGTCAAAAATTACGTCATTTTCTACGTCTTCCAATTCCAAAATTTGATTTATTTCTAAATCTGTTAGTCCTCTGGCCATTTCTACTGCAACAATATTTTTTTCGTATTATAATTTAACACATTAAACAAAGAAATGCCAAAAAATGAAGAAAATATTCTTACCGACAGAATGTTACGTTGTATGCCTGGTAGGGTCCCACGGGCCCGCGCGCACTTTACACACGTGCTACTCGCACGCACGCTCACGTGAGACTGAAGTTCGCTCGTCAAAATGGCCGCCGGTTTATTGCGCGAAGCTACTATAACACACGTCAACAATAGCCTTCAATTTAAAAAAATATCATAGGTTTTTCAAAGTGGTGGGTCTAATAAACCCTACCAGGCATGCCAAGGGTTAAACGCGCTAATCTCAGAAACTACTGAACCGATTTGAATAATTCTTTCACTGTTAGATAGTCTATTTATCGAGGAAGGCTATAGGCTACATTGTATCCCGGATTTCCTACGGGAAACGTCAACAATGCAGGTGAAAGTTGAATGAGTCGGCCATCTGCGAGCTTTCCACGCGAACGCTGCGCAAACCAACAAAGATAAAAAAAAAATAATAAAAAAATAAAAAGAAACTTTATTTTTTCTCCACAACAATACAATTGGTTGATACAGACTATAGACAGATATAGTAAAACAATGTACTAAAGATGTGAAGTACTCATTTTTTGCCACAAAAAAGTCCGCGAGAGCATATATCTATCTCTTAAGGTTTACTTACAATAACCACTTTTATGTTCATTTTTTAAGATTATCTTTGCATTATAATTTTCTTTAATTCAGTATTAATCCTTATCCAAATAAATATGTTTATTACTTTCGGCTTTTCATGTAGACTAAAATTGCCATTTACAGTATATAAATCAGACGAATAGGTTTTCAGATATAGTCGTTATAAGCAATTTGCAGCGAAACATTTAATACGGTGAACCAGCGTTCTTTCTAATACGCGACCGCCTGACCCCCCCCCCCCCCCCCCCCCGCATATTTCGATCGCCCTGCTACATATAGATAGGTATCATTCTACTTATAATACTTCCTTTGTATGTTCTATGTGTACGTCTCCGTTCCGTCGCGGGTAATGATGTGGGCCAAGTCGTCGCCAAGTCGCATAACAATTAGCAGCTATAATTGATAAAGCCGAGGAGGATGTTTGCAAAAATAAATATGATGCCCAAAATAACTATTCCACGCGGACGAAGTCGCGGGCACAGCTAGTGTGTCATATAATTTCGTGTTTATATAGTTACACATTATTTATTAGCCGGCATGGTTCATGGTAAAGATTCTGTTGCGTAAAGCAAAATTTACTATAAACATTTTCTAAGAGCAAGCTCTTATTACGAGTGTCATTTCAAAACGAAGATGTTCTGGTGGTGAGTAAATTAACAACAATATTTACATGTTTTATCAATTATTCATTCAGAATTGAATAAACTCATGTATTATATATCATTTTCGGTTTCGAAAGTATTGCCATTGTGGGGGAGCAGCGTCCTTGGTGTCAATGGAAGCCACTCCTGCGGCGATGGAAGAGTCCTTATCGTCGGGCAGATCGATGCAGGCTCTTCCACCTTCATCGACCTGCTCTGCTATAAGTAACAGAACGCCGTCCACGCCGCCAATGCTGTATGGGAGCCAGGAAGCTAGCTTTTGCCCGCGACTTCGTTCGCCGTAAAAGTTAACTAAGAAAGCTGGCCCCCATATTGCCCGTCTATTTTTTGTTTGAAATAACAGTTTCTAAGTTGGACAAAGCATAACACATCTTTCTATTTCATTGCAGTTGTCGGACACTCTTCCGCAAGTCCCCCAGACATAAAAAATGCTACCTGCCTACTGCGTTGCATTTCTTTATTTTTAAATTATTAAGAAATACAATTATTAAAAAAAAAAATATTTTGTATTTTTTTCACACAAAATCGTAATTTTATTGTTTATTCCGTAGAGAATTTAGACGATATTACTTATTTTTTAAATTTAACATCTTTAAATGTTTTTGTAAAAGATACGAGTAGTAAATTTTTTTCATCAAAATCAATAAATACAGTAAGTTTATTAGCTTATCTCTTAGTAGTCTTTTACGAAGTCCAGGGAAAAGCGAGGAAGTGGTCCTATTCTAAAGTGCTGTGAATCACACAGCACAAAACGTATTCAGTATAAAACAAAAAAAAAATAGAAGCTTATTGTGTCTTTGCATTTTTCTTTTAACAAATTAATAAATATAGATTTAGACGGGTCACAATAGCCGGTTTCTTTGATTGGTCATCCATCATACATATATCTATATATCCAAAAGTGAGTGGTCTGGTTCTTTAATGTTAAGTTTGGAGTCGAGGTGAAAAAAAAATTATTCAGGCAGTGAAACTAGCATGAATGACAAAAAAAAAAGGGGTTAACTAGTTTAAATTGATAAACAGTTAACAAAATAGGTTAAGTATATATATGAATATTAGAAACTATTTATTGATAAAAAAAAAACTTCATTATTTTATTGGTAAATATTTTTTATTAATATAATATTGCTAATAATATTTTATAGACCTAATTTTATTCGGTATTATGGTTCGGCTTCGGTGCCATAAAAAAAAAGGTCATAAAAAATGTTGACGCGTGATTTTCCATAATCAATTAAATTTGTTGTAAAATTTAGGTATTTACCTAAGCGTAAGCTTATATATAATCTTTCTTAAGAATACAATTATTTTAATATTCTAAGGACAATGGCGGCGTTAAATTCATATTATGTTGATGAAACGTATCAGATGAATATGAGTGTGTTTGTATTGTGCGAACTATTTAAAAGCCGGCATTGTTCACAGTAAAGAAATTGTTGTCGTGGCTGAAGTTTAACTATAAACAATTTAAGGCACTTTTGGCCTTTGACCATGAGGGCTTTCAGTTGGAAATAAGAATCGGTACGAAGATGTTTCGCTGGTAAGTTTTAAAATTAAATCAATAAAAATCTTATAAAACTACTTATATGTTTACTTTTTAAATCAATTATCACTAAAAATATATATTTTAATTTTAGGGTGCTACAATTTTGCGGATGCGGATGCGGTGGAGACACGACGACTTCGGTGCAAGTCACCGCCGTGGCGTCTGCTGCACCGACAATGGTGGACACACGACCCACTCCACCTATATCACGGAGTGGGTCGGCTGAAGTCCAACAGACGCCAACACCGTCCTGCTCGACGGTGAGCAGCAGGACGCCGCCCACGCCGCCCACCCCGCCCAAACTTCGCTGGAGCCTAGAGGCCTCATTGGCTTTATCTGATATCAACGAATACGTTGAAATGAAGCCCGTCAAGCCTAGAGGCAAAGACGGGGTGCCGGTAGGGTGTAAATGCGAAATCTGTAGAGGAGAAAATTAAAGGTCAGTTTTTTTTTTATTAAACTAAATTGTTTGAATAACTTTCTGGTTTCCCAATCTCGTACCATCCTGGCCCATAAATTCTCAATAGGATTGAGATCTGGGGACCGAGAGGGCCATGGCAACACCCGAAGCTGCGGTTGTTGCTGAATCCATTGTTGCACTAAGCGAGACTTGTGTATCGGACAGTTGTCCTGCACGAAAACAATTTCCGGCACTTCTTCCTCCGGATACACGAGTCTCACAGTCGGCAACATGGTCTCTTGCAACACCTCCAGATAATTTATTGCCGTAGCCCTCTCGGGCAAATATACTAATTCGCCTGGTCCAGCTGCACTCATCCAAGCCCACATATTTACGCAAACTCTGCCAGACTCAGAGTTAGGGATGACATTCCTGGGCTCGAATCTTGTATTGTCCGTACGCCATAAAAATTTTCGGCCGTGTTGACTGGATTTAAATGTCTTTTCGTCCGAAAAAATGACATGCGACCAATCGAAGTCACGGTATTCTCGAGCGAAGTTTAACCTTGCTGCCTTATGGGCATCCGATAATAAAATTTTTTTCGCTGGTATCCGGTGGTGAATGCCTTCCCGGTGCAACGTATTGCGAACCGTTTGCCGAGAACATGAAAATTTCTCAGCAAAAACTCTCGTTGGTGTAAACGGATTTTCGGTATAAACGGTTCGCATTTCCGCAACACCTTCATCATTTATAAGCTTCGGCATAGGGCGACGGGTCTTGGTCAGAATGGAGCCCTCGGAGGCGTAGCGCCGAACCCATAATCGAACCGTTGGTTTCTATAAACAAAATAAACAAAAATTAACATCATCAGCTGTTAATTAGAGACAAATATTTTATCGTTGCGCCAAACAGGTCGCCATTGATAATTGACTATTACAATCTGCGCGGGAAGATAAGCGGTTGGCTTACGCTACTTTTCTTCGGTATCAAACCAAGACTGACTGAATGTAATTTATTTCCTTAGTCACTTTTACAACATCTCCAAAGAACGAACGCGAGATAGACGGCTTTTAAAATGCTGGGAATCACACGGCAAAATAAATCTATATATATAAAACTCTTCCGTTACTGAGTGACTGACTGACAGACAACGCACAGTCGAAACTACTGGTCGTAGACAGCTGAAATTTGGAATGTAGGTTCCTTGGGATATGTAGGGGAGCACTAAGAAAGGATTTTTGGAAATTCAACCCCCAAGGGGGGGAAAAGGGGTAAAAACGTTTCTATGAAAAATCTTATTCCTTGGGTTTATAAACTTGAAACTTGGCATGAACACTTACATAAGCAAGTAAATATGTTTGACATTATAAGTTTTTTCAAACTACCCTCCAATCGTGATTTAGGGGGTGCGATTGGGTGACTGATTTATTAACGCACAGCCGAAACCGCTCGGTATAGGAGTCTGAGATTTTGAACAGAGGTTCCTTTAGTAACATAAGTGAGCACTAAGAAGGGATTTTTGAAATGTCAACCCCCAAGGGGGGGAAACGGGATAAACTGAGCCGGGGCTGCGGGAAAGTTCTAACGAGATGCCGTGGCCCCGGAACGCAAAGGGCAACTGAAGGAACGAGGTGGGTTTTAGTCAGTAAAAGTCTGACACTCCCTTCCTTTCCACCCAGAGCGGGAGAGGTCATTTGATGATTTCCCATCCTTAAAAAAAAGACTTTGTATGACAACTTTCAGTCGTCTCTTTAACATACATAATAACATACATAATTATGTACATACATGCATAACATTAATAACATCACGCCTTTAAATCCCTATTTTGTGTTAACACTACCCATACAAACAGCTACGAAATTTGTCCGCATCCATTTTCACCTAAATTCTTAACGTTAATGAGATTTACTTTTTATTATCAGGTCAACCTAATAGCCTCACATGTACGTATAACTTCGTAAGAATTTTCTTTCAACTCCTAACCGTTGAGGAGTTGTACCTTCCATCATCAGCTCATTCACATGGGATGATGACTATCAGACGCAAATACTTAAACAGATCTATGAAATTGTCAAAAACGTAATTGCCTGTAAATTTGAGGTTTGCCCTTGATTTCCCTGGAATACCATCATCAGATCCTGACTAGGTAACAACGGGACCAACTTGAAAGTATACTCTACCGAACAAAAAAAGAATCACGTAAATCGGTCCATAAATCTCGGCGTAATCGGTATGCATAAATAAAACACCCGAATTTTATTTTCTATTAACTATCACGAGTTGTCTCGATGCTCGATAGATGGCGTTAGCATCGAGATAGATCGCGCTATGGTTTCGTTACCGTCATTTAGCTAGGTAGCGTAAAATATTTTAATTTATCGTGTAATTTTAGCAGCGCCCCTAGCGGACATACGCGAAACTACATATTACACACTACAAATATTTTGATTTGAAATTATTATTCGTTTGATTCATTAACTTTTAACTTGACTTATTTAACTTATTTTACTCTCTATTTCAGTTAATTTTTGATTTATTGATTAGATTTGATATTTTTGATAGTATATTTAGTTAGTGTTGGATAAGTTTTATAGTGTGAGTTGATTTTTTAATATATTCTTCATTTTTTATTCATTTCTTTGTTACTTTATTAGTCTTAGTTAATTTCCATAGATATAGTTTTAGTTAAAAAATTTCTAATTAAAATGGTTCAAGAAATTTTGTTTGTTAATGGGAATTATATTCCTCATGCTGTGGTAGATATAGAAAAAGATGGAGCCTGTTTATATAACCGAATTACACGTGGGCGAAGCCGCGGGCGGAAAGCTAGTAATTATATATAATAAAAAAATATGTTAAAACTTACCGAAATATTTAATTCTTCTGCTATTGCCGATATATTTTGGCATTCTTCCCACATTGCCACAATTCGGCTTCGCATCATCAATGAAATATTTTTATAGTCACTCATGTTGGTTTTGTTGTTGTCACTAGAAGAAACGATTACAACTGACCGAAAGCTGAGCTTTTACGCGTCAAGAAATGTGCCAAATGTTCTTTTGCGTTCACAGATGTTGTCCAGATGTCATTATATAAAAATTTGAAGTCGGTAATTGGTTGTCAAAGTTAGAGGCGTGTCTACTATGTATCTTTCCGGGCAAACGACTTTTTCGTGAAACTATAAAGGCTTCGCTGTGGTACCTTACTCGTAATTGTTAAGTTAGTCTGATTGTTATTTTTTATACCTAATTGAAAAGAAAAGTTTGTAGTATGTACAGACAGAGACTAAAGTAAATTATTTAGTACTGTTGTGTATTATTTAGTAATGTTAGGTACTAACTAAGTTTTGTTATGGTGCCATAATGGATGACATTACTCCCTCTGTAGTGAATACCTAAGGGGTATTCACTACAGAGGGAGTATCAGCGTGGCGAGGAGCGTGAGCCAATTTCATTTTATTTATTTACAATACTTTCTTGTTCTGATTTTTATTTAATTTTGATTTCTATTTTATTGCTTTACTTAATTTTTATTCATAATGCCTAACCCTGCTTCTGAAACTGAGTCAAGCAAAAACCAATCAAAGGAACTAAGAGAATTATACATAAAACAGAGCTCAGTTAAGGAGCAAAAAACAAAATATAAAAATTTTCTTTATAATGTTAGTTAGAGCAAGGACTTATCGAATCTTAAACTTGCAGAACTATCTGTCAAATTGAGTAGGTTTGAAGCACTATCATTGCGTTTTGATGACTTGCAATCTCAGATTGATTTTAAATTCTGATAATTTATCTCACGGAATTGATGAACGGGAAAATATTGAGCATGAGTTTGTTGTTAATATTGCAGCATCAAAAAAATTGATTGATGATTATAATAAAGAATCTCAACGTTTTGAATTATCTTTTCATGAAGCGAGTGCTTTTTCATCCGGCCACAATCGGCCGGTTTTAAATAACCACAAATTCAAATATCAAAATTTAATGGAACATATTTTCACTGGCTGGAATTTCATGATACATTTGAATGTCTCATTCATAACAATAGTCGAATTTCAGATATACATAAGTTTCATTACCTTGTTTCCTACTTAGAAGGAGAGGCAGCACGAATAATATCCAACCTAGAAATATCATCAGCAAACTACTCGGAGGCATGGAAACTTCTTTGTGACCGTTACAACAATAAACGTTTGTTGACTAATCATCATTTAATTTCATTGTTAAATATACAGCCAATTACACGTGAGTCCGAGAAGTCCCTACGTTTCCTGGTAGACCACATGACAAAAAATTTACGCGCCTTGTCCAGCTTAGGCCAACCTACAGATAAATGGGATATGTTACTTATATTCATGTTTTCATCAAAATTAGATAGCCAACCCCTAACTAAGTGGGAAGAATATCGGAATACACTGGAAGATATTCCCAATTTAAATAATTTTAAACAATTTTTAATAAATCGTTCAGATGTACTAGAGGCTATAAATAGAACCAATTACGACATTAACTCCTCAAACAAAAGGGCACCTTCATCAAGAAAATATTAAGTTCATTTTTAGTCCGGCATAGGCATATTCGGTGGTATTTTTGAAGCCTAGATAAAATCCGCGAAACACCATATCAAACGTATACTAGGTAACAGCCACGTAACATTTGAGGTGATAACAACATTGTTTGCGCAAGTTGAAGCCATACTAAATAGCCGTCCCTTGTATCCTCTATCATCCTCTCCTAACGATTTCCTCCCACTTTCTCCTGGACACTTTCTTATTGGAAGACCGTTGGTATCGCTGCCCTCTCCAAATTTGCTTGATTGCAAGGAGATCACATTAAGAAGATATGAACGCTCCGCCAGCACTTTTGGAACAAATGGCAATGGGAGTATATTGCTGAATTACAACAAAGAAGCAAGTGGAAAACTAACTACGATAAACTACAAATCGGTGACATGGTACTCATACAAGAGAACAACATACCACCTATGAACTGGAGACTTGGTAGAATGACATGTGTGTACATTGACACTACAAGAGGATGCGTACGAAGAGCATTAATTCGGCTGTGCCCGCCGGTGGCACCTGAAGCAGATGATCAACTCGGTTGAAAGAACCCTTTCAAAGGGCGGGAAGATGTTAAGGCCCAATGATGCCCAAAGACAAGAATGCATTGCCTTTGCCAAAATATTAAAAACAAAATGTCACTGTCATTTTTTAATTGTAAAAAATTTAATTTTCACTTTTTGGCGGCTTTACCGGCGTTACGCGCTCAATCTAAAAACTTTGTAACATTATTTATCTAAATATTATAGCGGGCAACATTGTAGGCCCTTCCGGGGAGACATCGCGTCATCCTCCGCCCCCCTCGTCCATACCACGCCGTTTCCAGCGCCCGCGTCGAGGACCGCCCGTGCATTTCATTGAACAAGTCAGTCTTTAAACAACGCGCGGACCGGTGCGGTGTGCACTTCTTATTAGCGAGCGAGTTTTTATAAGTTACCGAAGTAAAGTTGTTATCCCGTAGTTGGCTTTTACTTCTCAATCTCGCCCCCGCTATATTGGCGCCCAACGTGGGGCCGTGTGCTCTTTTAGTTATTCGCGTGTGTTGTTGTGTTCTACGACGGAAAGACGCCGTTTGTCACGTAGTCACGAAGACTCAAAAGCTGGACATAGTTTCGCGACAGAAGTGTCTGTTATATTCCGCGAACAGCATTATTTATTTAGGTTTTGTATCTAAACTGTTTGTGTACCTATCGTGACAGCGTGTCTGTTTGTTCCCACGATAGTGGACAGTTTACGTACCTAAATACCGTTTTAATAATACAAAAACTTACTTACCAAAAATAGTTTCGTGTACCATAAAAAAAAAAGAACCGTTGTTTGGGTACGTGAACAGTTAACGTACCTAAATACTCTTTTGTGTTGAGACTTTACCTACCTGCAGTGAACAAAAACTTACCAAAAAGTTTAAGAGTACCCAAAAAAAAAAAAACCTTTTGGGAACCTATCGCGACAGGGTTACTGTTTTGTTTCGCGATACACGTGTAGGTGCTATAATAGTTACGACTTTTTTGACGCGGCCTGACTTTTGTTTTTAAAACTTTTTATATAACTATTGTGTTGTTTGGACATTATAAAGACTTTGGTGTACGTTGTGATAGTGCGTCTGGACTTTCGTGAACTCTTATTTCGACATACACGTATTGCTTCATCGTGTTACCATGGTGCTTACGAGATCTCGCGCAGATAGTCCGTCGGTGGGCGCGGCCCAAGCTAATGTGGTGGCGTCGACGCCGCCCACTCCGGAGGCTGTACAACAACCTGCACCTGCGCCAGAGGCTGTTCCATTGCCTCCGCTTGCTCCGATCATGATAACAACCGAGCAGCTGAGATTTTTAATGGAAAGGGTAAATGGCCCACCAATTGTAAGTAGTTCTTTACATGGTAATTTCGCAAAACGCACAACATGATTCGACGGCGAGAAGTCTAGCAACGTGGAATCTTTTGTAGACGCCATAGAGGTCTATAAAGATTGTGTTGGAGTAAGCGACGAAAACGCCTTGCATGGCTTGCCTATGTTACTCACCGGGTTGGCTGCGACATGGTGGCAGGGTGTGAAGGATCATACCCCAACCTGGTCTGCCGCCATCGAAGCACTCAAACAAACGTTTGGACCAAGGTTGCCCCCACACAAAGTTTATAGAAAAATATTTAAAAGGGAACAGCGTAGTAACGAAGCTACAGACCTTTTCATATGCCACATCAGGGCATTAATGTCACAGTTACCACTTCATTCCCTGTCGATGACCGTGCAATTAGATATGACGTACGGTTTGCTACATCGACGTATTCGTGAAAAGGTTTCGCGTTTGGAATTTTCTACCTTCGCTGAGCTTATTACTATGGCCCGTCATGTCGAAGATATTTTGGATGAAAGCCGAACATCGACCAGCGATCTTAAACCGTTATGTTCGACGGCAAAGCCTACTACTGTACCCATTTCTCCGACGGCTTCGCAGTCGACAGTATCTTATAAGAATAAAGCTCGGCCACACTGTAATTACTGTAAAAAGTATGGTCATCTGAAAGATACCTGTGAAAAGTTAGCCAAACAGAAACTTGGCACTGATGGAGAACCACGCGTCTCAACTATCACGTGTTTCGGGTGCGGTGCGCCCGGCGTGATCCGATCCAACTGCTCGACTTGTAAAAAGACAGGACCGGTTCCGTCCGTATAAACTTCCTTTCAATCTGTTTCTGCAAATAGTGTTAATATAGATTCGCGAGTGCGACCTTTGTTAGAAATAGAAATTTATGGTGAACGTGGTAAAGTGCTTATAGACACAGGTGTCAAACATTGTATAGGTAGTGTTAGTCTTAGAGCTCATTTAGTTAAGTATGGCCATAAGTTTGAAAATGTATTTACTGAGCTTAAATAAGCGGACGGGCGGGCAGTTGCGCAAATTGTTGAACGTACGCAAGTTAGGGTTAGAGTACGCGATGTCTCTTTAGATGTAAAGTTTATAATGTTGCCCAATGCTACTGAAAGTTTGTTGGGAATGAATTTTATTCAGGACGCTGGCATGGTATTAGATTTTTCTCGCGGTATATGGTTTATGAACCACGATAGGGTCCCTCAGCCCATCGTCTATGAACCTAATGGTGGTAGGTCATACGAACCTTTGCATTGCTCGTCTGTGGGTCTTCGCGAGGATGAAGGATTCCATTTAGGTAAAGACGAACGACGGCAGCTGTCCAATCTTCTGAATGTCAATGAGGACATTTTCACTCCAGGGGGAGGACCCACTCAGTTTGCTGTTCACCACATTGATACCGGAGACGCCAGGCCTATTGCGAGTCCTCCTTATCGCGTATCTCCAGCGAAAAAAGAAATGATCAGAGCGGAATTAGAGAAGAAGTTAGAAGATGACATCATCGAAGATGCTGAGTCCGACGAGCCCCAGTTAGTTATTCCAGAGTCGTTGAGGGCGGAAGTTCTGAAGGAATTTCACGATGCGCCTACTGCTGGACGCTTGGGTTTGGAGCGGACCTTGCGGAAGATTAAGGAGCGTTATTACTTTAATAATATGAAAACGTATGTGGCTCAATATCTTAAATCCTGTGACCTTTGTCAAAAGTATAAAGCCACCAATTTAAAGTCAGCAGGTCTGCTGCAAACCCCAGTGCCCCAGCAGCGTTTCGAGGTACTAGCGATGGACTTGTTTGGCCCTCTTCCCGAAGGAGAAAAAGGGGAAAAATGGATCCTTTTAGTAGAGGATACTGCTAGTCGTTGGGTGGAGCTGTTCGCACTGCGTGATGCAACTGCAGAAACCTGCGCTAAGGTGCTTATTGGAGAAGTTTTTCTACGTTATGGGTTGCCCAGGCGGGTAATCTTCGATAACGGTACTCAATTTGTTTCGGCTGTAATGCAAAAGGCGATGTTTGTTTTTGGGGTTCACCAGGCTTTGATACCGGTGTACCATCCAGAGGCCAACCCCGCTGAGCGGAAGAACCGCGAGTTAAAGAAACATCTCGCCATCCTCGTGGGTACCGAGCATCGTTCCTGGCCACAGATGTTGCCAGCGGTACGTTTCTCTTTGAATAGCTCTTATAACGAAGGAACCGGCCATACGGCCGCATTCATAACTTTCGCACGTGAGTTGCGTACGCCTCTTGCAGTCCATACAGATTTCAGAACCATTGTGGAGCAGCAAAATTTTGTGCCTCAGATATCACCATATTTGAGAGATTTTGCTCGAATCCTTGTGGATGTCAGGAGACGTATTGAGTCGCAACAGGACATAAGGAAGGCTGTCGCCGATAAACAACGGAGGCAGGTTGCTCTGTTTAATGAGGGAGACATGGTCCTGGTGGAGGTCCATATGCCGAGTAATGCACAGCGTGGCATCACGAGCAAATTTGCTCCTAAGCGAGAGGGACCTTATCGCATATCTAAAGTTTGTAGTCTTACTTCTTATCTCGTCGTTGATTGTAACAACATTGTAAAGGGCAAATACCATGCCAGCGCCTTAACGCGTTACGTGGGTAAATCTCCTGTTATTGCGCATCAGCGCCATCGCGGCAGACCAGCCAAGTCACAGTCGGGTCGACCATGTAACTTGGAGGGGGAGGATATAGCGGGCAACATTGTAGGCCCTTCCTGGGAGACATCGCGTCACCCTCCGCCCCCCTCGTCCATACCACGCCGTTTCCAGCGCCCGCGTCGAGGACCGCCCGTGCGTTTCATTGAACAAGTCAATCTTTAAACAACGCGCGGACCGGTGCGGTGTGCACTTCTTATTAGCGAGCGAGTTTTTATAAGTTACCGAAGTAATGTTGTTATCCCGTAGTTGGCTTTTACTTCTCAATCTCGCCCCCGCTATAATATACAAAATTTCAAGAATATTGAGTGTTTATTGGCTCCAGTGTGTCAAGCGAAGACATTTTGTTATATAAATTGTGTTGTTTGTTAATCATAATCATAATCATTTATTCCTCGAATATGGTTACAAGCATCCACCCCCAAAAACAACGACCACGGCCGTAGTCGATAAAAGGAATATGACCCGACGGCAGACACAGGCGGTCAAATCTAAGTTGCCACCACTTTCGCATACAAATTGAGTCTGTTGGCCTTTTTCACTTCCATCTCCCTGTGTATGTATTCACGCGGTGCTTATTAATTCTGTATTTTGATGATGGTTGGTCCACTATATTTTATTAAATTGCGAGTGGGTAAATTCCTAGTTTCCTTTTAGTTACTGATGACTGATTTGTGAGTGATGAAGGTAGTTTTGTGTCGTCGTCTCTCATTATTTGCATAAGATTTGCCTATAGACGGAAGCCTGCGACTGCAAGACTTATGTCATTTCAATAAGGTTGAAAGTTTATCTGCACACGACCCTAACATAGGTAGTGGTTCCTTTGAAAGTTATTGGGTAGCAATTTTATTACTTCGTGTGAGCAAGTGAGATCTAAGATATATTACAGGGGTGGCCAACTTGATTAGGCGTAAAATCTACTGTTTACTACCGAAACCCTGTGCGATCTACCACTTACATAATTCTTGAAATCTTTAATGAAACAGCATAGTGTTTAGTACACAATCATAAAACATTTTTTATTAAACAGTCTTACAATTTTTGTATCACATGTGAGATTGTTTCCTTACTCTTACTTAATACTTTGGAATGAAAGTCTATGAATGTTGATTAAACATCATCAACTCAGATGATGTTTAATCAACATTCATAGGTCCTATCTATATATTAGTGTGAGCATTGCGTCGCAGTATCTTCCACTAGTTTAGCATAATCAGGTTTGTAGTTGAAAATTGTCAACCTTAAAGAATCCAATGTATGAGCGTCTGTCAAGCGAGAACGGTGTTTATTTTTTGTTTGTTTTAAGTAGGAAAATGCTGACTCACATAAATATGTTGAACCAAAACACGAATGAAGTTGTTCAACACATTTCTTCAAGTTTGTATATTTTTCGTTGGAAACCAATGCCCAGAAGTCTTGACCTGATGATGACCTTGCTTTTAGAAATATGTCGCAGCGCAGAGTAATAATTTCGTTTTGTAACATCATGTGCTCCATTTGAAATATATCTGCGAATTTTGTAGCCAATTCATAGATATCACTATGATCAATGGAATCATTAAACGGATAACTGATGAATTGAACCAATTTCTCAAGTTTTTTGAAATCACTAAAGCGAATTTCGAAGTCTGCTATCACTGCCCTAATTTCTGTCGTGTACATCTCAGAAATGAAATTGTAGGTAGGATGTTTTTCCATATGATCCTTGATGTTTATAAATTGTTCAAATTTTTTCTTCTCTATGTCAACTATCATAGACGCTGTTTGACTTTGAAATGCTGCAATAGAACTCATCATTTCTGTTAATGTTTTATTCTTGCCTTGTAGTTGTAGATTTAATGTACTCAGTTTTCCAGTAAAATCGGCCAAGAAAGCTAAATCACATTGCCAGTCTAAATCACGCAATTGCCGATAATCATCACCCCTTTCTTCAAGAAATTTTATTATTTCGTCCAATAGATCTCGAAATCTTTGCAAAAACTTGCTTCGACTCAACCACCTTACATCCGTGTGCAATGTTAATTCTGGTTCCTTCTCATCTAATTGCTGTTTAAAGAGCCGCCTTTGGAGGGCTTTTCCTTTTATGGAATTTACAATTTTGAAAGAAATATCCATCACATGTTTCGTGTTTAATCTCTTACTAGCCAGTACTTGTTGATGAATTATGCAGTGGTAACTAATGAAGTCTGGAAAATCTTCGTCTTTGTGACAAAGACTAATAAAACCATTATGAATACCTATCATTGCAGGAGCTCCATCAGTTGTCATTGATATTAGTTTATACAAGGGTAGCTTAATCTGGCAAATATATGCTTTGAATTCCGTGAATATATCAAGGCCACGAGTTTTTCCTTTTAAGGAAATCATACTTAGCAGTTCTTCTTTGGTCGAGAAATCTTCGAAAACCATCCGAATAAAAACAAGTAATTGTGCAGTATCAGTGATATCTGTTGACTCGTCAAATTGAAGCGAAAAAGCAACGCAGCGGATGATATCTTTTTGTAGTTGTTCATTTAAATTTTTACTTATTGTTTCTATACGGCGCATCACAGTATTTCGAAACAGCTGTAAACCATGAACCGCTTTTTTAATTTCGTTTTTATTTTTGAAATTTACGAACAACGAATCTGACACTTCTTCGAAGATTTCCTTGATATATTCCCCATCGGAAAAAGGTTTGCACTTTTGTGCAATTATGTAGCTTACTCGGAAAGAAGATTCAGTTGCAGCTTTACTTTGCTCAATAGGCCCAGAAAACATGCTTCCTTGGACTTTAAATTGCGATTTCAATGCTTGTAATTTGCTCTTTCTTATTTCACTGTTAGGTGGAAAGTCAGTCTGATATTTACTATGCATTGTGTTAAAATGTCGCTCTAAATTTCCTTTTTTGGATATTGCCAGGGATGTATTGCATATTAAGCAGCAACAGTTTTCTTTCACCATAGTAAAGAAGTAGTCCAATTCCCATTCTGGGTGAAAGTGATAAGTTTTTGATTTCTTTGGAGCACATTTATCAATAATCTGCAAAAAAATATAATAAAAATATTAAGAACATAATTCGTATAATAACAAAAGTAGAAATATCCAATTTAGATAATTCGTTTGATCCACCGAGTACCTACTTAAACTAGGTAAAAATTGTTTTAATACACTTCAAAAAATTAAGCAGCATGCACTATTAACACATAGTTTGATGTAGGGTAGAACCGGGTAATACCGGTCAGAAGGTATTACCGGTCATCGCAAAATCTCCCATACTACTACGTTCCGCACACGCACACATACACAGCGCGTCGCATGATGTAGCCGAGCGCGAACGCCCCGGCCCCCGCTTCATTCCAAGCCGCCATTTGCAATGAACGCACGTCACTTGTTTTCGCGCCCAGTTGAAGTAATTTTTCGGGTTAAAACAATAAGAGGTGAGTATTTATTGTTTCACATTTCTAACATTGTTACTGGTGATTATTGTAGCATAAATGCTAAGCATTCAAAGTAATATTCTTTTTTGAACTAATCTCGACGAGTTTTTAACCTAGAATTTTATTTACGGAAATGTTTCTAGTCGGGCAATGCCGGTCGCGCTGACCGGTATTACCCGCATGTAAAATAAGTAAAAAATATTGTTATTTATGTTTGTTTATTATTAAAGAATGCCTAAAAGAAGAAGCCAACCAGTTTCAAAGGCGTCATGGAGCCAAGATCAACTACGCAGAGGGTTCAACCTGGTGGCGGATGGAAAACCTATTCGAGAAGCAGCGCGATCTTGTGGTGTACCGTTTTCTACGCTTCAAGAAAGGATAAAGAACAAGAACAGTAATAAACCACAACTGGGACGAAACACTGTCTTCACGAGGGAGCAAGAAAACGAAATGGCTACGCAGGTTAAGTTCCTTGGTAAAATATTTTACGGGTGCACTTCGCTTCAAATTAGGAAAATGGCATACGAATATGCTGTAAAAAATAACATTAAGCATAATTTTAATGACACTTTTGAACTTGCTGGCAAGGATTGGCTCAAAGGATTTATAAAAAGAAATCACTTATCTATCAGGAAAGCTCAAGGTATGAGTCTGAATAGAGCAACTGCTTTTAACAAAAACGAAGTTGGTATGTTTTTCAAACTTCTTACAGAGCTAATGGATAAATACAAGTTTCTGCCAAGAAACATATGGAACGTAGACGAAACTGGGATTTCCGCAGTGCAAGACCCCGGAAAAATTGTGGCAGAGAAAGGACAGAAACGTGTAGGTTCTATTACTAGCGGAGAGAGAGGAAAGACTGTGACAGCTGTGTGTGCTGTAAATGCTACCGGAGTCTACGTCCCACCAATGCTAATTTATCCACGACAGAGACATTCATCTGCTTTAGAAACAGACGGCCCTCGAGGGGCAGTCTATCGGTGCTCGAAAAATGGCTGGATTAATGAAGATCTCTTTGTAGATTGGCTTAAGCATTTTGCAGAATTCACCAAGCCTTCAGAAAACGAGCCCATATTGCTGGTCCTGGACAACCATGCAAGCCACATTTCTTTGAGAGCTTATGAATTTTGCAAAGGCAACAACATAGTGATGTTATCATTACCACCACATGGCTCGCATAGAATACAACCCCTAGATGTTTCCGTCTATGGTCCATTGAAAGCAGCCTATAAACAAGAATGTAATCTTTTTATAAAGAATCAATTGGGAAAAAAGATAACACAAAATGACCTCGCTTCACTGTTCAGAAAAGCTTTTCAAAAAATAGCAACCATTCCAAAAGCTGAAGCAGGTTTTGCTGCTACAGGAATATATCCTTTAAACCCCGACGTATTTACAGACGAAGATTTTGTGGCTGCTGAAATTTTAAATAGTAACGAAGTTGTAGTTTCGACAGAAGAAGTAAGAGACCGGGATAACAAGACACCAGAAGCCCAAATCATATTAGATGAATCAATAACACATGACCCACCAACTCATTCTCAGACCATTTTATCTAAATCACCATCTCTTATTGATGTAATTGAACCAGTCTCAACAAATAATACACCAATAATTTCCGCATTTGAGCAGCCGAGCAATATTTATACAAACCCCATTCCTTCTACCTCAGGAAGTGGTAATACTATCACAGTTAGGGATCTTCTGCCACTGCCAAGTAAGTCGATGGAAAAGACAAAAAATATACTATCTCGCAAGCAGCATGCATCAGTCCTGACAGGAACTCCTAACAAACAAGCATTGATTGAGAAAGAAAACAGAAAAATTTTAAAAGAGAAAAAACTTAAAATAAAACCTGAAAAAAAGACAATTAAAAGAAAAGGAAAATCGATCGAAGTGAAAAAGGCTAAAAGAAGAGTGCTTCAAGACAAAAACAAGCGTAATGATAGTACATCGGACTCGGAAATAGAAATGACAGACTTACGTGAAGATGAAGACACTGATGCTGATGATGATTATGAAAATAAATGTATCATTTGCGATGATTATGGGCAAAATAACGAGCTGTGGTATAGATGTGTACTGTGTGGCCTCTGGGCACATGCTGAATGCTCTGGTTGTGACTCTCCAGAGGGTTATATCTGTGACTTATGCCATAACAAACCTTGACCGGTATTATCAACCGACTGACTGGTTTTACCCTCCGTGGTGTCGAATACCAGTCAAAGTAGTTTTTTTTTTAAGACTAATTATGCCAAAATTGTTTCAGTTATTGATCTCAATTAATGTGATTTAGTTAGAAGATTACCTAAAGTTTTGTTATCGATAAGATTAATAAAGGAATATTGATTATTATTTGATTTGTGATTATTTCTCCTTAAGCGACCGGTAATACCCATTCTTACCCTAATATGGGCGCGAAAACTTTGTAAAGCGCTTCGGAGGTCAATGACATAAGCGCGGTACGTAGGTATTACTCGGTGCTCGGCAACGATCGGCTTTATTAGTTGTAATTGCTTATTTTTAATGTAAATTTCGTGATTCTTGTAGTATAGGTAGGAATATTGAGAGGTCAGTTTTCAATAGTAACAATATCAAAAATATAAACTTACTTTTTTTGATGAACCTTCAGAATCATTTATTTCCTCTTTTGATGTTCCTTCAGCGTTTCTTTTCAACCACCTATCCATAACGTACGTAAAAAATTATGAGGCTTATACAGAGTCTAATCGTGATTTACACCGGTAATCGTCGAAACGTCGTAACTCCAGTACCTAGTCTCTGTCGTCAACTGTCAACTGACTGAATGAGACGTAACCACGGGACGGATTGACACACGCCCCTCCCCCGCATCCCACACGCTTCCCGCTTATTGGTAATACTAACTAACATAGGTAGTGGTTCCTTTGAAAGTTATTGGGTAGCAATTTTATTACTTCGTGTGAGCAAGTGAGATCTAAGATATATGAGATAATCTCGCTTGCTCACACTCGCTTGTTCTAGTTACTAGCGTTACTTGGATTCCGAAGTTTATCAAGGATTTTTTGTCTATTTTTAGTGTTACTGACAATTTTTAATGTTTCAAGGTGCCATTTGAACTAAGTAACTGACTGACTAACTAACTAACTGATATCTAAAAATTACAATACCCGTGTCTTCAAGGAAATCAGCAAGAAATATTAAACAAGAGGGAGCAAAATAAAACATTCAATAATTAAAATTAGTAAATTTTATTGAAACAGTTTACCTATAGTTTTATTTACATATTGATGATTATATCAAGCTATACATATATAGTATATTACACTAATTGTATCATCCACTTATCTCCTGTTATTAAGGTTACAGCTTAATTATTCGTTTCATAAAAAAAGATATTGAAGCTGTCCTTAAAATACTATGTAAGTAATTAGTACTTTTGATATAAATTGGCAGAACCTTTCACGCACTATATGGACTCGATGCACAGGGCAGTTGTCTTGCACAAATGATATTGTTGGCATATCATCAATCGGATAAATACACCGCACAGTTGGTAACATGGTTTCTTGCAGCACTTGCACATAATGAGCAGCTGTAGCGCGTCCTGCTATCCACACCTGTTCCCCAGGTCCAGCAGCACTCATCCAGCCCCACATATTTACAGATATGCGTCCAGACTCCATATTTGGCACAATATTTTTTTCTTCATACCGAGTTGCATTTCTTCGCCATAAATGAAGCCTACCGTGTTGTGATGAGATAAACAAACTTTTCATCCGTAAATATCGCTTTTTTCTAGTCAAAATCCAAATACTGCCGAGCAAATTCTAAACGTTTTTGCTTATTTATTTCGGATAAATACGGGTTTCTTGCTGGCTGTCTGTGGTGTAGTCCCAAACGGTGCAAACTCGACGAACAGTAACCACTGATGTGTCGAACTGTTCCGCAAATATTCTGGTCGGTATGAAGCCATTATTTTCGTACTGTTGGATCTCCGCTGTGTGGCGTGTCGCTGTGTTGATAAGCGGACGACTTTTTTTTTTTTTTCACTACCCTTTTCTTGATGGCGCGTTACCCAACGCTTCACCGCTTGTTGTTTATTGTGTTATTTGTGTGAATGTGTGAGTGAAAGCAGCGGTGCAAGCTATAAAGTTTTGCGAACTATGACTGCAATTATGAACGCGACCGTACGTGCATCTCCTTTCAAACAACCGGCCACTCGAGACAGACATTCATAATCATCCCAACCGTTCGAGAGGCTAGCTCTCTCAACCTCCTTACCCCAATCATCTACGTCATGTATAGATGGATCGAAACTTGACACAAAATAATTTTTCGTATTTAATTTTTAAATTCCTGATCGCGTCTATGATATCATGAGTGATGCTGAAAGTGGTAGCTAAACTCTCGACCGGCTCAGGCTCCGCAGATACGACACCAATATTACGAACGGGTAAATATGTAAGCGGTTCGTCGGTACCCGCACAGTCAGACATTTCGCTATTATTACGCACGTTCGAAGGCATAAGACGCGGATTAGACGCACTTGCGACGTTATTCCGTAAAATAGAACGCGTGGACGCATTGGGCATTGCGTCGGAATCGGAACGTACACTGGCGCGCACCAACGTGCTCGGACCCGCATGTCCCAACGAATTGATTTCACTATTGACGTTACGAGAAGCCGTTTCACCAACGCCGTTTTTCTAATGCCTACTCGTGACAAAATTGAATTTAATGTCGCGTACAGCATATCGAAACGTGGACTAGGCGTACGTGAACGTGCCCGTGAACGGTCGCGCGAATAGTCCCTACGCCGGTCCCGTGAACGATCCCTATGACGATCTCGCGAACGGTCTCGCGAAGTCGTTGATAGCATAGTCGATCACGCGATCGACCACGCTTTTTATCGCGTCGTCGTGTCTTGCCTTTCGAGCATCGTTCATGACCCGACATGATGGTACACAGAAAAAAATATGAAAACAAATAAAAATTTGGCTAGTCCCGCCGACACCCGTCCCGCGCAGGCTTGGTTCAATATCCTGATGTCCTCTTCATCAGGGAGGTTTCCTTTTTCTTCGGCGTCGCGCAGCCGGAAGAGGAGCGCCATCCAGCTTTGGGCCGCCGCGCTAAGGAGGCCGCATTGGATAATGCTGTGGAGCGTATTGTAATCACGCTCCACACCTGCCTTAGGCAACAGCACATCGTCGCGAGGGCGCCGCCTCAGCCCGAGCTTGCTCGCCGCCCAAAAGGCGAGAGCATGGTCGTCGGACGATTCCTCCGGTGTCCGGTAATTGTCGTCCTGCGGTGATTCTGGACGGCTGGTTGCAGACTCGATGGTGGTGGCGGGGTGAGGAGAGGGGCGGCGCGAGCGCGCACCCTCTTCAGTTGATGGTTGGGGCTCCATTTCGGAGCCCAAAGTCGCGCGGGCGGGGAGTTGCCGTGCGCAGCCCGTCGGGCCGCGGGGCAAGCAGCCCCCCTCCCCCCTTCCCCGGTGAGACCCGCTGGTGGGAGGCCGGGTAGTGGGGG
This sequence comes from Amyelois transitella, assembly GCF_032362555.1. Taxonomy (NCBI): domain Eukaryota; kingdom Metazoa; phylum Arthropoda; class Insecta; order Lepidoptera; family Pyralidae; genus Amyelois; species Amyelois transitella. The sequence goes on from NC_083536.1 coordinate 7,122,242, forward strand.
AAAGAGAAAACTCGCCTTCGCGGTCCGGGATATTCTTGATTTGCGCGCGGCTATCCCCGCCTACGCCTGTAGATTGGCGCAGGGGACTTGTCATCCACAACTTTTAAGAAAAAGTCGGACGACACAACACAAGTTCGCAAATTTCTTCTTCGGGCTTGTACGCAGAACACTAGTAGTCGCTGTGGCAACTGGCACGATCCTGAAAACGAACAACCGTCGTGCGTCCGTTATATAGGGCTGCCACTACCCCATAATTTTAATAAGCGGCTATGCTAATAATACATTATTTAGTCTTTTTTTTTTCTTACTTTTATAGTAAATAAGTCTTTAAGGTCTAGCTTTTTTGCAACTTTTTTTGATACCAGGTGATATTCAATTTTGATTCAATTTAGACCTTATTTTCATTTTAATTACAGAAAAACAAAGTTTGTATAGCAAGCAAAACCAATCGTAAAATTTGTTAAGTGCATTGTTAGGCATCAGTTTCATTGTAAGTTTCTTGGTATGAAATGCTTGCCAAATAGTTTTTAACTTTTTAATATTTTCATCCGAATAACATCTTTGAAAAACAAAGGTTAATTTTGGCGGAATGTTTGATTTAACTGCTAATTCTATTAATTGTGCTGTGTTGTTATCAGATAAACAAAGAGGTAAGATAGACCCTGACGCATTTTGAATATTGCTTACGTGTAGTATCTATGCTTCTACTGGACCGTATGATTTGGAATCAAAATAAAAGAATGCGTACTGCGTGCTGATGTATATTCGGAAGAAGGAAGAAAGTAAATTGTAAATGTCAGATTTTACAAATATATAACGCCATCTAGTTATTGCCTTGGGTACTAAATGCTGCCCACTAAAATAGCACATCGAGGTGCTTTTTAGTGTTATTCATTGATTAAAATAGATGGCACGCAACATCCTCCGCGCCCAAGTACAGAAGGCAGCACTGTTGCCAACTGCACCAGTCTACCATTTCATGCCAGCACAGCAATAAATTGTAGAGCAACACAGCTCCATAGCCCCTAGGAGACTATGGCTCTGTATGCAGCATGTAAATATCTGGTATTTACTTAAATAGGTAAGTTAAGTTTAGAAAAATAGGATAAATATAATAAATTAAAAAGGGTATGTACCAGATATCTAGCTGCATGTAAAGAATTACAACATCAACAATAGTTTTTTTATTAATAATAATAAGGCGTTGGGACGTGACGACCCCATCGCCCCCTGGGTCACCTTCCCAGTGCAATCAGTCTCCGCAGGGCAGCTTGTGGCGAGCTGTTGGGGAGTAGCGACCCCACGGACCTGAGTGCTCCCAGGGGAGGCCCCTGTTCCTCGCCTCCGATCTTCCTTCGCCAAGGTCGGAGTGGAAACCGGTGAGGGACAGGACCCCTACCTCTGGCTTGCCTTAACCGGCCGGTCAGAGTGGAGTCGCGAGAGCTATACGCTCGAAGGATGGAAGTGTAAAATGTCATAACGCCGGGGGTGCCTGAGAAGGTAAATATTTAGTCATTTTATATGTCACTAACACCTTGACATCACCCTTCCCAAACTAACGGTCCCAACCCTCTAGAAGTGAAATGGAAAATAATAAACGAAGGTATAATTTACGGCCGCTTCCCGGGGGTCGCCGGGGCGTATCTGGAGCCAATGCTGGATACCACAGCATGCGAACCATCGGCGACGCGGACTCCCGTCGAACAATTGACTACCCACCCCACGCCGATGTTGCCCCTTTGTTGCCAATCATGGTGACTGATTTGAGGGGCCCATTTAGTGAGTGGCGAGTCACCACCTGCCACATAGTAGTCACGTATTCATGATTATGGCAGGTGTCCGAACTTCTCCAGCAATAGCCCAGTTTAGGTCCATCCAAACGTCAACTCCATAACTCATCATCCTTTTCCTTAATTTGTAATAGCTCCACCTCCTGCCGAGACCTGTTCATGGACATATCATCTATTGATATGGCCGGGAACGGGTTTTGGCAGAACAACATAACATCAACTTCTCCAAAGGGCCTCTACGTGTTGGATTTATATCCCCACGCAAGCCTCTCAAAAATCCGGGGTGTATAGACCCGTGAAATCCAAGCGGAGAAACATAATAATAATAAGACCCCTGGCGAATCTATTGATCGACAACAGTTTCATTATCTGGGGGCCGCATGTGTTGGTCCAATGATATCAACGAAGCTATAATTCGAATATATTTTGAAGTTACTGATATAGAGACAAATATGACAGCTTACAGGACGAAACTACATACTAAATTTATAGAAGAATATCCAAACCTTGCAAATATTTTCGAACAAAGAATATCAGATCAGAGACGAGTTATAATTAATAATAAAATGATACCAGAATCTAGAATACAACATATAAGAAAAGAAGTGGAAAAAGACATTTTAGCACAAAGAAATCAAAATAATACAAATTTTGATGTAAATGAACTGTCACAAATTAGTCTGAACATCGATGAACCTAGAAAACTCGACCTAACACCAGTAGCAATAAATTATGTACGATCGCGTTCATATCTGCAATCATAGTTTTAAAATTCTTACGGGTTTAAATAGCGTGCACTGTGGTTCCACTAGATACACACACACATGCATATTTAAAAAGAATAAATATTCCTTCAAATGAATACGGTCTTCAATACCAATGATTACTAAGGAAAACAGTTTATTATTCTATGACATATAACATAACTAAACAGAAAGAGACGGTAATCAACGATGGCCGAACTGGCCCCGATAATTGTCGATCGAGATATCGTCGTCTCTCATTATTTGCATAAGATTTGCCTATAGAGGGAAGCCTGCGACTGCAAGACTTATGTCATTTCAATAAGGTTGAAAGTTTGTCTGCACACGACCCTAACATAGGTAGTGGTTCCTTTGAAAGTTATTGGGTAGCAATTTTATTACTTCGTGTGAGCAAGTGAGATCTAAGATATATTAAATAATCTTGCTTGCTCACACTCGCTTGTTCCTAGTTACTAGCGTTACTTGGATTCTGAAGTTATTCAAGGATTTGTTTTTTATTTTTTTACTGACAATTTTTAATGTTTCAAGGTGCCATTTGAACTGAGTAACTGACTGACTAACTAACTAACTGATATCTAAGAATTACAATAGTCGTGTCTTCAAACACGGAAATCAGCAAGAAATATTCAAGAAGAGGGAGCAAAATAAAACATTCAATAATTAAAATTAGTAAATTTTATTGAAACTGTTTACCTATAGTTTAATTACATATTGATGATTATATAAAGCTATACATATTTAGTATATTACACTAATTGTATTATCCACTTATCTCCTGTTATTAAGGTTACAGCTTAATTATTCGTTTTCATAAAGAAAAGATATTGAAGCTGTCCTTAAAATACTATCCAAGTAATTAGTACTTTTAATATAAATTGGCAAAACCTTTCACGCACTAAGTATATGGACTCGATGCACAGGGCAGTTATCTTGCACAAATTATATTGTTGGCATATCATCAATCGGATAAATACACCGCACAGTTGGTAACATGGTTTCTTGCAGCACTTGCACATAATGAGCAGCTGTAGCGCGTCCTGCTATCCACACCTGTTCCCCAGGTCCAGCAGCACTCATCCAGCCCCACATATTTACAGATATGCGTCCAGACTCCATATTTGGCACAATATTTTTTTCTTCATACCGAGTTGCATTTCTTCGCCATAAATGAAGCCTACCGTGTTGTGATGAGATAAACAAACGTTTCTTGCTGGCTGTCTGTGGTGTAGTCCCTCACGGTGCAAACTCGACGAACAGTAACCACTGATGTGTCGAACTGTTCCGCAAATATTCTGGTCGGTATGAAGCCATTATTTTCGTACTGTTGGATCTCCGCTGTGTGGCGTGTCGCTGTGTTGATTAGCGGACGACGGCCGCTGCGCGGTCGACTTTTTACACTACCCTCTTCTTGATGGCGCGTTACCCAACGTTTCACCGCTTGTTGTTTATTGTGTTATTTGTGTGAATGTGTGAGTGATAGCAGCGGTGCAAGCTATAAAGTTTTGCGAACTATGACTGCAATTATGAACGCGACCGTACCTACACAAAATAATATCCCAAATTTAGTAGAAGCTGCATTTCAAGAAATTATAAATACCCGCTTTGAAGAAACAAAAGATTTATTTATGGGTACAGACCCAACTTTAAGACCATTTATTCCTAAGCAAAAATCATCAAAAAAACTAGCAAATATAGTAAACCATATTAACAAAAATATCCTACCCAAATATTTAAATATAGATATGGATTTTATACAACTACAAACATTAGTTTATATAGCAGCATATACCACAGCAATCTGTAATGGATCAAAGATCAACAACCATACTATGATAATAAGAGAAAAAACCAAACCATCATGGCAGAAGAGATTGGAAAGAAAAATAGAAAATCTAAGATCAGACATTGGTAGATTAATCCAATATATAAACGGAAATCGAAACAGATCTGTAGCGGGAGCGATGATTCGGCTCGACCGCCACTAAAGGGAAGATCTTCCGCCAGGCTAGGTGTTATGCCTGGGGAACCGCGGCTCCGACGATGTTTTTTTTTTTTTTTTTTTTTATGTAATTATTCGTTGTTGCCTGAAGGGCTTAACAACTTAACCGGACTTTTTGTGGCGGGGCCTGAAGGGCCTCCTGCCGACGCAGTGGCTGCTCAAAGGGTTCCCAAAGTGGGACGGACCTCGGCTTTGGCGCCACCCGTGTAGGTTGAACCTAGTGTTCAACTGCCATAAGGGCTGACTAAGTGGCGGATCCACCGGGTGCCGCCGTGGGGCGGTACCTAGTGAACCGGCCACTAGTCCGACTTCTCCGCGTTCGCCGGCGAACGCGGTGTATATACGCGACTATGTCGGCACGGTGCCTCTGTTGGGAAGGTAAGGGGTCTGAGGGGGGGACGGCGGCCGTAATTGGGTCGTCCGGATCGGAGAGGATATCCCTAGGTCTTCTGTACCTTGCGTTGGGTGCGGGGGCATAATTGGCAGCTTGCACTACTGTGTTGATGGGTGATCGGGACACAAGTAAAACAAGTACGAGCTGTGTTGTAACTAACTTTTATTTGATTATAAGGGAACTTATATACTAGTAATACACGTCACCCTCCTAAGTGGGTGGTTGGATGTTTACATTTAATAATAAAATAAAATATTAATTCAAATAGCGGTGCCTCAAAAGAGTACCTAACATTCCGATGTACGGATCTTAAATATAAACAATAATGTTTTATCAACTATGCCTTATAAGGACTTGCATGCATTCCAAACTATGACATCATAATATAACCAATGTCTTTAATATTTAATTTATTATATCTTAAGTGATACCTATACTACATCTCCACCGATTACAAAAAAAAATATATGTATGTATATATATATATTTTTTATTATCATTATTTTTTTTTCTTTTTAACTAGTACAATTAGTATCGGGTATATATCTCTTAGTACGATTCTTATGAACTACATCTATCTTGCCATTTTTTATTATCTCTACATTTGGACTTAACTCTCTCACAACTTTATATGGACCTGAAAATATGCTAGTAAACTTATTTCTATTTTCATTTCTTATAAGTATGTCATCATTTGGTTTATATACTGTTGGCTTAATATACTTATCATACTTTTCTTTTCTTACAATTTTAGACTTAATTAAATTTTCCCTAGCATCTCTTTGAGATATTTGAAGCCTATAACGAAGTTCCATTGGATAATTTTCATGATTATACAGAGGTTCAATCTGAGATGTTAAATTACTAGGTAGGTTACACTTTTTACCAAATACTAATTCAAATGGTGTAAATTTTGTCTCAGTATGAACTGAAGTATTGTAAGCGAAGCACCAAAATGGTAGCCACTTACTCCAATGTTCTGGATTATTATCAGTTTGTATTCGAAGATAAGCGCCAAGACTTTTATGGGTGTTTTCTAATGCCCCAATACTTTGATGATGATATGCTGTAGATGTATTCTTTTTTATTTGTAACAATTTGCATACTTCTTGAAAAATAGTTGAAGTGAATTCGGAACCCCTGTCGGTTGTTATCATTTCTGGAACACCATAACGTAGTATAAAATTACTTACTAGAGTTTCAGCGATTTCTTTTGAACCTTTCGTCACTAATGGGTAGGCTTCAATATATTTCGTTAAGTCGCATTGAAGGGTTAAAATGTAAGAAAAGTTCTTTGTATCTGTGTCTAAGGGTCCAACAACATCTAAGAAAATTTTCTGGAATGCAGTGCTGGCTGTGGTTGTGATAGTCATAGGTTCCTTAGTATACAAAGAAAACTTTTCTTTTTGACATTTAGAACATTTTTTCACAAAATTTTTAATATCGTCTTCTAGTCCTATCCAAAAATAACGTCTTTTTATATTGTTATACATTCTTTTAATCCCTGCGTGACCGCTAGTGGGTAGTAAATGGAAATCATTTAATATTACCTTCTTATCGTCTTTATTTTCTACTCTTGATACATTTTTTAGTATACATAACTGTGGACTAGTCCAATTAACATCGTTTTTTATTTTATTAGCTAGCTTTTCTACTATCATTTTATTGTTATTATCTTTAATAACAGTTATTTGATTTATTTTCCATTTTTCACATGCTATACCAAGTTCCTTCACAAGGGTATCTCGTACCTTTTGTTCTGAGGAAAGTGGTTTAATATAAAGAGTATTTTGATTTTTAACGTATGTAAAATTTCCTAGTTCTTGAATATCATAGTTTTTACTGCGCATTAATGCTTTTATTTTTCTGAGCTCAGTAACGTTTAGAAAACGTAATTCGACACATCCATTTATTTTGGAGTTAATATCTACAACTTTCGGGTGATCAGTCCTACAGTTGTTCTCCTGATTCATATTTTGGCTCGATTGTTTTGCCATTCTATTTCTCATTGCTCTCGTCATGACATTTATACATTCATTCATTTCTTTTAAATCTTTAACAGTGATTTTCGTACGTGATAAAGCATCTGCCACTATGTTTTCTTTTCCTTTTATGTACTCTACAGTGAAATCATATTCTTCTAAAAGAAGTCTAAACTTTGTTAAACGACTAGAGGGATCTTTCATGTTAAAAAGATAAATTAAAGGTTTATGATCTGTTTTTATTTTAAAATGTGTACCATATAAATATGGTCTGAAATATTTGATTGCCCATACTATAGCAAGAAGTTCTTTTTCTATGGTAGCATAATTTAGTTCAGATTTATTTAAATTTCGGCTTGCAAAAGCTATTGGGCGATCGTCATTATTTGAAAGAACCGCACCTATAGCATATCCTGATGCATCTGTTTGTAAAATAAATTCGTTGTTTTCACTGAAATTTGGATATTGCAATACCGGCGGGGAACTTATTGCTTTCTTTAAACTACAAAAAGCATTTTGGCAATTCTTGTCCCAATGAAATTTAATATTTTTTTTACTTAACTGGGTTAATGGGTAAGCCTTTTCTGCGAACTTGGGTATAAATTTCCTGTAATAATTTGCCAAAGCAACAAAACTTTTTACCTCTTTTTCGTTGTTTGGTGTTGGGTAATTACGAATCGCTTCTATTTTGCCTGGATCTGGTAAAATTCCTTCAGCTGTTACTACATGACCTAAGTATAGTAGTTCCTTCTTTAGGAACTCGCATTTTACTGGATTTAATTTCAAGTTAACTTTTCTTAATCTTTCAAGAACACTTATTAAATTACTATTATGATTTTCTAAATTTCGGCCGAAAACCACTATATCATCTAAATACACGAAGCATTTTTCGTACGTTAAACCTGACATAGCTAATGTTATCATTCTGCTAAATGCACCTGGGCTAATTTTTAGACCCATAGGTAATCGAGTCATTTGATACTGGCCTGAGCAAAACGCTGTAAATTTTCTTGATTCTTTTTCGAGTTCCTGTTGGTAATAACCAGAAAAAAGATCTAAATGACTGAAATAAATAGAACCAGATAAGGAATCTAATATTTCGGTTATGTTAGGCAGAGGGAATTTATCATCCTGGATCCTGTCATTAAGTTTTCTGTAATCAATAACAAGGCGCCATTTCTTTTCGCCCGATGGATCAACTTTCTTTGGTACTAATAATACGGGACTAGACCATTCACTTCTTGTTGGTTCTATTATTCCATCCTTTAACATTTTATCTATTTGTTTATCTAATTCTTTTTTTTGTGTTTGTGGCAACCTATAATTTTTTGTATATACTGGATCAATATTTGGTTTTAATTGTATCGACTGTTTACATAATGTTGTGACGGTTAATTTATCATTTGGTAATTGAAAAACATCGGCGTATTTGGCACATATTTTATTTAATTCCTTTTTTTCTTCCGTATTTAAATGATTGAAATTCAACTGAGTAAACAACGTTTTAACTCTATCAGCATTAATTTCATTAGGTTTTTCGAATTTGCAATAATTGTAATCATCAAGGTCGTGTACTGTGGTATTTATTTTGTCTAATTTTATTTCTTTATTCGTAGTATTTAAAATTAAGATAGGTATTTTTCCATCAATAGGTTTGGCAATAGTGCTAGCGATAAATACTCCTTCATTTAATTCTTTAGCACAAACTACACAATCTTTATTTATGTTACATCTCACATATACAATAGATTCTGAACGTGGTGTTAATGTGTAACATGACTTATTCTTTAATTTTAACGTTATTAATTTGCGATTATTCAATGCAATCGAAATTGTATCTGTTTCATAATTAAGTATGGCTTTATTTTTGTATAAGAAATCATGTCCAAGAATGCCTGTTGTAATACATGGTAAGGAATTGAAAACATAAACCTTTTGAGTAATAACGTCATTCCCTAATTGTAATCGTAAATAAGTATATCCTATTGCTTTTATATTACCTCCAATTCCACAGATTTGTAAATCACTAAAATGCATTTTTATGTTATGTTTCTTAATATATTCATATTTAATTGCTGATATCGTGGCTCCTGAGTCAATCAACCAAGTGTTTAAGTTACCATTACAATATAACTCTATAGTCATTGAATTGCCGACTGTAAATATGTGATTATTATTCACGAAAAAACTCATCAAGTTGTAAATTCTCTTCACTATTTATATTACCTGATGTACTACTAAGCATGTTAATATTTCCCGTATTTTTATATGTATTTTGATGATTGCTCCTATTGTTTTGATATCTATTGATACCTCTATTAATACCTCTATTGTATCCACTTGAAGTATTTCTTCCCCGGAAACTTTTTGATGCGTTATAACCTCGTTGAAATTTCTGGTTATAGCGCATATTATTACTGTTATTTCGATTTGTAGTAGTATTGAATGTCTTATAATAATTTCCCCTGAAATTACCTCTCTGTTGATTATTGCCTACTGCATGACGATAGGTTCCTCTATGTGTGTTATTACGATAGAATAAACTTACACCTTCAGGTGCTCCTGGTGCAGTTGTTTCTTCATCTACTGCTGCCTGAATGGCATCTTTAAGGGAGTCAAAATTTCTAGCTGCGATTATGGTGCTAATCCTACGATTTCGCAACCCATCAGCAAATTTTTTAATTGCCATTTTCTCATTAATTGCTCTTAATGTTTTATAGTCATCGGAATTACCATTGGCTTGTGCAATTGTTAATTTAACGAAAAGTTCCGATAATTCTTGTCCAAATTCGGAAATAGATACACTATTTTGTCTTGCGTTATGTAATTTTGTTTGTACTGCGTTAGCACTTTTTTTGCAAGTAAATTACTCTTCATATCATTCAACAATGCGACAATAGTAGGATAGTCATTATTTAGTTTTAGTTTCGCGGATTGTGTTAACCTGCTTTTTAAAATAAATTGTATCAATTTTGATATACACTCCGGTTTAGTTAACATTGAGCTATAGTACTCAATATTATCAATTAATTGTTGAATAGCTTTTTCATCCTCTGTCATTACAGGTATTAATCCTAAAGCTGTTTTAATATTAAAAGTTTCCATGTCTTCTTGATTCTTTTCAGTAAATAAATTTTTAATGTTATCATATAAATCTATGTATATTGCACTTACTTTATTAATGTTTTTTACTACTTTTTCGTCAATAGTACCAGATTTTATAAGATCACTATAATTTTTAATTAATTCATTAAATTTTAAATAATTTTGTTCCACGTCTTTAATTTTTATCTCTAAATTCTGAGTTTTACGTCGTGCTGGTCCCAATTTAATTAAATACGTTCTAATATCTTTTAACCCTTCAATTAACTGTTCTATATCTGCCATAGATCTTACTCACTTTTATAAAGTAAATTGATGATACATAATATAAGAACATAATTAATGAATATAAAGGCTAGTTAATATACTTACAATTTATATCACCTAGAGTCCATAGGTGCACTTTTCACACGCACTTTAACACTTTTCACCACTCAGCATATGTGCTGTCTCTTTCCCACACGATTTTCCATATAAATAATAACTTTCCCTCGTAGATTACGGACATCTGGGCTATACCTTTAGTCCCATCTTCAAACTCTACGTCCAATAGTCTAGAAATATCCGCAAATATTTTTGCTGTCATATTCTCGGGACTCCACCGATAGTGACCTTTTTGTCCTTCCACATATGTTACTATCGCTGTGCGCCCTTCTTCCTTGGTAACGTTTGTGCCTTGACAAAAGAGATTATACGACTCACACAATATCTTTATTTCTTCTTCTACGGCCTTAATGTATCTTTCCATTTTAGTTTCTTACTTGTTGTTTAAATATTTCTCCCTGTGCACGTTTCTCAATTCTTTTGTTTAAACAGGTATTGATATAACGAATCAATACAAAAATGATAATTAGAAATCCAGCAACTACCACAATACAGAGGTATAAATTTATATTATTAAGTCCTTGGCTTAAATAATGTTGCTCAATTAAATTGTTTTTTCCCAATTGAGTATAAATCTCGGGAGGTGTGCTAGAGGCAGGCGGGACTGGAGCAGTTTGATGATTCCCCATCGTAAATTACATATCGAGATAGATTGGAATTTAGTCGTATACTATATTTGGAAGGTCCTCTCAGATTCGAGCTAAGTAACTGGACGCGCGCGCACTGGCAGGGTCGCCATGTGTTGATGGGTGATCGGGACACAAGTAAAACAAGTACGAGCTGTGTTGTAACTAACTTTTATTTGATTATAAGGGAACTTATATACTAGTAATACACGTCACCCTCCTAAGTGGGTGGTTGGATGTTTACATTTAATAATAAAATAAAATATTAATTCAAATAGCGGTGCCTCAAAAGAGTACCTAACATTCCGATGTACGGATCTTAAATATAAACAATAATGTTTTATCAACTATGCCTTATAAGGACTTGCATGCATTCCAAACTATGACATCATAATATAACCAATGTCTTTAATATTTAATTTATTATATCTTAAGTGATACCTATACTACACTACCAGTGGGTTCGGGTGGGAGGGCGCTCGCTCAAAGAAACGTTGGGACGTTTCTTTGAAGTAACGAATTATCGATGGGATTTCCAGTTCCCTGTGGAGATCACTCATTCTGGTGTACCGGGGGGCCCCGGTAGCCTTCCGGAGGAATCTATTTTGTATGCGTTGAAGCAATACAATGTTGGATTTTGCCGCGTGCGCAAAACACACGCTGGCAAAAGAGAGGACGGGGCGGATGCACAACTTGTATAATGTCAGTTTATTTCTAAACGACATTTTTGGGTTGACGATCATGGGGCTGAGCTTGTAGAGGTACAAGGCAGCTCTGTTTTTGACGCGTTTGATATGAGGACCAAACGTCATGCGACTGTCTAGGGTGACTCCTAAATATTTGGCTTGTTTGGCCCAGGGGATGGGCCTGCCATGAATCTGTAGGGTGCCAACGATCGGCGTTGAGCCTCCCCGGCGGGGTCTCGTGGTGATGTTGGGGTCCCTTGAAAAGTACACTGCTGTACTCTTCGTGGGGTTTACCTCGATCCTCCATAGACGGAACCACTCCTCCAGAGCCTTGATGGCCTGTTGGAGTCGTTTCACTATGGTGGTCGATTGTTTGTGGGAGGAGTAGAGAGCCGTATCGTCAGCGTAGAGCGCTACTTCCACATTCGGGGTTCGCGGAAAGTCGCTAGTGTATAGCGAGTATAGGGTCGGGGATAGCACGGATCCTTGCGGGACTCCGGCTCGGATGGGGCGGGGCGACGAGAGACAGCCCTCCAGACGGTAGCGGAACGAGCGGTTTGACAAAAAGTCTCGTAAGATGCGCACGAGAGAGGATGGCAGCCCCATGCGAACAAGTTTGAAAATCAAACCTTGGTGCCATACTTTGTCAAATGCCGTGGCCACGTCGAAGAAGACCGATCCCGTTTTCCAGCCCCTGTTTTTATTGTAGAGGATGTGCTCCGTGAGGCGGTGCACCTGTTGGACGCACGAGTGTTTGGCCCTAAAGCCAAATTGCTCGTCGGGGATGAGGCTTTTAGACTCTATGTAGTCCTTCAGCCGAGCGAGTATAATGCGCTCGAAGATCTTGCCCATGGTGTTGAGCAAGCTTATGGGACGATAGGAGGATGGATTAGCCGGGTCCTTACCCGGCTTGGGGATACCAATGACTGTTGCGCTTTTCCATGCGTTAGGAAAAGTGCAGTTTTCCAAAGCAGCATTGAAGATGCATACTAAGAGAATCAAGAGGGATTGGGGAAGGCGTTTGAGAACGTTATTAGAGATGCCGTCGGCTCCGGGGGCCTTTCGGGGTTTATAGGATTTTATGATTTCCTCGACTTCGTCGAGAGTGGTGGGGCGGAGGGAAATGTCCGGGAGGGGCTCGTCAGAGTTACACCCCTTTCACACGGCAGTCCAGTTTTTTACAGGATCCCGTTTTCTACAGGATCCCGTTTGATGGCGAATGTGTTTATATGCTAGCGTTCACACGAGCATCCCGCATGCGGGATCCTGCAAAAAACCGATCCGGTCGAATTGTGCCATTCGGTTTTGTCACTAGAAACTGGATCCGTAGTCCAGTAAAAAGCGGGATCCCGTTTAATCACACATATATTTCAATAGCAATCTTCACACGGCTTCCTGCATGCGGTTTTTTGCTGGACACTGTTTTTAGCGGGATAGTGGAGTGGTGGCAGCCCCCGCCCCGCGCCCGCCGCGTCACCCGCACATGTGTAGCGCTCGCGCATTGCTCTTTTGCGCGGCGCCGAGATTGCTGTGTTTCGTCGAAAAATGTCGCAAACAAATATTGATCCCGAACTTCTTATTACACTAATTGAAATTAGGCCTATATTATGGGATAAAACGCTGGAAAATTATAAAGATAACAACTTGCGAACTGCAGCATGGCGCGAAGTTTGCATTGTTTTGAGAGAAGACTTTCAAGAACTTGAGGAAAAAGAAAGACAAAGCTATGGTAAGTTTTTATATTTATTTCGTTTATCCTTGTATTGCTTCGTCTTGCCAAGGTACAGCTCCCACTTCAGAAACAAAATAATTTGTGAACTCTGTTCGTATTGTGTTAGCACAGCGTCCACCTCGTGTATTTGGCTCATTACGTACGTTTTCCAAAGATATCGTTGAATCGTTGCTGTCAATGTTCGCATATGAACTTTCATTATGCATGATATAGTTATGAAGCACGGCGCAAGTTTTAACTATCGAGATAGCTGTACTGGTGCTTACGTCCAATGGACGATGAAATATTCGCCATTTATTTGCCAATATTCCAAACGCGCACTCCACATAACGTCTGGCTCTTGTTAATCGATAGTTAAATATCCTTTTATTTTTATCTAAATGAGTTCCTCCATAGGGTCTCAACAGATTATAATGCAAACCAAATGCTTCATCACCCACTATCACAAATGGAACACGTGATTCCAAACCTGTAAAGAGAGGACGAGCTTCTGGTAAATCTAAACTGCCATCATTTAATCTTTTCCAGAAAGTAGATTCTTTGAATATAGAGGAGTCGCATTCTTTGCCATAAGAGCCTACGCTGATATAGGTGAATCTATAATTCGAATCCACTACCGCTAGCAATACAATGGAAAAAAAATTCTTGTAATTCATGTACATAGAACCGCTGTGACTTGGTTTCTTCATTCTTATGTGCTTCCCATCAACTGCACCAATGCAGTGAGGAAAGTTAGCTTTATTATAAAATGCGTCAGCAATTTGTTCCCACTCATATTTTGTGTCGGGCAATTTCATAAACTCCTGATGCAAATTATTCCATATGACGTTTGTTACTTCTACTATTATTGAGTTGATTGTTGAGACTCCCACTCGATATGCGTAATGCAAATCCATGTACGAACACCCAGATGCCAAGTACCTGCAAATTAAAAACATATATAGTGTTATTATAATAAAGTTAAACACATATTTAAAAAAATCACTATGTACGTTTTTTAAACATTGTGTTAAAAACGTCAGTTAAACTTTTTTGTAATAACCCTGTAATATTTTTTAACATTACGTACAACTAAATTTCCAGCAGAGGTATTCTGTTATTTTTTGGGATCGAACTCGCTTCGAATAGATAATGCTATTGGTCGAGCGAGAGAACTTTATTTATTTTTAAATACAAAATACAAATTTTCAACCAATATCGTTAGTTATTTGCATATATTTATAATTTATTATTATATATTAAAATGTTAATAATTATGAGATATTTTAATATATCACAATAAAATATAAATGTATTATTGAAATTTGAAAAAATAGCAGAATACCTAATACTGGAGCTGTTGAAGGTTCTTTCTCCGCCCTTATTTATAATTTATGTTTTCTTTTTCAGCTAAAATGGTCGTTAAAAAATGGAATCAGATAAGAGACAGCTGGAAGAGGAGTTTAAATGCGAAAAAGAAAATAAATAAATCTGGATCTGCTGCAGTTAATACCAAAAAATACTGTTATCACGACCAGTTGTTGTTTTTAAAAAAAAATATGGATCCGGCTGAAACACAAGACAGTGGCGGTAACAAAGCTGCAGATATTGAAGAGGGTGATACGGAAAATCCTATCCAAAATGAAGAAAGTGAAAATGAACCTATTATCGGAAGTCCAGGACAAGAAAATCCTGCAGGTGGTGCTAAACGACTTAAGAGAAGTGTACTACCAAGGCAGAGACTTTCTGTAATGGATCAAAAAATGGCGAGTTTCATTGATCACCAGATGAAAAGTCAGCCGAATACGCAGAATGAAGATCGTAACTTGTCATTTTTTAAAAGTTTACTTCCTACACTAGCTTCACTCAACGATGATCAAATATTACAATTTCAAGCAGGTGTTATAAGTTTGTTGCAAAATATAAAAAGCCGCAATTTTAACCAATGGTCCTCTCAACAACCATCTACTTTTAACAACTCTTATCAATCAGCAGGTTATTTCACACCGCATTACAGCGTTCAGTCATCGCCATCTGCACAATCAGTTGAATCGCAGAGCTCTGATTTTCCGGATTTCACTAATATTTAATTAATATTAACGATCATCTTGTGAAAATATCATACATACATAACTTATTGTGTTTGGTAATAAATATTAAACTTTAAATATGTATTTCATTCTTACCTTAAACATATTGCTAACTTTTCTTCAGGTGTGATGCTTTTTCTCATATTTGTATCATGTTTTTTTAAATCTTCATTCACCCTTTTTAAAAGATCGTCAAATGTGGTCATACTCATTCTAAAATAATTGAAAAATTTTGACTCATCTCTTCTCAAATCGCTCATAAGATTCCGAAAAATACCCAAATTCGAGCGTTGTGTCAGAATAGGATGAACCCAGAATCTTCTATTTCGCTGCCGACGCCGATAATACCAATAGAAAATTAGGAAAGTATTTACGTCCATTTCACCTGATAACCGGCGTAGGAATGGTAAAAAAACAGGATGCAACCGTGTTCATACGGCAGTCTAGTTTTGCGGAACCAGCTTTTTACTGAATCCTGCAAAACTGAACTGCCATGTGAACACAGCGTCCAGTTTAGCAGGATACCGTAAAAAGCCGATCCTGCAAAACTGGACTGCCGTGTGAAAGGGGCTTTAGCGGGAGTGAGTGTTTCCGCAACGTTGTTGACCTCTGCGAGATGGCCCGGGTCTACCGGCTCGAGACTAGGGGAACATTGCTGCTCCAGGTTGACTGCTAGGCATTCAGCCTTTTCCTCGTCTTCGAAGGCGATCGACCCGTCGGGTCTGTTGAGTGGGGGAGCTGGCTCGATTCTGTTTGAACGCAGAGTTCGGGTCAGATTCCAGAATGTGGTGTGGGATGGTTGGAACTGTGATAAGGTGTTATCCCATCGTTCGTTTCTCAGTTCTCGGATTTTCTCCCTCACTTGACGTTGAAGGGAGCGTAATTCGAGTCTGGCGTCCTCGGTGGGGTATGCGTCATAATGTCTCGTTGCCGCATTCTTACGTCTCAACAAATCGCGTACGTCATCGGGCAACTCCCATCGATGGGTGGGATCCATCGATGCGACTCGCCTGGTGCAGCCTTTTACAGCTGATTGTAGGTGATTTGTGAGGCGGAGAATAGCGTGGTCTGTCTCGTCAGGGGTGGTGATCCTATCGGGGATGTCATCTAGATCGGGAGACGGCCGGTCGAGAGCTGCAGAGAGCTTCTTCCAGTCGGTCACCGTTCTATGATGAACAGGTTGCCCGTTGTCAACTGGACCGAGTTGCAAGAGCACCGGGCGATGGTCAGATTCGAGTTCGGCTCCAGAGCCACCACCTCGAGGGCGATGTTCTTGATGAGGGCCATGTCGATCACACTCGGAGTGTGGGAGACTATGCGGGGATAGTGAGTAGGGGCTACGGGAGCGACAACTTCAAAGTCCAACTCGTCCATGAGACGTTGAAGGGCTAATCCATTGGAGCTATCCGTGGCAGAATTGAATAGGATGCTCTTACTGTTGAAATCGCCGGCTAGAATAGTGGCGTTTCCTAGATCGAATAGTGATTTAAGGTCACTTTCGAGAAGTCTCTTTGCGGGAGGGAGGTAGCAGGAGGCGATGTTGACCGACTGATGGCCGGTCATGCTCAACCTGAGTATGGAACATTCGATGTTCTCAAGAGTCGGGGGAGGGAGAGGGATGCAATGTAAGCATCTTTTGTAATAGATGAGAGTGCCGCCTTTAGGGCCGACTCTATCATTACGAATTACGTTGTAATTAGCAATTCGCGGGGAGCGATTTGCGGGTTTGAGGAAAGTTTCTTGCACCAAGAGAATGTCGACTTGATGGTCGACGAGGTACTTACTGACATCCTCTCTTTGTTCAGAGAGGCCATCAGCGTTGAAGAACGCCAAGGTCAGGGAGACTGGTTTAATTCTCCGATTCGAGCTACCCATTACGGTCGCTTGTTGAGGGTGGATTGGGGAATCTGATATTCCCCGATTTGGTCAAAAAAGGATTTATAGAGGAACATAACCTCCATCCGTTTGATGATGTCATTGCCGGCCGCAATGAGGGCGCGCCCAATAACGCCGATCATTTGCAGATCGGGAGCGCTTCTGAGCACGCCGAAGAAAGCGGCCGACGCGTCCTCGTCCGTGATGCCGTCACCGACCGCGCCATTGACGCGGGCGGTGGCGATTTCGCGGGGACGCTGGTCTGTCTGTCTCGTCTGAGAGGGGGGGAGGTTTTGCACCGCTTTTGGCGGTGATGATTCAAAACCTGGGGGGGGGGAAGTCAAAGCCGCAACAGGTGAGGCCTGAGGCGACGGAGCATGTTTTGGAGCCGTCCAGGGATTCCTAACCGCGGGGGGACGCAATTGGACGTTAGTCACGTCCGCATAAGTAGCGGGGCGGGAGGAGGGAGGGGTTGGGGCCGCAGGTGCAGCCCTCTGAGGGATTTGGGGAGGCTTGCCTTGCGGCTTGCCTTGGGGCTTTGGAGTTAAGCCTTTTTGCTGCCTTTTTGGTGCTTTCGGGCAGCCCCGCCAGTTGGCTGGGTGTCCCGATTCACCGCAAAGGACGCAAGCAGGCGGGTCGGAGGAGTCCCGAGTGCGTGGGCACTCTTTAGTGGAGTGGGAGTTTAGGCACTTTACGCACCTAGGCTTGGCGTGACAATGCCTCGCCGAATGGCCGTACAACTGGCAGTTGTGGCATTGGCCGACAACGCCGCGGCTGAGGGGTTTCTCGACGTTGATACCGCCGAGGCCAGCCACCTCTTTAATTTGGAACACCGCTTTCGCGGCCTTTGTCATTTCTAAAATGACTAGGACAAGGTTGAAAGGCTGCTTAGTGCCTTTGTTTGCTCGGTACATCCTATGTACCTCGAGGACGGGGAGATTTTGGGACTTTAGATCCTGGAGGATGAAGTCCTCCGAGATCTCGTATGGGACGTTACGGATAACGACGCGTAGGTGGCGTTCGTCCTCCAGGGCGTAAGTGTGGTATGCTATGTTCCGTTCCCTCAGAAATTTCTGAAGGGCACGGTGGTCTTGTTCAGTCGGGATCTTGATTCTGATCCCATGGCCGATGTTGGTGGCCGAAGTGAAACGGATGTTCCGTTCGTTACAGGCGGCCGACACCATCGTCCACTTGCTCTTATCTTGGAGGATAAGAGGAGGGGGGACTTTGGATCGGCTGCCGTTATCAGGTTTGGGCGCGGGATTGGGTTTAGAGGGCCTGGCCTCGCCCGAGGGCTTGGCGGCCTTGGTAGGCGGGAGAGCCTTGTCTTTTGACCGTTTTTGGCGTTTATTGCCAACGGTGATGAAGTCTTCATCGTCCGATGAAGAGGGAGAGGCGGGAGAGAGGGTGGTTGTCTCCATGTGGGTGTTCATGGAGTTACCGGCGGGGGTTTCCGGCTCCGAGGAGTCGGATTCCTCCATAGCAGTCTGGGACGGGGGGGATTTGGCTTCAGAGTCCTCCGAAGCCTGAGATTTGGCCTTCTTGGCCGAGGCGCCGATTAACTTCGGCAGGTAGGGACTAAGCCAAGGCTGTTTAAGCCTGGCGAACAAGCAGAACTTGTTGAAGTGGACGCTTGAGGACAGGTAGTCCGTTAGGACATCCCTGAACGTCTCCACAATATGCTCCGGGAGTTCGTCGGGGTCGGGGGGTTTCTCCATTTCGAGTAGGAGGGGGGGGAACGCGAGTTATACTTTGAATACGTACCGGAATGGGCCGCGCTGAAGCTGTTATCGCACTTCACTTTTTACACAGTCACAGTCACACCACTTAGGGTCCACAAAACACAAACCGCTTTATGATGGAATTCGAAATGTTTATCGACCGGGGCCGTAAATCACTGATGCTCACCGCGCTTCCAAGAACACACAGCGTTGACGGGATGGGCCGCACTGAAGATGTTATCGCTCGTTCGTTGCCTTAGAATACACCACACGTAGCTTGGCTGATACGGATGCCGAAATTGGTAAGGGTGCCGGGTGCCGAAATTGCCTTGTCTGACTGACGTCTGGTGGCCGAAACTCACTGACTCACTGATTCTCGTTAACTCGGAGAGGAGCTGTGAACTCGAACACGACTTGTCGACTGTGTGAGTCGCGATCACCGATTCTGGCCCGTTTTATACGAACACGTAGCATCGACTGGTAGTATACTACCCTCCGACGATGTTGTGTCGGAGGTTGTATATATAGCTCCAATCCGTGAAATCTCTGAAATCGCGATTTAGTTTCTTCTCTGCTATTGGTTGAGCGCGTCAATTACTTCGAGATGATTGACAGTTGTTGTGAGATTGGATGTTGTGACGAGTGGCGTAGAGATGTCGCCACAGTACTCCCCACCAAGACCGGAGGTTTGATGTCTTGATCTTGCTGTGTAATCTGTACTTCAGTTGTAGCTTGCAAGTGCCAGTTGTCTTCCAGTGCGTCGGAAGTTGCTCGAAGTCCTAGTGTGTCAGGAGTGAGCCGTTGCGTTGCTCGTAGTCTGCGGTGAGTCGAGACAGTAGTGAGCGAAGTCGACTTGTTGGCGCCGGTAGATATCGTGCAGAGCTGCCACGCTGGAGAGAGGAGCGGCCGTCGAAGAGATCCAGGCGTGGGCTGCGGTTGATGCGTCGGTCGCTGAAGTCGATGAGAGTGAGTTCGGGTGGAGACAGGACCAGGAAGCTCGGTGAGTCAGCTGCGATGGACCTGCTGCGATACCCAGTTGCTGGCTTGCTGTGAGACTGCTTGCAGAGTGAGAGGAGTGATGCTGAGGATTGGAGATGATGATGATGGAGAAGGTTGCTTCCAATCACGTCGGGGTCACCAATGTAGCGGGAGCGATGATTCGGCTCGACCGCCACCAAAGGGAAGATCTTCCGCCGCGGAACGGGAACGCCGGGAACCGCGGCTCCGACGATGTTATGTCGGAGGTTGTATATATAGCTCCAATCCGTGAAATCTCTGAAATCGTGATTTAGTTTCTTCTCTGCTATTGGTTGAGCGCGTCAATTACTTCGAGATGATTGACAGTTGCTGTGAGATATATATGTGAAGACGGCCTCTGTGGCTCAGCGGTAGTACGCTTGTCTGTGACACCGGAGGTCCCGGGTTCGAATCCCGGCCAGGGCATGATGAGAAAAGAACTTTTTCTGATTGGCCTGGGTCTTGGATGTTTATCTATATAAGTATTTATTATAAAATATAGTATCGTTGAGTTAGTATCTCGTAACACAAGTCTCGAACTTACTTCGAGGCTAACTCAATCAGTGTAATTTGTCCCGTATATATTTATTTATATTTATTTATATTGGATGTTGTGACGAGTGGCGTAGAGATGTCGCCACAGATCCATAGTTCAAACGGTACAAATCATTTAATCGAAGTACTCTATACATGCCCAACATGAAAGCCAAAATACACAACTACAACACTTTCTAGTTACGTTAAAACAGAAACTTAATATTTCCTCTGCCAGACTTAAAAGATACACAACCTGTACAAATCGGAAAAATCAAAACAAGGTATTTAACAATAACGAAAAAATTTTTTACAGAAATTTAACATCAACCCATACTGATAGCCAAGAAAAGGAAGTACCTCCTCCAGAATCACTTCGACAATATTGGGCCAATATTTAGGAATATCCCGTTGAGCATAACCGCGATGCAGAATGGATTCAGGAAATCGACAAACAATCTTTAAATATCAATAGAATTAAATTTGACCATATACCAGTAGATACTTTCATAGAAGTTATACAACTTTCACATAACTGGAAATCCCCTGGCTCAGATAACATACATAATTATTGGTATAAGAAATTTACATGTACACATCCATACATACACAATAACCTTAACTCGTTCATAGCCGCACCTCATACAATGCCAACATATATAACACAGGGTTGACATAATTTGTACAGTGTGTACATATTTTATTTTATCTTTATTTATTTGACGAAATATCGAATTCGTATTGAAATAACTAGTTCTACATTCATTCATGTTTTTTAATGTAGACAATGTGTATTCGTCCATGATTTAGATTTAAGAGATCTACTACTCTGTCAAGAAAGTAGCAGGAAAAGATCAATAATACACAAACTGTTTGTTATTCATCCAAATTTATTTTATCACCTTCAAAATATGCTCCTTTAGAAACGATACACTTACGCCAACGAATAATCCAATCATCAAAACATTTTTTAAACGCTGTTTCCGGAATTGAGGTCAGTTCTCGCCGCGAATTCTCTTTTATGTCTTCTACCGATTGAAAACGGGTGCCACGAAGTGGTAATTTGAGTTTAGGAAAAAGAAAAAAGTCGGCTGGAGCCATATCTGGTGAATATGGTGGTTGCTCGATGGTATTTGTTGAGTGTTTGGTTAAAAATTCGTTCACAATGATGGCCTTGTGCGAAGGTGCATTATCATGGTGCAAAATCCAAGAATTTTCTTTCCACAAATCTGGCCTTTTTCGTCGGATTTGCTCTCTTAAACGCCGCATAACACTCAAATAATATTCCTTATTTACCGTTTGACCTTCCGGCAAGAATTCCGAGTGCACAACACCGCGATAGTCAAAGAAAACAGTCAACATGACTTTGACTTTTGAACGACTTTGGCGTGGTTTTTTCGGTTTCGGTTCAGTTGGAAGGCGCCACTCCGAAGCTTGTTGACTAGTTTGCATGTCAAACTCGTAAACCCACGTCTCGTCACCAGTAACAATGCGTTTCATGAATGTTGGGTCGGAATTGACTCGTTCTAGCATGTCCTCAGCGACTCTCATGCGATTGAGTTTTTGAAAAAAATTCAGGTCTTTTGGGACTAGCCGAGCGGCAACATGTTTCATACCCAAATTTTTAGTTAAAATGGTACCGATCGACTCGTGAGATACAGAAAGTTCGGTGGCTATCTCTCTCAAAGTTGAATGAGGATTTTCAGTCACTATTTCCTTCACTTTTGCGATGTTAACTTCAGTTGCAGACGTTGATGGCCTACCAGAGCGAGGCAAATCTTCCATCACATCTCGACCGCTTTTGAACGCTTTGTACCACTCATAAGCACGAGTTTTTGATAAAGTCGATTCACCGTAAGCCTTCTGTAACATTTTCAGTGACTCCGAACACGATATTCCATTGGCAATGCAAAATTTAAGACAAACTCTTTGTTCGATGTTTTTATCCATTATGAAATTAGCAATACACACTAGATATGATATAACTAAAAATAGCACTGTATTTAATGTAAACAACAGATGCAACTCAAACTCCGCGCCAAAATGGAAAACAGTTGTGCCAATCTTACAACAACAAAAAAAACAAAAATTTGAATTTGGAACCATAAATAAATAATCCATTCCCGATACTTTTCTGACTGAATGTATATTTGTACATTGACGTCCGATGAAAATGCTGCAGTGTAGTTTGTTCCGCCGCTTCTTCTACACATGCGCTTTGGAAGCGGTAGTAGTTATAATTAGATTTAAGTGATGTGACGTCAATAAGTGATACCTTGTATCCAATTTTGAAAATAAATCTATTCTATTCTATTCTATTCTATTCTATTCTATAACTTACATGATTCCGAAAGACAATAACGACATAATAAATCCTGCTAAATATAGACCGATTACTTGTCTTCAAACTATTTATAAAATTCTTACAGCATGTATCAACAAAATGATCTATCAACACATAATAGAAAATAATGTTCTAGCAGAACAGCAAAAAGGATGCAGGAAAAATAGTGGGGGATGTAAAGAACAACTCATCATAGATTCCATAGTCATGAATAAAGCAGCTAAAAATAGATCAAATTTACATGTAATGTTCATAGATTATCAAAAAGCATTTGATTCTGTTCCACATACTTGGTTAAAGTATGTGCTTCAGCTCTACAAAATAGATCCACAACTAGTATGTTTTTTCGAATCTGCAATGAACAATTGGAAAACGACTTTAAAAATTAAGCAGGCTGGAAATCCGATTACTACTGAACCGATTAATATTAAACGTGGAATTTTTCAAAGGAGATTCTTCAGATCTCAGTACTTCAATTCCAACTTCTCTGCTCCAGATCCATTTGATTCGCAGAATGCCTTAGTCGACTCGAATGCTACAGTTAGTGACATTCACTCAATCGTAACTGATGAGGTTGAGGTGTATGATCTGATTACTCAGCTTGATGTGTCTAAATCGGCCGGGCCCGATAAATTGCCGGCTCGGTTTCTCATTGGCTGCGCTGGTGCGATTGCTATACCTATCTCAATTCTATTCAACAAATCATTTAGAGAGCATTGTGTTCCGGTAATTTGGAAATCGGCCTATATTACACCAGTTCCGAAAAAAGGCTCTAAGACTGATGTTAAGAATTTTAGACCGATCTCTAAACTATGTATTATAGTAAAATTGTTGGAAAGGCTAACTTATAAACGTATATATTCTGTTCTCAAGGAGTCAATAAGTATTGAACAACATGGAGTTCTAAGAGGACGCTCAACTACATCTAACCTAATCCTACTTAATGACTTTATTACCGAATCTATCGATAATGGATCTCAAGTTGACGTCATTTATACCGATTATAGCAAAGCTTTTGATCGAATAAGTCATAATTTGCTTATTAGAAAGTTGTTTGCTTCAGGCATCCGTGGTGACCTTCTCAGGTGGTTTATCTCATACCTGGAGAATAGATCACAAGCTGTGGTGGTTAGTAACTATATTTCTAGTTGGATTCCTGTCCCAAGCGGCGTTCCTCAGGGTTCGCTGCTTGGTCCTTTGCTTTTTACTGTCTTTGTCAATGACATTACTAACTGCTTTAATTCATCACAACTTTTGTGTTATGCAGATGACATGAAAGTTTTTCGTTCTATTTCTTCCGGTGTTGACGTTGAGCTACTTCAACAGGACTTAGATCGGTTATCTGACTATTGTCTACGTAATAAGTTGGATTTAAACGCTGATAAATGTGCGTTTGCCACGTTCACCCGAAAACGTAAACCAGTAAATTCACGATATTTTCTTAAAGGTACCGAATTGAAAAAACAGTCTGGCATTCGTGATTTAGGCGTATTTCATGACTCCAAATTATTATTTGATACTCACATTGCCAATATAATTAATAAAGCCTCCAAATCCTTAGGATTTGTGATGCGCAATTCTAAAAGTTTTAAAAAAGCCAAAACCTTAAAAATTTTATACTGTACTTATGTAAGGAGCCATCTGGAGTACGCTTGTCAGATTTGGAACCCAATTTATGATATTTATATTTCCAGAATTGAGGCAATTCAAAAAAGATTTTTACGTTATTTATGTTTTCAGTTACATATTTCTTATAGTTCTGATCAATATGACGAGTTGTGTGCGAGGCAACATCTCGTTCCTCTAGTCACTAGAAGGAATGTGGCAGATTTAATATTTTTCTCCAAAATAATCAATAGTATTGTTGATTGTCCTGATATTCTTGCAAAAATAGGCTTTAAAGTCCCACCTAGAACTATGCGTAGTAATCCATTGTTTAATACCCCCTTCGTCAACACTAATTATAGACAAAATCATCTGTACAATCGAATTTCAGTAGACGCTGATATTGATATCTTTGATTTTAGCATTACTAAATTGAGGCGAACTCTTATACAATTCTTCTTTCCAAGCGACGTGGTTGATGGCTGACCGGAGATGATATCACAATAATATATATATATATATTGTAGGCAACCTTCTTGCTTGTTGCAAGTTTTATCACGTCGGGGTCACCAGTTGTAGGAAGTATAGTTATGAAAGTTAGTTATTCCTACAGAAGGAAGAAGGAGAAAAGAGGAGAGAAATAATCAGTTTTAAAATAACTTTATTATAAACATAAAAATTAAGAAGCTTTTACAATAAAAGTTATTTGTGACATAAATCAGTAACAAAACCATGGCAACCGTTGCTTTGGGCGTCTAGCAGGAGGGTTGCCTACATCTATATTTAACTGTCGATAGAATTAAGTTCTTTTAAATTTAGTAACTAGACGTTAACTCATAGATTGTTATTGTTGATTGTTTAGAGATTGATGTTCCTTTTTTTTATTGTATTAGTGTTTTGTATCTGTGAGGACCTATAATTGACCATTTGTTTTACATATGTGACGCTATTTTTTGTAAACGGTTGTTGGTCTTCCAAATAAATAAATAAATTCTCTTAGCCCTCTATGGTTTTGTTTGGCAATCAACCCATTATCTTCTCTTTTAAACAATAGTTACCTAGGTTTTAAAATAAATAACAGAAACTCCTACTTTTTACTGTCACATCTTCTCTACATGGATGACATAAAAGTACTATCTAATACTTAAGTTCAGCTATTCGGTTTGGCCGACATTACGCAAGAGTTTTCTCACGATATCCACATGAGTTTCGGGATAGATAAATGTAAAATTCTCTCCATAATTAAAGGTAAGATACAAAAAAATGATTACATGCTTCAAACTGGTGAACCGATACAATCAATGGAGGAGCAGGACACATACAAATATTTAGGATTTAAACAATCTAGACAAATAAACCAAAAAGAAACTAAAAATGAACTCATAAGCAAATTTAAATATCGCCTTAACCTTATCCTTAAAAGTCATCTTAATTCTAGAAACACTACAAAAGCAATAAATACATTTGCAATCCCTGTCCTTACTTATTCTTTCGGAATAATACAGTGGTCACAGACAGATCTTAAAAAGAGACAACGCATAGTCAATACAAGCCTCACCAAATACAGAAAGCATCATCCGAAAGCATGCATACAAAGACTAACATTACCACGAAAAGAAGAAGGAAGGGGCTTTATAGATATACAAAATTTGCATAATAAACAGATACGTACACTTCGTCAATATTTTCACAGCAAATCCAATCATTCGTCCCTTCACAAACACGTCACAAATATAGACCACAAATTGACACCTCTTAATTTACAGGACCCTAATTCGTAACAAAATGAACACCTTTCAGACTGTCAAGAAAAAATTGATATATGGGCAGGAAAGTCCTTACATGGGAGACACTGATCCTATCTGAGCCAGCCGCACGTCGACAAAGATAAGTCGAACGAGTGGCTTAGAAGGGGTGAACTGTTTCCCGAAACAGAGGGCTTTATGATCGCTATACAAGACGAGACAATAGCTACCCGGAATTACATAAAATATATAATAAAAGATGCCAACCAACCTTCAGATCTCTGTAGACATTGCAATAGTGCATCGGAGACAATACAACATATAACAGGAGCTTGCTCACCGCTAGCTCAAACGGACTACAAACATCGTCACGACCAGGTTGCTGCAATAATCCACCAATATTTAGCTTTGCAATGTAATTTCATAACAAAAATGGAACCATATTATAAATATAAACCTGAGATAGTACTGGAAAATAGAAAACAAAAGTTATATTGGGACAGAACAATACTAACAGATAAGACTATTCATTATAACAGACCAGATATAACAGTTCATGATAAAGAAACAGATACAGTATACCTCATAGATATAGCTATTCCGAATTCACACAATGTTCAAAAAACAATATCAGAAAAACTTAGTAAGTATCAGGATTTAGCAATAGAAGTGAAAACCCAATGGAAAGCAAATAAAGTTCATATAATCCCAATAGTTTTATCATCAACAGGTATTATTCCAAAAACCCTCGCACAAAGTCTAACTACATTAAAGCTACCACCGTACACTCTTCATCTCCTACAAAAAGCTACCATACTTAACACCTGCCGAATAACCTGAAAGTTTTTAACTTCATCTAACATTTCATCTAACTTTTCTATTTGCTGCTTGGTCACGACCCGCGTTAGAAGATAATTTACCCTCATCTGAGGAGAAAAGGAAAAAAATAGCTAGCCGCAGGGTAGCTTGTGGCGAGCTGTTGGACAGTAGCGACCCCACGGACCTGAGGGCTCCCAGGGGAGGCCCCTGTTCCTCGCCTCCGATCTTCCTTCACCAAGGTCGGAGTGAAAACCGATGAGGGGCAGGACCCCTACCTCTGCCTTGCCTTAACCGGCCGGTCAGAGTGGAGTCGCGAGAGCTATACGCTCGAAGGATGGAAGTGTAAAATGTCATAACGCCGGGGTCGCCTGACTGGATCACCACGATTTCACGCCCCGCAGTCTCACCTCTCGACATCCTTAGCCACCCACACCGATGTTGCCCCTTTGTTGCTAATCATGGTGACTAATTTGAGGGGCCCATTTAGTGAGTGGCGAGTCACCACCTGCCACATAATAGTCACGTATTCATGATTATGGCAGGTGTCCGAACTTCTCCAGCAATAGCCCAGTTTAAATCCATCCAAACTTCAACTCCATAACCCATCATTCTTTTCCTTATTTTGTAATAGCTCCACCTCCTGCCGAGACCTGTTCATGGACATATTGTCTATTGATTAACCGGGAACGGGTTTTGGCAGGAGAACAACATAACATCAACTTCTCCAAAGGGCCTCTACGTGTTGGATTTATATCCCCACGCAAGCCTCTCAAAAGTCCGGGGTGTATAGACCCGTGAAATCCAAGAGGAGAAACATAATAATAATAATAAATTCTTTATTTCAGATTTTGCAATCCATAGTGTTAGTAACAATTTAACTTACTGGCTATGTTAGTATAAATCAATATTAATAATAAAATAATAAAAATAAAACATTTATAATTTGGCTACAATGTGTCGGCCCGTAATGCATCGGTTCACCCAAGTTTTCATAATGGGTGAATCATACCTCCCACAAATGGTTTTCAGGATAGCATTCGTACTGGTCCGCACTCGCTTAAGCATTGAGGCTGATATCTTTCTCAAAATAGCATAGAAATCATCGGTATGTGCCTGAGCGAACATATCCGATGCACTTCACCCGCGGGATAGCCCGAACATTACCCTGAATCCATTATTGTATTGGATTCGCAGGTCACTGATGACCCTCTGCGTATAATTGGCTCATAGGCTACACGTGTAGAAAACTTGACAGTACGCTTTAAAAAGCGTAACTTTAACTTGCTGACCACAACGCGCAAACCTACGTGCCAACATATTGCATCTGATCGCCAGCGCCCTGCGTTCCCTCTCCATATCGTTATGGTCTCTAAGACGGTCGTCGACAATATGCCCCAGGTACTTAAATTGATATACCGTAGAATGGGGTTACTTTGATTCACAGGGAGACTTTGATAAAATCTTTAATTTTTTTTAAAATTGAAATTGCGTGCTTTCTGAACGCACCCGCGTGAAACTTTTTTTTGTGTTGGCAGCACTGTTTGTCACTCTTTTCATTGCCCAAGTGCACACGGTTCGAAGTCGGAGATTTTTATTAAAAACCGTAAGTTTTGCATTTGAACTATTTTATAAGTTTAAATAACTTTCAAGGTCCCAAAATAAATATAAATATAGCATAAAGAAATATTAGTTTATGTTATTTTGTGTTAAATCAACTTGAGAAATAAGTTTTGATTCGCAGCCTAACCTTGAAATCTTTATTCAAATGGCGACATTTTTAAAGCGGGGTGTCATTGATCACCACCATGGGGCTACTTTGATCACTGATCAATCTCACCCCAAGACCTAGCGATTTTCCTTTTTTTGGTGATTTGCTGACGGTGCAACGTCGGTGGTTGCATTAAAAGTTTTTTTTCTTATAGGATGATGCCGAGAACCTATCAGAAACGTTTAGGCGCTCGAGGCTATAAAAATTATACAGAAGAATTACTGGATCGAGCTATAACAGCTGTCACAGAAGGTCGTATGACCTTGCGGGCGGCTTCTGAAAAGTTTAATATACCGTATGGCACGATTTTTAATAAATATCATGGAAAGTATATAAAGAAACCAGGAGCACAGCCAGTATTTTCTAAAACTGAAGAGGAAACTATTCTGAAATCGTGTGCTAAATGCGCTGATTGGGGATATCCGCTTACAACTTTAGATTTGCGCATGTTTGCTAAAATTCTATTAGATTCACAAGGCAGAACAGTCTCCAAATTTCGAAATAATATGCCTGGACAAGACTGGGCATACTCACTGCTCAACCGGCACAAAAACCAGTATTCTCAACGGGTGTCTACTAATATCAAACGAGCTAGAGCGGCAGTATCCCGTGAAAGTATTGAGGAATATTTCAAAAACCTTGAAAATACTTTGAAAGAAGTACCTGACTCAAATATTTTCAATTATGATGAGTCGAATCTTAGTGACGATCCAGGTAAAAAGATAGGGATATTTCGCAGAGGTGTCAAGTATCCAGAAAAGGCGATGAACTTTTCCAAAAGTGCCACATCTATAATGGTTTGTGGTTCTGCTGATGGTGTGCTATTACCACCCTACATAATTTACAAAAGCTTACACCTTTACGATACCTGGAAGGAGAGGGCACCGCGTGGCCCGCCATGCTGCAATCAGCCTTGTTGCTCAGGTGGATCACGATTTAACCGCACAGTTAGTGGTTGGTTCGACGCACCATCATTCCGGGACTGGTTTGTAAGTTGCTTTATGCCTCATGCAAAAAGGCTGCCTGGTCGTAAAGTTCTTATTGGAGACAATCTTTCGTCTCATTTAGATGAGCAAGTCATAAAACTTTGCAGCGAAAATGACATTGATTTTGTGTGTTTGGTGCCACATTCGACGCACCTATGTCAACCTCTTGATGTGGCGTTTTTCCGCCCAATGAAGACAGCATGGCGGCAAGTTTTGACCAATTGGAAGATGCAAAATGCTAAGTTGTCATCTGTTCCAAAAGATACATTCCCTCATCTGCTGACAAACGCTCTCAACAAAATGGATGAAGTCCAACCAAAACCAAATTCAGAATATAAAGACATAACTTCTGGGATTAAAAGGAACATGATGAGCGGATTTCGTGCTGCTGGTATTTATCCTTTTAATAAACAAAAAGTTCTTGATCGTCTACCAAAAGAAGATATTGGAGGGCAGGAAATTGAAAGTGCTTTAACCAATTTTTTAAAGGAATCAAGATATGGAAGTTCTTCGAATCAATCTACAAGGAAAAAAAGGCGTTTAGATGTAGCTCCCGGCAAAAGTATTGCAACCCGAGAGGAAACTATACAATCTACTGATCCCGAACAAAATGAGATTGCAGCATCTGATATTCAAGAAACAGAAATTCAAGCATTGGTTGGTCCTAGTACATCTCAAGGCGAAGCTCCACGTTTAGACGACGAAGAAATCCCGGATAGACAAATATATGAAAGTGACCCTGATGAGGATGTAGTAGAAGCAGAAGATGAGAAGACAGAGTGCAGTTTAGGAAGATTCGTATTAGCGAAATTCTACACGAGACGTGGCAAAAAGACCTACAAATATGTTTGTCAAATTGTAGAAACTGAACCTTTGCTTGTCGAGGGTTTCAAATCGGTTGGAACTAAAAGAAAGTTTAAAAGAGTTCCAGATGATATATCTGAAATTGATTACACCGATATTATATCTTATTTACCAAAGCCTGTTAAAAAAGACGACTTTATAATTTTTCCTTTTGATATTAATATTCAAGAATTGTAGAATAAGTAAAGATAATGACTGATATTGTTTTCTAATGAAAATGTTACATCTCAAAAACTGATTATTGTTGTGTATTTTTAAAAGCTTAGCTGTTTTGTAAGTGAAAAAGCGTTATAATTTTACCTTTTGATATTAATACTATATTAGTAGAATTAAGTTAGATAATGAAAGACTGATATACTGTTTCCTAATGAAAATGTCAGATCTCAAAAATTGTGATTGTTGTATTGTATTTTTCAAAGCTTTAAGCTGTTTTGTAAGTGACATAATAAATAAAAAAGTTGATTTTTAATAAAGTATTTATTTTACTTTGATCAATGTCACCCCAAAAATACTTAAAATGTAATATCTTTTCTTGTACTTGACAGTTTTTTTTCGTTCTTTCGGATAAGTATTTCTTACAAGGGTTACTTTCGATTTCCGTAACAAAAATAGGGGGTATCAAAGTAACCCCACTCACGGTATATCATTGATCATTTACTTACATTTTTTTTCCCGGGTCATTTTGCATCCAAATTAAATTCAAATGTAATATATCGATTCATCAGTAAAAACCGATATTCTCATTTTTTTTTCGTTTGTGTTACGTTAAAATTTAAAAAAATAGGGTATATTGATTTTCTAAATTGATCAATGATACCCCATTCTACGGTACGCGTTTTAAAATATGACCATTTAGTCTTATGTCAGGCACGGAGACAGGGCATTTGCCGCAGACCGTCCTAAACACCAGAGGATTCCTCTCCCAGAGGATGTCATAAGACACAAGATCAAACGCTCGAGAAAAATCCAGGAAACAAGCAAAGATTGGCGTTCGTCGCTGTGTAATAATGCTAATAATATACTGTATTTTTCAGTACTAAGATAGCACTTTCGGTAGACAGATTAGACCGAAAGCCAAACTGAGCATCGTGTAGGCCTAAATAGTTCTCGAGATGACCATCTATTAGACCGTCCAGCACTTTCGCAATGATAGTTGCTAATGATATTGGCCGAGTTACATCTCTTGTTTTATTTTTAATTATTGGCACCATAATAGTTTTGATAAGATTGTGTGGGAGGCATGAGTGACTCAGACACAAGGAGAAGAACATAGCTAACGTTCTAGAAATGTGGGGACCAGCATGCTGCAAATGCTCGATGGATAGCCCGTCGTGACCAGGAGACTTTCCTCTAGTCATTTTGCTAATTATATTATCAACCTGGTCAGCTGAGAAGCGGATGAGGTCCGAGTCACAACAGTCTCCATCATCAACAGCCCCGCTGGATAAACCAAGGGGCGACTCCACCTTAAAATGGTCAACAAACATGTTAGCGATAGCACTAGGCTCGCTGGCATCACCAACAGTCCCTGGGAGACCAGGTTTAATATCAAGCTTATTGGTTGCTTTCCAGAATTTTTTGAAATCTTTGTTTTTACGGTGATCTGCAATGATATCAAGTTTAATCTGCTCTTGGTTATTTAAGCACCATTTTAATTTGCTCTTAAAAATCTTACGGGATGCACGCATATCATTGTATATAGACCCTGACATAGGCTGATTATGCCATAACCATAATTGATATTTAGACCTGACCATCCCGTGTGCCTCCTTTACATATTGATTCCATCCCATTATTTGAGCACAATGCTTAGTACGTTTATGTTTTACATGTGTTTGCTCAGCAGCTGAAGTTAAGGTATTTACAATATACCTATGCTCTTTGTGTTTACAATGCCTATTACAACAAGAATCTAATTCCTGGGGGTAGTCAAAGTTCTGGAGCATATTATTACATAAATTATAGTAATCAGAAACTTGACTATTAACAACAGGTCTACGTTAGTATGTATTATACATGAACATGTATTTCGATTAGATTCTTTCGGGTATACAACCCAGAATGGTCGATTTTTACAAAACGTTGAGTATCCAAGTTTCTTGTGAGTTTTATTATACTTATTATGGAGGTTTATTAAAGTGTCTGACAGATAGCGTTTTTGTTTTGTTATATTATTACGTTTTTTATCGGCTGAAATTCTGCTGTTGCTATCGTCATCAAAAAAGGCTACTATATCATGTTTTGTGTCTATTTCTATTCCTTTGTTAACTGCTTTTTTTTTTCTTACTGTAAATGTTTCTGTTGCTTTCAGTATTTTATGTTTTTTGAATTTTTCTTTGTCTGCTACCACAATATCACTGAATTGACGTTTTTCTTTTTTCTTCAAAGTTTTAAATCCTTCTTTTAGCTGTTTAGAAACAACTTCTCCGAACATTAATTTCTTTTTAACTTCTTCTTTTTTGGTTATATCTATGTTGTCTATCAAGGCGTCAATTTTTAGTTCAGTCGATGGAGTTTCTTTCGGAGATTTGTTACTGTTTCTGGTAATTCTCTGGTACATTTTTTTAAATGCCATATTCTCTTTTTTTTCCTTTTTAAGTTTTTGATTTAATTCACCAATCCGCTTAGAGTAAGCATAGCGAATTCTCCTTACCAGTCTTTCCTTTTCTATGCAGGTTTTACAATTGACATCGATTTTCATTTTATAAGTTGCCAGAGATGATGAAGGACCTTCTAAAGGATCAACTTCATTAATAACTTCCTCATTGCTTGTTGGAGGAATATTATCTACCAGTATTGGTTCTACGACTTTTTCTTTTTTTTTTCAACATAATTTTGTCGATTTTCTCGCCACTTCTTCCGTTGTTGTCGTTGATGGTGTGGCGTTAGTTCACTTATTCTTTTAATTTTTTTCTGTTCTTTGCGTTTTAAATATCGTTGTCTTTCTTTTTCTTTCTGCAAAGCATATTTTACCGGATCATTTTTTATTTCTTCATATTTCTTTTTCTTGTGGAGACGGGCTTGCTCCAATTTTTCTTCACGACTTTTCTTATTTACTTTAACCATGTTTGCTTCTTCTATTATAAAAATAATATATAATATATAATGCATAATATATATAATGCATAAAAAAAAATTAAAACTGATTAATTACAGATCTTGTATTATCTTATTACTTAATAGGATCGTTTCCAAAAACATTTTTCATACAAAAAGCCGTGACTGTTTTCACCCCTTAAACCTTCACCCATTTTCTCCATTTTTGGATATCTGCTAGATATAATGATAAACTAGGAAGCATGGTTCTCTTTTTTTAGAAATTTAAAAATATTTTTTTTTCTTTGCAAAATTGCTAAAAAAAGAGAACTAGTAGTACTAGAACTAGTTTATCATTATATCTAGCAGATATCCAAAAATGGAGAAAATGGGTGAAGGTTTAAGGGGTGAAAACAGTCACGGCTTTTTGTATGAAAAATGTTTGGTAAACAATCCTATTAAAACAAGAACTTTTGATGAGTAGCGTAGATTAAAAAGGATATCCTACTTCGTACTAATAAGTATTATAAATACGAAAGTTTGTAATGATGGATGTTTGTTACTCTTTCACGCAAAACCTACTGTACGGATTTTGATGAAATACACGGGTATATAACTTGGAATAACACTTAGGTTACTTTTTATCCCAATATTCCCACGGGAGCGAAGCCCCGTGGTGCAGCTAGTACTGAATACAAATTTATTTGTCAAAAAAAAATCTGAGGCCTTGTGATTAGGTATATGAAAATCACATCAATTTAACTATGAAGTTTAGTTAAAATCTGTCAGCGAAATGCGAGAAAATCGCTGACAAACATACATTTGTACATACAGGTACTTTTTTTAAGTCGGTTCATAGTGATAATACTTATTAAGTTACCTATAACCCCCCTTTTTATGCGATTGTTTAAAAGCTTTTTGTTTATCATTACCTTCAATTTAGGATCTTTACCTTCAATTTAAATGCTGATGGTAAACGAACGTAATGATCGTGAAGGTAATTATATTATGGCATGTTTCGAATTTTAGTAACTAAATTATAAGTACAATAAATCAGAAAAATGGACTACGGCTATAAAAACTATCAAACTTCATCATAAAAAATACAATGTAATTAAAATCACAGTACTCACCTTAAAAGTAAAGGGATGGTAAAGACCAAATCTCGTACCAAACTTGAAAATTCACGATTCTCATTGATTTTTTGGCGAAACAAACGCGCGACCACCTCCCACTGTGTCTGCCTGCCGACTAGCGGGCGAGTCGGAGGCGGGGAGCGGGGAGCCGGGTTTCTAGGGTTAACGTACACGAATGGTTTTGCAGTTTTATCTATGCTGATGGTAAAGACCAAAATTAACGTGACAAAACTTAAATTTCGTTTTATTTAATGATTAGATATTATCTATAAATTTATAAATTTAAATAATTACACCTTAATAAATATGTATATTTTAATATTGTATTGCTAAAATAGCGCTACAAATGCACATTTTTAATATCCGATGTCTTGACCTCTAGTGTTTGCCTTCGGGACACGCATGGTAGTGACATTTTGACACATAAATATGCTGTAACTGTACTGTAACATAAATATCTTTATATCTACAATTAGGGGATTACGTTGCATGGCCTCGGTAGCCCTTTTTAAAATGGATAGTTTGAAATTAATAAGACAGCTTAAATGTGAATACTTTTTTTTTAATCGTCCAAAATATACGAATTGCACGAAATTTGAGAAGTACCCTAATATTCAGTTGAAAGCTGGACCCCGAATACCATATTTTTCAAGCTTTTCTAGTAAACGCTCATGTGAGACTTAATCAAAAGCTCGGGACATTTCGAAAAATAAAACTGTAGATGCATATACATATTATCAATGATTTGCTTAACAAGATTGTAAGCAGCAAGTGTTGTTAACTTCCCCTTTGTGAAGCCATACTGCTCTTCAATTAAGGCGCTACATTCAGATGACATGTACCTCGATGCGGGCGAGAGGCTCACCCCGCGCGGGGCTCACCCCCGACCAGCTTACCCCGCTAGATCGCCGCCGCACCGTAGCCGCTGGCGCGTGACCTCACGTAACCCGAATAAAGTTTGCGAATGCAATGGAGTCCGCATCAGAATATTTTATTGTTTTTATTGATACAATAAAATAATTTTACAAAAAAACATACATATATTAAATTACATTATAAGCAATGATATAGTTGCGGATGTATGCAAAAATTTTGTATAAAATGAATAAGTTTGTAATGGTTTTAAAAAAACTACTCGTAATTACTTATTCGATTTCGTTCAATTAAAGGTAATTTACATAGTAATGTATATCATATATTTTTAGGGTTCCGTAGCCAAATGGCTACGGAACCTATGGTTTTCTATATATGGTTTTCTATCTTGGGTTGTCGTTGATGTCGGCGTCGGAATAATGCCATGACTATCTAAGTCCATAATATCAACTGTCGACTCCACACCATCCGCACTTCTCTGTTCGGACATTGTCAACGACGATATCGGAGACAATTTATTTTTCCTAAAAATTAATAACAATCAAATAATGGGATAATGACTGTGATCGTGCCAAATGAAGAGAGCGAAGAAAAGTAAACCCTGCGACGTCTTGCAGCTGAGGAGGTACCCTGAATAATACAGTTACCTAGGAGTAAGTACCTATAGAAAAAGACAGAACAATCATCCAGTAAAAAGTACTGTTTCCGTAGGCAAAGACCAGGGCAACAACTAGTGACAGTATAACCGACGGCGGCGGAGCTGTTGTTTGTTGTTGTTTTATCTATCTATCTACCTACTGCCGCCCCGCCACATGCCGGTATCAAATGAAATATTTTTCACCTTCAGTGTTTGCGGAGAAAATCTCAGTAGGCATCTATATGTCTATCTATTAGTAAGTGTAATTAGTACCCACCATCTAAATTGTCCCATATGGGAAGCTCTTCCAAGTTTTTTTTTTAACATGCTAACATGACGTAAAATTATACACCTATTTACACTAAACGAAACAAATAAACTGTATTAAAAACTAACCTAAACTATCTATAATATATTTCAGAAAGTACCAAAAAAAAAAAGTATCAAAATCCACGATCCTAAATACCTACGTAATATCACCCCGGCCGACGGAAAAGTGACGCGTAAGATTCAGAGATCAACGATACAATTCATTGACCTGAGCTGACAATTATGTACAGAAATAAATTAAAACAAAATGAATGTGGGAAATTAAATACTTCGCAGAATATTTTTCAACGACGCTCGGAGCGACTGGCACAGGTCCTGCGTCCGAGAATGTGATCCGCGGAGTGAAGGCACGCTTACAAAGGACAGCGCTTTATCCCACCCGGTCGTGTAGGAATGAGACAGAGATAAAGTGTCAACACTCTACTGTCCAGTACTATTGTCGCAACAATTTTAATTCCTGTTTTCATCTATTTAGTTTGATGACGTCTAAACAAAACATCCAATCGAAATTTCATCTTCCAGAAGTTATTATTTTTTAATGATCTTCAATTTGGTACAAAATTCAAATTTTAAATCCTTATAGTTTGAGATAAATAATCGAAATCTAGACTTGTGTTCCTGAATTTTTTTGATCGAGGATTTTTGTTCCAATCGTGTTTTCATCTTCCACAAATATAATTGAATATATTTACTTTCATATCCTAAAATATTGAAACGATGCAAGTTATATTTTATGAGAAAAAACCAAGTGAAAATGACCCAAAATCTATGATGTATCGCCTTAATATTTTATGTTTATTTAAAAATTCTAGCATTTGATTACGGTAAGCTGTCTCAAATATCTTTGAGAAGATAGAGACCAGTGTTACTGGTCTGAAATTGTTGAGACTTGTTCTGTCTCCCTTTTTAAAAATTGGTTTTACAATAGATAATTTGAGTTAATCCGGAAAGCATCCCTCAGAAAACGATAGATTAATAAGGTAGGTCAATACTGAAACAATTTCATCTGAGCAGGTTTTTACTGTCCGTGTAGAAATCTTATCGAAACCGACCGCAATCGTATTCTTTAATGACATTATAATTTTTTTGTATCTTCCTCATTAAAAGGTTTTAAAAATATGCTGTTACATTTACTATTCGTACATGTATTCCGTGTCATATTATTTTTATTAGTTAGATTTGTTAGATAATCATTAAAAGCATTAGCTATGTCATTAGGATCTGTTAGTTGATTTCCGTCTAAATTAATTTTACTTATAAAATCGCGTTTACTTGCTTTTTTAGATTCCTTCTTAATTAAGGTCCATGAAGCTTTACATTTGTTACTTGACTGCGTAATGAATTTGCTATTATAATTTTTTATAGAGCAGTCAATGCATCTTTTGAGGAATTTACTGTAATTCCTATATTTCTGTTTTTTATCATTACATCGATCCTTATAATACCTACAACGCAGATATCTTTTTGTCTTACAGTTTTTTTTAAGCCCTTTACTAATCCATTTATTTTTTTGAGCTCTATTGGAAATCTTAACCTTTATTTTAGGAAAACAACTTGTAGAATAAGGTAAATAATTCATTAAATTTATTGTATGCCAAATAAAGAGATGGTTTAATTTTTGAGTTATAGGAATATTCACCATTTGTGCAGTATTATGATCATGTAAGTGAAGTAGTTCTCCTACACCATTACTGACATTACTTATAATACTGTTCCTATAATACTATTCAATGCAGGATTTCCCTTTGGTAGGCTCTTTTATGTGTAGTATCAGATTAAAATTGCTTATCTACACTAATATTATAAAGAGGAAAACTTTGTTTCTTTGGTTGTAATGAATAGGCTCAAAAACTACTGGACCGATTTTAAAAATTCTTTCACCATTCGAAAGCTACATTATTCACGAGTAACATAGACTATATTTTATTTTGGATAAAAATAGGGTTCCGTAATATATTTGGAACTTTCGGACACAAACTGAAAAAAATCAACCAAAAAGTTACTTATTTTGCGTACGCTGCCTAAACTACAAAAGATAGAACCATAAAATGTTTTAATTAATTGTAGATCTTATAAATATCTACAAAAAAGTCCGCGACACACTATACCTATCTATGTCGAGTGAGGCACAACAACCACATTTTTATTTAAAAATCTTGAATTTTTTTTGCTCTACATTTAAATGCGTTTTTTTTTACTCATGCTATTAATACTTATCAAAATAAATAATTTCATCAATAAGAACAGTTTATGTAGATAATATTTGGTTTTGAATGATTAAAATTGGACGTTTGGTTTTGAAGTTGTGGTGAAATTAAAATATTACGATTTCTGCTGCACGGCCCGTTGCGAAGTGGGCGTCACCAAGGCCAGCCGCTTTGCGGGCGGTCCTTTAGTTAGTTCTAATAGAGATATATTTAGTATCGGCTGTGCATCCGTGCGAAGCCGGGGCGGGTCGCTAGCCAATTCTATAAACATTTGAATACTAGTATCTGACTTCAAAATATTTATGTTTATATCACCCGCTAGTATGATTTTTTTTGTACTAAATTTACAACGTAGCTTGGTGAGCAGCCTTTCCAATTTATTTAAAAAAACATACACATTTGAGTCCGGTGTCCTATATATTCCAATCACCAACATGTTTTGGGTTGGTATGTGTATTCCACAACATTCAAAAACACTATCAATTGTAATTTCGTCATACCTTAACTCATTAAAATCTATGCCGATCTTAATAAGAATACAGACACCACCTCGCTTTTTATTATTTTTCCTATAATAGGATGACGCCAAATCATATCCGTTAACATTTACCATACTTTCACATTTCCCCGTTACAAAAGATTCCGTTATTACTATTACCTCGGGAATTTTTTGTATTTTTTCCAGCTCTGTTAAATGAATTTCAAGTAAATTACTCTTATTAATTAAGCCCGCCATATTTTGATGCAAAATTCTAAAAAAAGTTACATCTACGCTTTGAGTTTCTAAAAAACGTGCTTTTCGTGTTGGTTGTTATCACATAACTAGGTTCTGTATCAGTTTGGGTGCTTTGGTCTTTAAATTGTGGTTCAGATCTTATCAATGCATTTATTTTACCGTAACTTATTTTCCTACTCAAACCTGAGTACCTCTTTCGAGTAACCGGTTCAGGGACGAGGCATTAAATGTACCGCCGTCGCTTTGCTTTCCTCTACCTCCCACTTCAATAGTTAAAAATCTTTTCCTCGCATCAGCGACAGCTTGCAAAACAATAGAGAAATAATGCTTGTAGTAAAAGAATGCCGATCCTGATTTTTTTGGGTCTTTTAATCCTACAATGTTTACCGTCCAAACTAGAGATGGACGATATACATCGATTTATTTAAAACACTCGATGTATAGTTACGATGCATCGTATTAAACCTATGTATTGTTAATACATGAACATCGAATATATATCGATGTTTTTCATTCGATGCATCGACCAAGCAAATTATGAATGGGCGCCGAACTAAGTCCTTTTTAAACGTATTGATTATACTATGAGTGAAACTAAACGTTAAAATCAGTGCTGCCAATATAACAAACGCGCCTATCATTTTTCGGTAGCGGGAGCGGTTAGGCTAGGCTGAATTGGCTATGTTTCCTTTGCCGCGGAGCCAGTATAGCAAAATTAAAAGTATTTAAACCAACAAAACAAAACAACAATATGGCCGACCGAGTCTCTGCCTGCTGTGCTGAGTAAATGTGTATTGTGTTTAGATACAATTGTTTGCTTTGTTTTAAACTAAAAATAAACTTTGATTTATCATCAGGTATGTGTATTAATAAATAGAATAATGTATTTAGTGATAACGGGTTCGAAATTTTACTGGTAATATTACATTGTTTTGTTGTCAAAAAGTAGAAAGTAATTAATTATTTTACGTTTTATACTGCGCGTGTAGTGTGTCTATATAACTTATCAACATAGAAAAGAGAAGATTACGTTACGAAGCTTGCATTAATTTCACAATATAATACAGTCCGCGAGGCTTAAGCTGAGCTTTGCATTTGTGTGAGTGATCACTAAAAGTAGGTCAGATAAAAAACTTTTAACTGTTAGGTAGTGATTCCAAGTTATCGATACTATATTATCGATTATGATGCGTCATAAACATATTTGTATTCTACTAGGCAATTAATAGGTATTATTATAAATACCCCGTAAACCGTGCTATAAAGATTATTTTATTTAACTTTTAGTTATAATGGGACCTAAGAAAAAAAGTTCAGTTTGGCAGTTCTTTGACAAAATTGATGAAAAGAAAGCGAAATGCAAGCTATGTCAAAAGGAAATTAAGTCTGCTGGAAATACTACGAACTTACTTGGGCATGTTCGTAATGTTCATAAGGCTGCTTATCTGGAAATTCAGCCAAAACAAAATACATTAAAAGCAGTAAATACTACTGAAGAAATATCGAATCCTCTAAATACCAAGGTAACGCCTAACGATGACATTGATGATGGTTTACTTCAATGTGAACCGATTCCTAGTACAAGTGGCAGTGGCAATAAAAGATCCTGTGAACCGTTACCGAAAACCGTAAATGAAACTATTGATTTTGACTTAGAAGAAAACGTCGCCCCTTTAAAACGCCAAAAAACAATACAGGCCGCCTTTAAAGATATTTCTTCTTACTCAGAATCGGGACCGAAGACAAGGAAACTGAACAACTGTTTATTATTTATGATTTGCAAAGACCATCAGCCTTTCTCGATAGTTGAAAATGAAGGCTTCAGAACTCTAATGAAAACAGTTGCTCCTCAATATAAACTCCCAAGTAGAACAACTCTAAGACGCTGGCTTGACGATAAATATGAAGTTATTTCAGGAACAATAAAAATAATGCTGTCCTCTATAGAAGATTTAGCCCTAACAACGGATATTTGGTCGGATACCTTAAATATGAAAAGTTTTCTGGGCATCACAGCGCATTTCGGAATTGACATTCAACTATACTCAATCACTTTAGGCGTGTACGAATTGGATGAAAGACATACATCAGATTATCTTTCTGAAATTCTCTTAAAGGTATGCCAAGAATGGAAAATAGACCAAGAGAATGTAACGGCTCTTGTTACTGACAACGCAGCCAATATAGTAAAGGCAATCGGATATAGCGTTCGGTAAAAGGAAACATATCCCGTGTTTTGCCCATACTTTGAATTTGGTTGCTGAAGGCACAATGATGTGTACTGAGTGGAGGAACATTGTTTCTAAAGTAAAAACAATAGTGACTTGGTTTAAACAGAGTTGCGTTGCTAGTGACGAGTTACGTAAAGCAACTACTGCGGCTATAGAGTCTCCTGCTGGGGTAAAATTAATACAAAGCGTGGATACTCGTTGGAACAGTACATATTATATGTAACAAAGATTTCTAGAACTCCGTAGTGTCATAAATGATATTCTCTTCCGCCACCCCAGAGCACCTGCAATGCTCAGTGCATCGGATATATCTACTGTATCTTCTGTCATTGTGGTGTTGCGACCCTTGGAAGCGGCTACAAAAGAAATTTCGGGTGATAAATACTGCACAAGTAGTAAAATTATTCCCTTAGTTCATTGCATGCTCTCTAAAATAACTTCAGCTGTTATAGAAGATCCCGTAGCGAAGGAGGTGCAAAAACTTGCTATTAATGAAATAAATAAAAGAATGGGTTCTATAGAACATGTAAGTGCTCTTGCTATCGCAAGTATTCTAGATCCACGTTTCAAAAGAATACATTTCAATGATGCAATAGCTTGTTCGAATGCTGTTTCAAAAATTAAGGATTTAATGAAGAAGAATTTGCGAAGCAATGAAGAACCTGAGTCAGATTCTGACAAATCCGATAAAAATGAAGAGGCCTTTTCATTATGGACTGATCACCATAAGTTAGTGCATCGTAACTGGAAAATTAACAAATCTGAAGATGTTTTGTCTGACGAACTTTCAGTTTATCTCAGAACTCCTGTTGGAAGACTGAACGAAAATCCGTTAGAAATCTGGAGGGATTATAAAATACAATTCCCGAAGCTGTATAAAATAGCTTTCAAGTATTTGACAATAGTTGGCACGTCAGTACCTTCAGAAAGACTTTTTTCACAGGCAGGGCTAGTTTTGACCGAACGAAGGAACCGATTGAAGGGGAAGAGATTGAGTAAACTTTTGTTTTTACATAGTACATACATACATACATATGATCACGTCTATATCCCTTGCGGGGTAGACAGAGCCAACAGTCTTGAAAAGACTGAATGGCCACGTTCAGCTATTTGGCTTAATGATAGAACCGAGATTCAAATAGTGACAGGTTGCTAGCCCATCGCCTAAAAGAGGAATCCTAAGTTAATAAGCCTATCCCTTAGTCGCCTTTTACGACATCCATGGGAAAGAGATGGAGTGGTCCTATTCTTTTTTGTAATAGTG
The DNA here is from genome assembly GCF_032362555.1 of Amyelois transitella. NCBI lineage: Eukaryota > Metazoa > Arthropoda > Insecta > Lepidoptera > Pyralidae > Amyelois > Amyelois transitella. The sequence continues at coordinate 7,165,498 of NC_083536.1, forward strand.
CCGGGAACCACACGGCATACTACTACTTTTACTATTTACATAGTATTGACAAAAAATATTGGGATACTACTCTGTCAAGAAAGTAGCAGGAAAAGATCAATAATACACAAACTGTTTGTTATTCATCCAAATTTATTTTATCACCTTCAAAATATGCTCCTTTAGAAACGATACACTTACGCCAACGAATAATCCAATCATCAAAACATTTTTTAAACGCTGTTTCCGGAATTGAGGTCAGTTCTCGCCGCGAATTCTCTTTTATGTCTTCTACCGATTGAAAACGGGTGCCACGAAGTGGTAATTTGAGTTTAGGAAAAAGAAAAAAGTCGGCTGGAGCCATATCTGGTGAATATGGTGGTTGCTCGATGGTATTTGTTGAGTGTTTGGTTAAAAATTCGTTCACAATGATGGCCTTGTGCGAAGGTGCATTATCATGGTGCAAAATCCAAGAATTTTCTTTCCACAAATCTGGCCTTTTTCGTCGGATTTGCTCTCTTAAACGCCGCATAACACTCAAATAATATTCCTTATTTACCGTTTGACCTTCCAGCAAGAATTCCGAGTGCACAACACCGCGATAGTCAAAGAAAACAGTCAACATGACTTTGACTTTTGAACGACTTTGGCGTGGTTTTTTCGGTTTCGGTTCAGTTGGAAGGCGCCACTCCGAAGCTTGTTGACTAGTTTGCATGTCAAACTCGTAAACCCACGTCTCGTCACCAGTAACAATGCGTTTCATGAATGTTGGGTCGGAATTGACTCGTTCTAGCATGTCCTCAGCGACTCTCATGCGATTGAGTTTTTGAAAAAAATTCAGGTCTTTTGGGACTAGCCGAGCGGCAACATGTTTCATACCCAAATTATTAGTTAAAATGGTACGGATCGACTCGTGAGATACAGAAAGTTCGGTGGCTATCTCTCTCAAAGTTGAATGAGGATTTTCAGTCACTATTTCCTTCACTTTTGCGATGTTAACTTCAGTTGCAGACGTTGATGGCCTACCAGAGCGAGGCAAATCTTCCATCACATCTCGACCGCTTTTGAACGCTTTGTACCACTCATAAGCACGAGTTTTTGATAAAGTCGATTCACCGTAAGCCTTCTGTAACATTTTCAGTGACTTTGAACACGATATTCCATTGGCAATGCAAAATTTAAGACAAACTCTTTGTGCGATGTTTTTATCCATTATGAAATTAGCAATACACACTAGATATGATATAACTAAAAATAGCACTGTATTTAATGTAAACAACAGATGCAACTCAAACTCCGCGCCAAAATGGAAAACAGTTGTGCCAATCTAACAACAACAAAAAAAACAAAAATTTGAATTTGGAACCATAAATAAATAATCCATTCCCGATACTTTTCTGACTGAATGTATGTAAAAAAATGTTGGCTGTGTGAATTTGAATAAATATATTTCCTGCGTTTTTTATACATATTTTTGTTTTAATTAAGGTCTAACTTAACCTAAAACACGTCATTGCGAAAACAATCGATTTTTAAGAAACATCGATGTATTTCTCAATACATCGTATTACCATCGATGTGACCGATCGATGCATTACATCAAAAAAAATATCGATGTATATTTTAAATGTCCATCTCTAGTCCAAACTGCCAATGCAGTAAGGAAAGTGCCACATCTCCATAAAATCTGAAGCAATATTCATAAGCTGGTCTTCAGATGGCTGTGGCATGTGGACATTCAATTTTTTTTTTCCAAATTGCTTCACAGGTACCATAAACAATCTCAGCAACAGTACTTACACCCAAACGAAAGCTATATGCCAAAGATCGAAATGCCAACCCAGTGGAGAGATATCTGAAACATAATAAAAAAATACAATTATAATGTAAAACTTAAATGTATTTAACATTTAAGTTTTGTACACTTTGTACACTAATCATCAACACTAAACAATATTTCTGATTTTACAGAAAAGGCTTTAAGGAAAAAATGGAAGAACATTCGGGACCAATTTATGAAAGAATTTAAGAAAATTCCAGTTTCTCGTTCTGGTGATGCTGGAACAGATCAAAACACGTCAATGTGGCCATATTTTCAAATGATGCTGTTTATAAAAGATGACATTACCCCAGAAATAAATGAAGGCAATTTAGATGAAACTACTGATGAAAACTGCAATAATAATGATGATGATTATGAGCGGTCCTCAACTCCCCAATCCATAGCTGGTGCATCTTCAAGTACACAATATACGAGCACCAAACGTAAATGTGCACAAGATGTAAGACAGGAATTTATGGAATTGGAGAAGAAAAAGTTGGAATTATTACAAATTAAACTGTCACAAAGCAGCGAAAGACAAGAACAAGATTGCGAAGATCTGTTATTTTTTAAAAGTTTGTTGCCGTACATGAAAGACTTATCTCCTATGCAAAAACTACGTGTTAGAAACAATATAACACAAGTTATTATGGATGAAATGAATAGTGGCATGACTCAGTCCTACCATGGATACAATACATACGATTATAACACAACTAATTATGGAAATTAAACTTTGTATTATTGATAACGATAATGTAAATTACTTAAATAAAATAATAAAGAGGAACTTTGTTTGAATTTGAATGACTGCAATATGTACCCCGATAAAAATGATAATTTACTTACTATGAAAATTATTTTTTTAAACTCACCTTATAGTTACAAATAGTCTTTCTTCGGGCTTTATACTTTTATAAAAATTTGTGTCTACTTTTGAAATATCACTCCTTATTGAATCCAGTATGTAATCAAAACATTTGACACTCATCCTGGTATATCCAAAAAATCTTGAAGGATGTTCTCTCAAATTACCATATAAAGTATGAAATTCACCATACCGTTCTCTTTCTTTATTGATTTCGTGGACACCAATTCTAATTTTTAGCATCTCCCATTTTAGGTATGAATTTTCGGTTAAAAATAAAAGGGAACTATATTTTCTATCACCAAAATTTAAATTTGTCATCAAGTTGTATCACCTAATAAATAGATCTATCGCCACGAAATATTTTCGTTCTCAGATAAACAAAAATTGTTCCCAGGTATGAATTATCAAATTAATGTTAATATATGTGTAAAATAAGAGATGGATAACCAATAAAATTATATTGAATTACATGAATATAAATTTCGTTCTTATAATAATAGTTTTGTTACTTAAATAATAGCTCTGTGCTCAGAATGGTAGATCTGTCACCAAATAAATCGATTATCGATCCCTGACTGCGACTCCTTTTTATTTGATATTTTGTCACCAATACAGTAGTAACATTTTATTTCGTTCAGATATTAAATTAATAGTATTCGTTACCAATTTAATACATCAATTTATAATTTTAATGAAAAAATGATCAAAGGGGCGTAAAAGTATCTTATAAGAATAAAGCTCGGCCACACTGTAATTACTGTAACAAGTATGGTCATGTGAAAGATGCCTGTCAAAAGTTAACCAAACAGAAACTTGGCACTGATGGAGAACCACGCGTCTCAACTATCACGTGTTTCGGGTGCGGTGCGCCTGGCGTGATCCGATCCAACTGTTCGACGTGTAAAAAGATATAACCTGTTCCGTCCGTATCAACTTCGTTTCAATCTGTTTCTGCAAATAGTGTAAATATAGATTCGCGAGTGCGACCTTTGTTAGAAATAGAAATTTATGGTGAACGTGGTAAAGTGCTTATAGACACAGGTGCCAAACATTGTATAGGCAGTGTTAGTCTTAGAGCTCATTTAGTTAAGTATGGCCATAAGTTTGAACATGTCGACGGGTGCAAAGTAAAAAGTGTCAACTACAAAATTCACGACTTTCGGTTTTTATCATTATCGTTTTAATTAAAAAATGCTCTACAATGTGACATTTTTCTTTTTTCTCAAATCATTTTATTTCAATTTATTTTCGTACGTACAAAAAGCCAACTACACATTTTTTTCAAATAGTACGTAGTGAACGCGACCAAGTTACGTTGGCCGCATTGACGCGGGGCGCGGAACTTCCCGCGCGCAAACACAAAACGTTATCAGTCAGTTGACACGTATGTTATAGTGCTTTGTGAGTGAAGTGACGTAATGTAGTGCATAGTGCGTGGGCAGATGCCCTGTGATGCTTCAGACTCTCGTTTTAGGCTTAAGTCGAAGGTCGTGTATTAGGATTATCAAAAATAAATTCGAAGTATTTCTCCTATTTTCACTTTTATTTTTGAAGGCCTTAAAACTCGACATAACTGGCGCAGTCGCTACGGATGTAGTTGTCAAGAATAGTTAGACTTTTCAAAAATCAAAAGTTTTTCGTGTTCGCAACTTTTACACCGAGCTCCGGGAAAACCTTCAAGTGAAAGTGACTGAGTGAATCATGATGCTGTGGACCTGGTCTCTTATCCTATCGTAAGTCCAGTTCATTAGTTTTTGTGGATTTCACATTTGTATTATTGAATTTAATTTACGGAGAACTTCAGAATTTTAATTAACTGATTTTGTTACGAAATAAGTACGTATAAAAACTTATTGTATATGTAATTGTATGCTTAAATTGACAAATATTGACATATCCTTGATATCAGAACAAATTTGTGATCTGATATTAGTTTGTGATAAACGAGAGAAACTCCACTTGTTTAAACTTAATTTTGTTATAAATTTTTTGTTATTTTAATTTTTTCCTTTAACATATTTTTATTGTTTTACATAAAATGAGTTCGAAGGAGTTATCTGACATGAAAAGTTCTATAAAAATAATACCTGATTATGATGGAAACCCCAACCAACTTCATCGATTTATTATTACTTGCGAAACTATTTTAAATGAGTACTATGACCAAGGTAATCCAAACTGTTTTAAAAATTCTATGATTTTACACAGCATATTAAATAAACTTAAAGGTAAAGCTCAAGAAATAGTTAATATTAATGGAGTATTGTCCTGGGTACATTTAAAGAATGTGTTGCTAAAAAATTTTAGTGATCAGAGAGACGAAAACTGTTTGAATAGAGATTTAGTTAACATGAAACAAGAAAATGAGTCTCCTCAAGACTTTTACAACCGTTGTATGTATATCTTAAATACTATTATAAATTATGTAGATTTGCATGAAACCGCAGAAGATATAAAAACTTGCAAAAGACAGTTTTTCCAATCGCAAACTTTGAAAACATTTTTGTCAGGCCTAAAAGAACCATTAGGCTCTACAATAAGAGCTATGCGGCCAATAGATATGCCAACAGCCCTTAACTACATTAAGGAGGAACAAAATATTCATTATTTTCAAAAAGGAAACACTTTCCATAGTCAAAACAAGCCTTTTGAAATTAATAAACCTTCTTTTGAAAAATCAAAACTGCCTGTTCCAAATGTGAACAAAACGTTTCATAATTATAAACCTCAATTTATGTCTCCAAACAAACAATTTTCGTCACCAAATAATCGTAATAATTTTTTTCAACAGCAAAATTCTTGGAATCGACCCCAGTTTTTTAATAAACAACCCCAGCAAGGTTTTAATAATAATTTCAATAAACAGTATTCTCAACCAAAACCCGAACCTATGTACTATGTAACCGTATTTGCTCACGTTGGAGTAGATCTAGGTGGTCCATTCTTAATCAAAACTAGTTTATATCATCATGCTAAAGTTTCTAAAGCTTATTTAGCATTATTCATCTGTTTTTCCACAAAAGCAGTACATCTGGAGGTGTTATCTTCTTTGTCCGCCGAATGTTTTCTCGCTTGTTTAGATCGCTTTGTTGCTCGTCGGGGTCTTTGCTCGGCACTTTATTCAGACTGTGGTACCAATTTTATAGCATCGAGTAAGCATTTGACCGAAATTTAAAAGTTTTTGCGTGATAACGAGAATGACATCACTAATGGCTGCGCCAAAAGACAATTAGTGTGGAGGTTTAATGTTCCAAGTGCTCCTAACATGGGTGGACTCTGGGAAGCTGGCATTAAGTCAGCTAAATATCATTTATTACGTAGCGTAGGTGAAAAGTCCTTAACGTTTGAGGAACTTACTACTGTATTTTGTAAAGTTGAAGCAGTTTTAAATTCGCGCCCGTTGTGCCCACTGCCAGCTAGTGACAACCCTAATGAATTTAACGTCTTGACTGCCGGACACTTCCTAATCGGCAGAAGTTTAACCTCCTTACCAGAGTATAATTTCCAAGAAGTGCCCGAAAATAGACTGTCACGATGGCAGTATGTACAAAAGTGCTCTCAAATTTTCTGGAAACGCTGGAGTCACGAATATTTAAATACACTTCAACAAAGAGCAAAATGGTTTAAATTATCCACCAACCTAAATGTTGGAGATTTAGTTCTGGTTAAAACAGATAATGCCCCTTCATGTAAATGGCCATTAGGGAAAATAGAAAAATTACATCCCGGTCCTGACGGTGTCGTCCGTTGTGTTACCTTGCGCACTGAAAAGAGTGTTCTGCAAAGACCAGTCAATAAACTTAGTCCATTACCCTATACCAATTAGTTTCTTAAACTTTAAATACCAAAGTAAATCTAAGTTTTTAATTATTATTTTATTTTTTAATATATTGTTATACATACCTTTGTCAATTTTCATGACTTATTATCTCTTTAAAGTATACTTTTTTAATTATTAGAAACCATAACTATGGTTTCGGTAGGGGGTATGTTTCGTATTTAATCTGTGGTTGGACATTTCTTTTTTGAATGTTGAGGGCGCCACCGGACTAATGTGTGGTAGAAAGTATCAGTTTTAGCCACCGAGAGAAAAAGTGGCGCTAGAGTAGTCTGCTTCAAGCGCGCTCGCAATCACCATCAAAACTTTTAATAAATTTTGTTTTAAGTGATTTTGGACAGAGTTGTGTGTGTGGTATATCTTCAATTACCCGGAGGCCTCCGTGAGGAACTGGGAAATCTGCCGTGCAGAGGAAAGGTGAGTCGTACTCAAATTTCATTGGGGATTTGTCCAACCCGGGCAACCACGTTACATACCTACTCTAATTTATCTCCTATATTAAATACAGTCCATTGTTATCCCACACTTATAGTTTACTTAAAATTGGTTCCAAAATTTTCCTTGTTTATACCATATACATTTTGGTTACTGTCTAAATTAAGTAATTTTTATTTATTTTCCATCTCTATATTGCTCATTGAGCATTATTTGACTATTTGAAATTTTGTTAGAACATATTCGTCATTGACTTCCGGGTTTGAGTTTTGCAAATAATATTGAACAAAAATACTAGTTACAAACATATTCATAGTGAATTCCCGGACCCCGCCGCTCGACCCCTTATTAGCGGCCGAGACATCAGAAAGTGCACACGCGTTTGTATAAAAGAGCGGATCAAGAAAGTTTTCTGCAATTTTGTCACAAAACCACGTCATTAAACAACTCTCCGTTAATTTGTGATAAGTATTTTTTTTTATCAGAAGGATTTATCTGCTAGATGCTTTATAGTTTTCAATTAAAAATGAACGAAATCACATCACATGTTTTTATTAGTTAGTACATGTCACGAAAGGTTTTGTTTTGTTTCGTCATTTATCGTTACATCATTCACTGAACAATAGCTGTTGCGGTGAATGATTTCTAAGGAAGTAAATGATATTTTTGATGAATAGATCAGTGATTCCCGTTTTTTAGTGTTGCTTAATAAGATTTACGATATTTGTGATTACATATAGATTGATTGATTTCTAAAATATATATCAAAGATTAGCAAAATGTCGAATATTATGTCGTTTGGTGTCCTAAGATTTATCAAAGATTACATAACAAAGTTTGTTAATCTATTTAAATAGAAATTAATGAGACTGATTTACACTAAGACTTATTATGTCGATTGGTGTCTTGAGATTTTTAAGTTTGTTAATCTATTTAATTAGAAATTAATGAGACTGATTTAAGCTAAGTTGACCTGACTTATTATGCCGATTGGTGTCTTGAGATTTATAAGTTTGTTTAACTATTTAATTAGAAATTAAAGAGAGTGATTTACGTTAAGTTGACCTGACTTATTATGCCGATTGGTGTCTTGAGATTTATAAGGTTGTTAAGCTATTTAATTAGAAGTTAATGGGACTGATTTAAGCTAAGTTGACCTGACTTATTATGCCGATTGGTGTCTCGAGATTTATAAGTTTGTTAAACTATTTAATTAGAAATTAATGAGACTGAATTACGTTAAGTTGAATGTCGATTGGTGTCCTAAGATTTATAAGTCTGTAAAGCTATTTAATAAGAAATAAATGAGTTCGATTTATGTTAAGTAGACCTGAATCAGTCAACTTTGCGTTGATAACTGATGTCGACTGATGCCCTAAAATTTATCACAGATTATCAAAGTTAAGCTATTATAATAATCGATAGTTAAGAGGATTTTTCATTTTATTAAGTTTTTTGAATTAACAAGAGAAGTTTTGACTTTTTTTTAAATAAATATACCTGATTTTTCGTCATTACCTGTAACACCTTATCATTTACCTCAACGAAGTTTGTCATTTATTTCTACAGAGCATCATTCACTTCAACATAATATTTTTTTTATTTTAATTTTCTCATAAATTAGTCAAATATTTAACAGTTTAAATGTATTAACTACCTAAAAAACAAAAGATAATCAATTTTTAGTAATCAAATTCTTGGTTATGCAATAAAAATAATGATAACACTAAAACAGTTAAAATAAATCATGAAATGAAAATTCACCCATTAACTTGTTATTACTATTCAAACAAAGAACTTCGTTTCAGGCCTCCACCAACGTGCCGTAACCTGCCTTGAATTATTGCTCAATTTAATGACGTAATTCATCAAAATTACAATGCCGGATAGCCACGACACGCCGGTAAGATCCCCGAAGCTACTCCTACGCATATGCTATTCTGGATCTGGCGAGAGCCTCCCACCTTTGCCTGACCTGACACGCGGAACTAAAAGCGTTATGATTACTCACAGCGTTCCCGTCCGCGCGGCAGTTCAGGCACGATGGGACGGCTCCCGCCATCCAGCTCTTGCACACCGCCCTCTGGTGCTCACCACCACAGTGGCAGCACCTCTCCACTTTCTCCTTGCAGTGGCGTCTGCCGTGGCCGTAGCCCAGGCACATCGAGCATTGGACCAGCGGAGAATAATCCTCCGCCTGGATCCGCTGCATGTCGATGCGCACTGAGCCGGCCTCGACCACTGCACGCCACAGCTTGGGGGGTACACTAATCACTATATGCTCCAGCAAATGGTTTCTTGACTTTTTTCTGAATTTAATTTCGATACACTTTTCCTCTTCCTTAATTTCCCTAAAAAGTTTAGTGTTTTGCCCCGTCAGTTTTGAAATCAGTTGTTCGTTTGTGTTTCTTAGCACGTTTTTGAGAATTAGTAATGGGTTTTTATTTTCGACTTCCTTGACCTGTAGATTTTTTATTTTCCCGATTCTGTTTTTTAATTTCTCCCTACCCTCCTTTGTCCTGCAACTTAAAATCACTTTTCTGTCGCGGGTTTTTCTTACTCGTTCTATCTTGATCCAATCTCCGTCTTCTCCTGCTACTTCCCGAATCCTTTCCATTACCTCCTCACCCGTTTCCATTCCTGTTTTGTCATCGACAATTACGGAATGGAGGGTAAGGGGCATTTCCTGAGAAGCGGCTACTACCTGTGAGTACGTCAGAGATTTTGTGGATGTACTCTCTCTTTCACTCCGGCGGTCCATCAAATCCTTGATTTCTCTTATATTTCGGGAGTTTTCTTCAAGTTTATCCACGAGTGATTGCAGGAACTTTTCCATTCTTGTCTCCTCTAGAGGGGTGGGGGAAGTCTGAGTCCTGACGCTTGGTCGCTGTCCCGGCGTCATATTTTTTAACTCCTAGCATGCTCCCAGGTCACAGATGAGGTCATCTGCCTGTTGAATTTTAATTCTGACCGAGTCTTTCATTGTCCTTTTCAGTCTCAGTGCTGACTCGACCTCTTCGCTAGCTGCATCCAGGAGATCTCTGATTTGACCGCATAGGTCATTCCTATCCTCATCAGTCAGAATTTTCCTGCGCTTATCTTCTTTCAAGTAGGGCGTTTTGGGTAGAAATTGAATGTACCGGTTTCTGGTCCTGGGGGTTATATTAGAAACGGATTCTAGAGGGGAGGAGTCGTCAGGCAGTTGGGTGGGCGATGTGTTATTGTCACAGTATGTGAGTGTCTTTTTAAAAGTAACCGACCTGGGTGTGCGAATCATTGTCGTGGTTTAAAAGTAAGTTTGTAAAAGTTGTAAATACAATAATTCTAAAAGTATAGATAAAATGGAGAGGGTCAAGGTTAAAACATGAAAATATTATTTACATCAAGCCAGTCGGCGTTCTCATGTAATTTGTGATTGGGCTATAGTCTGTCCTCCAAAAACCGATGATATTTTTCACACTTCCCAGCGGAATCGTGATTAATCCAGCGAAATCCTCACGATCTCAGTCCAGCCAGAGAAGTTTAATGGAGTCCTGGTATTTGCACAGCGCCCCAAACACTATAATTCACTTATTTTTTAATTTAACACAATTTTTAAAAAAATTTACACTTAATATTTTGAGGAGCGCATCGGAGCACGTCTGTACTCGACGAGCGCTCGAAGCAGACTGAAACTCAGGAGGTTATAAGAATTAACCACTAATTTGTAACAAATTTTTTCATGATGTATATTTACAACTGTACAGTGACAGTCGGTTAAACTGGCTTTAAATATATTAAGATACGATGATTTTATAGGAGTTTGGAAAACATCAGACAAAAGTAATAACCCATTTTGGGCCCAAGCGTTACAGGAATGACACATATACCAAAAAAACGGTCTATTTTTTCAGATTACATCATTTAAATATGGACAACATTAATAATGGCCAAATATCCTCCTGAGACCCTCGGTATCACCAGTGATATCTTTACTTAAAAATTTTTTTTCGCGCCATCTCTCGGATCACAGTAGAACTTTTTCGTCTAATCGTTTGCTTAGATATTGTCCATGTTTTTAGATACTTACCATTTCTCTAGCCGTCAAATTGCAACGATTGCAGTCAGTTGAACTTCGAAAATTTTGCTGTTGCCGCCATGTCGAGTTTACGTAAAGGTAAATACTTTTTTAAATGAGTATTTAGGTGTTGTTTTGTTTAAAATAAGTAATTTCATACGTATATTTTGTATTATTGCCGTGTGGTTTCCGGCACCAATACAAAAAAGAATAGGACCACTCCATCTCTTTCCCATGGATGTCGTAAAAGCCGACTAAGGGGTAGGCTTATAAACTTGGGATTCTGCTTTTAGGCGATGGGCTAGCAACCTGTCACTATTTGAATCTCAATCCTATCTTAAAGCCAAATGGCTGAACGTGGCCTATCAGTCTTTACAAGACTGTAGGCTCTGTCTACCCCGCAAGGGATATAGACGTGATTGTATGTATGTATGTATGTATGTATTTTGTATTATTGTTTAAATATCATAAAGTATTGCAAAACCAAACTGTCGTTTCAACGATTTTGTTCAAGTATCATAGGTGATACTTTGGGTCATAAGTACTTTTTTTTTTTTATATTACAGGTCATTTGGATGAAAATGATATCATGGATATAATTAATTTTGACATATCAGATATTGAAGATGAAGGTAGCGATGAGGAATGCGACCTCCAATTGGGTGATCACGATCAGTGCGAAGCAATACCGCCGATAATAGAAGAGGATTGGAACGAATCTGATGAAGAACCTTTAGCGTCTTTTGCTGTCGAGCCCCAATCTTCTCGCGGTGACCGTGTACGATGGAAACATACGGAAAACTTTGGTTTTACTCCTGAGGAAGACCAACTGAATGTCTCATTTGATCCAAGCGTGTGTGTTAAGAGCCCGTACGAATATTTTTCTCAGTACATCGATAATAGCCTGTTTGAGACTATGTCTGAGTGTACAAATATTGGTAGCGTATTGAGGACAGGTAAATCATTAAATACAACATCAAATGAACTCAAACAGTTTTTCGGATGCTCTATGGCCATGAGCATATTTGGTCTACCACGATTGAGGATGTATTGGGGATTGGAAACCAGAGTGAATTTTATAGCAAACACCATGACTCGTAACCGGTTTTTTCAATTAAGATCCAACCTGAAGCTTGTAAATGATGAAGCTGTTGACCAAACTGCTCGAGAAATCGACAAGTTTTGGAAAATACGCCCTCTCGTCTCTGGTATAGAAAAAGGCTGTAGAGAAAATGAACGAGACAAACATGTCGCCATTGATGAACAAATAATACCTTTCACGGGTAAATGCAAGCAGAAACAGGTGGTTAAAGGTAAGCCGAACCCAGAAGGCATAAAAGTTTTTATAATGGCCAATCGTTCAGGACTTCCCTTGGATTTGTATTTGTATCAAGGAAAAGGTACTTCTATTGACTCTGCTTTATACCCTACACCTGAAAAATTGGATCTCGGTGGACGATTTGTATTGAAACTTGTGGATACCTTGCCCATGGGTTCTTCAATTTTTGTAGACAGGTATTTTACGTCTCTTCCGCTTCTTGATGTCTTATTTAAAAGAGGAATCAAGGCAACTGGAACTTTGATGAAAAATCGGGTGCCTGAGTACCAAAGGCCAAACAAACAAAAGAATACCAGACAGCGTGCGTTATTCAAGTCTGATGGAATGTTGCAAAGGACAGGCAGAGGAAGTAGCGATTGCATGGTGAGAAGTGATGATACTATTGCCGTTGTCAAATGGCTTGATAGTAAAGCAATTCATGTTGCATCATCTGAATCAGCTATTCAACCACTAGGGACATGTCGCCGCTGGAGCAAGAAAGAAGGAGTTTACCTGAATATTCCTCAACCAATTGCTATATAACGATATAATAAGTTTATGGGCGGGATAGATTTGCTAGATCGTATTATCGGCAAGTATGCTATGCGGGGAAGAACCGGCAAATGGACAGTACGAACGATTTTTCATTTTTTCGATTTTGCAGCCGCTGCAGGATGGGTGCTGTACAGAGAACATGCTGCAAAATCTGGGCTTCAGAGAAAAGATATTTCGCAGTATTTGGACTTTAAACTAGATTTGGCAAAACATTTAATTTATTCGGAACCCACCGTTTCTCTGCCGCAATATTTGAGCCCTCAGGTAACACGTAGTACACGCGGTAGCCCGGTTCAAAGTCCCAGTGGAGGCTCTAGGAATAGTCCTAATCCCACTGAACCAGAAATATTAGTGAGGCCGACTACTTCGGGTAGGAAGAACAGACTGGTCGAACCACTTCCTCATGCGGCTAATAAATTAAAGGAAACCAAACATTTACCAATGTGTGCAAAGGATTCTCAGAACAATAGGTCCAAATGTCGCAACAAAGGCTGCAACAACTTAACATTCGTAAAATGCTCAGAATGCAATATTTTTCTTTGTTTTAATGTTAACCGAAATTGCTTTCTTAATTATCATACCAATTAATATGTATCTCCACCGTTATGTAACACATTTTGTAATTTTTCACTAATTAAACTTTTTCCAAAATAGCTTGTTTTTAAACCGTTTAAGACCCCAGGTATCACTGGTGATACCCTCCCTTGCGCTAAATGGAGTGGGGGTAGATTTTTTTTTCCTGTGATTTAAGTAACTCTGAATGATATTAAGCTATAAAAAATACTTTACATCATTCAAGTACTTGTAAATAAGTCTTGGGTCTCAGGAGGATATAAAAAAAATGCAAAATAATAATTTCATCTTACGAACTAGCTCTGTAAACGCACTTTTGATTGTTTCCATAGTGTTAGCATTTATTTTTAATAATTTCTATTTAACTAAGTATATGATTAGGAACCATAACTATTATTAAAAGTTGTTTTATTGATTGTTTAGACTCACGCGCACGTGCTACTTCCGTTATTTGTTTACGACAACGCCCCACCCTCCAAATCAGTGGTGGGGAGTATTTAAAAGGACAAACACGTGCTCGTGAGGGCAGGATTCGCCAGTCGCTCCAAAGAAAATTGAAGAGTACGAGCCGATTCAGTTTCCGCGCTTGGGGGAACGTAGCCACGCCCCCCCCAACACCCCGCAAACAACCTTGCGTAGGAGAGGATAGCTCCCGGCGGAAACCCCTGCCAGGACTTCGGGACTGATTTGCTCGCATCCCCCTAGTAGCCGGCCTCCCACCAGCGGGTCTCACCGGTGAAAAGGGGTTGGGTAGTCGGCCCCGTTGTTCCTTCGGCTGCTCGGGAGCGACTCCACTCCCGCGCGTCGTCCGGGCTCCGAAATGGAGCCCCCCCCCCGGGAAGGGGTAGGTGCGGGTCCCCCGCACCCCTCCCCCGACATCGCCTTGCATACGCCACCAGCGGCGTATGCTACGCCGACGGGCGTCTTTCCTGCGCCCGCCGCTGCCGCCCGCGCCGCTGCTGACACTGCAACTTTAACCGCCGCCGCCGCAACGCAAGCCAGCGCCGCGACGACGACGACCGCAGCGACACTTGATGCAACTGCCGCCGTCGCCGCCGCCGCCACTGAAAGCCGCACTTTTGTGGCAAATGCCGCTGACGCCGTTACATACTTCGCCGCCGCCGCCGCCGCCACCCACGCCGCCGCCGCCACCGCCGCCGCCGCCGTCGCCACCACCGCCACCCCAGCCGCCGCCGCTCCTGCCTCTGCAGCCGTCTCCGCGGCAGTCAAATCCGCCGCTGCCGCCACCGCCGCCCTCGCCGCCGCATCCCTACCCGCGCCCCTTGCGAATCTGTCCCCTAAAGGGTGGATGAGAAGGGACGCGGAGGTACTCGTCCGCTTAGTGCACGGCGACTGGCTGTCGCCGGGGATGGCGCAATGGATGGCGATTTATCTCCGCCTGAAGGAAAATGAGGTGCGGGGGGTCGCCCCGTCGGTGGACGATCTCGCGGCCCTTGATATAGCTAGACGGGGGATGATCACCCTCCCCCCTGTTGATATGGAAACTCCCAGGAGGCAGGTGATTTCCTCCCTCCTGAAGCGGGCAAGGAGCCCCACGGGCGACGCTCCTGAAACGCCGAAGAAGCCCCGGGCCCTCGACATGCGGGAGGGTGAGGAGGAGTCTTGTTCGACCGCCGAACCTTCATCGTCCGGGTCGACAACGGACCTAACAGGAGCCGGCGCCCGTGACCGACCACTGAAACGCGCCGCGACGATGGCGTCGGTCCGCGGCTCGGAGGCCGCCGCCGCCGCCGCCGCCGCCGCTGACGCCGCCGCCATGAAGCCTCCGCCGGCCGGGAAGTCCGCGATCCCGAGGTGGCAATCCCGGGACCCGCGCCGCGCACCGGCGGGGGCGGCATCCAGCCGAGCGCCCGCCCAGGCGTCCGCCCAGACTTCCGCCCTCGCGCCTGCCCAGACGTCCACACATTCGCACACTCAAGCGGCCGCCCATGCAGCTGACCGCCCGCCCGCCCAAGAATCTGCCCGCCCGCCCAGCCAAGCGCCCGCCCTGGCAGCCACCCGCCCGCCCAACCAGGCGCCCGCCCCAGCGGCCGCCCGCCCGCCCAGCCAGGCGCCCGCCCAAGCGGCCGCCCGCCCGCCCGCCCAGACGTCCGCCCAGACGCCCGCCCAAGCGCCCGCCCAAGCATCCGCCCAACGCGCGCCGCCCTCGCTGGCCGCTCCCGCGGTATCATTCGCCCGGGTAGCGGCTAGCGCCGGAGCCCCCTTGCCACAACGGAAGGGGGCACAACGGGGAGCAGTGCCTCGCGCCCCGCCCACCACCTCAACGCCTGCCGCCTCCACTTCGACTACAGCTGTGGCCTCCTCTGGAACCGCAGCCCACGCAGCCACCGCCACCGCCGCCGCCGCCGCCGCTGCCAAGCACACAGCCTGGAACTCCACTAGGATCAACCGAAGCGGAAGAATCCTTCTTCAGGCCGCTGTGGACCACGACTTCGAGCTGTTGGGGCCTGACGAACCCACCCACACCGACACGTTGGGAGGCTCCGACACCATTGACATCGTGGCCCACAGAGGGCTGACAGCGCTGCCAACACTGCACGTTTACCCGGACCTGCCGTCAGATCACCGGCCGGTTCTTCTCATCCTCCGGGACCTTCCGGCGAGGGTCACGCTGCCGAGGAGAACATCCAAAATAAAATGGGACCACTTCCAAGAAGAAATTGTGGGCGACAAGGCCAGTGTCGCCTTCAAGCGGGTCTCCACCAGCGAAGAGGTCGAGCTTGCGGCGAGTGCCATCACCCGCAGCATCCAGCACGCTCTCGACGCCGCACGGACCCCCGTGCCGGCCACCGCCAAACCCGAGCCGCTCCCGGCGCACCTCACCGCGCTGCTGGAGCGGAAGCGAAAAATGCGGAGGCTGTGGATGAGTACTCGCTGCCCAACACTCAAAGCCGACCTGAACAAGCTGGTGGAGACAATCAAGGACAAACTAGAGGAGCACGCAGCCAGATCGTGGGAGAACCACCTCTTATCGGTAGGCGGTGATATCCCCTCCGTTCACCGCCTCTGCCGGCAGTTGTCGGGCGTGCCACAACCCGTCCGGCCGCTGCTGGCAGCCGATGGCCTCCCACGGTTCAAGGCCGAAGACAGGGCTGAGATATTCGCCGAACATCTGGAGCGTCAGTTCACGCCGAACCCGATCGTGGACCAGGCCCACCACGACAGCGTCATCGAGCACCTTCGGGAGTACCTTGCGGAGCCAGTGCCGGAGCTTGAGGATGCGGTATTCTTCACTCCCGGCCAGGTCAAGAGGACCATCCTGAAGCTGAAGCCCAGGAAAGCCCCGGGCGCAGACAACGTCACGAATGAGGCGCTTCGCCACCTACCGCCGGGATTCATCACGGCGGTGACGCGCCTCTTCAACGGCATTCTGCGCTCGGGCCACTACCCGCAAGAATGGAAAACCGGAAGGGTGATCCTCTTGCCCAAGCCGGGAAAGGACCTCCGCAAGCCTGAGAGCTACCGGCCCATTACGCTTCTCAGCGCCCTCTCGAAGGTGTTCGAAAAACTGCTGCTCGGCCTCATACTGCCGCACATCACGCCGCGCGCCGAGCAGTTCGGGTTCCGGCCCGAACACTCTACGACGCTCCAGATCGCCAGACTCCTTGGCGAGATCTCAGCTGCTGCCAATCGCAAGGAGACCGTGGCTGTCGTGCTCCTCGACAACGAGAAGGCCTTCGACAGAGTATGGCACGAGGGGTTGCTGTACAAACTGTCGAAGAGCCAAATACCTAGAAGACTTACAAGGATTGTGGCCTCCTTCCTGAATGAGCGGAAGATCAGGGTGGCGGTCGAAGACGCCGTATCTTCGGAAAAACCCGTCCGGGCTGGCGTTCCTCAGGGTAGCTGCCTGAGCCCGGCCTGCTACGCTGCGTACACCGACGACATCCCGGTCGCCGATGGAGCCAAGCTGGCTCTATACGCCGACGACGCGGCGTACTTCGCGAAATCCATAAACGCGAAGCACGCCGCCAAGAAGCTCCAAAAGGCACTCGACGCCCTGCCAGATTGGCTCCAGAAGTGGAGACTGTCGGTGAACGTGGCGAAAACGCAGGCCATTATCTCCGGGAACGCCGCCCCACCGCCGCCGCTGAAGCTCTTCGGGAAGGACGTGGCGTGGCAGCCACACGTCACCTACCTCGGGGTCAAGATCGACCGTGGACTTCGCCTGAAGACCCACGTCGATTCAGTGGTGCAAACTGTGAAGATGGCCAGGGGAAGACTGCGTCCAGTCCTCTCCTCCAGCCTCCCGCTGAAGACGAAGCTCGGGATCTACAAAACCTACGTCAGATCCCGCCTCACGTACGCAGCCCAGGCGTGGTACGCCTATGTCGCGGAGACAAACAGGCAACGTCTCCGCGCTCAAGAGAACCAATGTCTCCGCGACATCGTCAGGGCCCCACGGTACGTGAGGAACGCGACGATCCAGCGGGACCTTAAATGGGAGGGCCTGGACGCGTTCATCTCGCGTCTGGCCGGCGATATGTTCGGCAGGGCGGACAGGTCGGCGCACCCGCACCTTGTGGGTATCGCGCCACTCCACGCTCGCCCGCCGGACCGAAGACACTGGCCATCGCCGAGAGAAGCCATCTTCACAGCGAACACCACTGCAGGCGCCGCACCCGCGGCGCCCGTTGACCCCGCAGGAAGAGGAAGACCTCATTAGTGGCCGCCACGGCCACGCTCGTGACCTGCCTGCCGTTGCAGGCAGCGTAGACATCCGCTGAAGAGGGCCACAATCCCTGACCAGCTACCCCACATTTCCGCCTACGGCGGAAATGCAGGATGACCCATGACGACGTGAGGGCAGTTGATCATAAGTTTTCTGTGTGTACGGAATATTACAGTGAATAAATAAATTACAAATAAAGAGGAAACTGTGCCAACATTTATTTACAACTACCCTTTCTATCAATAGATAACAGCGTCTATTATAACTGTCTTCACAAAAGCCAGTATTTTTTTTAAAGTGTTGTCATTTGGTAATAACTGTCAATGTCAGTCACTCTCTCAGTGAAGTAGTAGTAAATCGATTCATAATGAAGAAAATCGATTTCGTAGTATGTTTTGTATTTTAACCAAACCAAAACCTTCTGTTTATAATGTTTTAATTATTATTTAAATTTATTTATTGTACATTCAAATCCCTATGTATAGTGAAATTATTCATAGAATCAGTTTAATGATCGATATCGATTGTTTTAGGTTATGTTAAGACATCCCTTGAGATATTTGTTTGAGTGTCAAAAGTCAAAACCTGACAATCGCTTCTTGTTCATGAACTTGTTTCGTGTATTTCGTATATTTCTTGAAGTCTTTGCTTGTTAACCGGACTCCGATATTGATCGCATACTCACTGACCCTTTTTCTGTACCTGGACACCCGATTTTGTAAATCTTTGACGTCTGCGCGAACACCTGATAACCTGGATTTAGCCTACCTATTTGCCAAAATGGGTTTCTGCATTGTTTGTGGAATAGCAACGGATCGTTGCAATACAATAGGAAGTCGTCGATTGGAAATGGAAGGCGAAATAATGTTGTCCATTGTAAGACAATGGATTGCACCAAAAACGGTAAGCATCTTCTTTTTTTCCACATTAAGCGAGGTCAGCTCTCTTAATTTTTCTACGCCACGATTTTCTGTCCAGACATTCATACTATGGTTATATAAATACTAATTCTAATAAATACTACTTCAAAGATTAACATTGTATTAAAAACAATAATATAGTAGTTATATATATTTTTCAATTCAATGAGTATTATCATTAATTAGTCCCTTTTTTTCAGGCAAGTGAAAGTGATATTATTTGTCATTCATGCTACAATGCTGCCAACAGTGTAGCCAATGATGATGAGAGACCAGAAGCTGAAGAAGCACCTTTAGGACAAAAGCAAGGTGACGAAATTATCGACGATGAACCATGCATGTCGATGCCGCCACCAGAACTACCGACTGAGTCACCTTCTGCGTCAACATCGAGGGCTTCTTTTCGAAAATCAGGAACTCCAAGTCAAAGACCATCTCGTTCAACATCTGTCCCGAACGATAGATCAAGATCCCCTACAAGTCGTAAATCGTCTACCCGTAAAAGAAGATCACAATCAATACCTAGGGTTTCAAGGCAGAGAGTATGGAGGCAAACTGCTTTTTCAGAAAAGACCCATGATCCGACCTTGCCAATAAAGCCGGTAAGACGTCCCATTGAATATTTTAACGACTATTTTGACTTTGAGTTTTTAGAAAAGATTTCAGAATGCACTAACTTATACCACTTTCGCTCAACGGGTCGTGAACTCAAATGTACGGCCGTGGAAATTGCTAAATTATTTGCAATACATATCTACATGGGCTGCATTCCCTACCCCCCGAGTACCATGGTATTGGAGAGCTGGTACTAGATTAGCTCTTATTGGTGACCTGATGACAAGAGACAGGTTTCTTATAGTTCGTAACGCACTTCATGTGGTTAATTCTGATTCTCCAACTGCAGAGGAAAGGGAAAATCCGCTTTGGAAAGTGCAGCCCATGGTGAACAAGGTAAAAGAAACTTGTAATAAACTGGAAAGGGTTCCGGGCTTCTATTCTGTGGACGAACAAATGATACCCTTCACAGGACGCTGTAAGTTACGCCAAGTAGTACAAAATAAACCCCGGCCTGTTGGTCTAAAAAATTTTGTTCTTACCACATCTGAGGGATTAATGTTAGACTTTGACATCTATAAAGGTGCCAAGACAACTTTTGGTGAGTCAAATCTCGGTCTTGGCCCATCTGTTATCTTACACCTAGTTAAAAGTGTTCCCCCTGTATTTACCACGACCGGTATTTTACAACTATTCCGTTAGTTGAGGAAATGGAAAAGCTAGGTTTGCATTCAACGGGTACAATAATGCAGAACAGAATACCGGAACGAGCAACAATTAAATTTAAAAATGATAAAGACATGCATCGCGGTGAGTCGCAGCAATTTACATGTCATCCTACCGCATTAATAAAATGGAAAGATAATAAATCTGTACTACTAGCGTCAAACTGTACTGCAGCTGAAGATGAATCAAACGTAAAAAGATGGGACAGAAAAAATAAAGTTTACGTCGATGTTGCAGCTCCAAAAATTGTCACTAATTACAATCAACACATGGGTGGTGTTGATGTACTCGACCAACAAATGGAATATTACAGAACATTTATAAAAACAAAAAAATGGACATTATAAGTTTTGATTCACTTTTTAGATCTCTCAATCGTTAATTCTTGGAGGCTTTACAAGAACGATTGTGTCGCAAATAAATTTCCCAGAAAAGACACAATGCCACTTCTTGACTTCCGCATGGATGTTGCTAACAGTTTATCATCTTTACCCGATCGTAGACCAAGAGAAGATTGCGACGAAGATATAACTGCTCGAGTACCTCGTCGGGATTATAAAATATATAGGCCATCATTAGCACCCACGGAATCAAAAAGATATGATGGCTATGAACATTACCCTATTAGTGATGATATAAAAGCGCCGAGATCTTGCAGATTAGAAGACTGTAACAGTCGATCTAAAATAAAATGCGAGAAATGTGATGTTTATTTGTGTTTGTCTCGTGACAAAAATTGTTTTAAGAATTATCATAAGAAGTAGACTGATTTTCTGTCTCTAATTTTTTTGAAAGCTTATTTGTCGGTTGCATCGTCAACCAAGAAATTTCGGAGCCCTGGGCCCGGTTTCTACTTATTAATAAGGCTGATTAATGTTACTAAATATAGTTCCTAAAAAAATTGCCGAAACTGGAACGGTTGATCTCTTTAAAATTTATGTTATAAGAATAAATACTTGGTATAGTACAAATTATTACTAAAAAGAAGTTGTTTTTTATATTTTTTTACTATAAATAAAGAGTATATCTCAGAAACTTGTTTTATTTTCATAATTCAGCTCAGATACAATGCGAAGATGACACAGACTCACGATCGTGCGACTTACATTTAATTCCTGAAGCTCACGATCGTGAGGGTCTGATTGTGGGAGACCAGCACCAACAGGATTTTTTTCATTATTTTTCCTATCTGTTATGAATGCTAACAAAACGAGTATACCACATTTTAACAGTATTTAAAAGAATTTCATCTCTCGGGTGTAAAGGGATAAAGCGTGGGAAAATAAATAACGCAATAGCTTTCATGATAGCAAAAGATGGTTTGCCCCTAAATACAGTTGGCAAACAAGGATTTAATTATTTGATGAAGGTAATGGCACCATTGTATAAAGTACCAGCTCGAAAAACTATGACACATATAATTGATGAAAAATATAATATTCTTTCAACACAACTCAAAATAAAACTACAAGAGGTAGAAGCATTATGTTTAACTGCAGATGTTTGGACTGACCCGCACAATAGCCAAAGCTACATGGGCTTAACTGGTCATTGTATTCATGAAAATAAATTAATGAGTATAATTTTTGGCGTATCTGCCTTAATAGAACCTCACAATGCTGATTATTTAGCGTCCGTAATTACTAATATGACAGAAAAATGGGACATTACAACTAATAAAGTGATAGCGTTTATCACCGATAACGGCGCTAATATAGTCAAAGCTGTTACAAATGTATATGGCAAACATAAACACATGCCATGCTTTGCCCACACATTAGTAGCATCAAAACCATTCGAAAATAAGGATGGCCTGGAAGAAGCTAAGAATTTGCTGACAGCCGTAAAAGATATTACTACATATTTTAAGCATAACACAAATGCTGCTGACTCTCTGAAGAAAGCTCAGGAACATATAATAAAGCCTTTGGCGTTAATTCAATCAGTGTGTACCAGATGGAATTCTATTTATTACCAACTAGAATGCTTTGTTGAGTTATCTGAAACCATTGCCCCAATACTACTCAAGTACCCAAAAGCACCAACAATGCTATACGCAACGCAATTAGAGCATATAAAAGATCTAATAAATATATTGAGGCCGTTAGAAACAATAACTAAGGAAGTATCAGGAGAAGATTATGTTACAGCTAGTAAAATTATACCAATCGTATCTTGTCTAACTGAAACATATAATACAATGCAAACTTTAACTGATGTCGGTGCTAAAACAAAAACTTTAATTATTGAAGGCTTGAAAAAGAGATTTGGACAGGTCGAACAAGTTCATTTGTTAGCAGTTGCTACAATTTTAGATCCTAGATTAAAAAAAATTCATTTTGCTGATAAACTAGCTTGTTCTAGAGCAATAGATAGAATAAATAGTTTGATTTTGGATATAAAACACAGCAACAACTCCCACAAGATATAGACGACGAAGAGGAAGAAGCAGAAGAAAATGATAAAGAAAAAGGAATATGGAATTTTCATAAATTACTAGTGAAGAAGCAGCTCTCTACATGTAATACACTTGCACACGAAAGTCAGGGTTTAGACGAAGAATTTAAACACTATTTATCGCAAGCAGTTGTGCACCTGAAATATGATCCTATACTTTACTGGCAAGAACAAAGGAATTCAATTTATCATCACGTTCACTCAATAGCCATGAAATATATGTGTATTGTGGGGTCATCTGTTCCTTGCGAGCGCCTATTTTCGATTGCCGGCAACATCGCAAGCTAGACAGATTATTATTCTTAAAAAGCTTGGATATTGAGTACTGGGAACTATAAACTAACTTTTTAATGTAAACTAAATTTTTAACTGAAATAAATATCTTTTTTAATACCTGTTACTTTGATTTAGTGGTAAAAACCCTTTAATTGGTAAATGGGTTTGTATTTGTATTAAAAACATAGACTCAATAAGCAACTCGGAAAAAGATCGATTTTTTCAAAATCAATTCTTTTCACCTCGATTTTTTTGTGTATCGATTTATTAGACTTCGATTCGAATCGATTTAAAAATCGATCTTTTTTGGAAAGAATCGCCATCCCTACTGCACATCTCCAGTACATAATACTGGTACTTTATCTTTGTTTGCCACGACAATTAGGCTCGTCGAAAAAATATCAATACATCGATATACCAATTAATTTTTTTTCAATGTATCGATATTTTTGAGCGATATTTAATTTTTCGATGTATCGAGGTATCGATATAAAATTACAAGTATTGAAAAGGTATAAAAATCGATATTTTTTATAGTATAATTAAAAAATCCTAAATAAAGTATAATTAAAAAGAATACTTTTTTTATACTAACATTTTTTAACAAATTACATTTTTTTTGTCTTTGGTCGACTCGATTTACTGCGTTTTAATTTGGTACTTAAGTTGGCTTTTAAGTTGGCAACTCTGTCTGTCAATGTCATTTCAGTGTCAGTGTCTGTGCTTCAACTATCCGTCTGTTATCCGTCCGTATTATAACCTCAACGCGAGCGTATTTCTGCCTGCATTTGAGTTGATTATAGTTCTCAAACAATCTAAACAATTAAATCAATAATTAATTCACGTATATGAACAAAATAATTCGAGCATTCCAGTCATGTCTAGTGTTGTATGGAACTTTTTCAAAAAAATAGACAGACAAAACGTTTCATGTAATGTGTGTGGGAAAATATATAAAACCAGTGGCAATACGACGAATTTATCTACACATCTTAAAAATACGCATCACCATGCGTTTTAGCAACTTAAAAATAAAAACTCAAGGTCAAGTTAAGTGAATATTACACCAAGAACAAGAAATAGTTCACCTGTTTCGTCTACTAATTCAACTATTACCAATACTAATAAACCTGCTGAGATAGAAAATAACTTCATGGAATTGTCTGAAATTGCGATTTACGATGATACTGGTGTAAGTATTTTATTTGTGCAAGATCAAACGTAGCTTTAGAATCTAAATATCAATTGTTCATAACCAATCAACTAATGATGTGTAATTACTATAAGTATCGATATCGATAAATTTAAATTTTGGTGTTTTCACTTAACCTTAATACTATTTATGACGACAAGTGTAATGAAATATATACAAAATATTCAATAATTTTTTTCAGACTGAATCCTCCAAAGATGGTCAGAGTAAAGACTTGTGGAAACAGACTACACTCATAGATATGTTTGAAAGAAGTTCAAGCTATGAAGGTATTTTTTTTTATATTAGATTACTGTATTGTTTTCATTTTAGTTCTATGAGGATGTTCTAATTTAATATTTTTCTCAATTTAGCAGGGGGTCATAAAACTAGCCAAATAAATCAAGCTTTGATCTACATGATTTGGAAAGACAACATGCCTCTATCTTGTGTAGAAAAATCAGGATTGAAAAGATTTATGAGCGTCATTTGTCCACGCTATAAAATTCCATCACGAACTACTGTAAGCGAACTATAATATTAAATTATTATCTTATCCTTTTTATTTTTAAATGTTATTTTATTATTCATTTCTCATTCCAGATAACTAGGCTCATGGAACAACGATACGCCACTACCAAAGCCATTTTAAAACAAAAATTAAGTGAGATAAATAATATTGCTTTAACAAGTGATATATTAACTCTTACTAACTCGACACGAAGTTTCATCGTAGTGACAGCACATTTTCTTAACACAGCTAATAACTGCACTCCTGAGCATGAGATGGTGACATTGACAGCACGAAGAATGTATCAGGTAAGTAAAGTATAAAATAAATGCATCAAATTATAAAAAATAAAATAAATAGTTAATTATAATAAATTTAATAAAGTGGACTAATATTGGTCTTCTTTCCTGCAGACGCACACAGCTGATTATATAAAAGAATGCTTTGAAAATATTACCGACGAGTTTACAATAGAAAAGGATTGCATCTTATCAATTACCACTGATGGTGGTGCTTACATGGTTGCTGCAGTGAAGAAAATTTTGGAAGATGGAAAAAGAATTCCTTGCATGGCGCATTTGCTGAATTTAATAGTGGATGGCGCAACAAGAGATAATGCACCAGTTCTTCAAATTGCCAATCGTGTCAAAGCCATTGTTACATATTTTAAACAATCTGTGAACGCAATGGACGATTTGCGAGCAGAAAAAGAGGGACAAAAGAAAGAGGGAGAAGTGTTAACACTTATACAATCAGTAAGCAAAAGGTGAAATTCTTGTCTTGATATGTTGGAAAGATTCAATACATTATCAGCTATTGTGGCTAAGATTTTAGCAACTAGGCGGAATGCACCTGATATGATAACTTCTTCAGAGTTAAGTGTCATACGAGATCTGATAATATTGCTTACCCCATTTAAGCAAGCTACTGAAGAAATTAGCGGCGATCAGTACGTGACTTCTAGTTTGGCGATTCCCATTGCAAACTTACTTCAGAAAGGACTTGAAGAAGTAAAACCTTTCACCGAATTTGGTGTTGCTGTTCAGAAGAGTTTGCTAAACTTAGTTATTGCCAAACTAGAACCACTAGAGCGACATTTACATCTTGCTATAGCAACAATTTTAGACCCTCGCTTTAAGCGTATTCATTTTAATTCAGCACTAGCTGATTCTGTACGAATATAGCACATATTTTGCAAACGATATATGGAAAAGGATGAATTGCAGATACGTACACGCATTCTAAGTAGTTCTAAATAAAGGTTATTTTCGAAAGTATATGTTAATATCAGCGGAATCTTAACTCGACAGAAGGCAATGAAAAAGATTAAAAAAAAATTGCCGCCCAGATCGTGAAAGCAACTGTATTTGCGCTCGAGGAGTCCAAAAGAGGAGGTCCAGCGCCTTTATATAGGGTCCTCAGGCGGTGAAGAGGGAGACAGGTAAGTCTTCAGAGGCACGACTTCCCAAGTTCAAAATAAAGCAATAGCTGCTCAAGTTCAGTATTAAACAATAACTACTCAGTTATTTTAAGTAACTAATAAGTTCAGTCCAAAAAGTAAAAAACTATTCAAGTTTCCAACAAAGCAACAACTATCAAAGTTTAAAACAAAACGAGGTTTTTCAAAAACTTACAGCTAATATTACGAGGTAGTCTTAGCCAATCCTAAAATTAACGGAATATTGCGGTTCACTCACCGCTAATATATGTTTTTTCATAATTTTATCTTTTTAATTTTAAAATGAAATATTATATTATTATTTATAAAGTGGCAACGACGTCAAGGACGACTGAATTTGAAAAAGTGACAATAATAAAACTCAAAAATTTTAAAGCAATAATAAGAACTGCCCAAACAAATGCAGAGATTTTAAACAAGAGGTTGTGCACGTGGTACCCGTGCAGTACAATCCACAAGATGGATTGAACTCAACTGAACAAAGTGTACGAATTTAGCATATACATACTTTGCAAACGATAAATGGAAAAGGCTGAATTGCAAATACGTTCACGCTTTCACGTTCCAATTAAAGGTTCCTTTGGGAAGTATATGTTAATTTCGGCAGAATCTTAACTCTCGGAAAGCGTTGACAACATATTAAAAAAAAAAACAAAAATAGTTTTTGCCACCCAGATAGTGAAAACAACTGTATTTGCGCTCGAAGAGACCGGTAAATCCGCAGCGGCACGACTTCCCAAATTCAAAATGAAGCAATAACTGCCCAAGTTCAGAATAAAACGATAACTACTCAAGTTCAGTCCAAGAAGAAAAAAACTATTCAAGTTTCCAAGAAAGCAACAACTATCAAAGTTTAAAACAAAACGAGGTTTTTCAATAACCAACAGCTTATATTACAAGGTAGCCTTACTCAATCCTATAATTAACGGATTATTGCGGTTCATCGTCGGCTTATTTACATGTTTTTACATAATTTGAACACTAAATTCTACCCTTTAAATTTTAAAATAAAATTTCATTATTTTAATAATACGGCGGCAACCCTAAGAGCTGAGGTAAAAGGGAGAAAAACACTGGCGGCCAAAAGAACTTAGCTGTGGCGGCAAACTCATTCTGAATGACGTCAAGGACGACTGAATTTGAAAAAGTGACAATAATAAAAGTGTCAAGAACAGAAAAGCAATAATAAGAACTGCCCAAACAAATGCAGAGATTTTAAACAAGAGGTAGTGCACGTGGCACCCGTGCAGTACAATTTGCAAGATGGATCCAACTGAACTGAACAAAGTGTACGAATTTAGCACATATTTTGCAAACGATAAATGGAAAAGGATGAATTGCAGATACGTACACGCATTCTAAGTAGTTCTAAATAAAGGTTATTTTCGAAAGTATATGTTAATATCAGCGGAATCTTAACTCGACAGAAGGCAATGAAAAAGATTAAAAAAAAAATTGCCGCCCAGATCGTGAAAGCAACTGTATTTGCGCTCGAGGAGTCCAAAAGAGGAGGTCCAGCGCCTTTATATAGGGTCCTCAGGCGGTGAAGAGGGAGACAGGTAAGTCTTCAGAGGCACGACTTCCCAAGTTCAAAATAAAGCAATAGCTGCTCAAGTTCAGTATTAAACAATAACTACTCAGTTATTTTAAGTAACTAAAAAGTTCGTCCAAAAAGTAAAAAACTATTCAAGTTTCCAACAAAGCAACAACTATCAAAGTTTAAAACAAAACGAGGTTTTTCAAAAACTAACAGCTAATATTACGAGGTAGTCTTAGCCAATCCTAAAATTAACGGAATATTGCGGTTCACTCACCGCTAATATATGTTTTTTCATAATTTTATCTTTTTAATTTTAAAATGAAATATAATATTATTATTTATAAAGTGGCAACGACGTCAAGGACGACTGAATTTGAAAAAGTGACAATAATAAAACTATCAAAAATTTTAAAGCAATAATAAGAACTGCCCAAACAAATGCAGAAATTTTAAACTAGAGGCATTACACGTAGTACACGTGTAATAAAAGTCACAAGATGGATCAACTCAACTGCACAAAGTGTACGAATTTAGCATATACTTTGCAAACGATAAATGGAAAAGGCTGAATTGCAAATTCGTTCACGCTTTCACGTTCCAATTAAAGGTTCCTTTGGGAAGTATATGTTAATTTCTGCATAATCTTAACTCTTAGAAAGCGTTGACAAAATATTAAAAAAAAAAAAACAAAAATAGTTTTTGCCGCCCAGATTGTGAAAACAACTGTATTTGCGCTCGAACAGACCGGTAAATCCGCAGCGGCACGACTTCCCAAATTCAAAATGAAGCAATAACTGCCCATGTTCAGTATAAAACGATAACTACTCAAGTTCAGTCCAAGAAGAAAAAAACTGTTCAAGTTTCCAACAAAGCAACAACTATCAAAGTTTAAAACAAAACGAGGTTTTTCAATAACCAACAGCTTATATTACAAGGTAGTCTTACTCAATCATAATTAACGGAATATTGCGGTTCATCGTCGGCTTATTTACATGTTTTTACATAATTTGAGCTCTAAATTCTACCCTTTATTAATACGGCGGCAACCCTAAGAGCTGCGGTAAAAGGGAGAAAAACACTGGCGGCCAAAAGTACTTGGCTGTGGCGGCAAACTCATTCTGATCGACGTCAAGGACGATTGAATTTGAAAAAGTGACAATAATAAAAGTGTCAAGAACAGAAAAGCAATAATAAGAACTGCCTAAACAAATGCAGAGATTTTAAACAAGAGGTAGTGCACGTGGTACCCGTGCAGTACAATCCACAAGATGGATTCAACTCAACTGAACAAAGTGTACGAATTTAGCATATAGGGTAAACCGTATAGCTATTGCCCACTTAAGGACTTCAAACACTTTGGCTTCAAATAATAAAAAAAGTATTACAAGTTTCAACCATTTATAATTTTTTTCTTATGTCTAAATAAGATCTCCATCAAAGTGTTAACGATTTTTAGTCAAAACTTACATGGCTTAGAAAATAAATAAACAAATTTAAAATTATCCAAAAATGTACAGTTATTGCCCATTGCTTACACTAATTGCCCACATCACAGCACAGTAATTGCCCAGTACCCTTAATTGATAAATTAGACTTTGAACTTTTCTCACTCCTTCTGATGTTCTTCAAAAATGCCTTCCACCAACCATCACCTGGCCTATTTTAAAAAAACGAATTAGGACGCGGGTTTTCTTCCAAAAACTTCTGCACGGAGTCTAAAATGTATATTTCGAGGAAATCCTTTTCTAGCTGATATTATTATCCAATCCTCCAAACGACATTCTTCAGACATTAATAGGTATAGGTGACTAGCTGTGCCCGCAACTTCGTCCACGTGGAATAATTATTTTGGGCATTATTGAAGCCCTCAAGAATAAATAATTTTCTCTGTTTTTTCACATTTTCCATTATTTCTTTGCTCCTTATGGTTACAGTGTGATATTATATAGCCTAAAGTCTTCCTCGATTAATGGTCTATTCAACGCAAAAAGAATTTTTCAATTCGAACCAGTAGTTCCTGAGATTAGCGCGTTCAAACAAACAAACAAACTCTTCAGCTTTATAATATTAGTATAGATGGTCCTGTAGCAATAGATTTAAAGCTTACCTAATTGAAGTTGAAGCGCAATCAGAGTAAGAGAAGAGGGGAAAGGATATAAGATAAAATGAAAGATTTAAATTACTTTTTAAGTGTATAGGAACAAACGGGCCAAACATACATACATACATAAAATCACGCCTCTTTCCCGGAGGGGTAGGCAGAGACTACCTCTTTCCACTTGCCACGATCTCTGCATATTTCCTTCGCTTCATCCACATTCATAACTCTCTTCATGCAAGCTCGGCGGTTTCGGGTACTTTTGACCTGACCCTTTACCAGGACGTCCTTAATTTGATCAAGATACGTTCGTCTAGGTCTTCCCACTCCGACCATTCCCTCCACACCCTCCATGTATATCTGCTTAGTCAACCAGTTTTCATTCATCCTCTCCACACGACCGAACCATCTCAAATCAAATGGGCCAAAAAATACAATAAACTTGACTCTTGTCAAACAGACATTTTTAAATTTACTTGTTCACCGAATTTATGGCGGGACGAAGGAGTTCCGCGTATGAGTTTTTATACATACGGTTGTCCGTTTGTTACTAACATATAATTTTATTTATTTATAGTATTTACAACTATTTAAATGTGATCCCTACAGTCCTAAACTGGTTTTATGTCCCAGATTTTTAATATAGTAGCGGAGAATGGACCTCGGAACACAGTATTTTTCAGCAATTTGCCTTGTAGACAAATTGTTAGAAGCATCTTGAAGAGCCTCGATAGCTTTCTGTAAATTTTCTTTGTTATATTGCACTTTTGGTGTCTTTGGCATACTGTAAATAAAACAATAACAGCCAATAAGATGTTGTGCATAGCGATTGGCTACCCGCACCCACGAATTAATGTTAACAATATTTGCTACATTGTCAATATTATTGCGTGTGTTTTGCAAAAATATTGACAATATTACATAGTGAAAAAAATATTGACAATATTACATAGTGAAAAAAATATTGACAATATTATTGCGCGTATGCAAGCCATTAAGCTAATAAATGTGACGGCAACATTACTGACTTAATCAAAAAATTGCCGATAATGATTGCCCTGGGCAATAACTATAGATATTAACCATGGTAATCACTAAAATTATGGTGGGCAATAACTAAAAATATGCCGAAAAACGTACAGCGATTGCCCACCGTTAAAAAACCGTTGAATCTAATCTGATTTCAAATATTTTCATTAAAAACATAACATAACACTTATGATTTCGTCATAACCATACACCAATAATGAAATATCAAATAAAATTAAAAAAAAATGAACCTCTAAGCAAATAATTCCTTAAGAAAATTGCTAAAAAGCTTACCTGTTTGAGTAACACGTTCACCCGTCTTGACAAAATATACCATTAATGTTTTTTTTTCTTCGGTGTTAACACTTATCAATTTTAAAATCTACTATAAATTGATCATAGAGTAACCTAGTAAATTATATTCGAAACAAGTGAGAACACAACCTTTGATTCAGATTTTTTTTCTAAAAACGGGCAATCACTGCCTGTGGGCAATCACTCTCTGGTTTACCCTACTTTGCAAACGATAAATAGAAAAGGCTTTATTGCAAATACGTTCACGCTTTCACGTTCAAATTATAGGTTCCTTTGGGAAGTATATGTTAACTTCTGCAGAATCTTAACTCTCAGAAAGCGTTGACAAAATATTAAAAAAAAAAAAACAAAAATAGTTTTTGCCGCCCAGATTGTGAAAACAAATGTCTTTGCGCTCGAAGAGACCGGTAAATCCGCAGCGGCACGACTTCCCAAATTCAAAATGAAGCAATAACTGCCCAAGTTCAGAATAAAACGATAACTACTCAAGTTTCAAGTGGAGTTTCGCGGCGCCACTGTCGCGAGTAGTATCGGATCCGTGTAAATTTATTCTTTAAAAATAGTAAACTAGTCAAGTTCGGTAAAATATTAACCCTTAACCACCTAGCATATATTTTTGTCACACGACCACCTACCATACGTCTGAGGGACCCCATAACAAAAAAAAATTTTTTTGTTAAATATTAAGTAAAGGTATAAACTTGAATAAAAATTATGTTTGGTGCATTATTATTCTCTTCATTAAAAAAATAGGAACATGAAAATCAACAATATTTTTTTTTTAACTTCAATAATTGGCATTATCTCTTATTTACGGTTAACTTTCTAACTGTTCTAGAAAATTACATCCACAAAAAATATTTAAAGTAATAGGCAATTATTCTTATATTTTTTTATAATTCAATTAACAAGAAATTAAAAAAAAAAAATAAAAACTCTCAATAAAAAAAATTATTTAACAAAATTGCAGACGCCAAATTTAGAGCTTTTCGCGACAATTAGAACAAATTTTATTTGAGCATTCAAGGCAAATGGGCGCTTTGCATTCGAAACACATGTATTGTATCTTGCGTTTCTTTTTGTGTAGCCGTGTGGTTCCCGGCACCAATACAAAAAAGAATAGGACCACTCCATCTCTTTCCCATGGATGTCGTAAAAGGCGACTAAGGGATAGGCTTACAAACTTGAGATTCTTTTTTTAGGCGATAGGCTAGCAACTTGTCACTATTCGAATCTCAATTCTATCTTAAAGCCAAATAGCTGAACGTGGCCTATCAGTCCGCTCAGGACTGTTGGCTCTGTCTACCCCGCAAGGGATATAGACGTGATTATATGTATGTATGTATGTATGTTTCTTTTTGCATTCACAAGTAGAACAATTCTAACGACCTGATAATCTCTCTTCAGCAGTGCTGATGCATGGAACAGCTGCTGGAGGGGTCACGCTGATCTGGAGTATGCATCGTATGCTAACACGTATATCTCGTTGCAATTTCACGTGCCATATGCGGTCTTATTAGCTGTTCAGCAAGTTTTTTCAAAAACTTGAACCTGCTTTCAATCTTTTGTCCTAGTGTCTGCACAGACAGATCCAAAACATAGCAATTTGAGGCAAGAAATATCAAGTAATCAGTACAATATTGCCAATGGCCACCTTCGAAAGCGACGACTTATTCGAGCACCTTTGGTCTAGTAGATACACTCCAATTTTGGTTTGGTTAAAAAATAATATGATCTCCGGTTTCTTCGTCACTTCGTTGACACCTGGAGAATGGTGCATGCTTGAAACAGTGATGACTGCCTTATTTTGTTTTGGCACATATGACACTCGGAATCAGACGCACAACTTTCTTCTGGGACGTGACTAATTTCGACCGGCTCCACATCGCTGCATTCGTCATTTGGTATTTTTTCATCGTCTGATAAATTATTTTCCAACCACCGCTCAATTACAGCGTCCCTAAGAAACTATAACTAAAACTAAAAACAAATATACATAACAAAAAAAATCACATAACCTCCTAACAGGGGTCTGTCAGACCTACTCTGGTATTTAACTACTCACCTAAAACAAACGCGCACACTTCTAATCTTGACGAGCCGTTATGCGGTACTCAGGGACGCAGGGAAAAGGTACAGGAATGAACGAGCCGATACAACACTCCGGCGCAAAAATATTCACAATAATAATATCAACAGGATCTGTGAGACGCATGGTAGGTGGTTAAGGGTTAACCCTTAACCACCTACCATTACATTAATCAACATTAATCAGTGACATAAATAGCAAATCGAAAGGACTAGTGTTATCTACAATAAATATTTAGAATTATAGACGATATAAGTGATGAAATTAGTTAACAATAAATTGGACCATAACTTGTGATAGGATAAATATTGAGTATCCA
Organism: Amyelois transitella; assembly: GCF_032362555.1. NCBI lineage: Eukaryota > Metazoa > Arthropoda > Insecta > Lepidoptera > Pyralidae > Amyelois > Amyelois transitella. The sequence continues at coordinate 7,199,125 of NC_083536.1, forward strand.
CTAAATAAATTTTATAATAACAACAATTTTTAACAGTGTTTTAACAATGAGACAATAAATTAAACAGTGAATAACGCCATCTATCGGAAAGTGGCTTAATGAATTACTCGTATTAGCGCCATCTATGATTAACGACCGAAACTAGTACCAGAGTAATATTCAGTCCAAAACCCAAAGCACCGCTAGCGCCATCTCACGAGCATAACGGTTATTTCGATCAGTGTTAACTTGAGATTAAACTATTTTAAACGCAATAAAATGGCTTCATGTGCAGGGTGTAAACAAAGCATTCCAGACAGAGAATTCCTTAAATGTTCCCTATGTAAACAAATTTATGACCTGGACTGCGCCAATGTATCAAGCAAGCGGTTCTATGGTAGCATGACGGCAGAACATAAACTGAACTGGAAATGCCCAGCCTGTCTGTGTAAAATGCCAAAGAAAAATAATATTAACTCTCCGGCCCGACCGCCGCCACCAGGTACAACGCACGAAGAATTATCCAAAGATAATGTAACTCTAAGACGGACACCAAAATTATAAATCAAAAATAGATGATAGCTTAATTGATCTTGACATTGAGACTATAACGGGGCATACGCAGACCAACAAACAATCGCGCAATAGCATAGTTCCACACAGCCAAACCCAGCCAGGAAATGCTATAACCTTGGACCAATTCAGCCAACTCCTTGATATGAAATTAGAAAAAATGAAAGAATCACTACTATCTCAAGTTAAAGAAACAATTCAAACGCAGGTAGAAAATGCAATCAAAAAGCTTCAAAACGACGCCTCAGTCGGCTCTTGTACTCTGCCGTCCGTTAGCTAAAAAGTCGTTAAGCCTCAAGGGGTCGATTTTGAGTTTTTGATACCACTTTATACAGGAAAAAAATCTCTATCGATCTGTCTTAGAAACATTTTTCTATCGCTTGTAGTTTTGAAAATAGCCAACACAAATACATCGTTAAGCGAAGAAAAAAACAATAGTGAACATAGCTTTATAGACGTTAACCAACAATACTTCAGTAAAAAATCACTTTTATACCTTAACGTGGTTATGCTTTCAAAATTATCGCTATAGTTACATTGCAATAATAACATTATCCTTTTTTACCACATTAAAGAATCGTAAAGATCTTTTAGTTACTATTCAGTTAGGTTTACTGTTTAAATTGCAAATAAATATACTAAGCTATAAAAACGTTTTCCCAAAATAAAACACTTTATGAACGTTAAAATCAGTTAACGACTTTTTAGCGTATGACCAGTAAAACCATAAATAAAATTATTACTTTTTCTGAGACGTTAACCGCCCAAAGCGATTGACGTAAGTAAAATAAAAATTACAAATACAATACTATAATAACGCTTAGCATCAATACCATACAAAATCCCCGCTAATCACTCTGGCACCCCACCCCGCGCGACCTGTCATTTTAGTGTCGCTTGCGCTATCAACGAGGGAGGACGTCCCGCTGAATTTCCCGCCATGGCTGAAGAAAAACAAAGGTAAACTACTTTATTTTTAATTTTAGTGATTTGTTTTAAATGAAACTCGTGTTACGTAAAAGGTTTTGATTTTGCTACGCTTTCGCATGATAAGCGATCCCGGACGCGGTCTATGTTGACCTATTTAGTCACAGATTTGGTTGCATCGTTATGTTTTGCTTATGTATTTTTTATAAAGGTCTATGGGTGTGATTTATTTCGTCTGCGGGTACGAAACTTGCGACGACGGCCGGAGCGCGGCGGGGCGGGGCGAAGGCGCCACTTGGTTAAGTTTTGAGGACTATGCGCAGTTCCGAGCCGAACGCTGGTTGTAAGAAGATAGTTGAAGGTCCCGAGAGTGACATAGGCTACTTTCTTGCTCGCGACTTCATCCACGTAAAAACTATTTTACGCGGGCGAAGCCGCGGGAAACAGCTATTATTTGAATAAACTAAACGATGCTTCACGTACGTCACGTGAACGCGCGAGCCGCGAAACCAAACTAGTTGTTCTCGTCGCTCCGCGCCGCCCGCCGCCCGTGTCTCGCTCGATTTTCGTACCCGCAGACCAAAGTGGGTAACTTATGTAATCTATGGTTCTACGTTCCTTGCATTTGTTTTTCATTTTTACAGATTTGGACGCTCAATGGTTTCTCAGCGTGCAAAAGCAATACTCGGTATGGTAGGTGCTAAAAATAATGATAATTTTGACCAGCCTCAAAAAAAAGAAAATAAGTACAAAAACTTAGAAAACAGAATCGATTATCTTTACTCTCGACCTTATTCAATGACGTCTGAGATATTTCAAAACTTTTGTGAAACACAAACAACTTTTAACTCGTACCATTATAATGAGGTACAAAATAATATAAGAATTTTAAAGAAAAACTTCCCCACGAGCACTACACATCACATCGCTGATGAAATGAGATATTGTTCGTATACTTCACCTTTTGATTTAAAATGTCACGAAGAAATGCCTTCAGAAAATACAACAACTGAAGAGAAGCAATTACAATATTTTGATGAGCAAAGACCGGAAGCTCAAAGTAACAATTATCAAAATAACCACTCACAATCTGAAACGCTGTGCACTCCTTTAGCTTTTGATTTTGATTCAGACGATTCGGTGCGTGACAAGGATTATATTCCGTCTGACTCAAGTGATGATTCTGACGACAATGAAGCATTATCTTCAAGCCAAAAAGGTTTGGCCTCATCAACAACATCTAAGTCTGCACCACTCCGATTGCTTCAACCGCTTTGTATTACTGAGAAAGTAGACATTCCTAAGAGACGTAATACTGTTGAACAACTTGAATTAGGACACAATGTACCAAGAAAACTGTCTCAAAAGCGCAGAAACACAATTCATGCCATAGACGATATTCCTAATAAGAACCAAAAAAAAAAATCAAAGTCACTGCTCGTACAAGAAAGGAAAAAAAGGAAACTAAAATAACCGAATACTCTGTAAAGCCAGGATGCAACAGTAAATGCTTGAAAAAATGTTTTAAAATTTTGAATAAAGAATACTAGTGCCTAAATTTTGGACAAAGAAGACAATACATAAGGTCGCAAGTGGAAGTAGCAGTCCCAAAGCGTAAATATACTAAATAACCTCAAAGAAACCCCCGGAGGACATTCAAACTCAGAAAAAGTGATGGTACAAAATGCGAGGTATGCAAAATATGTATTCTTTTTGACCACCTTAGGATTTAAAAAAAATAACGATCAAGTGTTACGATTGGATACAAAAACCGACGATTCAGACAAAAGGGGAAAACATAATAAAACTCCCGCTTTTGACCGACAGCTGCTAGATGTCCACATTGAATCCTTCCATCCGTACGCACCACATCACAGGAGAGAGCATGCGCCATTGCGGCTTACGTTGCGTTACTTACCCAGTGATATAACCATCAGGTATATGCACAAAGACTACTGTGAGAAAAACCCAAATAATATAGTATCGTACGAATTATACCGGAAACATATTAAAACTATGAACATTTCATTTACGCAACTAGGTAACGAAGACTGTGAGACTTGTGAGTCGTACCACCTGCACAGGAAACAAACCTCACACGATGCAGTCACTCAGCTTGAAGTAGGATGTAACATCTGTGATGTTGGGCGCTCGGGACGGGGTTCCCCCCCCGCCATTCATCCCCTAGGCACGCCCGACCGTGGGATTGGGGTTATTTTTTATTGAGGTTTTCTTCGGCGCTGGCCATGACAGCACAGCACCCTCGGCCCCATCAGTTGGGGTAACGAGTTGCCCGACGCCGGCCGAAACCGGAACGCCGCGCGAAGAGTTGCGCCACATCCACTCTCGTCTGAAAGCAGACAAGAGGGAGCGGCGCCCGACACGCGAGGGTCTATAGACCTCGTCCACCAAAACACTCGCGAAGGCCCCACAGGGGACCCCGCTTTTGCGGGACATTGGCCAGCAACAAACAAGACCCCGTCAATCGGGGAGTTATTTGCTGTCGCCCGGGGTGCACCGTCCCGTGTCCCTTGTCAGCCCACCGCTGTCACCGGATTCATTGGAATCAAGCAACAGAAGCAAGACCTTCAAGAGACAGGGCACTCGAGGAGGTTTCCCGCACTTAGCACCCTAGCGGGTAGAATTGAAGGCCGACGGGTCACCCCGCTGGCCGCTCCGTGGAGAGCGGCCGAGCCGAGGCCGCCGTGGAAGCGGCCGCCGCGTCAGGAGTATGAGCGAGGGCAGCTCACACTCCTGGCAACGAAGCGGTAGGCGATGGCACCGTGTGGTTTTAGTGGGTTCAAGCCCCACATAACCCGTCCGACTTCCCGTAGCCGGCCGGGTAGACGAAGGTCTTTCCACACGTTAAAAAAAAAAAAAAAAAAAAAAGGATGTAACATCTGTATTGAATATTTTGACCATCATCCTAAATATACCAGAGCTAGGCAACTTTATAAGGAGCATAAAGAACTTCCACAGGACAAAAATCAAATTTTTTATACAACTGACCTCGAAAAAGTAATAATGTTACCGCGTATGGATACTTTTAAGTCGATTATATTTTGTCCGAGACTTATAGCGTTTAATCAAACGTTTGCCCCTGTTGGAAAGATAACCAAAGAAAATAAACCAGTCACTGTACTTTGGCACGATGCGACAGCTGGCAGGAAGCAGGAGGATATAATGAGTGCTTTCTACGTATTTTTGCTCCGCAATCGTGACGTTCAAGTTGTTAATATATGGCTAGATAACTGTTCTGCCCAAAATTAAAATTGGTTGTTATTCTCTTTTTTAATATATATGGTTAACAGTGATTTGATTTCGACAAACAAGATTTCATTATTTTTTTTCGAACCAGGACATACCTTTATGAGTGCCGACCAGGTCCATCACCAAGTCGAATTAGCGATGAAAAAAAAAAGCAAACTGTATGATTATCACGACTTTGTAGATGCAATATCATCAATTAATAATAATAAAGTCATTGTAGAATCGCTAACCGCTCAACAATTCATAAATATGCCCAACAATATTTCAGATCGACGAATTCAAAAATCTTCTCCAAGAGCATATTTGAAAACTATGGTACAAGTTAATTTTAAAAGAAATGAATTTGACTTATTTTATAAAAATAATTTTGACGAAGAAGAAATGAGTCGTATAGAATCAAAGGCGGCTATCTGTAAATTTTGGTAAAAATAAGTTTTGACTATGGTAACATTTAAAATTTTGAATGCTTCTAACGTATACATTGATTTACTATCAAAAATGGATATCTTTCATACAAAATACACGTCAAATCCGAGTTCATTTTCAAATACGGCTATCTGTAAAGATTCAAAATCAAACATGGCCTTCTTCATCCGTCAACCAATCACAGCCGTCGATTTGCCGCGCGACATTATGGCGGATCACAGTATTTTGCACAAATAGTGTTGAGTGATTTTTATTTATTTATTACAGTTTAAGTTTGTGTTACTAAAGATATTGACTGAAATTGAAATAATGGAGTCTAATCCTAGGTTGGTTACTAATCAGTTTTCTCGAAAACGACGCAGAAATCCCGAAAAATGGCAAAGAAATGTTGCTAAAAGAATGAGGTTAGTATTGTTACTAGGGCTGTGCCACAATCTCATTGTAATTTAATATTTTATTTATTAAGAATTTGGATTTCTATTTATAATTTTAGCTAAATAATTTATAATTTTTACTATAACAATAAAATGGATATCATAAACATCATCTACCAAGTATTGTTTATCGAGATAAAGAACTTACTTATCTATTTTAGGTATTCTTCTAAATCTGCGCCTGAACGAGTCTGTAACCATTTATCAAAAGCGCTACAGTGTGCAAAGTTGACAATGGACCAAATCATGAAACTGCACCGCAACTTTTATGCACATAGTGAAAAAAAAGAGCAAGACGCACTTATTTTAAAATATTGTTCGGTGCAAAGCACAGCTTATAAAAGACAAGGATTTAAAGGACAAAGACAAACTGCCACAAAATATCACGTCATTTTGGATAAAGGAAAAAAAATACCGATTTGCAAAAAATTCTTTTTGTCCATATTTGGTGTAACGAAACACCGAGTGGCATATGTAATGAATAGATTTTATTACACATCCGAGTTTCCTACCGAAAAGCGTGGTGGGAACCACAAAGAACATAAATACTATGCCCAGAAACAATCTATTCACGCATTCATTCAAAAATTAAAGTGTGTTGAGTCACACTACTGCAGAAAAAGCAAATTCGCAGAGAGACAGTATTTACCATCAGAGCTCAATATTAACAAACTGTTTATAATATATAAGAGCAGTGAATTTGCAAATTCTAAGGTAAAAAAGTCGTATTTTCGTTGTATTTTTAACAAATTTTACAATATCGGTTTTGGATCGCCAAAAACAGACGTTTGTTCAATGTGTTTACAACTAACAGAGAAGTTAAAAAATGAAAGTGACCCGCAAAAAAAGAACGAACTGATAACTCAAAAACGAGTACATACGTTGCGAGCAAAAGCATTTTTTGAGAAATTACGTGAAATATCTGATGGATTGAAAGTAATATCCTTTGATTGCCAAAAAAATCTGCCCCTACCTAAATTGCCCGATCAGAGCACGTATTACAGCCGGCAATTATACTTATACAACTTCACCATGGTGGAAGGATCTTCTACTCTTCCATTTTCAAAAGAACGTATTGTTGCATATGTATGTACTGAAAACGAACATAATAAGGATTCTAATCTAGTTTCATCGGCAGTCTACCATCGTTTAACCGAAACAGATAAAACTAATATCGACACTATTCGATTGGTTGCTGACGGCTGCGGAGGCCAAAATAAAAATAGTATTTTAGTTGGTACGTGTTGTAGTTGGCTGCTAAAAAACAATACTATTAAAAAAATAGAAATAGTGTTTCCAGTGACGGGGCACTCATACATGCCAGCAGATAGAGTATTCGGAGTGATTGAGAAAAAACTGAAAAATCTTGAAGTAATATTGCACCCCAACGAGATCAAAGACATAATCACTGAAACGGCCACTTTGGTGGAATTCGGTAAAGATTGTCCTGTTAAGGACTGGAGAAAGTCCGTTAAAAATGTCGTCAAACAGACAACATCGTGGCCTATGAAGTTCAAGGAGTGCAAAAGGTTCATTTTAAAACGGTCGAAAAAGCCAGGCAGTGTCCTGGTTCGAGGAGAACTTTTCTATAAAAGTGATGTTGCAGTAGCGGCCAATGTATGCCAAAAGGGCAAGAAAATAAGTATGATTGAGCCGCAAACTTTACTCAGTGGTGTACCTGTAAACAAAAATAAACTGGAAGATGTAAATAAGTTGCTAGTTAAACACTTTGGCCCTACGTGGAAGGAGTTACAAACTTTGGCCTTTTATGACAATTTATTTATGTCACAAGAGTCTCTTATTGCTTCACCAGAAGAGCAAATTCAAGATTATTGCGAAGAACCATTAGATGATGCCTGTGATCTTCGTATATAAAAATCATAGAGCATTGAATCACCGTGTCGCTCGCGCGCTACTAGAGGCGCCTTTGTCGACAAATTCTTTAAAAAGCAACGTGTCAGTGGGCGTCACCGTTTACCCACACTAATTATTACAGAAGTAATGCATCTGAATAGTCTAAGCTGACAGCCAAACGTCGCATTTTGGAATTTAATGATAATGACCCTTGACTAACTTTCGTCTCTAGTCCGGCCGCGCGCGAAGTTCATTGCTCTGTGATAAAAATGCACGAAGGTCACCGGTACCATCTAATTTTATTACTTAAAAAACATTGCATTAAATTTTGTATTAAGTTTAAGAAAGTCATTATTTCATTTTCATGTTTAAAAAAAACTAAGTACCTACCTATTTCATTTTAATTCACTGTAACTTAAGTATAAAGTATAAAATTAAAATATCATTTCTTTCTAATTTTGTTGTTACGTTAATTTTATCCAGTTGAAAATTCTAATTTCATTTTTATGTTATTAAATTCTAATTTCATTTTTATGTATACAAAAAAAAAACTTAATTTTGTTGGGAATTAAAATTTCACTTGTTTTAATTTTGTTGATAATTAAATATTATATAATTTACTGCTTGTTTGTTAACATTTATTGATAGTGATATTGTTATCCGAACCACTATTTGAGTAACAATATCACTAACAATACCCCAGTGGTGTCAAATAAAAATAATACTTACTCATGATATTGTTTAGTGACAACCCTTATTTTACTTTTTTTTTATTAGTATCAAACATGGCTATTTGTCATTGGCTTGGAATCAAAGGTGGCTATTTGTCTATATCTCAGGTTCAAATACGGTTATTTTCAAAGTTCAGTATCAAATGTGGCTATCTGCACAAAATAAACACCTGCCGTATCTAAACATTCAACTTTAATACAGACTTTGAGTTAAATTGTAAATTCTTTAATGATAATTTTGTCTTGCAAACAAAAATTTTGATGTAAAAATGAAAAACAGTCCTAAAGGGTTTATTTTTTATATTGTCACTTTTCAGCCATAACTCAGATAGCCGATTTTGATCCTACACGACTCAAATAGTATTGAGATTTCTGAATGATAAATATCTTAAAAATCCTAAAGCTGTATCACTATCTTTCAGATCATTTCCTAAAGGTATCGAGCAAGAGCGAAAAGATAACTTGATTGAAAAATTGAAAAATATTATTCCTGTTCATAAACTAGTATTTTGGACACAATTACCAGTCAATCATGCTGCATCAAATGATGTAAGAAGTAGGAAAACCACATAATCACATGAATAAGTGTTTTTTTTACTTCTTACATTAGTTACTTTTGTACACTTATTCTAATCATTATCATTTCGTTATAATTATCTTATTATAAACTAGCCTTTTTCCGCGACTACGTTGCGTGATTTAAAGCCTATGTGTTAGAGTATAATGTTGTAAAGTTTCGTCAAAATCCATGCTTGTTTGTTTTGCATGAAAGACTAACAAACATACACACATCCATACATTCTTACCAACTTTCGCATTTATAATTATATCTTATGTCTAAATATGTAAACAAAAGACTGAAAAGTGCCTTAAAGTTATATTTTTTTATTTGTTTTTCTGATTTAAGGTTATACTAAGATTAAGATTTTAATAAAAATCAACCTCTAGGAGGTTACCTTTTTATTTAATACAAATTGTAATTGTTTTTGTACAAAACCACGTGAACGGTTAAAACTTCTTAAAGTAGTGTATTGTGTCTTATGTGAGAAATTTGTTTAGTTCTAAGCTTGTCACAGTCATTATTTAAAAGTATATATTTGTGTTACATATTTTATAAAAAAATCTTTCAATGTGATCTCATTTTACTAAGTAAGTATAAATATATGCTGTGTGCTGCCGACAGGCCTATTTTAAGTTTTTGAGAAGTTTATTACCAACTCAAAATGCATATTTTGAACGCAATTTGTAATGTAATTTTTAATTGTTACTCAGTGTTATTATTTGTGGAAAATCGTGTGTTGGTTATTACTTTTAATAAGTTTTATAATTTTTTTTTTATTTCTGTTTAGTTTCATTTGAAGTCTGAGTTTGAAGATTTTGGTTTGATATAATTTACCTATTCTTTAGAGAACCATAGCAAGGCAGGTTACATATCTTTCTTTTAATAAACCTTAAAATACATAATAGGGGGAAAGTGCCACCCTTCGTACAGAGGGAGCTTTCGTACAGTGTTCTTAACTAGAGTTGTAAATGTGTCAGCGCTGTTGTAGTAGTGTGCGTAGATTACATTCACAACACCCGCGCCACATACGGAACGCCGCGACAGTCCAGCCGAAAACTTCGCCGTTGCATGTCGTGACGTGTTTTTATACTCGGTAAGTATTTTTTTTTGTAATATTTCAAACCAATATTACTGATGCATCATAGCTTTGATTGAATAACAAGTTTGATTTAATGGATGAATGAAAGTTTTAGTTTCATATTTTAACGATGTTTTTTAGAAATTTCTAAACCATTTATTTATTTAAAAAAATATTTACTGATACCGTGGGTTGGGGTACTTTCGTACAAGTTTACGTGGGGAGCATTCGTATAATGTACGAATGCTCCCCGTGCTGTACGGATGTACCCCATGAAACTTTTTTTGTAACAAATATTATAATATTAAATTTATTTATAGGACCATGCCGCGCGTATACAAGAAAAAGGAATCTTCGAGGTCAGGACATGTAGATGAAGTGGCGATGGAGTCTGCTATAGAAGAAGTCGTAGATAAAACGTTATCTATAAGGAAATCGGCAGCCAAATACGGTATTAAGCCTTCTACGCTGGAATTACGACTTGCAAAAATAAAAAAAAATACTACCAATGAAGCTCCCCTACGTAGTTTTGCATCCAAATATACGTCTAAACAGGTATTCACCACGTCAGAAGAAGTACTTCTAAATAACTATATTGCAGAATGTTCTCGTATGAATTACGGGCTTACACTTGTACAACTTCGACAATTAGCGTATGAGTTTGCAAAAGCAAATAAGTTAGAGTATCCTTCTAGTTGGGATCATAATGGAATGGCTGGCTTGGACTGGGCAAAAAGTTATCGCCACCGTAATGTCAACTTAAGTCTAAGAAAGCCGGAGAATACAAGCGCTGCCCGTGCGTATGGTTTTAATAAGACTGCTGTCAATGACTTTTTTAATAATTTAGAAGCTGTACTGACCAGATATAATTTTACTTGTGACAGAATTTATAATTTTGATGAATCAGGAATTTCTACTGTTATGAGCACACCGAAAGTATTAGCCGAAAAATGTCGCAAGCAAGTCGGCCAACTAGTCTCAGGAGAAAGAGGTGAACTTGTAACTTTCGGGGGTATAATATCGGCCAGCGGTAACACTATTCCGCCACTTTTTATTTTTCCAAGAGTGCATTTTAAGGACCATTTTATGACAGGTGCCCCTGAAGGTAGCTTGGGTGTTGCCACAAGAAGTGGGTGGATAAATTCGGAAATTTTCATACAAGTGCTAAAACATATTCAAAAGAAGACATCATGCACAAAAGAAAACCCTATTCTGTTATTGGTCGATAATCATGAGAGTCACGTCACGGTAGAAGCTATAGATTACGCCCGTGACAACGGCATAGTTTATATCTCATTTTCTCCGCATACAACGCACCGTCTTCAGCCATTAGACGTAGGGGTATTTGGCCCTTTTAAGGCCAAATTGAAAGTAGCATATAACGACTGGCATGTATCAAATCCAGGAAAGACTATGAACATTTACCAAATCCCAAAATTAGCTAAAATAGCCTACTTTGAATCCTTCACCAATAAAAACATAATGAGTGCTTTTGAAAAAACGGGCATATGGCCATATAATAAACTTGCTTTTAGTGACGAAGATTTTGCTCCGGTTCAAGTTTACCAATCCAATTCTAACGCTACTATAAATATTAATAGGCAACAACAAGAAGACCCTAGTGAAGAAAACGTAATTGTTGAACAATCAACTCCACTGAATTCACCGCCATCGTCATCATCCCTGCTGCTACAATCAATAGACTTTGATGCACCATCATCATCTGCTCCTGGACTAATAACTCCAGAGGCAGTTCGACCCTATCCTAAAGTAAATAAGAGTCAAAGTACAAAGGCGAAGAAAGGAAAATTACCAGGAAAATCTAGAATTTACACAGACACACCAGAAAAGCAAAGGCTTCTAGAAATACAAAAGGCAAAGGAAATGAAAAAACAAGAGCAAGAAAGAAGAAATAAAGCTAAAGAAATGAAGCGTGCATTGAAGATGATAGTCAAGACTGATAAAATAACGAAACCAAAGATACAAAAAAAAGATGCAGAGTTAGAAACTGATAGTGAAGATGAAATTAATATAAGTTTAAGGGAGAGCAGTTCTTCACCTTTATCGACTGAAGCATCGGATTTTGAAGAAGCAACTAATAAAGAAGAACCAGTATTGAGCCAAAACATTAATGAAGAAACTTTCGTATTAGTACAATTTGAAAAAAAGTCAACTGTTCTTCATTATGTCGGAAAAGTTTTAAAGAAATATGGACCAATGGAATATCACGTTTCTTTTTTAAGAAAGAAACCAGGTTCTTGGAAGTTTGTTTTTCCAAATGTGATAGATGAAGGAACGGTCTTTTTGTCGGACGTCGTTGCAGTTTTACCTCCACCCAAATCAGCAAGCACTGCAAGGACTGCAAACATATTTTGTTTTGAGAGAACCTTATTGGGTATAATGTTCAGTAGTTTAATAATTTGATTATTATTGCAGGTTTATATACCTAAATAGGTTATAAATATAAATTTCAACTAACTGTACCTAATGGGTACGAAAAGTTTATAAGACTATTTGGTCCAATGTTGACTATTATTTAAGCTTCTTTTGTGTAAAATTATTTTGTTTTGGATGATACTGACTTTAACTAATTACATTGTTTGTTAGAATTAATATATATTTTTTAATAAATATAAATCTCTTTTCGTGCAATTAATATTAATGCTATAAAAATATCTTAAAATAAGCATTTTTTTAAATATTTTTTTATATTAAATGGTAAATTTTCTTTAACTTTTATGTTGAAAACTAAAGGTATTTCTAGAATTAACCAAGTAAAGACTGCTTTAATTATAATTGACGTCAATATTGAATAATTATAAGTACAAGAGCTAATATTACATAATATGTATAAAAGTGATTAAAAAATATATGTGTTGAATAAGTAAATAGTTTTCTTATTTCATTGTACGAAAGGTCCCTACCATGTACGAAAGCACCCTAGGCACTGTACGAATGTACCCTTGCTATGGGGCACATTCGCACGATTCCCATTTTTCAGAAAAATCGTCATTGATAGCGCACGTTTGATTTTTTTCGAAATTGTTGTAAGTTTTATTAATGCCTAGAATATTCATGATAACATAGTACTAAAATAAGTCAATAATATCAGTTAGTTAATTTTTTATAAGCCATAGAAAAAAAGGTGTACGAAGGTGGCCACTCTTACCCTATTTTGTTTCAATTTGGTAGTTAATGTTCCTATTTTTCTATAATTGCATAAACTTTTCCAACCTAAAGTCACAGCTAAAAGATCGCTTATGTTCAAGGTTTTGGGCGTAACGTCTTTTAAGTGTTTTAATAATAAGGTAAACAATAGAGAAAAAAAATACAGCAATGTAGCAACACTGCAAAGCTAGTCTTGAAGGTTGTTAAAAAGCTTTTGAGTTGATACAGTCATGTTTTGTTTCTAATTTAGAGCTCTCAATAAATAACTAAAACGTCGTTAAACACCTTAACGATATTTTAGTAATTTATTGTAGACTAGTTTTTAGAACCTAAAAATGCAAGTCATATTTATATTCGAATCATATGCTATAAGGTCGCTAAGGTATACTTAATGATCTTTTAGTAAAGTATTCATAGTAAAAAAAAATTTAAAAAACACAATAAAACTGCCTTATACGCTCATTTTCAAAATACTAGTTGATTAATCTTATTAAAATTATCGATTTTTAATAGTGATTTTGATTGCCTATCTTTGGGTATTTAAAAGTTCGTTGTGTGACATATGGTTTTGAAATGGCGACAATTCTAAATATTTCGCGCGTTTTTCGCTCGTATCTCAAAACTTGAAAATGTGGGTTTGACTTGAACTTGAAAATCTTGAAAACTTGAAAAACACGCTAGTGTTTTTAGTAATCGTGCGGCAGTACTGCTCACAAGGACACAGAGGAGAAAATAGCGAAAATTAACAAAAATATTACTTATATACAACGCGAACTGCAAGAATTAGAGACCTCAAAAAAAATCGTACTCTATGGTTTGCCTGAAAATCAACAGGAAAACGAATATGATCTGTACGACCAAGTAAATAATATTTTTTTAGAAATCTTACATGTGAACGCTAAACCCCTATATAGAAAACATAAAACGATCGTAGATGGGAAACCATATATACATAACGATACATTGCAAACACCCGTAATAAGAACAGATATGGAAGAAAATCAGGTACCATCCCAAGCTGACATTAGGCAAACTTCAAGACCCCAAAGCCAGTTATTTCGACAAACACTATAACATCATATTCCAAAATATACAAGGTATCGGTAATAAATTGCACTTAATAGAAGAATTAGTATCATCCTTAAAATTTGACGTTATTTCATTGTCAGAAATCAGTTGAAAAAGGGAATTTTGTGAGTCAATTAAATTACCTAGTTATACCTTAGTTTCCAAATATTGTCGAGAAATTCACAAGCTTGGCGGAGTCTGTATATTTGTTAACAGTAATATTGAATGTATAGAGAGGCAAGATATTGTTATTGTATTTTCTAAAGAATTTGTTATTGAGTTTAGTGCAATAGAGACCCCAAAGCAACACTGTTATTGTAGGACTGTATAGAGCGAGGAGAAAAATTATTCTTTTTTATGAACAAATGACACGACTACTAACACAAATAAATAAGACTGACTATAAAAAACATGTTCTAATTGGAGGCGACTTTAATATAGACCAATTAAATAAAAAGAATAGGAAAGCTGCAAGAAAATTAATTAATTTCATGAAGTCATATAATTTCCACCAATCAATCAAAGATCCAACTAGAGTTACAAAGAAGACTTCGACAATAATAGATTTAATTTTTTCAAATAATATTGACCAGGTCAAGGAATCGACAGTAAGAGACCACGGACTATCAGATCACAAGTCTGTAAATATAAAAATTGAGGGAAAACCTCAAACTTCTACAAAAACCAAAATACCAACTATAAAGAAACGACTTTTTTCAGATAAAAACATCACCGAATTTAAAAATTCACTAAGAGAAATTGACTGGAAATATATTTTAAGCGGCAAATCAACTGATCTTCAAAATAATTATAATAAATTTCACCTTTTGATACAAGATCTCTTAAGCAAACATATCCCCATACAAAAAATTAAACTAAAAAATACATAAACCTAAGAATCCATGGCTAACTAAAAGTTTGAAAAATGCGTGCCGACTCAAGAGAACCTTAAAAATAATACTTAATGAAACAAATAGTGAGGTCATAAGGAAATACAGTAGAATCCGTTTAGTACGACTTCGCATATAACAACCAACCGTTTTTAGCGACGCAACTATAGACATATGTTTGGTTTCGTATCGAGCCACTATGAAAGTACATTCGTTTATTACGACTCCGCTTATAACGACCGACCGCTTTTAACGACGGAATTCAACGCACATTGTCCGGTTATAACGACGTGCGTCGACGTGTTTACAAACAAATCTAAGTTATAGGTACATAATAGAAGCTATCCCCGCCCCGCGCACCTACCTAGCCCATGCATCGCGGACTGTCTGTTTTGTTTATGTTACATTTCCTAATTTGCGGGTGACAAGTGAGTGCGCGTACTAAAATGGCTAAGCGAAAAAGTTTCTCTATTGAAGAAAAAAGTTTTATTTTACAACGTTTAGAAGCTGGCGAGTCGAATGTAGGGGATAGGTGTACAAAATGATTCCTCGAGGTCAAATGATTCCCCATCGTTGTCGGTAAATTACTAGTGCCATCTATTAGATTTATATGCAAACGTCTTCCCCGCTCCCCGCTCAGTTCACCAGTGAAATATCATGGCGGTCTAAGCATCGTGCGCCGATTAATATTAAAAAAAAAGAAAATTGCTGTGTTCAATGTAAGGTAAGCGTCAAATCAATGTTGTATTATTTGGATGGTGTTGTATTTCAGTGAATTAACGTTTTATTTTCGACTTTGAATCATAATCAAGTGTTGTTTAAGTGCGGTTCGATTTCGCTAAGGCGACAAATTGAGGTTACTTTTCAATAATAAAAAAAAAATTGTATTTGGGGTCAAACGATCCCTGCGTATGAGTGTAAAATGATCCCAGGATCATTTTACCCCTTCACTTTTGGTTTTTTTGAACATAAAAATATAATATACGTTTTTGTATGTTTATGTACGTGTGTATGTGTGAGTGTGTGTGTATATGTATGTCGAAATTTAAGTGTGTGTAGCATGTATAGCTTTTATATATCATTTGCAGATGCCGCGAAATTATCAAAGAAAGACAGACCGGCAAAAATGGAGCGAGGAGGCTATGTCACGAGCACTCGAAGAAGTAAAAAAAGGCATGCCATATAAAACAGCCAGCAAGTTCTCGGTACCTGTGATGAGCCTGAAAAGAAGAGCCAAAGGCAAAAATAAAGTTGCTGTTGGCGCAGTTAAGACCCTAGGAAGTAAACAAACGGTGTTTTCACCTGATCAAGAAAAATAACTAATTCAGCACATAACAGACATGGAATCTAGGATGTATGGCCTAACCAAACAAGATGTACTTTCTCTGGCGTATTAGCTGGCGACGAAGAACAACATTAAGCATCCATTTTCAACTGAGAAAGAAAGAGCCGGTGTTGATTGGTTGAGAGGTTTTAGAAAACGGCATCCCGATATAGCTCTCCGAAGTCCAGAATCAACATCAGCAGCACGAGCTAGAGCCTTTAATAAACCTGTCGTTGATAAATTCTTTTCTGTGTTAAAAGACATTCAGGAAAAACATCATTTCCATCCACACAGAATATTCAATGTTGATGAGACTAGCATATGTACAGTGCCAACAAAAAACACAAAAGTATTCGCTAAAGCTGGTCGTAAACAAGTGGCAAGAGTTACTTCGGCTGAAAGAGGTGAGACGACAACAGCGGTTATTTGTTGTTCCGCAGCTGGTACATTTTTACCACCGATGTTTATATTTCGAAGAGTAAGAATGAAGATAGAATTAATGGATGGTGCACCCCCAGGATCTGCTTATGCATGCAATTCAAGTGGTTGGATGAAACTTGAAGTTTTTGATCAATGGTTTGATCATTTTTTAGCTCATGCGAAGCCTTCGGCAGATGATCCAGTCCTTTTAATTTTAGATGGGCATTTGTCGCACACCAAAAACTTGAATGTGGTATTAAAAGCCAGAGAAAATCACGTCACAATTTTATGCTTGCCTCCACATTGCACGCATAAACTACAGCCCCTGGATGTAGGAGTAATGTATCCTCTCAGCGTCTATCATAATCAGGAATTAGAAAAGTGGATGAATAATAATCCGGGAAGAGTGGTGTCAGTGTTTCAAATTACAAAAATCTTTGCAGGGGCTTATCTTAGAGCAGCGGTGCCATTAAATGCGATAAATGGATTTTCTAAATGTGGAATTTGTCCTATGAATCAGGATATTTTCGGCGATGTGGACTTTGTGGCTGCAGAAACTACTGATATGGAAGCGGCTGCTCAAAACGAGGTTCCCAGTACTTCGGAATCTGCTTTAAACGACGCTGTTGACGCCCAAGTTGATCAAACAGTTGCTGTTCCTGATCCACAACAACCTGAGTCGGGGGTATATGATACCAATACGACAGATACATTACTTATAAATGATTGTAGAACACCTTCACCACAAATCTTAGATTCAAATAGGACTCCAACATCATCACCTTCATTACTTTCGCAAGAATATACTTATATTCAAAACGATCCACCAGTGTCCCTGAATTCTACAAAACCTCAAGAGATTGGCACTGTCACAGCCTCCAAATCATTATTAGATTTACCATCAACATCTTTTGGTGTATATTCTCCACGAGACCTTCAACCTTTGCCAAAAATAGACCGAAAAAGAAGTAAGAATGTAAGAAAACGAAAAATAGATACAACGGTTTTAACTAGCACACCTTATAAAAGCTATTTAGAAGAAGAAACGCAAAAAAAGAAAGAAAAAGAAGAGGGTAAGAAATCTAAGGGAAAAGGAGTTGGCAAAGGAAAAAAAACGATTCAAGGAAACAAAGAAAATAAAAAACAAGGAGATAAAAAGAAGAACAGTAAAAAACAAAAAATTGGAAGACGAGCAAGGACAGCCAGGAACTCTTATGAGTCAGAATCTTCTGTAGAAGAAGAGGACGCAGAGTGCTTGTTCTGCACGGAACCTTATTCAAAAGACACTATGGGAGAAGGTTGGATCCGCTGTGTGGAATGTTTAAAATGGGGACACGAAGCATGCGCTGGACTCGATAGTGACGACGAAGATTTTATATGTGACGTATTTTATATGCGACTTTTGTGTAGATCGCCGTGGAAATATAAGGAAGCAATTAGATCTCTGAATAAGTTGATCCTTTACCTATTATTAAAATGTTTTCTAGTAGTTGATTTTAATAGACTGTTAATCATAGTCAGATATTTAAATTAGGTTCAGAAATGTTTTTTGTTTCAGATTTATTGACCCATAAGACTGGGTTTCTTTGTTTTGTTATTGAAATTTTTTTGGTAGTTGATTCAACAAGACTATTAATCATAGTTAGGTATTGAATTGGAAACAGCCCGTTTAAAATTATTATGTTGAGTTCTTTTTTTATAACTTTAAGTTTCACTGGCTGAAAGACTGGGTTTCTATAGCTATATTAAGATATAAGATACTGATCTGACTAATTACAGGCATTATAACAGTTAAATGTCAATTGTGATATGAAAAAACTAATAAAGACTGATTAGAATAACTAATTTAGTTTATTTTTTTACTCTGGGGGCAATATAATCCTCGGGATCATTTTAACCCTACCCCAGGAATCATTTTACCCACCCCGGTGTACAAAATGATGATGATAGTAGAGGTTTGGAAAATCACAAATAAAACAGAAAATATAAAGCCGCCCAAAAAGAGTTGTATTCCAAAATACGGCCAATTAAATGAACTATCCAAAGGTTTTTACAGATTTACTCTAGCTTCAATACTTTGGCCACAATTAGCCTTCTCCCTTAGAGGGATCATTATGTACACCTTTCCCCTAACTATTGCGAAGGAACTTGGTGTAAATCACTCGACTATATCCCCAATAAAAAAGAATAAACACAAAATAGAACCTTTGTTTAACGCAAACGTTTTAAAACCTAAACGCGTGAGGGAGTCGTCTCAAGAACAAGTTGATGTGGCACTTTTACAGTGGTTTAAGCTGCAACGTAATCGAGGAATACCCGTCAATGGGCCCATGCTTCAAGAAAAGGCAAGTTGTTTTGCTAAAGATTTAAATATTCTTAACTTTAATTGTTCCGCGAGTTGGATTAGCCGTTTCAAGACTAGACACAATATTGTCGCCGGAAAAATTGCTGGAGAGTCATTGTCGGTTGAACAGAGTGATGTGACAGAGTGGCTAACAAAAGTTTGGCCTAATTTGCGAGCAAAATTTAGTGACGACAACATTTTTAATGCAGACGAAACCAGATTATTCTATAAGCTAACGCCAGATAAAACATTAAAATTTAAAGGTGAAAAATGTTCGGGAGGTAAACTTTCAAAAGACAGAATAACTGTGATGGTAGCAGCTAACATGAATGGCACGATAAAAAAAAAAGCTGTTAATTATTATCGGCAAGTCAAAGAACCCCAGATGCTTTAAAAATGTACGATCTCTGCCAGTAGATTATGGAAACAATCGCAAGGCCTGGATGACGTCTGATATTTTTGTCAAGTGGGTGCGGGACTGGGATCGAGAACTGAATAAAAAAAAGAAAAAGATCCTGCTTCTGGTTGATAATTGTCCAGCTCATCCGTCAGTCAGCGACTTGAGAAGCATAACTCTCGTATTCCTGCCTCCTAACACAACATCTACACTACAACCTATGGACCAAGGAATTATTCGGGCGTTAAAGTCTAACTTTCGTAAAAACTTGGTTCTAAAAATTATCGCCAGTCTTGAGGCAAATAAAGACGCCTGTAGCGCCAAAAATCCGAAAATCACCATACTGGATGCCATTCTCATGATATATGATGCCTGGAACAAACTTACGTCAGCAACGATTTCCAACTGTTATAAACACGCTGGATTTGTCCGAGACAGTGCCAGTGTTGCTGCCGACAACGATGATGGTGACATTGATGATGATATATGACTTATATGGCCATATGCCCGTTTTGAAAAAACGGGCATATGGCCATATAATAAACTTGCTTTTAGTGACGAAGATTTTGCTCCGGTTCAAGTTTACCAATCCAATTCTAACGCTACTATAAATATTAATAGGCAACAACAAGAAGACCCTAGTGAAGAAAACGTAATTGTTGAACAATCAACTCCACTGAATTCACCGCCATCGTCATCATCCCTGCTGCTACAATCAATAGACTTTGATGCACCATCATCATCTGCTCCTGGACTAATAACTCCAGAGGCAGTTCGACCCTATCCTAAAGTAAATAAGAGTCAAAGTACAAAGGCGAAGAAAGGAAAATTACCAGGAAAATCTAGAATTTACACAGACACACCAGAAAAGCAAAGGCTTCTAGAAATACAAAAGGCAAAGGAAATGAAAAAACAAGAGCAAGAAAGAAGAAATAAAGCTAAAGAAATGAAGCGTGCATTGAAGATGATAGTCAAGACTGATAAAATAACGAAACCAAAGATACAAAAAAAAGATGCAGAGTTAGAAACTGATAGTGAAGATGAAATTAATATAAGTTTAAGGGAGAGCAGTTCTTCACCTTTATCGACTGAAGCATCGGATTTTGAAGAAGCAACTAATAAAGAAGAACCAGTATTGAGCCAAAACATTAATGAAGAAACTTTCGTATTAGTACAATTTGAAAAAAAGTCAACTGTTCTTCATTATGTCGGAAAAGTTTTAAAGAAATATGGACCAATGGAATATCACGTTTCTTTTTTAAGAAAGAAACCAGGTTCTTGGAAGTTTGTTTTTCCAAATGTGATAGATGAAGGAACGGTCTTTTTGTCGGACGTCGTTGCAGTTTTACCTCCACCCAAATCAGCAAGCACTGCAAGGACTGCAAACATATTTTGTTTTGAGAGAACCTTATTGGGTATAATGTTCAGTAGTTTAATAATTTGATTATTATTGCAGGTTTATATACCTAAATAGGTTATAAATATAAATTTCAACTAACTGTACCTAATGGGTACGAAAAGTTTATAAGACTATTTGGTCCAATGTTGACTATTATTTAAGCTTCTTTTGTGTAAAATTATTTTGTTTTGGATGATACTGACTTTAACTAATTACATTGTTTGTTAGAATTAATATATATTTTTTAATAAATATAAATCTCTTTTCGTGCAATTAATATTAATGCTATAAAAATATCTTAAAATAAGCATTTTTTTAAATATTTTTTTATATTAAATGGTAAATTTTCTTTAACTTTTATGTTGAAAACTAAAGGTATTTCTAGAATTAACCAAGTAAAGACTGCTTTAATTATAATTGACGTCAATATTGAATAATTATAAGTACAAGAGCTAATATTACATAATATGTATAAAAGTGATTAAAAAATATATGTGTTGAATAAGTAAATAGTTTTCTTATTTCATTGTACGAAAGGTCCCTACCATGTACGAAAGCACCCTAGGCACTGTACGAATGTACCCTTGCTATGGGGCACATTCGCACGATTCCCATTTTTCAGAAAAATCGTCATTGATAGCGCACGTTTGATTTTTTTCGAAATTGTTGTAAGTTTTATTAATGCCTAGAATATTCATGATAACATAGTACTAAAATAAGTCAATAATATCAGTTAGTTAATTTTTTATAAGCCATAGAAAAAAAGGTGTACGAAGGTGGCCACTCTTACCCTATTTTGTTTCAATTTGGTAGTTAATGTTCCTATTTTTCTATAATTGCATAAACTTTTCCAACCTAAAGTCACAGCTAAAAGATCGCTTATGTTCAAGGTTTTGGGCGTAACGTCTTTTAAGTGTTTTAATAATAAGGTAAACAATAGAGAAAAAAAATACAGCAATGTAGCAACACTGCAAAGCTAGTCTTGAAGGTTGTTAAAAAGCTTTTGAGTTGATACAGTCATGTTTTGTTTCTAATTTAGAGCTCTCAATAAATAACTAAAACGTCGTTAAACACCTTAACGATATTTTAGTAATTTATTGTAGACTAGTTTTTAGAACCTAAAAATGCAAGTCATATTTATATTCGAATCATATGCTATAAGGTCGCTAAGGTATACTTAATGATCTTTTAGTAAAGTATTCATAGTAAAAAAAAATTTAAAAAACACAATAAAACTGCCTTATACGCTCATTTTCAAAATACTAGTTGATTAATCTTATTAAAATTATCGATTTTTAATAGTGATTTTGATTGCCTATCTTTGGGTATTTAAAAGTTCGTTGTGTGACATATGGTTTTGAAATGGCGACAATTCTAAATATTTCGCGCGTTTTTCGCTCGTATCTCAAAACTTGAAAATGTGGGTTTGACTTGAACTTGAAAATCTTGAAAACTTGAAAAACACGCTAGTGTTTTTAGTAATCGTGCGGCAGTACTGCTCACAAGGACACAGAGGAGAAAATAGCGAAAATTAACAAAAATATTACTTATATACAACGCGAACTGCAAGAATTAGAGACCTCAAAAAAAAACGAATATGATCTGTACGACCAAGTAAATAATATTTTTTTAGAAATCTTACATGTGAACGCTAAACCCCTATATAGAAAACATAAAACGATCGTAGATGGGAAACCATATATACATAACGATACATTGCAAACACCCGTAATAAGAACAGATATGGAAGAAAATCAGGTACCATCCCAAGCTGACATTAGGCAAACTTCAAGACCCCAAAGCCAGTTATTTCGACAAACACTATAACATCATATTCCAAAATATACAAGGTATCGGTAATAAATTGCACTTAATAGAAGAATTAGTATCATCCTTAAAATTTGACGTTATTTCATTGTCAGAAATCAGTTGAAAAAGGGAATTTTGTGAGTCAATTAAATTACCTAGTTATACCTTAGTTTCCAAATATTGTCGAGAAATTCACAAGCTTGGCGGAGTCTGTATATTTGTTAACAGTAATATTGAATGTATAGAGAGGCAAGATATTGTTATTGTATTTTCTAAAGAATTTGTTATTGAGTTTAGTGCAATAGAGACCCCAAAGCAACACTGTTATTGTAGGACTGTATAGAGCGAGGAGAAAAATTATTCTTTTTTATGAACAAATGACACGACTACTAACACAAATAAATAAGACTGACTATAAAAAACATGTTCTAATTGGAGGCGACTTTAATATAGACCAATTAAATAAAAAGAATAGGAAAGCTGCAAGAAAATTAATTAATTTCATGAAGTCATATAATTTCCACCAATCAATCAAAGATCCAACTAGAGTTACAAAGAAGACTTCGACAATAATAGATTTAATTTTTTCAAATAATATTGACCAGGTCAAGGAATCGACAGTAAGAGACCACGGACTATCAGATCACAAGTCTGTAAATATAAAAATTGAGGGAAAACCTCAAACTTCTACAAAAACCAAAATACCAACTATAAAGAAACGACTTTTTTCAGATAAAAACATCACCGAATTTAAAAATTCACTAAGAGAAATTGACTGGAAATATATTTTAAGCGGCAAATCAACTGATCTTCAAAATAATTATAATAAATTTCACCTTTTGATACAAGATCTCTTAAGCAAACATATCCCCATACAAAAAATTAAACTAAAAAATACATAAACCTAAGAATCCATGGCTAACTAAAAGTTTGAAAAATGCGTGCCGACTCAAGAGAACCTTAAAAATAATACTTAATGAAACAAATAGTGAGGTCATAAGGAAATACAGTAGAATCCGTTTAGTACGACTTCGCATATAACAACCAACCGTTTTTAGCGACGCAACTATAGACATATGTTTGGTTTCGTATCGAGCCACTATGAAAGTACATTCGTTTATTACGACTCCGCTTATAACGACCGACCGCTTTTAACGACGGAATTCAACGCACATTGTCCGGTTATAACGACGTGCGTCGACGTGTTTACAAACAAATCTAAGTTATAGGTACATAATAGAAGCTATCCCCGCCCCGCGCACCTACCTAGCCCATGCATCGCGGACTGTCTGTTTTGTTTATGTTACATTTCCTAATTTGCGGGTGACAAGTGAGTGCGCGTACTAAAATGGCTAAGCGAAAAAGTTTCTCTATTGAAGAAAAAAGTTTTATTTTACAACGTTTAGAAGCTGGCGAGTCGAATGTAGGGGATAGGTGTACAAAATGATTCCTCGAGGTCAAATGATTCCCCATCGTTGTCGGTAAATTACTAGTGCCATCTATTAGATTTATATGCAAACGTCTTCCCCGCTCCCCGCTCAGTTCACCAGTGAAATATCATGGCGGTCTAAGCATCGTGCGCCGATTAATATTAAAAAAAAAGAAAATTGCTGTGTTCAATGTAAGGTAAGCGTCAAATCAATGTTGTATTATTTGGATGGTGTTGTATTTCAGTGAATTAACGTTTTATTTTCGACTTTGAATCATAATCAAGTGTTGTTTAAGTGCGGTTCGATTTCGCTAAGGCGACAAATTGAGGTTACTTTTCAATAATAAAAAAAAAAATTGTATTTGGGGTCAAACGATCCCTGCGTATGAGTGTAAAATGATCCCAGGATCATTTTACCCCTTCACTTTTGGTTTTTTTGAACATAAAAATATAATATACGTTTTTGTATGTTTATGTACGTGTGTATGTGTGAGTGTGTGTGTATATGTATGTCGAAATTTAAGTGTGTGTAGCATGTATAGCTTTTATATATCATTTGCAGATGCCGCGAAATTATCAAAGAAAGACAGACCGGCAAAAATGGAGCGAGGAGGCTATGTCACGAGCACTCGAAGAAGTAAAAAAAGGCATGCCATATAAAACAGCCAGCAAGTTCTCGGTACCTGTGATGAGCCTGAAAAGAAGAGCCAAAGGCAAAAATAAAGTTGCTGTTGGCGCAGTTAAGACCCTAGGAAGTAAACAAACGGTGTTTTCACCTGATCAAGAAAAATAACTAATTCAGCACATAACAGACATGGAATCTAGGATGTATGGCCTAACCAAACAAGATGTACTTTCTCTGGCGTATTAGCTGGCGACGAAGAACAACATTAAGCATCCATTTTCAACTGAGAAAGAAAGAGCCGGTGTTGATTGGTTGAGAGGTTTTAGAAAACGGCATCCCGATATAGCTCTCCGAAGTCCAGAATCAACATCAGCAGCACGAGCTAGAGCCTTTAATAAACCTGTCGTTGATAAATTCTTTTCTGTGTTAAAAGACATTCAGGAAAAACATCATTTCCATCCACACAGAATATTCAATGTTGATGAGACTAGCATATGTACAGTGCCAACAAAAAACACAAAAGTATTCGCTAAAGCTGGTCGTAAACAAGTGGCAAGAGTTACTTCGGCTGAAAGAGGTGAGACGACAACAGCGGTTATTTGTTGTTCCGCAGCTGGTACATTTTTACCACCGATGTTTATATTTCGAAGAGTAAGAATGAAGATAGAATTAATGGATGGTGCACCCCCAGGATCTGCTTATGCATGCAATTCAAGTGGTTGGATGAAACTTGAAGTTTTTGATCAATGGTTTGATCATTTTTTAGCTCATGCGAAGCCTTCGGCAGATGATCCAGTCCTTTTAATTTTAGATGGGCATTTGTCGCACACCAAAAACTTGAATGTGGTATTAAAAGCCAGAGAAAATCACGTCACAATTTTATGCTTGCCTCCACATTGCACGCATAAACTACAGCCCCTGGATGTAGGAGTAATGTATCCTCTCAGCGTCTATCATAATCAGGAATTAGAAAAGTGGATGAATAATAATCCGGGAAGAGTGGTGTCAGTGTTTCAAATTACAAAAATCTTTGCAGGGGCTTATCTTAGAGCAGCGGTGCCATTAAATGCGATAAATGGATTTTCTAAATGTGGAATTTGTCCTATGAATCAGGATATTTTCGGCGATGTGGACTTTGTGGCTGCAGAAACTACTGATATGGAAGCGGCTGCTCAAAACGAGGTTCCCAGTACTTCGGAATCTGCTTTAAACGACGCTGTTGATGCCCAAGTTGATCAAACAGTTGCTGTTCCTGATCCACAACAACCTGAGTCGGGGGTATATGATACCAATACGACAGATACATTACTTATAAATGATTGTAGAACACCTTCACCACAAATCTTAGATTCAAATAGGACTCCAACATCATCACCTTCATTACTTTCGCAAGAATATACTTATATTCAAAACGATCCACCAGTGTCCCTGAATTCTACAAAACCTCAAGAGATTGGCACTGTCACAGCCTCCAAATCATTATTAGATTTACCATCAACATCTTTTGGTGTATATTCTCCACGAGACCTTCAACCTTTGCCAAAAATAGACCGAAAAAGAAGTAAGAATGTAAGAAAACGAAAAATAGATACAACGGTTTTAACTAGCACACCTTATAAAAGCTATTTAGAAGAAGAAACGCAAAAAAAGAAAGAAAAAGAAGAGGGTAAGAAATCTAAGGGAAAAGGAGTTGGCAAAGGAAAAAAAACGATTCAAGGAAACAAAGAAAATAAAAAAACAAGGAGATAAAAAGAAGAACAGTAAAAAACAAAAAATTGGAAGACGAGCAAGGACAGCCAGGAACTCTTATGAGTCAGAATCTTCTGTAGAAGAAGAGGACGCAGAGTGCTTGTTCTGCACGGAACCTTATTCAAAAGACACTATGGGAGAAGGTTGGATCCGCTGTGTGGAATGTTTAAAATGGGGACACGAAGCATGCGCTGGACTCGATAGTGACGACGAAGATTTTATATGTGACGTATTTTATATGCGACTTTTGTGTAGATCGCCGTGGAAATATAAGGAAGCAATTAGATCTCTGAATAAGTTGATCCTTTACCTATTATTAAAATGTTTTCTAGTAGTTGATTTTAATAGACTGTTAATCATAGTCAGATATTTAAATTAGGTTCAGAAATGTTTTTTGTTTCAGATTTATTGACCCATAAGACTGGGTTTCTTTGTTTTGTTATTGAAATTTTTTTGGTAGTTGATTCAACAAGACTATTAATCATAGTTAGGTATTGAATTGGAAACAGCCCGTTTAAAATTATTATGTTGAGTTCTTTTTTTATAACTTTAAGTTTCACTGGCTGAAAGACTGGGTTTCTATAGCTATATTAAGATATAAGATACTGATCTGACTAATTACAGGCATTATAACAGTTAAATGTCAATTGTGATATGAAAAAACTAATAAAGACTGATTAGAATAACTAATTTAGTTTATTTTTTTACTCTGGGGGCAATATAATCCTCGGGATCATTTTAACCCTACCCCAGGAATCATTTTACCCACCCCGGTGTACAAAATGATGATGATAGTAGAGGTTTGGAAAATCACAAATAAAACAGAAAATATAAAGCCGCCCAAAAAGAGTTGTATTCCAAAATACGGCCAATTAAATGAACTATCCAAAGGTTTTTACAGATTTACTCTAGCTTCAATACTTTGGCCACAATTAGCCTTCTCCCTTAGAGGGATCATTATGTACACCTTTCCCCTAACTATTGCGAAGGAACTTGGTGTAAATCACTCGACTATATCCCCAATAAAAAAGAATAAACACAAAATAGAACCTTTGTTTAACGCAAACGTTTTAAAACCTAAACGCGTGAGGGAGTCGTCTCAAGAACAAGTTGATGTGGCACTTTTACAGTGGTTTAAGCTGCAACGTAATCGAGGAATACCCGTCAATGGGCCCATGCTTCAAGAAAAGGCAAGTTGTTTTGCTAAAGATTTAAATATTCTTAACTTTAATTGTTCCGCGAGTTGGATTAGCCGTTTCAAGACTAGACACAATATTGTCGCCGGAAAAATTGCTGGAGAGTCATTGTCGGTTGAACAGAGTGATGTGACAGAGTGGCTAACAAAAGTTTGGCCTAATTTGCGAGCAAAATTTAGTGACGACAACATTTTTAATGCAGACGAAACCAGATTATTCTATAAGCTAACGCCAGATAAAACATTAAAATTTAAAGGTGAAAAATGTTCGGGAGGTAAACTTTCAAAAGACAGAATAACTGTGATGGTAGCAGCTAACATGAATGGCACGATAAAAAAAAAAGCTGTTAATTATTATCGGCAAGTCAAAGAACCCCAGATGCTTTAAAAATGTACGATCTCTGCCAGTAGATTATGGAAACAATCGCAAGGCCTGGATGACGTCTGATATTTTTGTCAAGTGGGTGCGGGACTGGGATCGAGAACTGAATAAAAAAAAGAAAAAGATCCTGCTTCTGGTTGATAATTGTCCAGCTCATCCGTCAGTCAGCGACTTGAGAAGCATAACTCTCGTATTCCTGCCTCCTAACACAACATCTACACTACAACCTATGGACCAAGGAATTATTCGGGCGTTAAAGTCTAACTTTCGTAAAAACTTGGTTCTAAAAATTATCGCCAGTCTTGAGGCAAATAAAGACGCCTGTAGCGCCAAAAATCCGAAAATCACCATACTGGATGCCATTCTCATGATATATGATGCCTGGAACAAACTTACGTCAGCAACGATTTCCAACTGTTATAAACACGCTGGATTTGTCCGAGACAGTGCCAGTGTTGCTGCCGACAACGATGATGGTGACATTGATGATGATGTGCCGCTGTCTGTTTGGGCAAGAGCTCTGAATAAAGGACTTCCGATAGGAAATGAAGAACTTGAACATTATTCTACTATTGATGATGATCTCGTAACGTGTGAGGAGCCGACTGACGAAAATATTGTACAAAATATTATCGTCAACAGTCAAGATAGCGATGATAATAATGACGTCGATGGCCAGGAACAAAATTGTACTACTCCAAGTGTATCAGAAGCTCTAAAAGCTGCAGAAGTACTGACTTTGTTTGTGCATTCTAATTTTGAAGACGACAACATGAAAAGTATTATGTCTCAATTGCATAATGCAGTCCGTACTTCTTACTATAAAAATAAAAAACAAAAACAATCAAAAATTACCGACTTTTTGCAGTAGGTGTAGCGTTGTTTTAAATTACTTATTGATTAATCTCATTTCTTTTCCTTCTTAGTACACTTCTGTACCGTATATGTATGCATATTATTATATGTGAAATAAATAAATATTTTTATTTCAATGTTTTTTTTTGTCTGTTAGTCACCTTAATACGTATTAATACGTATGTACATAAATTTTGTATATGATAATTAAAAAAAAAATGATTGTTTAGTACGACTTCCGGTTATTACGACGTAATATCACTGGTCCCTTGACCGTCGTTATAACCGGATTCCACTGTACTACGAAAATTATAGTAAAATATTAAAAAAGTCGGTAAAAATATCCAAAAAATAAACATTTACGAGACAAATAAATAACTCGGATAATAAATATAAAACAATGTGGAAAATCATAAACACAAAAACTAGAAAATCCTCTGTAAATAGAAACAAAAACATGACATTAATAATAGAAAACGACATAATAGATAACCCCAATAAAATTTGCGAAACATTCAATGACATTTTTAGTGTTGCAGGAGAAAATGTAGCTCCAAATCCAAAAAATCTGTATAGAATTCAGCTGCCTAACAAAGAAAACCAATTAAACTCAATGTTTTTAACGGCGGTAGATGAAAGAGAAATAATAAAAATCATTAAAGACATGAAAAATAAACATAGTTATGGTATCGACGACATCCCTCCAACTCTAATAAAAAAATGCGCGGAAGAGTTAGTTCTACCACTGACACTCCTTGTGAATCAAAGTTTCGAAAGCGGCGAATTTCCGGACTTATTAAAAATAGTCTTGGTAAAACCTATCCATAAAAAAGGAGATACCACCTTACCCCAAAATTATAGGCCTATAGCGCTCTTGCCGAGCTTATCAAAAATATTTGAAAAAGCAATGTGCAATCGTTTATACGCTTTTCTGGAAAAATACAACATACTGGACGATTGTCAGAATGGCTTTAGGAAAACAAGGTCCACAACAAAGGCAGTATACAAATACATCCAAACCGCTCTATCACACTTAAATGAAAAAAAATACGGACTGGGACTGCTACTAGATATGAGCAAAGCTTACGAAAGTGTAGACTATTGCATTTTATTGGCAAAATTACACAGCGTCGGGGTTCGCGGGACAGCTCTAGACTGGTTCAAATCCTACCTACATGGTCGAAAGCAAAGTGTACAAATAGAAAATTTGAATACCAAAACCGAGATAGAAACAGTAAGATCTCAGGAAAAAGTCCTAACTTGTTCTATACCCCAAGGAAGCGTTTTAGGATGTGTATTGTTCCTTATATACATAAATGACCTCCCAAAAATAATAAAAAAGAATGACATAGTCCTGCCTGTACTTTTCGCAGATGACATTTCAATATTAATAAAATGTGACAACTCTGAGGAAGCAAACGAATTATTACATGACACAATTCAAACAGTGACTGCCTGGCTTCAAAAACATAACCTCAACGTTAACTATTTAAAAACAAAAATTATTCAATTTAGACCCTACGTAAAAAAACCTTTAAAAATTAATTTAAATATTAGTAACCAAAAAATAGAATGCGTAGACACATTCAAATTACTTGGCATAATGATAGATACTCACCATAATTGGAAGGCCCATGTAGAGTTAGTTAGGTCAAGACTATCTTTACTTTTTTTTCGGTGGGTAGCAGTGAAACAAAAAGTTGTAGTTTTTAGCCTCTCTGTAATTTTAATATTTTAAAAATCTAATTTATTCAAATTTTATTATAATTTATATGAACATTATTGTCAAATAACATAGTCTACCTGCCAGTTGTTAAGTTTCCTCTCAAAAAAGAACACATAATGGAATCGATTCAAAAATCTATAAACGACATGATGACACTGTTCAACTCAAAAATGGAGGACTTCCAGTGCAGTTTACAGCAAGCTAATCCATCACCTAACGTCACTTCATTGGCCACGGACTTTGCTGACTTTAGGAGCTTCATTGGTGTCACAATGGGATCACTGCAGAAACAAGTTGCCTTGCTCTCACAGCAGCAGGAGCAATTTGAGATGAACTTCCGGCGTAACATGCTGCTTCTTCATGGTATGTCTGAGGGCTCAAATGAAGATCTTATTCCAGAAATTGTGCACATGGCAAATGCCAAATTAAAGATAGCCAATTTCTCAGAGGCTAATATTGCACGTTGCTATCGCTTGGGACGTTCTGCTGTTGGTGGGAAACCGAGGCCAATTCTGATTGAATTTCTCAACATTTCATATAAGGATAAATTCTGGCATGCTAAGACAGTACTTAAAGGCTCTGGATTGACCCTCTCAGAATATTTGACCAAGATCAGGCACCAAGCATTCATGGCAGCTCGTCAACACTTTGGTGTAAATAAATGTTGGACTCGAGATGGTTGCGTGTTGGTTATCGGGCGTGATGGTTCCAGACATCGCGTTTGCACAATTGAAGATGTCAACAGGCTTCGAGGTAACTTCCAAACAGAGGTCTTGAGCGTGAAGCCTACTGCAGAAGTGGTGCCGGCGGGTGGCATACCAGCGACAAAGCCTGCGGTGGTGCCTGCGGTCGTCGGGGGCTCGTCGTCGCGTCCGAAACGTGTCGTTGTCAAGAAGTAGTTTCCGTCGGAATGTAACATCGGTTCTTACGAAGTGATTTCTAATAACTACCTTCTTACTTTTTATTATATTTTGTTTTTAATTTATGAGTCAAATGCGGTAGTTGTTGTAGTATATGTCAGATTTGCTTGCGTTGTCTAACTGTCATGAGTCTGTCATCTGTCGTCACTTGACATTGACAGTAACTCTTTTATTTTTAATTTTTTTTTTTCTTTTTTAAATATCATCTTTTCGAGATGTTATGATATTTTGTCTCATTTATTAATTATGTTCTTTCTTCTCTAAGACTAGTCTGCTGGCGGGTGGCTTTAAATTGGTTATTGCTAATTTAGCAAATAACTATATATTATATTTTATATTATTTTATTATTATAGCACTTTATTATTGTTTTATTCTCATATATATAGGTATATATACAAATAATTTATTATGTGTAGTACAAATGATAGTATTAATTCTATCACTCTTCCACTTAACGAGACTATTGATGGGTATTTTTCTGATGTGCCTAAAAACTTTAACGTAATTCATATTAACGCACAAAGCATACCAGGTCATTATCCTGATCTGTTGACCTGTTTTGACAGCAAACATGTACATGCCATATTAGTTTCTGAATCTTGGTTTAAATCTTGTCATCCTTCCACCTCTTACTCCTTACCGGGATTCCAACTCATTCGCAATGATCGCCCTGATAAGGGTGGTGGTGGTGTTGCCATCTACTTAAGATCTTATATCCCTTTTAATATTATTCGTGCGTCTCAAGTTACTGACTCCTCTCTTGAAGCCGAGTATCTCTTTATTGAAATCACTCTTTCACACACTCCTGTTCTCCTTGGTGTTTTCTATAGTTCTTCTTCAAATATTAATTATTTCTCTAGCCTTGAAACTACCTTAGAAGACATCATGCCCTCCTATATGCACACAATTATACTAGGTGACTTCAACACATGCTTAGTCAAAGGTGATAACCGTGCAAATTCCTTATCATCCATTACTGATGCTTGCAATTTGACCATTCTTCCACTCCTTCCTACGCATCATTTTCCCGGTCGCGTTCCTTCTCTTCTCGATCTCATTCTTGTGTCCTCTCCTGATCTTGTATCCAAACATGGTCAATGCAATGCAGATATTTTCTCCTACCATGACCTTTTATATCTTTCTATCAAAATTAAACCTCCGAAACCAAAATCCAAAATTCTTCTGCAGCGTAATTTTAATGCTATTGACCTTAATATGTTGCGTCATGATGCCATACAAAGTAATTGGGATTCAGTGTTTGAAACTGACTCGGTCAATGATCAAGTTAATAAATTTAATGACCTAGTTATAGGCATTTACAACAAACACGCTCCTATTCGACCTGTTAGGGTCAAGCACTTTCCCGCTCCATGGTTGACAGATAGCATTAGGGCTTGTATTGCTAAAAAACACGCTGCTAAGACTAGGTTTAAGTCTGATCCAGTCGGATATCGTGACAAATATATAGAAGTTCGTAACGCTTGTAACAAGATGTGTAGGGAGGCCCAACGCCGTCACATTCACAAGACTGTTCAAAATGGTGATCCAGGCAGAGTCTGGAGGTTTTTAAAATCTTTGGGAGTAGGAAAGAGAAACCACAGTGTTTCCAAATCTCTTAATATTAATGGCCTCAATAGGCATTTCTCTTCTTCTTGTGATTTTGGTGGCAATGATAAAAGTTCCATATTAAACCACCTCAATTCTTTTCCACCTCCCGATTATCCTCCTTTTACGTTTAACCTAGTTACCGAATGTGATGTTCAAAAGTGCGTCCTTGCTGTAACCTCGAATGCTGTTGGGGCTGATGAGATGAGCCGTAAAATGGTTCTGCCCATACTTGACATTATCCTCCCCACTTTAACACAAATGTTCAATAACTCCCTTTCCACTGGTTGTTTTCCCTCTATTTGGAAAAATGCGTTTATTACTCCTTTACCCAAAAAACCCACTCCATCGTCCTTTTCCGATTACCGTCCTATATCTGTTCTACCATTTTTGTCAAAAATCCTTGAACGTTTAGTTCAGTCACAATTAAATCATTTTCTTCGACAAAATCACATCCTTAATCCCTCCCAATCAGGATTTCGTGCAGGGCACAGTACCACCTCTGCACTTATCACTATCGGTGACGACATACGACTTGCCATGGACAATTCGCAGTTGACCATCCTCACGTTGCTTGATTTTACAAATGCATTCAATACTGTCGATCATGATGTTCTACTCAGTTTGATGCGCACTGTGAACATATCTCCATCGGCAATTATTTGGTTTAGTTCGTACCTCAGTGGCCGTCAGCAGTGCATCCGTATTGATGATGATCTATCATCATGGTGTCACATCTCGGCTGGGGTACCTCAAGGCGGTGTGCTCTCTCCTTTATTGTTCGCACTTTTTATTAACCGTATCACTGATAACCTTCGGTCTTCCTACCATCTTTATGCGGATGATCTGCAAATTTATTGTCACTCTCCATTAGCTGATTTACCTTCCGCGATTTCCTCTATTAATGGTGATTTGATGCGAATATCTGACTGGAGCAGATCTTTTGGAATTAAGGTGAATCCATCTAAAACGCAGGCAATCATAATCGGTAGCCCTTATTTTGTTTCTCGTATTGATTGGAGTTTAATGCCTCCTCTTAATTTTGATAATGTGGTAATTCCTTTTAGTGACAAGGTGAAAAATTTGGGTTTAATATTCGACAACACTTTGTCATGGTCGCATCATATTAATGACGTGAGCAGGAAAATGTTCTTTGCATTCAGCTCGCTTAGAAGGTTACGTAATTTCCTACCTGTTGATACTAAAATTGCGCTGACACAATCTCTTCTTCTCCCCCTCCTTGATTACGCTGATACTGCTTATCTCGACGTCACTGAGGAACAGTTAAACAAACTCGAGCGTCTTCAAAATCTTTCTATTCGTTTCATATTTGGGCTTCGCAAATATGATCACGTTTCTTCTTTCCGTTCGCAGCTGAAGTGGCTTCCTATCCGACTCCGTCGCAATTTGCATATTGTGACAATGCTCTATTCGGTCTTATTTAATCCTTTTTCTCCATCTTATTTAAAGGAGCGCTTCAATTTTTATAGCGATGCCCAAGGCGCCACCCGCAGTCTGCGTAGCACGGTTACCCTACGACTAAGACTACCGACATCCAGCACCAATTTTTACTCCCACTCTTTTACTGTACAAGCTGTCCGTCTATGGAATGCTCTCCCTGTCGATATCAGGAAAGCCCAGACTATTAATAGTTTCAGAAATCTCGTTAAGTCTCATTATCTTTCTACTCTATCCTAAGTATATGTTATTATTATATGTATTTATCTGTATTTATGCGTATTTGTATGTATTTATATGTATTATATTTAGATATATATTCTGTATGTATGTATATATATATATAATATATTTTATTAGTAGTATGTATCTTATTATGTTCAAACATTTATTTATCTTGTTCTGCGCCAACGCCGATCTCCTGTTTGGTTTCCTTCCACCCAAAGGTTGACTGGAAGAGATTGCTTTAGCGATAAGTCCGCCTTTGTACCATATACTATATCTGCTTTGTGTTGTTTTGTATGTTTTCTCTTATGGTGCAATAAAGAGTTTTATCTATCTATCTATCTATCTATCTAGCTTTACGTACGCCCTGTATGAGCTAGTCCAGAGCACCAGCACAGAGGCAGCGCTATCCGCATACTATGCATATGCCTACTCTCAACTCAAATATGGCTAGGGTTGCCAACCGTTCTCTAAAATAGAGTATTGTCCTCTATATCATGTAGGCGTACTCTATAATCTATAACACCAATAGAGTACGCTAAAATACTCTTTTATTGCCAGTCTGTATTAATATACAAAATCTATGTAATCAGAATAAATGACTCTTTTGAGTTGAGAATACCCGTTACATTGATTTTGTTTCCACTGTGTAAACTGTGTTGTGTGTCTTTCTTTTTTGTTTGTTTGGAATACTTTTATCCAATTCGTAATGGATGACAACATAATTGACGAACAAGATAATTCAGATCAAGAATCCTGTGTTGATAACGCAAGCACCCCACCTAAAAAGCGAAAAGTTGTTACGAGGAAAAAAAGGTCACAGAAGTACACACAATCTTGGGAAAATGAATTTTCTTGGCTGAGGAAAGACCCAGAAAATAATACAAATGCATAATGCATAATTTGTGGTGTAATTTTTTCTATTTCATCAGCTGGAGTTGGACACGTACGTAAAACTGTTTATTACGATTTTAAATCATGGAATGTTTAATTTGTTTTGTTTGTATTTGTGGTCGGTCGGTTGGTTTGGTTGTGTGAATATATGTCATTGCATTGAATTGGGCTTATTGTGGTGCTGGACTGGCAGTCATGTAATTGGACTTATTCATGTCGACGAAGATGTTTTGGTTAAGGTGCATGTAGCATGTAGATTATGTTTTTTTCAGATAAAACAGCATCAAGATACAAAACAACATAAAGCCAAAACTGAATTAAAAAGGACATCAGGAGTCCTACAAAAGTTTTTGACTCCACCTTCAACTTCAAAACCAGTATCTGAAAATGATAATGTTACAGCTGCTGAATTAGCTTTAACATTCCATGCAGTTAAACATAATTTGTCGTATAATAGCATGGATTGTTCCGTTAAACTAGATAAAATGTGACTGTGTCTAGTAAAAGGGACCACTTTGACGATTCTAGTTTCCGAGTTATATGCATTTTTACAAAATTTGCCGAAAATATGTAAAATGGATTTTTGTTACTAATCGGTTATTAATACCTTAAATATCATTTTGTGTAAAATAATACCTGTATAATTACAATATTTCAATATCCTAATAGGTCACGAAGTTTAGTACCAAGGGTACCACTTTAAGGTAATATTTTACAGGCGAAATATTTTGATTTATTTCGATCGCTGTTATGCAGGGAAGTGAAATAATAAGTTGAGGGTAGGATAAGGGGGGCGGGGGGCGAAGATTGGGCGGTAAGCGTGGCGCGGCGCGCGCGTCGCTCACTCAGTTAGCTGGCCGGCGCGTACTCGTACGCACATGTTAGTTGAGCATTGCCACGCGCCGTAAAACATCGTGATTTTTATCTATGCGAGCTGCGAATATACATTGTGTTTAAGTACCAAGTTTATAACGTCACATTTCATCATGGAAGACGATACTCAAATTTTGTTTACTGAATATGATGGCGATCAGCAGCAAACACTACAAACAACAGCTTCACATTCAGCACAGACATCGACGACGAAACCAAAAGGTAAGTTAAATCATTTCATTTCATAAAAATAGGTGATTATACCAAGGCAGGTATACCAAGAGACAGTAATAATAATACTCCATCTGTTTAGGTAGGTATTTAACATACTTTAAACAAAAAATTATCACAATCAATACATAGTAGGTATAAATTGGAGTCGCCCTCCACGTCTGTCTGTCTCTCTGTGTCATTATAGTAAAATATTAGCGTCGCAATGGTTTATGCGCGGTGAACTTAAATGCGCAGAGTAAAATACTTATTAGTTTTTTACGTTGCTGACAAACTGAACGGTAATAAGTTTATCTATTTATTATTTAATAGCCCGATATTTCGATGATATAATCGTTTATAGGTACTGTTTTAGGCATATTAAACACGTTGTTAAGTAGGTAGGGTATATAGATTTATTTTTGGTGCGCCTATTCAAAACCTACTCGAGCGGCTCGCGCGCTTTGAAGGTCACGTGGTGGCACTAGCGGCGTCGTTGTCAAAGCTTTTATGATTTGGCGCGGGAGTGCCAGTGTAGGAAAACTCCTTCCAGCGTGCTTAGCAATCCTATTTTAAGTAAAAAATAGTTTTTTTTTTGTTACAGCACAACATAAAGGCACTCAAACACGGGAAACTGAAATAAGGTTTTCCAGTACGTGCTCAAAAAATGAGATTGTTTATTCCACTCGGGACTTACCCCAAATAAATAACTATCCCGGTCAGTGCATTTCAGATCCTCGAAACGAAGATGTAGCCAGAATAATTTTATATGAGTTGGAGCGTTTGCCTGAAAAACACCGCATTAGTGCTTTTGCCATAATTTTCAATGATATAAAAAAAATTCACGATGAAGTGTCTTCTCAGCCTGTTGTTACTGATAGCAATACTCGTGTAAACGCTGAAGAGGCAAGGAAACGTGACTTACAACAAAGAGTTTTAAGAAACATGGCGAGAGTGTTTGGCGATGAGGAGTTAAAGTAACTTTTGTGTAGGTATGTCACGTCTCACGCTCAAGTAATAGTTACTTAATAAATTTTGTAGTCTCATATCAATAGTGTTTCACCAATTTTTTTTTTGTTATAGATGGAGCTTCTCATGGAAAATTGGAGTGTGATTACGGTCAATGCACAGACATAGATTTAAGAAATTTTGAACAGGAGTATTTAAAATTCATAAAAAAAAATTCTGATGAAGAAAATCATGAGCCTCCTATCGATGATAGATGCGAAATAACTGGCGTTGAATTAGTTGTACCAGAAGACCCATCTCGTAATTTTTTTTCTGATACTGACGATTTTCTCAACCAATTGGAAAACCATGAAGAACAACGGATATTTATCGACGGTTGCGGCTGTGCTATGTCATGCCAAGAAAAATTTCCCCGTGAAGCTGTGCTACAGTCCAGATTAGAATCACAGGAAATGAATACCAAATGCGACCTAGGCCATAATCATTTAAATTTGTTTACTATGGGTGCTCTTAATGCTCTAACTCGTCAAGGGTCCAATACTCTTAAAACAAAACAAAGGTAAGGAAAGCAGCTCATACAACTTTTTTTTTTCAAGGCATAGCTGTTTGTAAGAACTTTTTTCAGTTTGTTTATGCATTAGGGGAAAAAAGATACAAAAATATTAAGAGCAAAGTACTTAAAGGAAATTTAGCAACAGTGTCCTCTCCTCATAATTTCACGTTGATAAGAACCAATAATGCCCAGCAAACAATTGATGCTGTATTATTCAAAAAATCTTTCTCAGAACAAAATTCATTAGTCTTGCCAGGCCGCGTTCCAAGTTTTCATAATCCTGACTTACATATTTTACCCAGTTCAATGAATAAACGATACGTGTATGATAAGTACCAAGAAGCGAGCAAATTGTCCGAAAGAGATGCTGTGAGTTTAAGAACTTGGTACAGATTATGGCAAACCTATGCTCCAAATATTGTCATTCAAAAGCCTCGAACGGACCTGTGTACAAAATGCCAAGAAAATATTACAGCTTTAGGTAAAATGCAAGGCTTAGATGAAAATGAAAAGCGCGGATTGATTGAAAAATCGTCCCAACATTTAGATTTAGTTCAAACTGAACGTGCCTATTACAAACAATTGATTGACACGTCAGCAGATGTATTCGGAAACCGGAAACTAGGGCAAAACCAGCCATGCTCATCGCCAGGAAAAATGCATTACTCGTTTGATTTTGCGCAACAGGTACATTTGCCTCATAGCTCACAGCAAGTTGGACCTCTTTACTTTTTGGCGGGATATAAAATCGGTTTGTTTGGCATAGCCGCGGAGCCACTAAAACAATTTGTGTTATATATCATCCCAGAAGCTTGCAATACTGGAAAAGGTTCGAATACCGTAATCTCACTCCTAGACCACTTTTTCAATAATTTTGGGCTGGGTGAAACAGACGTCATTTGTCATGCTGATAATTGTAGCGGTCAAAATAAAAATAACTTCATGATGCAGTACGCATTATGGCGTACACTAACGGGGAAACATAAATCATTTCAACTTTCTTTTTTGCCCGTTGGACATACCAAATTCGCGCCGGATTTATACTTCGGACTATTTAAAAAAAAGTTCCGTCTTTCCAATTCAAACACAGCCAGAGATGTGTTGGAGTGCGCCGTTTCAGCTTGCCATAATTCAGACACAGTTACGGCAGTTCTTGTCGGTAATGAAACTGGTGATATAATGAATGTGCATTCATACAATTGGGCCGATTTCTTTAAAAAGAAATCTCCGCAAAGCGTGACACAGCTGCTCTCTTACAACCATTTCAAAGCGTCTATTGATGATCCTGGAGTCCTGCATTGCACCAAAAAGTTTGATGATCAAGATGTTAAAAACGTCGCAGTTTTTAATTCCACTTGTGATTTCACACAAAATGCTAGTCCGACTGTAATACCTCCTACAAGGCTATCGTTTGAGCGACAACAGTATTTGTTCCAAAAAATTCGTGTCTATGTTTCCCCTGAGGCTCAAAATGTCTTGTGTCCAGAACCTATAAAAATCGTTGCAATAAGTGCTATAGAAGATCCGTTACTTGACGTCGAAATGCCGCTCATAGATACTGAATCAGCCACCCCGTCGACGTCGGCGCTCACAGTAGTGGAAAGCCAAAAACGAAAAACACCCAAATGCGGCTACTGTGGTGAAATGGGCCACAGAAATCAAAAAAGGAGTAATGTATATTTTTGTAAAAAAAGAGAACTTGATGAGCGCCTTGAATCCAGTTAACTGTATTTACCAAGTAAAAAAATGTGATTTATTTTGATTATAGTAAGTACTTTAATTTGACAAGTTGTTGTGTGTGATTTTTTTATTTTTGTAAACAAGTAAAGTTTAGTGACAAAGTGGTACCTGACTTAGTATATTAATTATTTTTTCCTTAGAAATGTATAAAATGTAGAAGAAACTTACTTTAATGTTGAAAAATATTTACTTTACTATTTAACATAGTGACAACACGTTATATTTTATTATAAAAACATGTTAAATAGTAGTTATTTTACTTGTGACACTAAACTTTACTAAGCCCCCCAAGTGGTACCCTAATTATTCTTCCATAGTAAAATGATCGTCAAACCACTAAACTTAAAACACGATAATTTCTCTAAATATTGCATTAAGTATCGTTAATTATGTTTGGATCTCTGTGCTAAAGTATATTTTGGCTAATTTTGTGATATAACTTAAAAAATATATATTATTTAGTTGATTTTTGTTTATGAGACTGATTAGAACTGATTTATAGAAATGTTAGTATTTTCGATTAAAAACATAGAAAATACTGGTCTTTTTTTATTTTTTCCCTTCTATTATTGCCTAAAATATATTACCATAATTAATAATTCATTGTTTAAAAGGTATTTTCTTAAGATTATGAGTAATTAAGATACTTGATTTTTTTCCTACTCCTGCAAGTTCTTCCTTGACTACCTTCCAAATCATTATAGTTATTGAGACCATTGATGCCTGAATTTAATCTTTGATAATACTAGATTAGCTTGATACCAATCATTCCATAACTTCCTAGTAGAAGTGTATTTTTCACGAGCATAAACTTTAAAATCAATTTTCTCGACTCGTACATTTTGCCTACTGCATGTTTAAAAATGTATAAAAAAATAATTATTGCACCTAGGAAAACGATTCTTTTTTTACTGAATAGCTAATTTTACCTAGTTTTAGGAGATATTAATAACTCCATACCGGTAAAGTGGTCCCTTTTCCCAGACACAGTCACAAATAATATATAGTGACTCGAAAACCGCTACTAACATCAAATTAGCCAGGACTAAAATGGAAGCTCTGGTTACAGAAGTACTTGGACCTCATGCTCTTGAAAGTGTAGTTAATGATTTAAAAGATGAAAATATGTATTTCTGTCTGCAAACTGATGCATCTAATAAAAAAAACATCAAATTATTCCCTTTAGTAGTTCAATATTTCACTGTGGAAAAGGGAATACAAAACAAACTTTTAGATTTTTATGAAAATGCTAATGAGAGTGCTGATGGCATGTTTGCTGCTATAAAAAAATCTATGGATATGTATAATATCCCTTTTAATCGAGTATCTGGCCTTAGTGCAGATAACACAAATTCAAATTTTGGTGTGCATCACTCATTATACACTAACATGGCAGATGTAGTACCTGATATTGTTAAGGGTAATTGTCATGCACATATTGTGCACAACTGTGTGAAACATGGAATGGGTTTTCTAACTTATGATGTTGAAAATGTTATATTAAAAATATATAGCCATTTTTCTGTGTCAGCTTGTAGGAGAGAACAATTGAAAATGTTTGTTGCAATAGTTGAAGGAGACTTTCATGAGCTTAAGAGACATATTGGCACTAGATGGTTGTCATTACTACCTTGTATTGATACCATATTATTGAATTGGCATCCAATATGTGATTATTTTAAAAGTCTAGATGAGGATTGCCCTATGATAATTCAAAATCTGTTGATGTTAGGT
Source organism: Amyelois transitella (assembly GCF_032362555.1). Lineage (NCBI taxonomy): Eukaryota > Metazoa > Arthropoda > Insecta > Lepidoptera > Pyralidae > Amyelois > Amyelois transitella. The sequence continues at coordinate 7,240,921 of NC_083536.1, forward strand.
CATAAAGATGTTTTAATTGAAATTTACTTACATTTTGCCAGCCATATTTTAAACATATTTAACAAAACTATTAAATCTCTGGAAGGTAACTCTGTTACAATAGTAGATGTTTTTGGTATAATGGATAATTTGAAAACAGAATTACTGCAAAGACAGAAAGACAACTATTATGGCTGTACAACAAAAAAAAAATTAAAAACTCTTGAACAATCATCACCCGACTTGTTTTGTAAGATTAACACTAATTTTTCATTGTGTATAGACAAATGTTTAAGTTATCTACAAAAATGGTTTGATTTTAGTAGTGATAACTGGCTGTATTCACTAAATACAATATCTTTAAAAACTAATGTTGAATTTAATTATTTTGAAAAAATTATAGAAGGAAAACTTAATTTACAAAGACTGAACATAAACATGGACAGTTTATATTCAGAAGTGATCATTTTGAAACAACTCCAAGCCGAATTGTTTAATAATACAGAGTTTTTGCAAAAATCCACTTCAGAAAAATGGCAATTTATTTTTAAAAAATGTCCTGAAGAATTTAATTGTTTAAAAAAAATCATTAGCTATATACTCTCTGTTCCCGCCACTTCAGCATTTACTGAAAGAGTCTTTTCGGTCATGAATGTGAAGTGGCGAGAAGAGAGAAACAGAGCTTCATTAAAATTGATCAAAAATGAGCTCTTGATATATATAAATTTAGAGTTGGAATGTTTGGAGTCATACAATTTTTATTTAAAATCAATGAAAAACTGTTATGTGCGGCAAAAAGTACAAAAAAATACCTTTTTAAAAATACAAAATAAATAATACTCTTTTTTGTAAGTCTGTACTCTTTATTTACCTCCTTTAAAATCAGATACACTCTATTTCTTCTAAAAAAAGTTGGCAACCCTAAATATGGCATAATGCTCTGGGGAAACAGTGCGGATGTCGGAGATCTATTTATATTGCAAAAAAAATGTGTCAGAATCATAGCCCAAATAGATAACAGTAAATCATGTAAACCTTATTTTCAAAAATATAAATTGCTTACGTTGCCGTCTCTATACATATATGACATCTGCATGTTTACTCACCAAAACTTAGACTATTTTAAGAAAGTAAAAGACACACACAATATTAACACTAGACATAAAGGCAGACTTTATCTGCCTGCATCTAGAATAAAAGCGCTAAGTACAAGTCCGCACCACATGGCAGTCAGAATATATAATAAATTACCAACATTCGTCAAAACCGAAAATAATTTAAAAAAGTTCTCAAACGCCTTAAAGTCCTTTCTTCTTTCAAAAAATTACTATACTATTAAAGAATACCTTGGCATGTAATGAAATTGAAATTATTGTTGATTATATTAGACATTTAATCTTAATGAATAATGGGAATTGTTAAATATATATTTTTTTTTATTTACTAGTAATAAATTAAATCTACACTGTTATTTAATGTATAAAGTTTTAAAATTAATAAATTAAATCAAAATTGTTTTATATACGTAAAATAATTATCAGTCATTATTATTGTAATTGACTACATTTGCAATACTCACCGAGTTGCTATGATACGAGCAAAATTATACATACCACCTGTATTATATTTATGACTCATAGTTGGCAAATAAACGTTTGACTTTGACTTTGAGTTCAGTCCAAGAAGAAAAAAACTATTCAAGTTTCCAAGAAAGCAACAACTATCAAAGTTTAAAACAAAACTAGGTTTTTCAATAACCAACAGCTTATATTACAAGGTAGTCTTACTCAATCCTATAATTAACGGATTATTGCGGTTCATCGTCGGCTTATTTACATGTTTTTACATAATTTGAGCTCTAAATTCTACCCTTTATTAATACGGCGGCAACCCTAAGAGCTGCGGTAAAAGGGAGAAAAACACTGGCGGCCAAAAGTACTTGGCTGTGGCGGCAAACTCATTCTGAATGGCAATGAAAAAGATAAAAAAAAAATAGGGGGAAAGTGCCACCCTTCGTACAGAGGGAGCTTTCGTACAGTGTTCTTAACTAGAGTTGTAAATGTGTCAGCGCTGTTGTAGTAGTGTGCGTAGATTACATTCACAACACCCGCGCCACATACGGAACGCCGCGACAGTCCAGCCGAGAACTTCGCCGTTGCATGTCGTGACGTGTTTTTATACTCGGTAAGTAATTTTTTTGTAATATTTCAAACCAATATTACTGATGCATCATAGCTTTGATTGAATAACAAGTTTGATTTAATGGATGAATCAAAGTTTTAGTTTCATATTTTAACGATGTTTTTTAGAAATTTCTAAACCATTTATTTATTTAAAAAAATATTTACTGATACCGTGGGTTGGGGTACTTTCGTACAAGTTTACGTGGGGAGCATTCGTATAATGTACGAATGCTCCCCGTGCTGTACGGATGTACCCCATGAAACTTTTTTTGTAACAAATATTATAATATTAAATTTATTTATAGGACCATGCCGCGCGTATACAAGAAAAAGGAATCTTCGAGGTCAGGACATGTAGATGAAGTGGCGATGGAGTCTGCTATAGAAGAAGTCGTAGATAAAACGTTATCTATAAGGAAATCGGCAGCCAAATACGGTATTAAGCCTTCTACGCTGGAATTACGACTTGCAAAAATAAAAAAAAATACTACCAATGAAGCTCCCCTACGTAGTTTTGCATCCAAATATACGTCTAAACAGGTATTCACCACGTCAGAAGAAGTACTTCTAAATAACTATATTGCAGAATGTTCTCGTATGAATTACGGGCTTACACTTGTACAACTTCGACAATTAGCGTATGAGTTTGCAAAAGCAAATAAGTTAGAGTATCCTTCTAGTTGGGATCATAATGGAATGGCTGGCTTGGACTGGGCAAAAAGTTATCGCCACCGTAATGTCAACTTAAGTCTAAGAAAGCCGGAGAATACAAGCGCTGCCCGTGCGTATGGTTTTAATAAGACTGCTGTCAATGACTTTTTTAATAATTTAGAAGCTGTACTGACCAGATATAATTTTACTTGTGACAGAATTTATAATTTTGATGAATCAGGAATTTCTACTGTTATGAGCACACCGAAAGTATTAGCCGAAAAATGTCGCAAGCAAGTCGGCCAACTAGTCTCAGGAGAAAGAGGTGAACTTGTAACTTTCGGGGGTATAATATCGGCCAGCGGTAACACTATTCCGCCACTTTTTATTTTTCCAAGAGTGCATTTTAAGGACCATTTTATGACAGGTGCCCCTGAAGGTAGCTTGGGTGTTGCCACAAGAAGTGGGTGGATAAATTCGGAAATTTTCATACAAGTGCTAAAACATATTCAAAAGAAGACATCATGCACAAAAGAAAACCCTATTCTGTTATTGGTCGATAATCATGAGAGTCACATCACGGTAGAAGCTATAGATTACGCCCGTGACAACGGCATAGTTTATATCTCATTTCCTCCGCATACAACGCACCGTCTTCAGCCATTAGACGTAGGGGTATTTGGCCCTTTTAAGGCCAAATTGAAAGTAGCATATAACGACTGGCATGTATCAAATCCAGGAAAGACTATGAACATTTACCAAATCCCAAAATTAGCTAAAATAGCCTACTTTGAATCCTTCACCAATAAAAACATAATGAGTGCTTTTGAAAAAACGGGCATATGGCCATATAATAAACTTGCTTTTAGTGACGAAGATTTTGCTCCGGTTCAAGTTTACCAATCCAATTCTAACGCTACTATAAATATTAATAGGCAACAACAAGAAGACCCTAGTGAAGAAAACGTAATTGTTGAACAATCAACTCCACTGAATTCACCGCCATCGTCATCATCCCTGCTGCTACAATCAATAGACTTTGATGCACCATCATCATCTGCTCCTGGACTAATAACTCCAGAGGCAGTTCGACCCTATCCTAAAGTAAATAAGAGTCAAAGTACAAAGGCGAAGAAAGGAAAATTACCAGGAAAATCTAGAATTTACACAGACACACCAGAAAAGCAAAGGCTTCTAGAAATACAAAAGGCAAAGGAAATGAAAAAACAAGAGCAAGAAAGAAGAAATAAAGCTAAAGAAATGAAGCGTGCATTGAAGATGATAGTCAAGACTGATAAAATAACGAAACCAAAGATACAAAAAAAAGATGCAGAGTTAGAAACTGATAGTGAAGATGAAATTAATATAAGTTTAAGGGAGAGCAGTTCTTCACCTTTATCGACTGAAGCATCGGATTTTGAAGAAGCAACTAATAAAGAAGAACCAGTATTGAGCCAAAACATTAATGAAGAAACTTTCGTATTAGTACAATTTGAAAAAAAGTCAACTGTTCTTCATTATGTCGGAAAAGTTTTAAAGAAATATGGACCAATGGAATATCACGTTTCTTTTTTAAGAAAGAAACCAGGTTCTTGGAAGTTTGTTTTTCCAAATGTGATAGATGAAGGAACGGTCTTTTTGTCGGACGTCGTTGCAGTTTTACCTCCACCCAAATCAGCAAGCACTGCAAGGACTGCAAACATATTTTGTTTTGAGAGAACCTTATTGGGTATAATGTTCAGTAGTTTAATAATTTGATTATTATTGCAGGTTTATATACCTAAATAGGTTATAAATATAAATTTCAACTAACTGTACCTAATGGGTACGAAAAGTTTATAAGACTATTTGGTCCAATGTTGACTATTATTTAAGCTTCTTTTGTGTAAAATTATTTTGTTTTGGATGATACTGACTTTAACTAATTACATTGTTTGTTAGAATTAATATATATTTTTTAATAAATATAAATCTCTTTTCGTGCAATTAATATTAATGCTATAAAAATATCTTAAAATAAGCATTTTTTTAAATATTTTTTTATATTAAATGGTAAATTTTCTTTAACTTTTATGTTAAAAACTAAAGGTATTTCTAGAATTAACCAAGTAAAGACTGCTTTAATTATAATTGACGTCAATATTGAATAATTATAAGTACAAGAGCTAATATTACATAATATGTATAAAAGTGATAAAAAAATTGCCAATCTAAGGTCTGCCGCGCCGATGGATGCATGGCTAGGGGCGAGCCTAGTCTCGAGCGGGCCACTTCCGCCATGGGGTTGGGCGACCCCCAGGTAATGGCTAGCCTTACCCTGGCATGCGGGGCTCTGCTGGGGCGGACAAAATTGTTCCCTTGCGTCTCGTGGGAATCGCATGGATGCAAATTTTTTGAAAGAGCACCTAAATGGCGGCGATGGTGTCCGCACCCCATCACGTCTCGTTCCCGGCGGGAGCGGTATGCGGTCTGCTGAAAGCCGCTTTGCGACGATGAATGTAAGAGGAGGAATGAAGGATAAAATTGAGGAAGTATGTCAGATGATGGATGAAAGACGGTTGGATGTGTTGTGCGTGAATGAAACGAAGCGGAAAGGATGCGACGCGACGCAGCACGGCCCTTACACGGCGTATTGGTCTGGAATTTGCAGTACCAGCCGAGGCTGTCAAGGGGTCGGTCTAATCCTTTCTGCACGAATGGCTGAGTGTGTGAATGAGTATGAGTGTGTCAGCCCTCGTCTTCTATGGATTAGGCTGAAAGTTGGAATCACTCGGATCTTCGTTTTAGGTGTTTATGCACCGTGGGATGTGGGTTCGAGGGGTACAACATCAGCAAAAAGCGAAAACGAGGAGTTCTGGAATAGTGTAAGAGAAGTATTGAAAGTTACCAAGCCAAATGAAAAGATTATTATGTTAGGTGATTTTAATGGATGGGTGGGTGTAAAGCGTGATGGATATGAAAAGGTGCTTGGTGCGTTTGGTGACGAAAAGGTGAATGATAATGGAAGAAGTGTATTAGAAATTTGTCTAGAGTGGGATCTTTTTGTGTCGAACTCAATGTTTCAACATAAAGAGATCCACACCTATACAAGAGTGAAAGGTATTTTAAAAAGTATGATAGACTTTGTGATTGTGGATGAAAGATTGAAGAACAAAGTGCTGGATACCCGTGCATATCGCGGTGCTGGCATTGACTCGGACCATTTACTGGTGATATCCCGGATAAGGGGTATCTTCAATCGCTGGCGGCACAGGGTAAGGGAGCAAACCAGCGCTTTGGAAAGAGTGAAAGTAGAAAATTTGCAAGATATGGATGTAGGTAAGAAGTATATTAATAGACTGAAGGATGAAATTGAAGATTTAGATGAGAGGAGCAATATTGAAGATGGATGGAAGGAATTTAAAGAAAGAATTGTGAAAGTAGCTGTTGAAGTGTGTGGTGTAAGTAGAAGAAGGAAAGGGAAAAATCACAAAAATGCGTGGATGAGTAAAGATGTGCAAGAACTTGTGCGATTAAAGAAGAAAGCATGGCTGGATTTGTTAGCAGCAAAAGCTAACTTAAGAATGCAAGAGGTTATAGATGAGGATGTGAATGAAGCACGTAAGGAATATAAAAAAATGAAAGATTTGGTTAAGAAAGCTGTGATTAGAAAGAAAGAAGAGTATAAAGAGGATTTTGATAAAAGGCTATCAGAAGACTTTCAGTCAAATCTGAAAGTATTCTGGAAATCCGTAAGGTCAGCCCGAGGAAAAACTATAACCAGAGAGCTGACTAGGATCAGATGCCAGGATGGTAGCGTTGTGAAAGGAGAAGAATGTGTGCTAAAGATATGGAAGGACTATTTTGAGAGTTTATTTGAAAAAAAGGAAGAAAATAAGAAAGAGTTCTGCTATAGCGAAGAAAAAGAGAATGAGATGGAAGGCGAAATTGAAATGTTTGAAATTGTGGAAGCACTTAAGAGTATGAAAGCGGGTAAGGCTGCCGGGTATGATAGAGTGTCGGTCGAGATGCTTAAAGCAGGAAAAGGCGTCGTAGCTAGACAGTTGTATTGCCTTTTCAATTTGTGTTGGAGAAGCGGCCGAGTACCAAAAGATTGGTGTAAGGCTGTTATTGTGCCACTTTACAAAGGAAAAGGGTCACAACTGGACTGCAAAAATTATCGTGGTATAAGCCTGCTTAGCGTCGTCGGCAAATTGTATGCTAAGGTATTGATTAATAGAGTCAGGAATGAAACTGATGACAAAATATGGGATGCTCAAGCGGGATTTCGAAAGGGAATGTGATGTACTGATCAGGTCTTTTCTTTGCGGTGCATAGCCGAAAAGTTTTTGGCCAAGAGTCAAAAAGTCTATTGCACATTCGTGGATTTGAAAAAAGGCCTATGACAGAGTTGAGAGGAATGAATTGTGGTCAGCACTTTCTATGCATGGGGTGAGCAGTCTCTTGATACGAGCACTGAAATCCTTATATGAGGATTCGAGTGCTTGTGTCAGGATAAACGGAGCGCACACTGAATGGTTTAAGATTGAGAAAGGTGTTAGGCAGGGATGTGTTGCGTCACCGTGGCTGTTCAACCTATTTATGGATAGTTGTTTGACAGATTTGAAAGAGTCTGAAAGTGGATTAAGGATGAATGAATTACTCGTCAAATGTCTGCTCTATGCCGACGATCAGGTTATACTGGCGTCATCAGCGGAGGAGTTACAGGAGATGGTAAACTGTATGCATGAAGCTTTAAAAGAGAAAGGAATGAAAGTGAACGTAAGTAAAACTAAAACACTGGTTTTTGAAATGGAGAAAGAAATGACAGCATGTAATATTTTGATTGGAGGAGAAAAAGTTGAGCAAGTGAAAGAGTTTGTATATCTAGGATCAAAGTTTACATCAGATGGCAAGTGTGATAGTGATATTGAAAGGAGAGTGAACGCGGGGAACATGGTGAATGGAGCTTTGCATGCCTTTATGAGCAGTCAGAAACTATCCAAAAAGGCTCGACTGGCTGTGCACAGCGGCGTGTTGGTCCCGACATTAATGTATGGGAGTGAAAGTTGGGTATGGCAAAAGAAGCACGAAAGCAGAATAAATGCAGTGGAAATGAGAGCGTTAAGGAGTATGTTGGGTGTGAAATTGAGTGACCGGATAAGGAACAGCGTGATAAGGGAATGTTGTGATGTGAAAGAAGATGTAGTTACAGGAATAGAAAAGGGTATGTTGAGATGGTTCGGTCATGTGGAGAGGATGATTGAAAACAGGTTGACTAAGCAGATATACAAGGAGAGTGTGGAGGGAAAGGTCGGGGTGGGAAGACCTAGACGAACATATCTTGATCAAATTAAGGACGTCCTGGTGAAGGGTCAGGTCAAAAGTGCCCGAAACCGCCGAGCTTGCATGAAGAGAGTTATGAATGTGGATGAAGCAAAGGAAGTATGCAGGGATCGTGGCAAGTGGAAAGAGGTAGTCTCTGCCTACCCCTCCGGGAAAGAGGCGTGAGTTTATGTATGTATGTATGTATGTGATTAAAAAATATATGTGTTGAATAAGTAAATAGTTTTCTTATTTCATTGTACGAAAGGTCCCTACCATGTACGAAAGCACCCTAGGCACTGTACGAATGTACCCTTGCTATGGGGCACATTCGCACGATTCCCATTTTTCAGAAAAATCGTCATTGATAGCGCACGTTTGATTTTTTTCGAAATTGTTGTAAGTTTTATTAATGCCTAGAATATTCATGATAACATAGTACTAAAATAAGTCAATAATATCAGTTAGTTAATTTTTTGTATTGGTGCCGTGTGGTTCCCGGCACCAATACAAAAAAGAATAGGACCACTCCATCTCTTTCCCATGGATGTCGTAAAAGGCGACTAAGGGATAGGCTTACAAACTTGGGATTCTTTTTTAGGCGATGGGCTAGCAACCTGTCACTAGTTGAATCTCAATTCTATCGTTAAGCCAAATAGCTGAACGTGGCCATTCAGTCTTTTCAAGACTGTTGGCTCTGTCTACCCCGCAAGGGATATAGACGTGACGGTATGTATGTATGTATGTATGTAGTTAATTTTTTATAAGCCATAGAAAAAATGGTGTACGAAGGTTGCCACTCTTACCCTATATCATCCATAATCCATTAACCTTTTAATTTTAAAATGAAACATAATATTATTAATAATAAAGTGGCAACACATTGACATGTACCGTAACCCTAAGAGATGCGGTAAAAGGGTGAAAAACACTGCCGGCCAAAAGTACCTGGCTGTGGCGGCAAACTCATTCTGAACGACGTCAAGGACGGCTGAATTTGAAAAAGTGACAATAATAAAAGTGTCAAGAACAGAAAAGCAATAATAAGAACTGCCCAAACAAATGCAGAGATTTTAAACAAGAGGTAGTGCACGTGGCACCCGTGCAGTACAATCTGCAAGATGGATCCAACTGAACTGAACAAAGTGTACGAATTTAGCACATATTTTGCAAACGATAAATGGAAAAGAATGAATTGCAGATACGTACACGCATTCTAAGTAGTTCTAAATAAAGGTTATTTTCAAAAGTATATGTTAATATCAGCGGAATCTTAACTCGACAGAAGGCAATGAAAAAGATTTAAAAAAAAATTGCCGCCCAGATCGTGAAAGCAACTGTATTTGCGCTCGAGGAGTCCAAAAGAGGAGGTCCAGCGCCTTTATATAGGGTCCTCAGGCGGTGAAGAGGACGACAGGTAAGTCTTCAGAGGCACGACTTCCCAAGTTCAAAATAAAGCAATAGCTGCTCAAGTTCAGTATTAAACAATAACTACTCAGTTATTTTAAGTAACTAATAAGTTCAGTCCAAAAAGTAAAAAACTATTCAAGTTTCCAACAAAGCAACAACTATCAAAGTTTAAAACAAAACGAGGTTTTTCAAAAACTAACAGCTAATATTACGAGGTAGTCTTAGCCAATCCTAAAATTAACGGAATATTGCGGTTCACTCACCGCTAATATATGTTTTTTCATAATTTTATCTTTTTAATTTTAAAATGAAATATAATATTATTATTTATAAAGTGGCAACGACGTCAAGGACGACTGAATTTGAAAAAGTGACAATAATAAAACTATCAAAAATTTTAAAGCAATAATAAGAACTGCCCAAACAAATGCAGAAATTTTAAACAAGAGGTTGTGCACGTGGTACCCGTGCAGTACAATCCACAAGATGGATTGAACTCAACTGAACAAAGTGTACGAATTTAGCATATACTTTGCAAACGATAAATGGAAAAGGCTGAATTGCAAATCGCACTCTTAATAAAATATCGACCCATCTCGAAATTTCGAAAAATTGAGTTTTTGTGAAATAATGACCTAATAGAGCAAACTTCATAACCTCCTTTAAAAAAAACGCCCTTATTCCTTAGATTATAAGGTACAAAATAGATTGAGTCGTTGTATCTCCCATCCCTCGCTCCTACTTCGTTCGTCGAACATCGACTGATTCAATCTTGCGTCGGCAGCCGCGCGCGTCGGTGGTGTCGAATCGCGGCCGATTTCGAGATTCGTCGCTGTTTCACTAAAAGTATAGGTAAGTTTATTGATTATGTTTTGATACAATAACGACCGACTTTGTAATAAGTCTTTGTTTTATTAAATCTCTTTGTGTTTTGGTTAGTGAATTTTGTATTAAGTCTATATTTTATTAAAACTAACTTTAAAATGGTCACCTAACCTACAGCCGTAGGTTAGGTGACCATTTTAAAGTTAGGGCTATATCGTTATAAAAATTCTAAATTAAATAACTCTTAACCTATTAACCGCCGCAGTCGTATATAAGCGACAGTGTCAATAAACATTCACATCTAATAGGTCGCTCAATTGGTGATTTACTAATAGTTGAAACGCCACAGTCGTATAATTCCGACAGTAGTGCTGTGGTAAAACAATTTTAATAAGTTATTAAAAAATATATATTTTATCTACCCGGGTATGTTGTTTGTGGTAAAAATGAGTCAATCATATTTTCTCGATAAATAAAACCAATTAAGTATTGGTTTCTAATACAAAAGGGCAGATTTTATCCTAAAATCATCAAATATATCGCACTAATAATACAATAGTGTAGCAACTCAAAATGTGTCGAAGTTGCCATAGCAATATAATCAAACGCAAAATTCAACGCCTTACAAGTCACTAAAACCGTCATAAGGATAGTGCAAAAAATGGATAAGAGATGGCGACATAAGTCTTTATTCATGACTCGCCGACTGTCTTGACCCCACCCTTAATATTGCGTCATCTTTAGTTGCGACCAACAGTGATAGGGGAACGACGTGCCGCTTTGCGCAATATTTCGAGTTGCAGCGTTATTCCTGGATCAGGTATGTAAGATTTATAGTATTATTTTGATTTAATACATTATTGTTGAATTAAGCCTAATCATGAAATTTTGATATTTCTAGTTATTACGCTATTACTGATTTACATAAGCACGATTTAAAAAAACATTTTTATTTACGACGCTATTGTTGGTTCACTTAGTAATTTTTGACATGATACGGTTTTGTTGAATCGTAAATTAAAGACGATTTTTGTATAGTTTATAAAGTACTTAGAAATAAGTTATATTTGTTACTTTCAGTGCTTATAAATATTTAATCGAATGTGTATAAGTGGAGAAAAAATAATGCTCAATATCTATTTTATTTCATAAATTTTGACTTACTACACTGTATGTGACAAACATGTAACAAGTATGTATTAAACTGATTAAATACTTCTTTTATTTATAGATTCAGTATGCAACGTGGGCGATTACTTGTTGGCTTGGCAACAAAAACTACAGGACACCAGGAAAAAGAAAACGACGATACTTTACCATCATTATCGTCACTGGTGAGTACAAACAATGAATCTGTTAGCCAAAGAGAAGATAGTGACATTGCCAAAGAACAGTCAACACATTCGTTACCTTCACCATCTACAAGTAATCAAGTACTTCAAGAAATTGACGTCAACAGCTCCCCGAATTTGGTCAGTAATGTTGAATCAGTAACCGAATGTAACCAAAAGAAATATTATATTTCACCATTACACTCAGACCAAAGCGACTTTGATGATTCTGACCATGATCCGCATTTTATTCCTAATTCACAATCGCCAAGTAAAACCCCTAGTTTGCTTCGAGGCCGACCAACCATCGATCGATCGTCCAGTAGTTCTTCTTCGGGAAGCTCTTCAAGGAGTAGCTCTTCTTCAAGTGGATCTTCTTCCAGTAGCTCTTCATCGAGTAGCACGGATAATAGAGTTGTCGATAACTTAAGTCCCATTGCTGGAACCAGTGGGCTGACTGCTGAATCAAATGATAATTCGGACGAGCAATACAAGTCTAAGGGTAAAAAGAGGGCACGTAAAGTAGAAACCTGGAAACACAACGTGGCCAAACGGCTACGCAATACCGGCAAAGCTTATGAATCAACTAGTAAAAAACAAGTTCCAGCAAGGAAAATGGGACCGACGTGTGGCGAAAAATGCAGGTTAAAATGTAGCTTGAAAATAAACGAGACATCAAGACTGGATATTTTCAACAAGTATTGGAATTTGGGAGACTTACGAAAACAAAGAGAATTTATAATTAGACATAGTACATCTATTAAACCAAAATACAGATACTCATCTACTCAAAATTTTCGTAAACTAAACACAGCATTTCATTTTCAAGTAAACGACGATCACATTAGAGTCTGTAAAACATTTTTTAAGAATACTCTTGCAATAAACGATAGACCAATTGCTACAGCATTAGCAAAAAAAACCGAGAGTGGTTTAATAGATGAAGAATTACGCGGGAAACATGGCAAGCAACGTACTATAGAACCGGAAGTCTATGACGGTGTAAAAAACTTTATAAATGCTATACCACGCGTCGAATCCCACTATCTTAGAGCCCAGACGTCACGGGAATATATACAGGGTGACAAGTCTTTAGCTGATTTATACCGTGACTACAAAAGTAAATGTACGGAGCAAGACTTACCATTTTCGTCTGCATCAACTTTTAATCGCATTTTTAATAAAGACTTTAATATTTCCTTCCACACGCCGAAAAAAGATCAGTGTGATTTTTGTGAATCTTTTAAAAATGCTGATGAAGATGGAAAAAATAATATTATTGAGGTGTATGAAACGCATTTAAGAGAAAAAGAATTGTCAAGGAAAGAAAAAGAAAAAGACAAAACTGCTAAAATAGATTCTACAATAGTCGCTGTATATGACTTACAAGCTGTGATGCCAATACCAAAGGGCCAAATTTCTTTATTTTATTATAAAAGCCGAATTAACTGCTTTAATTTTACTGTAAGCGACTTATACGCTAAAAATGTTGAATGCTATTTTTGGGACGAGACAGAGGGAAAACGTGGTGCGAATGAGATTGAAAGTTGTATACTGAACTACATAGAACAAATGATACAGGTTCACCCTGGTAAAGAATTAGATTTTATATTTTATTCCGATAATTGCTGTGGGCAACAAAAAAATAAGTACCTCCTTACAGCTTATGCATACGCAGTACAAAAAATGAAAGTGAAAAGTGTAACTCACAAGTTTCTGATTCGCGGCCACTCTCAAAATGAGGGCGATAATGTCCATAGCGTCATTGAAAAACAAGTGAAGCGTTTCCTTAAATCTGGCCCAATCTATGTCCCACAACAATACATCACATTAATTCAGACCGCTAAAAAGACAGGAAAACCTTATAGAGTGACAGAAATGACTTATGATAAATTTCGTAATCTTAACCCATTCTTGACCACCGTGCCAATTTGGGAACACTTATTTTTTGAGGGTAGATAAAAAAAGTGTTGACACCAGTGTATGTTCTGTTGCGTAGTTGTGAAGGCAAAAGAGTGCGCTTATGGTAAAAAATTAAATAAAAGCATAAAACATCAAAAGTGATATTGTTTTCATAAATTAAAAATATCTATTTATAGAAGCATCGAGGTAAGTGCATATTATTTACTTATACGACAGGTCGATGTACGATATCGTGATAGTGGTTTTAGTTATTATAAAATAAGATATTGGACAAACGTTTATATGTAAATTTAGTAACTTTTATCTTATGTATGCAATTATACGGTCAAGTAAATATTGGTGTGCCAATTTTGGTACAGTGGCTACAAGTGTGCAATAATTGAATATTCATTTCAGGACTTCAAGATGAGTCGAAAACAGACTTTTAGCGCCAGTAATAACTACAGAGGACTTGAGGATGCCATTCATGACATAATAGAGGATAGTGATGACGGTTTGGAGTATGACCTAGCCATTATTCCTCCAGATCCAAGTATTGTTACTGATGAAGAAGAGGGTTTCGACGAAGATTTGATGCCGTCGAGCTTACCAAATGACGTTCCTGGTAACATTGAAGTATTTGTTCACAATATTGGTAGTCTTTCAGACTCTGGTGACAGTAGTGATGATGAGCCTTTGGCTGCAAAAAAAGCACGTAAAGACACAGGTAGTACATCACATGCAGAGCAATCCAGAAACACTGTACCATCTCGTCGTCAAGCCTTGAATATTCCAATTTGGCGAAAGTGTGCTCCTAACTATTCTACTCAATACGAAGAAACTGAGGAACGGTTACTCTGTGAGAACCATGTGAAAGAGCAACTAAAAGATTTGACTCCTGTTCAAATTTTTGAAAAGCTTTTTGATGATGAAGTATTTGAGATGATTGTACACTTTAGCAATCTTTATGCGAGCCAAAATAATAGACACAACTTTTGTGTCACAACTGAAGAGCTAAGGATATTTTTTGGAATACTCATTCTTTCAGGTTACCATAAGTTACCTCGAGAACACATGTATTGGTCTTTGGATGAAGATGTTGGCGTAGAAGTCGTGTCAAAAGCGATGTCAAGAAATAGATTTAGAGAAATCAAACGAAACTTGCATTTGGTAGACAATAATGATGCTTCGACTACTTCTGATAAAATGTTCAAGGTCCGAAAATTGTCCGAAGTACTCATGAAAAAATATAACCAGTGGGGTATTTTTCACGAGTTTATTTCAATCGACGAATCAATGATTCGGTACTATGGCCATCATCCAGCCAAGCAATTTATTCGAGGCAAACCTGTTCGGTTTGGTTACAAGAATTGGGTTGCTGCAAGTTCTTCAGGATATTGTTATAGCTTTGATATTTACTGTGGAAAGTCTACCACGCCGACCACTGAGCCACTTGGTACAAGAGTAGTAAAATTGCTACTCAATAAATTGACGACGAATGCTGCAAATCATAAAGTATTTTTTGATAATTTTTTTACCAGCTGTGATCTACTCTATGACTTACGTCAGTCAGGATTTCGGGCCACTGGAACTGTGAGAGAAAATCGTACCAAAAAATGCCCATTATCGTCTGTAAAGGAAATGATGAAAAAATCACGAGCAGTATATGACTACAGGTTTGATAAAAATAATGAAATTCTTTTGGTCCGCTGGAAAGATAACAGTATTTGCACAATGGCTACCAATTACGACTCATATGAGCCTTTAGGACTTGTAAAGAGATGGTGTCCAGAAAAAAAGGAGAAGGCTGAGGTGACGATTCCACATCTCTTTCAAAATTACAATAAAGGCATGGGTGGAGTGGATGAATTAGACCAGTCGATATCACTCTATAGGATTGGGATTCATGGCAAGAAATGGTGGTGGGTTCTATTTACCTACATGATTGACATGACTATAGCAAACGCATGGCGTCTACATGTCCTTGCTAAAGAAGATCCCATGGACCAATTGTTGTTTAGGCGAAACATAGCCAGATACTACCTCAGGCATTCAATTCAGAAACAAAACACTCGTCCTTCGTCATCAAATATTGATGGGTTACAATTAGATGGTAAGAACCACGTCCCTGAAAAACTTGTGAAACGTGTACGGTGTGTTGTTTGTCATAATAGAAGCCGTTGGGGGTGCAAAAAATGCAAGAAAACACTCTGTATAGAAAAATCGTGTTTCGCTGATTTTCACTCTTAGGTGGCCACTGTGCCAATTTGGGTACACCCCTGTAATTTCCTGAAAAAATGTTTTTTTTTCATTTTCGAGCAGATTTATTTGTTTTTGTACTCCTCTTTCATGAATAAATAAAGAAAAATTAAAAATTAACATGTGCGTTTTTATTTGGCCTCTAATGGGTTAAATTACTACAAGAAGAATGGGGCAATAATTTTAACGTAAATGTCGACAGAAACCAAGTTAAATGGCACGATGTTAAGATGCTTCGTGTTGAACAAGAACATCCTTTGGCTTTTTTTTACAAGAATTCTTACGAGGATGAAGCTTACCAAACTGTATTTGTACGTAACTCACGACGAACTGGAAATCAAACTTCATTATTTGCTAATGGTTTGACACAAGAATACACAAGCAAGATACCTCTAAGTCAAAATAAGAAAAGAGACGTAAAAGAATTACTTGACAAAAATATAATACCAAGAAACTATCGTGAAACATACTATAAAGATTTTACTGATTAAAAAAATAGTATTATTTTTGTATTTGTATACTCCACTTAATATTAAGATTACCTTTGTGATTTCTTTGAGACTGATTGAAAATAAGAAGATAATAAATAAGCACATTTTTTAATGTAGGTTAAGTAGCCAATCTGGTTATAACAATAATTAGTAATTAAGGTAAAAATAAATATGACTGTTCTTTGTTTTGGAATGTTTATTTTATAAAAAGTTGATTGAGTACAATATTTAGTTGATTTTATATCTGATTTGTTAATCTGAATTACAGTTTAGGTTTTGGAAATTTTATTTTGCAAAATGTTTAATACAAAATGCTAATGAAGGAATAGCAAATTTATTTGTTTTTGATGTTGAATTGATATCGACCGATTAAACGTCGAATTACTATTTTGTTTTGGCAGAATTTTAAAAGGTTTTTGTATAATTTCATTTTAATAAATAACAACTGTTATTGAGAATAAGAATGTTTTATTTATTCCCATACTAACCAATAATTATAAGAGGTTGTGTTAAACGTAAATAGAATACGGAAAATGACTTTCAAAATTGTAGTAAGTGCAAAAATTAAATGAAAAACGATAAAACAATTTAAAAATCATAACGTATTAAGACAAAATGTTTCAAAAACAATGACTCAACTTAAAATAATATTTTGTTTTGAACATTTTATTTAGAACTATACTGTCTTAACTCAAAATTCTTAAATAACTCTATGGTCAGTATAGTTTTTGATTACTGCTTTATAGATAATTGCTTTAACGTCATTTATACGACACATAAAAGAGTCATATATGTAGTACCTATAATATGCAACGAGTAATCAGTTTTTTGTTGATTCTGAAAAAACACCTATTTTGAGTTGCTACACTATTGTATTATTAGTGCGATATATTAATCGTTATTGGTGATGTGCACATCACTAATGATACGAGTATTAAACTATGTGTCAGCGCCGGAGTCGGAAATATCCGTCCGCTTATTACGTCACAGACGGAGACGATATTGGCGAAGTGAGGGTAAGTTGATAATTTTATCGACATGTCTATATTAATTTGTTCGTGGGTAGTCAGTATAATGTAAATTATGTACTGTGAGCTTGAGGACGCTAAACATGTCGAGTGCAGAAGAATTAATTAAAATTTTGGAAGGCTTTGAGGAAAATGAAGTGTTTGAATCGGATGATGATTTGGAGTTAGGCATGGTGAACGAAGTGGTAAGTATGTCATATTTTTTTTGTTGTGGCTTTGCTTTACGTAAAATTACTTAAGTGTGGTTTTAAACCCCAATGCAAAACCACGAGGTCAAGTATAAGTTTGATGTGTCTGTGGGTTTCGATTTGTAGCGTACCTCTCAAACGCATGAACCGATTTTCAGTTAATTTTTTTTGTTTGATATTCTTACTGATTATTCGAGACGTATTCTTACCTATATGTGTTGAAAATCGGTCCAATATAGCGGCCGCTCACAATTAGTTATTATCTTCTATCGGGGGTATTTTAAATTACAAATTTATATTTGTGTTGATTATACCTCCTATTATTCCTATCCATAAAAGTAACTTACAAAAATTATCAAGTGTGTATTGCTTTTTCAGGTCGTTGACGGCAGTGTCACGGAGTGGAATTGGTCAACGGAAGGGGATGCTCCGACTATACAAACTTTTGATGATTTCATCTCGGGTTTTACAACTACTGACCTATCTGCCAATTCGACCGAATTACAATTTTTTGAATATTTTGCGGATGAAACTCTGATGAAAGAAATAGCAAGATGCACGAATCGGTATTTTCAATATTATGTGCGCAATGTTGATATACGACAACATTCTAGAACTCAAGATTGGAGTGATGTCAACAGTCAACATATCTATTTGTTTTTAGCAGTTACCATGTTGATGACCAGAAATAAAAGAATAAGCATCGAAGAGCATTGGTCTACGGATCCTTTATTAAATTCGCCGATTTTCCATAATATTCTCAGCAGGAATAAATACTGCCTTATTACGAGTATGTTACATTTTACTGATGTGTTTACAAGTAATGAAAGACTACCACGATTGCATAAACTACAATTTGTTATTGATCATGCAAGAAACAAATTTAAAGAAGCTATTATATCACATCAGAAAATATGTATAGATGAGAGCATAGTACCTTTTAAGGGCCGTTTAATACTCAAACAGTATTTACCTAAAAAAAGAAACCGCTTCGGTATTAAGTTGTTTGTTTTGTGCGATGTGAAAACAGGATTTATTATTGATTTTATAGTTTACAGCGGCAAAGAAACAAATATCGAAATGAAACCGGAGTTGGGTGTGAGTGGATCAGTGGTAACTGCACTCATGGAAAATTATTTGAATTCTAACAGAACACTTTACGTAGATAATTGGTATTCAAGTCCAACACTATTTAAACATTTGATGGAAAAAGGTACGTATGCTTGTGGAACAGTAAAAAAAAATAGAACAGGTATGCCGAAATTTAAAAAACTTAAAAAGGGAGAAATCGAAGCATTCTATTCTCCACCCTTGATGGCACTGAAATGGGTTGACAAGAAGGCAGTGACAATGATTAGCACAAAGCATGGCTCGAATATTATTCCCACAGATAAGGAAGACAGAGCAACTGGTTTGCCTAAGTTAAAGCCAGAATGTGTTGATGACTACACAAAAAACATGGGTAGTATTGACACTGCTGATATGCTTATAAGTACATTGACTTGTATTAAAAAAAGTAGAAGATGGTACAAAAAATTGGCGTTGCGTATTATTGATATGCATCTTTTAAATGCATTTTACGCATTTAAAGAAATAAAAGGATGCAGGAACAAACCATTCAGTGAGTTTCATCTCGAAGTGATTCGTCAATTAATAGGAAAATATAAATTATTAGACTACCAACCGGTTCCTTCAACTTCACGCGGGGTACAAGACAATCCAAGTCGCTTTTTGCCACGAGATGCACTCAAACATTTCCCTACCAGGATCCCAAACAATAAAAGCCAGCGCTGTAGGGTATGTGCACTAAAGAAAAATAGGACCGAAACAAGATTTAGTGCAAGGAATGTAACGTATTTCTTTGCATCGAACCATGTAGTGCTAAATTTCATTCAAATAAATAAATAAAACACTTTAGAAATCAAATAATTGTTTTATTTACCAGCGATATTTTTACATTCTTTCTGTATCAGTTACCGCTATTTCATAAGAATGATTATTTTTTACAGAATTAACGAAGTTTAAAATTCTAGTGAAGCACCGTGTGCGCATGCAAGGATGAATTTCTTGAAGTTCTTCGGCTAGGAGCTGCGAAAAATAATCATTTTTCTTGTCACGTCCTAAATTTTTATGATCAAATTTCGTACACTCCTCGCAGCCCTTATCAGAATGCGCGGTTCTTTGTTTTCCAAATTCAGAATCCAAATTTTTTTTTACACGTTTTGCCATTGTCTCTTCATATAACTCTTGTGTGTCCATATTGCTGGTGATATCTATAAAACAAATAAAAAAATACAGGTTGATTCAAATTCTTTATTAGAAGTTAAGATAACCCTTTACAACCGACTCAAACTAAACGTGCATCATACTTTGAAAAATTCTGGACGACGCGCGATTTCGTTTTCGTGGACGCAAACGACACTGATCGAGCGTGCAAGATCTATTCCTGCGAATAATAAATATTGCGTGACCTCGTGACCTCTCAGTCGCAGGCAGTGAGGCGTCGAACATGGCTGGGTTTTTTGGCGGAATCGGCGGCTCACGTAAGTATTATTTTTATTTACTTTTTTATGGTAAAATGAATGTGCTATTATGATTATATGTAGTAAAGGTATTAAAGTATCGAATGGAATAAGATTTTTAATAAAATGTACACGGGAATTAATAGAAATACTGCTAAAATAAAAATGTTGCACGTTCGTGTGCTTTCGGTATGAGTGCGCTGAACTTAATTTTCGCAGATTTTGTTTTGTTTTGCTTTTTATTTGCATTTATAACATAATAAATGTTTCTTTCAGGCCTGCCTCTAAATGAAAATGATATAGAGAACGTTTTGACAGCGATGGGTGATGGTAATCTCTCGGATATTGACGAATTCGAAGATTCAGACGACGATTGTGACCCAACTGCGATTGAACGGCTGGTATTAGAAGGCCTGGATTCTGGAGACGTCTTATTAGACCAGAGTTATGCTGAGCCCATCCCCGACCAAGGACAGTGTCTACCACCGCCGTCAGCTGTGTCATTTGGCGAAGATATCTCCTGTTCTTCAGCAAATACGAACAATATCCCACTTCAGGTGAGCCAATTGCCAAGTCACACAATTAATACACCAACCCCTGATAATTTCGCACAAAGATCATCTACAAGGTCGTCATCAAGTCATTCTCCTACTGTATCGTCCTCTAGAGAAAACAGGAACAGTACTAGGCGCAACACTGCTAACATTCAACCAGTTCAACCGAATTCTACTAACAGGTCTACTTTCTCCATACAAAACCAACCATCGACTTCGCGCCCTGATCTTTGGAAAGAAACACCTTTTGAAGATAAGCCACACAATTTTGAAAAACCCAGCGTAAGACCAGTTCAAGCTCCTGTAGAGTATTTCAAAGAATATTTTGATGACGAGTTTTATGAACTAATAAGTTTGTGTACAAATAATTATTTCATGCGAAAGAGTGGCAGAGAATTAAAAACATCTCGATCTGAAATAATTAAGTTATTTGGAATCCATATCATGATGGGTTGTATTCCCTATCCAAGGGTGACAATGTATTGGCGGGCTGGAATAGCATTAGAAAAAATTACGTCTAAGATGAGCAGAGATCGCTTTCAAGCACTCAGAAATGCATTGCATGTTGTTAATACAGACATTCAACCCCCTAGTCAAGAACCTAATGTACTTTGGAAGGTGCAGCCAATTATAGACCAAGTAAGAAATGGATGTTATAAACAAGAACGTACTCCCGGTTACTACTCTATCGACGAGCAGATGATACCATTTACTGGAAGATGTGCCGTCCGTCAAGTGGTAAAAAACAAACCTCGACCTGTGGGACTCAAAAACTTTGTTTTGACGACTAGTTCAGGCCTCATGTTGGATTTTGAGATTTACAAAGGCGCAAAGACAATGTTTGAAGAGACGAGGCTAGGCCTCGGACCATCTGTCATTCTTCATTTAGCTAGAAGTGTCCCAGTTGGCAGTTGCTTGTACCACGATAGGTATTTTACTACGATACCTTTGATAGAGGAGTTAAACAAGCGAGGTATCCACAGCACTGGGACTATAATGCATAATCGAATACCTGACAGGACTAGCCTTAAGTTTAAAAAGGACTCACTTATGCAACGAGGCGAAAGTCAGCAAATGGTGCGGGATTCATCAGTTCTTGTAAAATGGAAGGACAATACCACTGTAACCCTAGCGTCCAACTGTACAGGTGCCTCGACCACAGATATTGTGAAACGGTGGGATAGGAAAAACCGTCAATATATCGACGTACCAGCCCCTAAAATAGTGATGAATTATAACAAACACATGGGCGGGGTGGATGTCCTGGACCAGCAAATGGAATACTATAGAACTTTTATAAAAACTAAAAAATGGACATTGAAGGTACTTATTCATTTTTTAGATTTGTCTTTAGTTAATTCTTGGCGCGCTTACAAAAATGATTGTTTAGCTAACAAATACCCAAGAAATAAAACGTTAGATTTGTTAGATTTTCGTCTTGAAATAGCGGAGGTATTGCTAAATAGCCCTGATAAGCAGCGTCGTTCCTCTGATGAAGATACGATGGAGATTAATGTGCCAAAAAAGTTTAAAAAGGCCATAAAGCCTTCTATATCTTTAAGATATGATGGTTATAATCACTTGCCACAGTTTGATGACCTTAAGTCTCCTAGAGCATGTCAAAATGAAAATTGCAAAAGTCGTACGAAGACACGATGCATCAAATGCAATGCCTATCTTTGTATAGCTCGTAATCAGAATTGTTTCAAAGATTTTCATTCTGCCTAATGTAAAAGTAATTTTATATTTTAATTATGGAGAGTTGTTTTTTGTTTTGAGTATTTTTATAATTTTTAAGTCATGAAAAGACATTTAATTTTGTTAAACTTTTAAAAATAACTATGAAAGCTTGTTCCTATTATGAAGACTGGTAAATTTTTGAGACTGATTAAAGATAAAGCGTTTTTAAGTGTTTTCTAATAAAAAAATATTTGATTTTGTTACTTATTGGAGTTTTATTTACAAAAAATATAAAACTTGCACGATCGTGCAAATGTCAGTTATAATCTGAAGCGCACGATCGTGCACGTCATTTTCCGGGAAATGGGGCTTTTCCGATTTTTTTCTCTATTTTTCCTGTATTCTTTAGAACCATAATACAAGTCTAAGTACAGTTTTTTTCATAAACTCACAACTTTATGTGTCCGGTTGTAAAGGGATAAAGAGCAAGGCATGTATATTGGTGTCGAATATATGGTTTTAAGTTAAGAAACTTACTTCGTAATACGGTACGTACGGTAGTCTTACTAAGCTTTTATCTTAAGACTAAAATGTAAAACCGTACATACTACTATGCAAGCAAGACAAATATTTTTAATTTTATTGTTATATGGGGATGGGGTTGGGCGACCCCCAGGTAATGGCTAGCCTTACCCTGGCATGCGGGGCTCTGCTGGGGCGGACAAAATTTTTCCCTAGCGTCTCGTGGGAATCGCATTATGAACCTTAAAAAGCATATAAATGGCGGCGATGGTGTCCGCACCCCATCACGTCTCGTTCCCGGCGGGAGCGGTATGCGGTCTGCTGAAAGCCGCTTTGCGACGATGAATGTAAGAGGAGGAATGAAGGATAAGATTGAGGAAGTATGCCAGATGATGAATGAAAGACGTTTGGATGTGTTGTGCGTGAATGAAACGAAGCGGAAAGGATGCGACGCGACGCAGCACGGCCCTTACACGGCGTATTGGTCTGGAATTTCCAGTACCAGCCGAGGCTGTCAAGGGGTCGGTCTAATTCTTTCTGCACGAATGGCTGAGTGCGTGAATGAGTATGAGTGTGTCAGCCCTCGTCTTCTATGGATTAGGCTGAAAGTTGGAATCACTCGGATCTTCGTTCTAGGTGTTTATGCACCTTGGGATGTGGGTTCGAGGGGTACAACATCAGCAAAAAACGAAAACGAGGAGTTCTGGAATAGTGTAAGAGAAGTATTGAAAGTTACCAAGCCAAATGAGAAGATTATTATGTTAGGTGATTTTAATGGATGGGTGGGTGTAAAGCGTGATGGATATGAAAAGGTGCTTGGTGCGTTTGGTGACGAAAAGGTGAATGATAATGGAAGAAGTGTATTAGAAATTTGTCTAGAGTGGGATCTTTTTGTGTCGAACTCAATGTTTCAACATAAAGAGATCCACACCTACACAAGAGTGGAAGGTATTTTAAAAAGTATGATAGACTTTGTGATTGTAGATGAAAGATTGAAGAACAAAGTGCTGGATACCCGTGCATATCGCGGTGCTGGCATTGACTCGGACCATTTACTGGTGATATCCCGGATAAGGGGTATCTTCAATCGCTGGCGGCACAGGGTAAGGGAGCAAACCAGCGCTTTGGAAAGAGTAAAAGTAGAAAATTTGCAAGATATGGATGTAGGTAAGAAGTATATTAATAGACTGAAGGATGAATTTGAAGATTTAGAGGAAATGAGCGATATTGAAGATGGATGGAAGGAATTTAAAGAAAGAATTGTGAAAGTAGCTGTTGAAGTGTGTGGTGTAAGTAGAAGAAGGAAAGGAAAAAATCACAAAAATGCGTGGATGAGTAAAGATGTGCAAGAACTTGTGCGATTAAAGAAGAAAGCATGGCTGGATTTGTTAGCAGCAAAAGCTAGCTTAAGAATGCAAGAGGTTATAGATGAAGATGTGAATGAAGCACGTAAGGAATATAAGAAAATGAAAGATTTGGTTAAGAAAGCTGTGATTAGAAAGAAAGAAGAGTATAAAGAGGATTTTGATAAAAGGCTATCAGAAGACTTTCAGTCAAATCTGAAAGTATTCTGGAAATCCGTAAGGTCAGCCCGAGGAAATACTATAACCAGAGAGCTGACTAGGATCAGATGCCAGGATGGTAGCGTTGTGAAAGGAGAAGAATGTGTACTAAAGATATGGAAGGACTATTTTGAAAGTTTATTTGAAAAAAAGGAAGGAAATAAGAAAGATTTCTGCTATAGCGAAGAAAAAGAGAATGAGATGGAAGGCGAAATTGAAATGTTCGAAATTGTGGAAGCACTTAAGAGTATGAAAGCGGGAAAGGCTGCTGGGTGTGATAGAGTGTCGGTCGAGATGCTTAAAGCAGGAAAAGGCGTAGTAGCTAGTCAGTTGTACTGCCTTTTCAATTTGTGTTGGAGAAGCGGCCGAGTACCAAAAGATTGGTGTAAGGCTGTTATCGTGCCACTTTACAAAGGAAAAGGGTCACAGCTGGACTGCAAAAATTATCGTGGTATAAGCCTGCTTAGCGTCGTCGGCAAATTGTATGCTAAGGTATTGATTAATAGAGTCAGGAATGAAACTGATGACAAAATATGGGATGCTCAAGCGGGATTTCGAAAGGGAATGGGATGTACTGATCAGGTCTTTTCCTTGCGGTGCATAGCCGAAAAGTTTTTGGCCAAGAGTCAAAAAGTCTATTGCACATTCGTAGATCTGGAAAAGGCCTATGACAGAGTTGAGAGGAATGAATTGTGGTCAGCACTTTCTATGCATGGGGTGAGCAGTCTCTTAATACGAGCACTGAAATCCTTATATGAGGATTCGAGTGCTTGTGTCAGGATAAACGGAGCGCACACTGAGTGGTTTAAGATTGAGAAAGGCGTTAGGCAAGGATGTGTTGCGTCACCGTGGCTGTTCAACCTATTTATGGATAGCTGTTTGACAGATTTGAAAGAGTCTAAAAGTGGATTAAGGATGAATGAGTTACTCGTCAAATGTCTGCTCTATGCCGACGATCAGGTTATACTGGCGTCATCAGAGGAGGAGTTACAGGAGATGGTAAACTGTATGCATGAAGCTTTAAAAGAGAAAGGAATGAAAGTGAACGTAAGTAAAACTAAAACACTGGTTTTTGAAATGGAGAAAGAAATGACAGCATGTAATATTTTGATTGGAGGAGAAAAAGTGGAGCAAGTGAAAGAGTTTGTATATCTAGGATCAAAGTTTACATCAGATGGCAAGTATGATAGTGATATTGAAAGGAGAGTGAACGCGGGGAACATGGTGAATGGAGCTTTGCATGCCTTTATGAGCAGTCAGAAACTATCCAAAAAGGCTCGACTGGCTGTGCACAGGGGCGTGTTGGTCCCGACATTAATGTATGGGAGTGAAAGTTGGGTATGGCAAAAGAAGCATGAAAGCAGAATAAATGCAGTGGAAATGAGAGCGTTAAGGAGTATGATGGGTGTGAAATTGAGTGACAGGATAAGGAACAGCGTGATAAGGGAATGTTGTGATGTGAAAGAAGATGTAGTTACAGGAATAGAAAAGGGTATGTTAAGATGGTTCGGTCATGTGGAGAGGATGAATGAAAGCAGGTTGACTAAGCAGATATACAAGGAGAGTGTGGAGGGAAAGGTCGGAGTGGGAAGACCTAGACGAACGTATCTTGATCAAATTAAGGACGTCCTGGTAAAGGGTCAGGTCAAAAGTACCCGAAACCGCCGAGCTTGTATGAAGAGAGTTATGAATGTGGACGAAGCGAAAGAAGTATGCAGAGATCGTGGCAAGTGGAAAGAGGTAGTCTCTGCCTACCCCTCCGGGAAAGAGGCGTGATTTTATGTATGTATGTATGTATGTTATATGCAATTTATCCAAAGAGAGTTAACTTCCCGGACCCTGCTAGTTATAAAAATATTCATATAAAATTAGTTGGTCAGTAGGTATATACTCAGTAGGCGAACAAAATGTTTAATCGTTTTATTGGTACTAAGCCGTGTATATACCTAAATAAAATAAAATTAACATCTTACCTTGATTGCCTTTCTATTAATATTATTATCACGATCGCAGTGTGGACGATACACGGACTTCTTATTGAACCTGAGTTGATCAGAGAATGAACAAACTGTAGGAAATGATGTTTCCTAGTGCGATTTTTATTCGATAAGTACCTATATTATTTTCTTGTTCTTCCTTTATTAATATATACTTACATGTTTATATATAAATGGTAATTGAAAAATAATAAAATATTTATGTTTTTATTAGTGTTTAGTAAAAAATGTTTTAAAATTTCCCATTACTACAAGGATATACCGTACCATAGATGAGAGCCCTCAAGTCAATTCATTGAAATCACTTGCTACTGGAATTGTAATATTGAGCGACATTTTACTACCCAAAACTAATATTAACATGGAAACTCTAGAAGCCATAGATACGACTGAAACTTCAGAAAAAGCCACTCTTTCTGTACAAAAACATTCGCCACAAATCTCACCATCAAATTCTGATAAAATGCCATCTGAAAATAAAATAGAAAGCGATCCTTCGCATGTACCTGTTGCACTGGTTGCTGACCCGGCGACGCCACTAGCAATTGAATCTGAATACCAGCTTTCTCATACCTCTTTGACTACTACATCTATTAATAATACAACAACAACACCGCGAAATTCATTGATCTGCAAAATTGATTTATCGAGACTAGTCTCCATTAGAAATATTAAACTCAGTAAGATTCTTTCACTTAATTCGCCTGGTTCATCCGCTAGTGACACTAATGATTCACATACGACTAGCACAAAGCCAACAAACAATTCATCTCAAAAGACCTTAAGAACCAATGACAAACATTACCAACTATCTCCAATTAATTCCAACGAAAGTGATCCTGATCTTAGTGATTTAGATCTCACTTATCATACAGGAATGGTAGATATAGATAGTCGACCGGCGCCATCCTTGTTATCTCGTCAAAGCAGACTTTCGTCGTCTTCAAGCTCTGGAACATCATCTGAAAATAGCGCTGATAGTTCAATTTCACCAATTCGTAAAACTAGAAAACGCCAACGTGAACCTGAATCTTGGAAATTCAATACTGCAAAACGTTTAAGTAATACTGGTCAATCATATTTATCGGTCAGAACTAAGAAAACAGTTGATGCACGTAAGGTCAAACCACCATGCAATGAAAAATGCCGTTTGAAGTGTTTTAGTAAATTTACTGAACAAGAAAGGAAAACATATTTTGATAAATATTGGGATTTAAGAGATATAAATATACAGAGAGCATATATTAAAAGTTGTATGGTCGAAATCAAGCCTAAGTATAAATACAGCAAGAATGAGAATCCTAGAAAGTCAAACTATGCTTTTTATCTGAACCGTAGTAACACAAAAGAAAGGGTTTGCAAAACTTTTTTCATTAATACATTTGATATAACAGACAGAATGATACGTACGGTTAAAGAAAAATGTGACGAACATAACTTTCTAAGTGAAGACAAACGTGGAAAACATGGAAACCATAGAAAGATCGATTCTACTTTAGTACGCGACATTAAGAGTTTCATAGCTTCGATTCCTCGGGTTGAGTCCCATTATACTAGAGCAACATCATCTTGTGAATATATTTCTCCCGGCAGAACATTGACCGAAATTTATCAGGATTTCGTGGAGCTGCAACAAAAGAATGGACGTTCGTCAGGCAAGTTTTGCAATTTCTATGACATTTTTAAGGACACCGGTATAAAAATACACCAACCTAAAAAGGATCTGTGCGACTTATGTAGAGATTATAAATTAACACCGAACAACGAGGACTTGAAACAAGAGTATGACAGACATATAGAAGAGAAGGACTTATCAAGGAAAGAAAAAAAGGAAGATCGATACGCTATAAACGAAAACAAAATTGTTGCGGTCTACGACCTGGAAGCTATATTACAGGTACCGCAAGGGAAATCAAGTAGTTTCTATTACAAAACAAAAATGAACTGTTACAATTTCACCATTGCAGAATTAGCCAAAAAGAATCCTACTGAAGAGGATAGCAACAAAGCATACACGAATGTATACAGTTACTTTTGGGATGAAACACAAGGCCAAAAAGGTTCCATCGAAATCGCAACGTGTGTTCTAAATTTCTTACGGTTGGTAAACGAACGGAGCACAAGCAAGTCTGTGGACGTAATTTTTTACTCTGACAATACATTTAGTCAGAACAAAAACAAATATATTACAACGTTGTACATGTATGCGTTGACACAATTTGAAAACATCAACTCTATACGTCACAAATATTTAATCAAGGGTCATACACAAAATGAAAACGACAATGCCCATAGCTTAATCGAAAAAGAAATACAAAAGTATTTCAAAGCAGACACAATTTACACTCCGATTCAATATATTCCTCTGATAAAAAGCGCTAAAAAAACTGGTAAGAAATTTGAAGTACAGACTTTGACATTTGATGATTTTGTAGATGTTAAAGATTTACAAAGTCAATGGGGTTTGAATTTCACCAAAGATACAAACAGGAATTCAATTGTATGGAATGACGTTTAGTGCAGGCGCTGGAGGAAGTTGAGTATGCAAAATGTGAGGACCGGCAACTATGCTCAAATTCGTTTACCTGAGACCCCGAACAAACGGAAAACCCATGTTGCCAGCAGCTGTATTGGTCCCTTTCCCTTATCCCTACCCTTCTCCCCGCTCTACGCGCCGATGCGTCATAGCGCTCGTAATAGTCAGTATAAAACAATTTTTGGTGTGTAACGGTTTGTTTGTTTGTATTTTGTTTGTAAACTCTTTATTGCACATAAAAATAAATATAACAAAATCAGAACAGTTATTGAATATAAAAGAATATGTACAATGGCGGACTTATCCCAATCGGGATTTCTTCCAGTCAACCAAAATAAAAAGGAAAATCCATAGTTGACTATGGATTTTGAGGCAGCGCAGATTAAAAGCATTGAAGATGCGTTACAACAATCAATTAATTACAAACTAATTAATGATAAACATACATAAATAAGTACACTCAAATTTTAGATGCATCAGAATACAGTCTTTTGATTAGTGTTTTAAAAGAACTAAGGTTAAGGGCTGATCTCGTATCTTGGGGAAGATCATTCCAAAGCTGAGCAGAACGTACACTAAAAGATAAACCATAAGTTCGAGAGGAATAAGGAGGAATAAGTAATTTGGGATCGTTATGAGACCGCAAACGACTATCCGTCTCACGGAACGAGAAATTATCATGAAGATAGTGGGGGAAAGAAGGATTAAAAAGGACATTAAACAAGAGAGATAGTGTGTGAACATTACGTCTAAGGCGAATAGGGAGCCAATTCAATTGGCGACGAAAGTCAGAAACATGATCGAACTTGCGAAGACCGAAAACAAAGCGAATGCCCTGGTTTTGTAAACGCTCTAACTTATCAAGCAATTCCTCAGTAATGTTCAAACAAGCAACATCGGAATAATCTAGAAGAGGAAAGAGAAGCGACTGAACAAGCACAGTTTTAGTGACGACGGGTAAAAATTTTTGCATTCGGCGAAGTGAATGTAACGACACATACATCTTACGGCTGATTTCATTGATATAGGGAATCCACGAGAGAGTCTGGTCAATGATGATACCCAGATTAGTCACTTTGGGAGATAAAGGAATAATATTGTTGTTCAGTACTAAGCTAGGAACCATCACATTTTCCAATTTCGAAATATAATGCGGACTACCAATAACAATGGCCTGTGACTTGGCAGCATTAACTAAAAGACCAAAACGGCTTGACCAATCTGCAATCCTCTCCAAATCCGAATTAATGGTACTAAAAGCATCATTAATATCATCCAAACTAGCAGACGCATAGATCTGTAAGTCATCGGCATAAAGATGAAAATTAGAGGAAAGAGACGCAGTAATACCATCAACGAATATTGAGAACAGAACCGGAGAAAGAATGCCACCCTGCGGAACACCAGCTACTAGATCACACCAATCTGAGAAGCAATCATTCAATTTTATACGTTGTTGACGACCAGTAAGGTAAGATGAAAACCAACAGAGGGCATTTGAGGAAAAATTTAAAGTACGTAAAATTTCAACCAAAATATCGAAATCGACAGTATTAAAAGCACTTGTGAAATCAAGAAGAACAAGTACGGTAAGCTTTTTATTTTCAATATTAAAACGGATGTCATCCGTAATTTTTACAAGAGCTGTCGTAATACTATGGCCACATTTAAAACCTGATTGAAAAGAACTTAAAATATTATAGCGTGATAAGTGTGCACTTAATTGTTGATGGACATGATATTCCAAGATTTTTGACAGCACAGACAGAATTGAAATAGGACGCAAATGAGAAGGACATGAAGGCGAATTTCTTTTAGGACGAGGA
The DNA here is from genome assembly GCF_032362555.1 of Amyelois transitella. Taxonomy (NCBI): domain Eukaryota; kingdom Metazoa; phylum Arthropoda; class Insecta; order Lepidoptera; family Pyralidae; genus Amyelois; species Amyelois transitella. The sequence continues at coordinate 7,271,671 of NC_083536.1, forward strand.
ATTATGTGAGCGAGTTTCCAATTAGTGGGAAAGATGCCCGACGATATGGAACAGTTTAAGATGTTTACAATATAAGGGGCAATCAATTCCGCTATCGGTTTAATCATATCGAGGGATATAGCGTCATCACCTACTGCCCTTGAATTAATGGACTTAATAAATTTTATTGCATCGTCAGTGGTAATCTCACTTATACAGAAAGAGGGGAAATCACAAGAAGGTTGAACAGCCAGACTAGCAAGCGTTGCCTGTTTCGTAAATGACGAACAATTCTTAGAAGAAGAACAAAAGTGCCTATTTAATTCATTTACGTCCATATCAAAACTCTCCTCAGGCCTCTGCTTACCAAAACCCAAACCCTTCAAAAACTTCCACAATTTACCAGGGGGACAGTTTTCCACATTAGTATGAATATATTTGCGCTTAGCATCCCTACATTTTTTATTGCAAACGTTACGAAGAAAAACATAAGTAGAATGGTTCTCAGCAGATGGGCACTGACGTAATTTTAGTTTAGCTTTATCTCTTCTGGCCATGCACTTCCTGATTTCGGGTGTGAGCCAAGGAGCAGGGTTATGTTTAATGCGAACAGGATGAAGAGGAGCATGTTTATCGAAAAGTGATAATAATATTTCGTTGAATTTAGAGACCTTTGAATCTACGTCTGGAGCCTTTAAAACAGTGCTCCAGTCCGCATTATTAAAATCAGTTAAAAATAACTGTTCATTAATTGCCGTGAAATCACGACGGAAAATAACTTTGTCTACGCTTAGGAGAACGCAACTTAAAAGACGCATAAAGAAGGTCATGAGCAGAAAAACACACTGCATTAAATTGGCCATGAACTGACACAAGATCCGGGGAAGAAGTGATAATAAGATCAAGAAAAGATGGCGGACCATTATGTGGAAAATGTGTAGCGCTAAGAGGAAGGCAGTGTAAATTTAAAGAATGAAGAAGAGAAAGAAGAGATCTTGATCTTGAATCATTTTTAATAAGACAAGTATTAAAATCCCCCATTATAATAATGTGTTCGAAACGACAACGATAATCCGACAAAAGAAGCTCAAAAGAGGAAAAGTAATTTATGTGAAGAGAAGGGCTATAATATACACCAAGAAGAATTTTAGTATGAGAAAGAGAAATTTCTAGAAAAAGGTGTTCAGGGTTTTCATATGCAGAAGGAGATTGAGATAAAATTTGGCATGGTATATCACCTCGTAAATAAATAGCGACTCCACCACATCTTACCATTTTAGTGACACCATTAGTGACGGTTTCGTAAATTCGATCATTTCTAAATAGTTTAAATCCCGGAAGGGGATACATAGTTGAAGGAAGAGAAGGTTTCAGAAAGCTTTCCGAAATGAGAATTGCGTGAACGGAAGAATTAGAAAATATCGACAATAAGTCGGAGTAATGTTCAGGTACGCTTTGTGCATTTATGTGTACAACATTAAAGTTCTTGGAGAAAGAAGAAAAAGTAGCGTTCAAATTATCGCCTAAAGATCGCTCAAAATCGTCAGCACTGAGGAGGCTGTCCGAGGAAGAGGAAAGAGAAAAATAATCATCTCCAGAACTGTTACCGAATACATCAGCCATAGAGTGTAACAATAAATAAATAAAATATCCTAAATAATAAAAATAAATTTAAGGTATATAAAACTAATTAAAATTCCTAAAATATAACAATAATGGTACAGTTATCTTGCCAGACATAATTATTAATTTTAAACAATAAGAGTAAGCCTACCATATATGTGGGCTCTTTATGCTATTTAACAATTAAAAAGACTCACGAACTTAAAAAAAAAAAAGAATGACAGTTGTCAATGACATTAATTGTCATTGAAGGATCATGTCATAAACTGATTAAACTGAATAAGCTACAAATTATCTACCCTGAAAATAAACAAAAACTATTAAAACAAAAAACAAGGTAGATATATATTTTTGAAATAAAAGGGAACAAATGGAAGTGCACGAAATCATCGGTCAAGCCCAGCGTTATTTTTTCGTTGATTTCGCTTAAAAACGAGCACTAATAGGACGAGATTTATTATTTGGCGGTACGGCACTGGAAGAGGGTTGTGTGCCTCGCACTGGCTCATTACTGTTAGCCGCAGCAAGCTCATCAGTGATAGCATGCAGCTCCGCCATTGTAGTAATTTTCTTTCTTGCATTCTTGGCGGTCACAACAACAATCTTCCCGTCACTCGTCCAACAGCCATTCACGCCCAAAGCCTTACGCGCCTCCACGAATACTGCATGTCGGGTTGCCGTGAGATATTCAGAAACCGTCAAGCCACTTCCCTTCAATAGTTTCTTTGCAGTCCAGATTGCCAGCCGAGTAGAAGAATTTGCACAGCGGATTAGAACTGGTCGAGGCTTACCAGTCTTGGGGATTTTGCCCATACGCCAACAAGCATCAAAGGAATTTGAATTTACATCAACTTTTAACTTTTCACGACAAATCCTCTGGAGGTCCGCACTAACATCTTCATCCTTGCTTTCTCCAAGACCATGCAATAACAAAATATTTGATCGTGATCGCATTTCAAAGCCATCAAGCACCGAAAGTATCTTAGATATTATCTCTTAGAATAGATAGTAGTTATAATTAGATTTAAGTTATGTGACGTCAATAAGTGACCTTGTATCCAATTTTGAAAATAAATCTATTCTATTCTATTCTATTCTATCAATTCCAACTGCTGGCTAAGTTTAGAAACGGCTTTCCATATGAGACTTTTAACTGAGTGGTACTCACTAGCTAGGACTGCATTGTGATCCTGGGAGCTCTGACTTCCGAGAGCCTCCTCAAATGAAGACATCTTAGATGCAAACATATTCTTCAGCTCGCTCATGTCCTTGCACAGGATGGAAAGAGTGTCCATGGTGGTGTAGAAAATTAGTGTCCAAGGTGAAAAGTTCTTTTGAAAATAGCCTGGCAAGTTAACTTTGTAAATAAATTATAGCATAAAGTTGAGAAATTGTATTAATTATTAAAAATTATATTATTTATGAATTAAATTACTGGAGCAAATTTTAAATATGTGTTAACTTTTTGACAGCTACCGCCCAAAAAAAAAAAAAGGTTCATTTTTTCGTGTTCACGTTCTTTTATATTTATTTAAATTATTGTTTACTAATATTTGAGTCGTTTGTTTAAACAAAAACGGCGACAATGGCACTACAAGTGACAAATGTGAAGAAACGAAAACTAAATGAAACGTGTTTGTTTTGTGATAAAACGGGTGATTTGGTAGAGAAACCAAAACCACAGTCATTTGCAACTATCCAAAAAGCAGCAGATCGAAGAAAAGATGACATTAATGAAAAAATACAAAATAATACAGACTTTAGTGAATACAGATGTACTTGGCATCGAAATTGTATGGCGAGTTACATTAGTGAAGAAAAAATAAGGCGCCGGGAATCGTGGTTGTATAAGCAAGAGAATGCTTCTACTCCCACCTCCTCTGCAGAAGCTAGTGTTTCTGAAACTGAACATGTTCGTCAATCATCTCGAGCAGTCAATAAATATAAATAAGATCAGCAATGTTTAATTTGCGGTAAGCAAACAAGAAATAAGAACAAAACGCTTTTATTGTGTTCTGAAATTTCGGCAGCAGAGCAAATTTTAAACACAGCTCGTAATAAACAAGACGATGTTTATACAAAAATTTGCACATGCGAAGAACCAGCTGATTTATTTGCTATGGAAGTAAAGTATCATAAGCATTGTTATCGTGATTATCTTCGACTACCTAGAAACTCTATAAATCCAGCAGGTAGACCTTCAAATAAAATACCGCATGACCTCCTTTTAGAAGCATTTGAAAAACTGATTGATGAAATTAAACATCAATTTCAAAGTCATTCTTTCGAAGTGTCTCAGTTGGCTAAACGACTAGCTGAACTCACAGAAATTGAAGATGCAGTCGTAGAAAATCGCGATATGAAATCACTGCTAATCGATAAGTATGGTCAAAATATTTTATTTTCATATCCAAGTGATAGATCAAGTGATGAAGTGATTGAACATATTCGCACAATAAATTCTACTTACTACACTGTTCAAGTAGCAAAACAACTTCGTAAAGAAATATTAAACACCGAAGTACTACCCAATGGGTATGTACATGATGAAATTTTAATTGAAGAGTTTTTAAAAGAAGGTCAATTACCGGCTACTTGGAAAAATTTTATACAAGCATTGCTCAGTGCTAAAAATCAGAAATTAAGTGAGAATTATAATAGACGAGGGTTGTCTGTATTTTATGATATACATATATTTCACGATTACTGACAAACAGACTCCAAAGCATATAGCTTTAGCTCAATCTATTCATCATTTGACACGATCGAAACATTTAATCATGATGTTAAATAAACTTGGGCATTGCATAAATTATAAAGCATTGAAAAACCTTGATATTGAAGTAACGACGTCAATTGTATGTGAAGATATTGACAAAAAATTGCTTATTCCTAAAAATATCGTTCGAGATTCATCGTTATTTCTCCATGGAGCTATAGATAACAATGATTTCAATGAAGAAACATTAAGCGGAAAAGATTCGACCCATGTGACAGCAATGGTGATTTATCAAGAAAAAAAGCCTACTGAAAATGAAGTAAATTTAATCAAAGTGAAATCTACAGCAAAGCAGAACGATTTTGATTTCAAACTTTTAAACTGTCAAGAAATTCTTCATTTTCAAGAAAGTATGCAGCCTTTACCGGATTATAAAGACAGTAGCTATTTATTAAAAAATAGTCAAAACGATGTTCAGTTTGATAATTTGCTTTGGGTTTTGTGTAGACTGCAATATAGTCAAATAGTAAATAATTTCTGCCGACCATGTACAAACTCAATACCAGGATGGACTCCATTTCAACAAATACTATCGTCTGAAACCTCACCAGTTTCTACTGTTGGATTTAGTCCGATCATACCTCAGCCACCGACTTCTAAAGACGTAGTTTATACTGCAATGAAAAATTATGTCAACGTAAGTCTTGCACTCGGTAAAAAATTTGCAGTACTTTCATGCGATATGGCGATATATCTTATTGCAAAAAATATTCAACAAACAAATGAAGAATTTGAGAATTTGATATTGAGAATTGGATCGTTTCATTTACAAAAAAATTTTTTGCGATGCTTGGGCCAATATCTAGAAGGTAGTGGACTCGATAACATTCTTATTGAAGCCGATATTTATGGTGTAAATACTTTGTCGTCAATCCTCAACGGTACTCAGTACAACAGAGGTATTAGAGCACACAAACTTTTGTGACCTAGACGAACGTATCTTGATCAAATTAAGGACGTCCTGGTAAAGGGTCAGGTCAAAAGTACCCGAAACCGCCGAGCTTGTATGAAGAGAGTTATGAATGTGGACGAAGCGAAAGAAGTATGCAGAGATCGTGGCAAGTGGAAAGAGGTAGTCTCTGCCTACCCCTCCGGGAAAGAGGCGTGATTGTATGTATGTATGTATGTATGTAAACTTTTGTATGAGGCTTTAAGAAGCATTCAAATTGTCGAATTTATAGAAAGCATGAATTAATCTCAAGATTATTTACAACAATTAAATACTTGTCTTCAAGAAATGAGAGAGAATAGAGTTGATAAAGATCATGCAGGTCTATTCGAAAAATATAATCTATACAAAAGAATAACTTCAGATTTTTTGATGAATTTTTTCAATTTTTTACGCACCGTGAGCAGTGAAAACGAAATTTTTAAATATTTCAATAATTATTGTGAAATGGTAGAAATTTTGTTAAGTTCAGTTATGGCTGATAGGAATGCTAATTATGAATTGCATTTGTTAACTACTAGACACATGTTACCTTATTTTTTTCTCTATGAATCACACGAATTACATTCGCGGAGTCACTCTTTATTTACAAGATATGATAAAACTACCTCCAGAAGTTGTACACGATATGAAGAGAGGAATGCTATCCGTCAAACGAACGGAAGGTAAATTTAATGCAGTAAGTCCCGACTTAGCATTAGAACAGTCCCAGAATCGATCTTCAGCGGTGACTGGAGGTTTGATCGGTATAACAAAAAATGAAAATGCGATGCAGAGATGGATACTCCTGTATCCATTTAAGAACAGCATACACGAGACTCTTTCTTCATATCTCGGAATCCAAGCAGACTCTACAAGTGACATTAATTATCATAATGAACGGACGCAATCTAGAATCAATAAAGACGAAAAAGATATACAAAATATCGTCAAGTATCTCAATGTTTGCAATGCCTTTAGTGACAACGAAAATTGTGCGCTTCGAAATATTTACACCGGTCAACTCGCTGATGAATCTACTTCCCAATGTTTGCTAAATATTGTAAAAAATGGAGAGACTGCGTTAAGTACGTATGAAAATGAGCGGTTTGTACTGAAAAGTAAAAAATTATCCGATCCTATTAAAAAATGTAAATTTGACAACTTTGTAACTATATCTAAAAAAGAAAGTAAAACTACTCCTAATAAAAAGTTACAAGATGCTACAGATGTGAGTCTTTTCCAAAAAACATTCTTGTTAGCTAATCAACGTGGATATGACACAAAAATTTTAGCATCTCATGAAATTTTAGATTATTGCAAGTATCTTTTTGACTCAGAAGGATTTTATAGGAAGAATCCAAAATCGGAACTCGCTCTGGAAATTGAAAATAATTTTAAGTGCGGTGCAAACACACGGAGTGAGGTTTTTAAATTAGAAAATTCTAAAATTTTTATTGTTGACGGTATGGCACTTGTTCACCGAATCCAATTGAAAAATTTCAACACCTTTGGTGATTTTGTTGAGGCATTCTTCAAAAGAATCCACGATCTATTCTTGCAAACAAGTGTAAAACGAGTAGACGTAGTATTTGACAGATATGATGATATTTCGATAAAATATTTGGAGTCAACTGTACGAAGTAAAAATAAAAAAATCAAAAATTTCATAATTTCAAATGATCATACTAAAATTCCGAGTAATTGTAACGATTTCTTTTCAAGCACTGAAAATAAATTACAGCTTGTTAAATTTCCCTGCACTGCTGCTCCTAGATATCTATATATATAAAACTCTTCCGTTACTGAGTGACTGACTGACAGACAACGCACAGTCGAAACTACTGGTCGTAGACAGCTGAAATTTGGAATGTAGGTTCCTTGGGATATGTAGGGGAGCACTAAGAAAGGATTTTTGGAAATTCAACCCCCAAGGGGGGGAAAAGGGGTAAAAACGTTTCTATGAAAAATCTTATTCCTTGGGTTTATAAACTTGAAACTTGGCATGAACACGTACATAGGCAAGTAAATATGTTTGACATTATAAGTTTTTTCAAACTACCCTCCAATCGTGATTTAGGGGGTGCGATTGGGTGACTGATTTATTAACGCACAGCCGAAACCGCTCGGTATAGGAGTCTGAGATTTTGAACAGAGGTTTCTTTAGTAACATAAGTGAGCACTAAGAAGGGATTTTTGAAATGTCAACCCCCAAGGGGGGGGGGGGGGGAAACGGGATAAACTGAGCCGGGGCTGCGGGAAAGTTCTAACGAGATGCCGTGGCCCCGGAACGCAAAGGGCAACTGAAGGAACGAGGTGGGTTTTAGTCAGTAAAAGTCTGACACTCCCTTCCGTTCCACCCAGAGCGGGAGAGGTCACTTGATGATTTCCCATCCTTAAAAAAAAAGACTTTGTATGACAACTTTCAGTCGTCTCTTTAACATACATAATAACATACATAATTATGTACATACATGCATAACATTAATAACATCACGCCTTTTAATCCCTATTTTGTGTTAACACTACCCATACAAACAGCTACGAAATTTGTCCGCATCCATTTTCACCTAAATTCTTAACGTTAATGAGATTTACTTTTTATTATCAGGTCAACCTAATAGCCTCACATGTACGTATAACTTCGTAAGAATTTTCTTTCAACTCCTAACCGTTGAGGAGTTGTACCTTCCATCATCAGCTCATTCACATGGGATGATGACTATCAGACGCAAATACTTAAACAGATCTATGAAATTGTCAAAAACGTAATTGCCTGTAAATTTGAGGTTTGCCCTTGATTTCCCTGGAATACCATCATCAGATCCTGACTAGGTAACAACGGGACCAACTTGAAAGTATACTCTACCGAACAAAAAAAGAATCACGTAAATCGGTCCATAAATCTCGGCGTAATCGGTATGCATAAATAAAACGGCAATGAAAAAGTTTAAAAAAAAATTGCCGCCCAGATCGTGAATACAGTTGTATTTGCGCTCGAGGAGTCCAAAAGAGGAGGTCCAGCGCCTTTATATAGGGTCCTCAGGCGGTGAAGAGGGAGACAGGTAAGTCTTCAGAGGCACGACTTCCCAAGTTCAAAATAAAGCAATAGCTGCTCAAGTTCAGTATTAAACAATAACTACTCAGTTATTTTAAGTAACTAATAAGTTCAGTCCAAAAAGTAAAAAACTATTCAAGTTTCCAACAAAGCAACAACTATCAAAGTTTAAAACAAAACGAGGTTTTTCAAAAACTAACAGCTAATATTACGAGGTAGTCTTAGCCAATCCTAAAATTAACGGAATATTGCGGTTCACTCACCGCTAATATATGTTTTTTCGTAATTTTATCTTTTTAATTTTAAAATGAAATATTATATTATTATTTATAAAGTGGCAACGACGTCAAGGACGACTGAATTTGAAAAAGTGACAATAATAAAACTCAAAAATTTTAAAGCAATAATAAGAACTGCCCAAACAAATGCAGAGATTTTAAACAAGAGGTTGTGCACGTGGTACCCGTGCAGTACAATCCACAAGATGGATTGAACTCAACTGAACAAAGTGTACGAATTTAGCATATACATACTTTGCAAACGATAAATGGAAAAGGCTGAATTGCAAATACGTTCACGCTTTCACGTTCCAATTAAAGGTTCCTTTGGGAAGTATATGTTAATTTCTGCAGAATCTTAACTCTCAGAAAGCGTTGACAACATATTAAAAAAAAAAAAAAAAACAAAAATAGTTTTTGCCACCCAGATAGTGAAAACAACTGTATTTGCGCTCGAAGAGACCGGTAAATCCGCAGCGGCACGACTTCCCAAATTCAAAATGAAGCAATAACTGCCCAAGTTTAGAATAAAACGATAACTACTCAAGTTCAGTCCAAGAAGAAAAAAACTATTCAAGTTTCCAAGAAAGCAACAACTATCAAAGTTTAAAACAAAACGAGGTTTTTCAATAACCAACAGCTTATATTACAAGGTAGCCTTACTCAATCCTATAATTAACGGATTATTGCGGTTCATCGTCGGCTTATTTACATGTTTTTACATAATTTGAACACTAAATTCTACCCTTTAAATTTTAAAATAAAATTTCATTATTTTAATAATACGGCGGCAACCCTAAGAGCTGAGGTAAAAGGGAGAAAAACACTGGCGGCCAAAAGAACTTAGCTGTGGCGGCAAACTCATTCTGAATGACGTCAAGGACGACTGAATTTGAAAAAGTGACAATAATAAAAGTGTCAAGAACAGAAAAGCAATAATAAGAACTGCCCAAACAAATGCAGAGATTTTAAACAAGAGGTAGTGCACGTGGCACCCGTGCAGTACAATCTGCAAAATGGATCCAACTCAACTGAACAAAGTGTACGAATTTAGCACATATTTTGCAAACGATAAATGGAAAAGGATGAATGGCAAATACGTACACGCATTCTAAGTAGTTCTAAATAAAGGTTATTTTCGAAAGTTTATGTTAATATCAGCGGAATCTTAACTCGACAGAAGGCAATGAAAAAGTTTAAAAAAAAATTGCCGCCCAGATCGTGAAAGCAACTGTATTTGCGCTCGAGGAGTCCAAAAGAGGAGGTCCAGCGCCTTTATATAGGGTCCTCAGGCGGTGAAGAGGGAGACAGGTAAGTCTTCAGAGGCACGACTTCCCAAGTTCAAAATAAAGCAATAGCTGCTCAAGTTCAGTATTAAACAATAACTACTCAGTTATTTTAAGTAACTAATAAGTTCAGTCCAAAAAGTAAAAAACTATTCAAGTTTCCAACAAAGCAACAACTATCAAAGTTTAAAACAAAACGAGGTTTTTCAAAAACTAACAGCTAATATTACGAGGTAGTCTTAGCCAATCCTAAAATTAACGGAATATTGCGGTTCACTCACCGCTAATATATGTTTTTTCATAATTTTATCTTTTTAATTTTAAAATGAAATATTATATTATTATTTATAAAGTGGCAACGACGTCAAGGACGACTGAATTTGAAAAAGTGACAATAATAAAACTCAAAAATTTTAAAGCAATAATAAGAACTGCCCAAACAAATGCAGAGATTTTAAACAAGAGGTTGTGCACGTGGTACCCGTGCAGTACAATCCACAAGATGGATTGAACTCAACTGAACAAAGTGTACGAATTTAGCATATACATACTTTGCAAACGATAAATGGAAAAGGCTGAATTGCAAATACGTTCACGCTTTCACGTTCCAATTAAAGGTACCTTTGGGAAGTATATGTTAATTTCTGCAGAATCTTAACTCTCAGAAAGCGTAGACAACATATAAAAAAAAAAACAAAAATAGTTTTTGCCACCCAGATAGTGAAAACAACTGTATTTGCGCTCGAAGAGACCGGTAAATCCGCAGCGGCACGACTTCCCAAATTCAAAATGAAGCAATAACTGCCCAAGTTCAGAATAAAACGATAACTACTCAAGTTCAGTCCAAGAAGAAAAAAACTATTCAAGTTTCCAAGAAAGCAACAACTATCAAAGTTTAAAACAAAACGAGGTTTTTCAATAACCAACAGCTTATATTACAAGGTAGCCTTACTCAATCCTATAATTAACGGATTATTGCGGTTCATCGTCGGCTTATTTACATGTTTTTACATAATTTAAACACTAATCTACCCTTTAAATTTTAAAATAAAATTTCATTATTTTAATAATACGGCGGCAACCCTAAGAGCTGAGGTAAAAGGGAGAAAAACACTGGCGGCCAAAAGAACTTAGCTGTGGCGGCAAACTCATTCTGAATGACGTCAAGGACGACTGAATTTGAAAAAGTGACAATAATAAAAGTGTCAAGAACAGAAAAGCAATAATAAGAACTGCCCAAACAAATGCAGAGATTTTAAACAAGAGGTAGTGCACGTGGCACCCGTGCAGTACAATCTGCAAGATGGATCCAACTCAACTGAACAAAGTGTACGAATTTAGCACATATTTTGCAAACGATAAATGGAAAGAAAACTTTTTTGTAAAGGTGCCGTGTGGTTCCCGGCACTATTACAAAAAAGAATAGGACCACTCCATCTCTTTCCCATGGATGTCGTAAAAGGCGACTAAGGGATAGGCTTATAAACTTAGGATTCCTCTTTTGGGCGATGGGCTGGCAACCTGTCACTATTTGAATCTCGGTTCTATCGTTGGGCCAAATAGCTGAACGTGGCCATTCAGTCTTTTCAAGACTGTTGGCTCTGTCTACCCCGCAAGGGATATAGACGTGATCATATGTATGTATGTATGTATGATAAATGGAAAAGGATGAATGGCAGATACGTACACGCATTCTAAGTAGTTCTAAATAAAGGTTATTTTCGAAAGTATATGTTAATATCAGCGGAATCTTAACTCGACAGAAGGCAATGAAAAAGTTTTAAAAAAAATTGCCGCCCAGATCGTGAAAGCAACTGTATTTGCGCTCGAGGAGTCCAAAAGAGGAGGTCCAGCGCCTTTATATAGGGTCCTCAGGCGGTGAAGAGGGAGACAGGTAAGTCTTCAGAGGCACGACTTCCCAAGTTCAAAATAAAGCAATAGCTGCTCAAGTTCAGTATTAAACAATAACTACTCAGTTATTTTAAGTAACTAATAAGTTCAGTCCAAAAAGTAAAAAACTATTCAAGTTTCCAACAAAGCAACAACTATCAAAGTTTAAAACAAAACGAGGTTTTTCAAAAACTAACAGCTAATATTACGAGGTAGTCTTAGCCAATCCTAAAATTAACGGAATATTGCGGTTCACTCACCGCTAATATATGTTTTTTCATAATTTTATCTTTTTAATTTTAAAATGAAATATTATATTATTATTTATAAAGTGGCAACGACGTCAAGGACGACTGAATTTGAAAAAGTGACAATAATAAAACTCAAAAATTTTAAAGCAATAATAAGAACTGCCCAAACAAATGCAGAGATTTTAAACAAGAGGTTGTGCACGTGGTACCCGTGCAGTACAATCCACAAGATGGATTGAACTCAACTGAACAAAGTGTACGAATTTAGCATATACATACTTTGCAAACGATAAATGGAAAAGGCTGAATTGCAAATACGTTCACGCTTTCACGTTCCAATTAAAGGTTCCTTTGGGAAGTATATGTTAATTTCTGCAGAATCTTAACTCTCAGAAAGCGTTGACAACATATCAAAAAAAAAAAAAAAAAAAAAAAAATAGTTTTTGCCACCCAGATAGTGAAAACAACTGTATTTGCGCTCGAAGAGACCGGTAAATCCGCAGCGGCACGACTTCCCAAATTCAAAATGAAGCAATAACTGCCCAAGTTCAGAATAAAACGATAACTACTCAAGTTCAGTCCAAGAAGAAAAAAACTATTCAAGTTTCCAAGAAAGCAACAACTATCAAAGTTTAAAACAAAACGAGGTTTTTCAATAACCAACAGCTTATATTACAAGGTAGCCTTGCTCAATCCTATAATTAACGGATTATTGCGGTTCATCGTCGGCTTATTTACATGTTTTTACATAATTTGAACACTAAATTCTACCCTTTAAATTTTAAAATAAAATTTCATTATTTTAATAATACGGCGGCAACCCTAAGAGCTGAGGTAAAAGGGAGAAAAACACTGGCGGCCAAAAGAACTTAGCTGTGGCGGCAAACTCATTCTGAATGACGTCAAGGACGACTGAATTTGAAAAAGTGACAATAATAAAAGTGTCAAGAACAGAAAAGCAATAATAAGAACTGCCCAAACAAATGCAGAGATTTTAAACAAGAGGTAGTGCACGTGGCACCCGTGCAGTACAATCTGCAAAATGGATCCAACTCAACTGAACAAAGTGTACGAATTTAGCACATATTTTGCAAACGATAAATGGAAAAGGATGAATGGCAAATACGTACACGCATTCTAAGTAGTTCTAAATAAAGGTTATTTTCGAAAGTATATGTTAATATCAGCGGAATCTTAACTCGACAGAAGGCAATGAAAAAGTTTAAAAAAAAATTGCCGCCCAGATCGTGAAAGCAACTGTATTTGCGCTCGAGGAGTCCAAAAGAGGAGGTCCAGCGCCTTTATATAGGGTCCTCAGGCGGTGAAGAGGGAGACAGGTAAGTCTTCAGAGGCACGACTTCCCAAGTTCAAAATAAAGCAATAGCTGCTCAAGTTCAGTATTAAACAATAACTACTCAGTTATTTTAAGTAACTAATAAGTTCAGTCCAAAAAGTAAAAAACTATTCAAGTTTCCAACAAAGCAACAACTATCAAAGTTTAAAACAAAACGAGGTTTTTCAAAAACTAACAGCTAATATTACGAGGTAGTCTTAGCCAATCCTAAAATTAACGGAATATTGCGGTTCACTCACCGCTAATATATGTTTTTTCATAATTTTATCTTTTTAATTTTAAAATGAAATATTATATTATTATTTATAAAGTGGCAACGACGTCAAGGACGACTGAATTTGAAAAAGTGACAATAATAAAACTCAAAAATTTTAAAGCAATAATAAGAACTGCCCAAACAAATGCAGAGATTTTAAACAAGAGGTTGTGCACGTGGTACCCGTGCAGTACAATCCACGAGATGGATTGAACTCAACTGAACAAAGTGTACGAATTTAGCATATACATACTTTGCAAACGATAAATGGAAAAGGCTGAATTGCAAATACGTTCACGCTTTCACGTTCCAATTAAAGGTACCTTTGGGAAGTATATGTTAATTTCTGCAGAATCTTAACTCTCAGAAAGCGTTGACAACATATAAAAAAAAAAACAAAAATAGTTTTTGCCACCCAGATAGTGAAAACAACTGTATTTGCGCTCGAAGAGACCGGTAAATCCGCAGCGGCACGACTTCCCAAATTCAAAATGAAGCAATAACTGCCCAAGTTCAGAATAAAACGATAACTACTCAAGTTCAGTCCAAGAAGAAAAAAACTATTCAAGTTTCCAAGAAAGCAACAACTATCAAAGTTTAACACTCTCCCTGCCATGGGATCCGCCGGCGACCCCCACTAATTCTTGTTCCGCAAGCCAAAGCACTTTTGTAACTTTTTAGTTAGGAGGCCATGGGGTCCGCCGGTAGCCCCCAATTATTTTCTTTCCGCACGCCACGCACAATTTGTATAGTTATTCATTAGCACGCCACCCTTTTATTATGACAGTTAGCCGCCGGCCGCCCCCACGGCCTGTCGTGTGCGTTTTTCCCGCGTTTTTACATCGATCGCGAAACTCGATCTTCTTTTGATAATGTCCGACGACTCAGATTTCGATCCCGACTTTATACCCGAGTCGGACGATAGTGAATTAACTTCGGACGACGATGAATCGACGAGTAACAGTAATGCTAACTCCGATGGTGATACTATGACGCCGCCGAACCGCGGCGCTGGCGCCGGCTCATCTCAACGTCCAGTTCAACGTGCGCAGACGTCGAGTAACGCAAGTTGCTGGTACCCGCCAACTGGAACCCGTCAGCAAGTATTTCCTTTTACTGGTACTCCTGGTGTGAAAAACATCCCCCAATTGTGTGAGACTGAATTGGATTATTTTCTTTTGTTTGTTGACGAAGAGATTATCAACTTGATGGTGACAATGACTAATTGTTATGCAGTAAAGACCAAAATAACTACAACTTTGCGACGTTCGAGTAGACTGAATGACTGGAAAGATTGTGATCAACAAGAAATGAAAAAATTTATTGGCTTATTGATGTGGATGGGCCTGAAAAAGCTGCCTAAAATTGCAGATTACTGGAGTCGTAACCCGCTATATGAAAATAAAGTGGCTGGATCTACTATGAGCCGAAATCGTTTCGAATTGTTACTGCGTTGTTGGCATTTCGAAGATACCTTTTTTGCCGAGACATCACGCACAGATAAGTTGATCAAAATAAGGCGTTTAGTTCAGTTGATCACAACCAAATACCAAAATTTTAAGACTCCTGATGAATACCTGACAGTCGATGAGACCATGGTTGCGTTCCGTGGGCGTATAAAGTTCATGCAATATATACCAGGTAAAAGGCACAAATACGGTATCAAGCTTTTTAAAATATGTGGAGACGACGGTTATACGTTTGATTTAATTGTATACGAAGGCAAAAAGGGTCCTGAGCGCCAACAGAATTTATCCAAAAACGTGGTGATGGAATTGAGCACTAAGTTCTTAGATGCTGGCCGAAGCATCATTACTGATAACTATTATACGAGCGTAGATTTGGCCGAGTCTCTATTACAACATTCCACGCATTTGATAGGCACCGTCAGAAAAAACCGGAAAGGGTTACCCAAGAATGTAGTAGGCGAGAAATTGAAGAAGGGAGAATTGGTTGCGATGGAAAACGAAAAGGGGATTTTGGTATTTAAGTGGAAGGATAAGAGAGAAGTCTTGGCCTTGTCTACTAAACACAAAGTGGGATTTGTCACTGTTACAAGCAAGCGCAACAAAAATAAATGTTCTCTGAAACCTATAGCAATTGCGGACTACAATAAGCACAAATGCTCAATTGACCTTTCTGATCAGATGGGAAGCTACTGCAACCCATCACGACGTAGCATTCGTTGGTTCCAAAAACTCGCAGTAGAATTGATACTGAACACATCTGTCATAAATGCTTTTCTTGTTTACACGGCACATAAAAGAGTGAAATCCAAACGCTACACTATAACAAAATTCAGAGAACAACTAAGCATACAGTTATTGGGTTTATATCAGGAAAGCACCAACGTTGCAGAGAATCGCGAAGCAGTAGAGCATAAGTTTGGGAAAAATCCTATAGCTGACCATCGTAATCGGATCATACGGCGTAAATGTATTCATTGTTACCAACTACTGCGCTTGCAAGGTAAAACAAGTGTTGAAGCCAAAAAGCTAACCAAAAAGACAAACACTGTCTGCCTTTTATGCCCCACTAAACCCAGTGTTTGCGCAGAGTGTTTCGCGACAATACACACGAAAAAGTAATTTTTTGAACATTATTATGTGTTTTTCAAACTTTTTATAATAACTAACACAAATAAATACATAAATACTCTACTTATGCTGTTTTTATTTATAATTTTCTCAGTCTCATAAAAAACATATTATTGATCCTACTGACTTGCTTTTTTTTTTTATTTGTAGTTAAGTTCACGCTGACGCCATAACACATATTGAATTTTCCGTATTAGCCAGCCAGCAGGTACAAAATCTGTTTGAATTTGGGAGGTCAAGGCGGATCCCACGGCGTACTGAAACAATTTTTGTTGGTCCCGCCGGCAGACCCCATGGCTTCCTGGAACCATTTTATCTTGTAATTCTCGGCCTATTTATTGCAAAAACTTGGGGTACGCCGGCGACCCCGTGGCCTCCTGAACTAAAATATCATTATACTTTGCCGGCAGGGAGAGTGTTAAAACAAAACGAGGTTTTTCAATTACCAACAGCTTATATTACAAGGAAGCCTTACTCAATCCTATAATTAACGGATTATTGCGGTTCATCGTCGGCTTATTTACATGTTTTTACATAATTTGAACACTAAATTCTACCCTTTAAATTTTAAAATAAAATTTCATTATTTTAATAATACGGCGGCAACCCTAAGAGCTGAGGTAAAAGGGAGAAAAACACTGGCGGCCAAAAGAACTTAGCTGTGGCGGCAAACTCATTCTGAATGACGTCAAGGACGACTGAATTTGAAAAAGTGACAATAATAAAAGTGTCAAGAACAGAAAAGCAATAATAAGAACTGCCCAAACAAATGCAGAGATTTTAAACAAGAGGTAGTGCACGTGGCACCCGTGCAGTACAATCTGCAAGATGGATCCAACTCAACTGAACAAAGTGTACGAATTTAGCACATATTTTGCAAACGATAAATGGAAAAGGATGAATGGCAGATACGTACACGCATTCTAAGTAGTTCTAAATAAAGGTTATTTTCGAAAGTATATGTTAATATCAGCGGAATCTTAACTCGACAGAAGGCAATGAAAAAGTTTAAAAAAAAATTGCCGCCCAGATCGTGAAAGCAACTGTATTTGCGCTCGAGGAGTCCAAAAGAGGAGGTCCAGCGCCTTTATATAGGGTCCTCAGGCGGTGAAGAGGGAGACAGGTAAGTCTTCAGAGGCACGACTTCCCAAGTTCAAAATAAAGCAATAGCTGCTCAAGTTCAGTATTAAACAATAACTACTCAGTTATTTTAAGTAACTAATAAGTTCAGTCCAAAAAGTAAAAAACTATTCAAGTTTCCAACAAAGCAACAACTATCAAAGTTTAAAAAAAAAACGAGGTTTTTCAAAAACTAACAGCTAATATTACGAGGTAGTCTTAGCCAATCCTAAAATTAACGGAATATTGCGGTTCACTCACCGCTAATATATGTTTTTTCATAATTTTATCTTTTTAATTTTAAAATGAAATATTATATTATTATTTATAAAGTGGCAACGACGTCAAGGACGACTGAATTTGAAAAAGTGACAATAATAAAACTCAAAAATTTTAAAGCAATAATAAGAACTGCCGAAACAAATGCAGAGATTTTAAACAAGAGGTTGTGCACGTGGTACCCGTGCAGTACAATCCACAAGATGGATTGAACTCAACTGAACAAAGTGTACGAATTTAGCATATACATACTTTGCAAACGATAAATGGAAAAGGCTGAATTGCAAATACGTTCACGCTTTCACGTTCCAATTAAAGGTTCCTTTGGGAAGTATATGTTAATTTCTGCAGAATCTTAACTCTCAGAAAGCGTTGACAACATATAAAAAAAAAAACAAAAATAGTTTTTGCCACCCAGATAGTGAAAACAACTGTATTTGCGCTCGAAGAGACCGGTAAATCCGCAGCGGCACGACTTCCCAAATTCAAAATGAAGCAATAACTGCCCAAGTTCAGAATAAAACGATAACTACTCAAGTTCAGTCCAAGAAGAAAAAAACTATTCAAGTTTCCAAGAAAGCAACAACTATCAAAGTTTAAAACAAAACGAGGTTTTTCAATAACCAACAGCTTATATTACAAGGTAGCCTTACTCAATCCTATAATTAACGGATTATTGCGGTTCATCGTCGGCTTATTTACATGTTTTTACATAATTTGAATACTAAATTCTACCCTTTAAATTTTAAAATAAAATTTCATTATTTTAATAATACGGCGGCAACCCTAAGAGCTGAGGTAAAAGGGAGAAAAACACTGGCGGCCAAAAGAACTTAGCTGTGGCGGCAAACTCATTCTGAATGACGTCAAGGACGACTGAATTTGAAAAAGTGACAATAATAAAAGTGTCAAGAACAGAAAAGCAATAATAAGAACTGCCCAAACAAATGCAGAGATTTTAAACAAGAGGTAGTGCACGTGGCACCCGTGCAGTACAATCTGCAAGATGGATCCAACTCAACTGAACAAAGTGTACGAATTTAGCACATATTTTGCAAACGATAAATGGAAAAGGATGAATGGCAGATACGTACACGCATTCTAAGTAGTTCTAAATAAAGGTTATTTTCGAAAGTATATGTTAATATCAGCGGAATCTTAACTCGACAGAAGGCAATGAAAAAGTTTAAAAAAAAATTGCCGCCCAGATCGTGAAAGCAACTGTATTTGCGCTCGAGGAGTCCAAAAGAGGAGGTCCAGCGCCTTTATATAGGGTCCCTCAGGCGGTGAAGAGGGAGACAGGTAAGTCTTCAGAGGCACGACTTCCCAAGTTCAAAATAAAGCAATAGCTGCTCAAGTTCAGTATTAAACAATAACTACTCAGTTATTTTAAGTAACTAATAAGTTCAGTCCAAAAAGTAAAAAACTATTCAAGTTTCCAACAAAGCAACAACTATCAAAGTTTAAAACAAAACGAGGTTTTTCAAAAACTAACAGCTAATATTACGAGGTAGTCTTAGCCAATCCTAAAATTAACGGAATATTGCGGTTCACTCACCGCTAATATATGTTTTTTCATAATTTTATCTTTTTAATTTTAAAATGAAATATTATATTATTATATTATTATTTATAAAGTGGCAACGACGTCAAGGACGACTGAATTTGAAAAAGTGACAATAATAAAACTCAAAAATTTTAAAGCAATAATAAGAACTGCCCAAACAAATGCAGAGATTTTAAACAAGAGGTTGTGCACGTGGTACCCGTGCAGTACAATCCACAAGATGGATTGAACTCAACTGAACAAAGTGTACGAATTTAGCATATACATACTTTGCAAACGATAAATGGAAAAGGCTGAATTGCAAATACGTTCACGCTTTCACGTTCCAATTAAAGGTTCCTTTGGGAAGTATATGTTAATTTCTGCAGAATCTTAACTCTCAGAAAGCGTTGACAACATATTAAAAAAAAAAAAAACAAAAATAGTTTTTGCCACCCAGATAGTGAAAACAACTGTATTTGCGCTCGAAGAGACCGGTAAATCCGCAGCGGCACGACTTCCCAAATTCAAAATGAAGCAATAACTGCCCAAGTTCAGAATAAAACGATAACTACTCAAGTTCAGTCCAAGAAGAAAAAAACTATTCAAGTTTCCAAGAAAGCAACAACTAACAAAGTTTAAAACAAAACGAGGTTTTTAAAAAACTAACAGCTAATATTACGAGGTAGTCTTAGCCAATCCTAAAATTAACGGAATATTGCGGTTCACTCACCGCTAATATATGTTTTTTCATAATTTTATCTTTTTAATTTTAAAATGAAATATTATATTATTATTTATAAAGTGGCAACGACGTCAAGGACGACTGAATTTGAAAAAGTGACAATAATAAAACTCAAAAATTTTAAAGCAATAATAAGAACTGCCCAAACTAATGCAGAGATTTTAAACAAGAGGTTGTGCACGTGGTACCCGTGCAGTACAATCCACAAGATGGATTGAACTCAACTGAACAAAGTGTACGAATTTAGCATATACATACTTTGCAAACGATAAATGTAAAAGGCTGAATTGCAAATACGTTCACGCTTTAACGTTCCAATTAAAGGTTCCTTTGGGAAGTATATGTTAATTTCTGCAGAATCTTAACTCTCAGAAAGCGTTGACAACATATTAAAAAAAAAAAAAAACAAAAATAGTTTTTGCCACCCAGATAGTGAAAACAACTGTATTTGCGCTCGAAGAGACCGGTAAATCCGCAGCGGCACGACTTCCCAAATTCAAAATGAAGCAATAACTGCGCAAGTTCAGAATAAAACGATAACTACTCAAGTTCAGTCCAAGAAGAAAAAAACTATTCAAGTTTCCAAGAAAGCAACAACTATCAAAGTTTAAAACAAAACGAGGTTTTTCAATAACCAACAGCTTATATTACAAGGTAGCCTTACTCAATCCTATAATTAACGGATTATTGCGGTTCATCGTCGGCTTATTTACATGTTTTTACATAATTTGAACACTAAATTCTACCCTTTAAATTTTAAAATAAAATTTCATTATTTTAATAATACGGCGGCAACCCTAAGAGCTGAGGTAAAAGGGAGAAAAACACTGGCGGCCAAAAGAACTTAGCTGTGGCGGCAAACTCATTCTGAATGACGTCAAGGACGACTGAATTTGAAAAAGTGACAATAATAAAAGTGTCAAGAACAGAAAAGCAATAATAAGAACTGCCCAAACAAATGCAGAGATTTTAAACAAGAGGTAGTGCACGTGGCACCCGTGCAGTACAATCTGCAAGATGGATCCAACTCAACTGAACAAAGTGTACGAATTTAGCACATATTTTGCAAACGATAAATGGAAAAGGATGAATGGCAGATACGTACACGCATTCTAAGTAGTTCTAAATAAAGGTTATTTTCGAAAGTATATGTTAATATCAGCGGAATCTTAACTCGACAGAAGGCAATGAAAAAGTTTAAAAAAAAATTGCCGCCCAGATCGTGAAAGCAACTGTATTTGCGCTCGAGGAGTCCAAAAGAGGAGGTCCAGCGCCTTTATATAGGGTCCTCAGGCGGTGAAGAGGGAGACAGGTAAGTCTTCAGAGGCACGACTTCCCAAGTTCAAAATAAAGCAATAGCTGCTCAAGTTCAGTATTAAACAATAACTACTCAGTTATAACTAATAAGTTCAGTCCAAAAAATAAAAAACTATTCAAGTTTCCAACAAAGCAACAACTATCAAAGTTTAAAACAAAACGAGGTTTTTCAAAAACTAACAGCTAATATTACGAGGTAGTCTTAGCCAATCCTAAAATTAACGGAATATTGCGGTTCACTCACCGCTAATATATGTTTTTTCATAATTTTATCTTTTTAATTTTAAAATGAAATATTATATTATTATATTATTATTTATAAAGTGGCAACGACGTCAAGGACGACTGAATTTGAAAAAGTGACAATAATAAAACTCAAAAATTTTAAAGCAATAATAAGAACTGCCCAAACAAATGCAGAGATTTTAAACAAGAGGTTGTGCACGTGGTACCCGTGCAGTACAATCCACAAGATGGATTGAACTCAACTGAACAAAGTGTACGAATTTAGCATATACATACTTTGCAAACGATAAATGGAAAAGGCTGAATTGCAAATACGTTCACGCTTTCACGTTCCAATTAAAGGTTCCTTTGGGAAGTATATGTTAATTTCTGCAGAATCTTAACTCTCAGAAAGCGTTGACAACATATTAAAAAAAAAAAAACAAAAATAGTTTTTGCCACCCAGATAGTGAAAACAACTGTATTTGCGCTCGAAGAGACCGGTAAATCCGCAGCGGCACGACTTCCCAAATTCAAAATGAAGCAATAACTGCCCAAGTTCAGAATAAAACGATAACTACTCAAGTTCAGTCCAAGAAGAAAAAAACTATTCAAGTTTCCAAGAAAGCAACAACTAACAAAGTTTAAAACAAAACGAGGTTTTTCAAAAACTAACAGCTAATATTACGAGGTAGTCTTAGCCAATCCTAAAATTAACGGAATATTGCGGTTCACTCACCGCTAATATATGTTTTTTCATAATTTTATCTTTTTAATTTTAAAATGAAATATTATATTATTATTTATAAAGTGGCAACGACGTCAAGGACGACTGAATTTGAAAAAGTGACAATAATAAAACTCAAAAATTTTAAAGCAATAATAAGAACTGCCCAAACTAATGCAGAGATTTTAAACAAGAGGTTGTGCACGTGGTACCCGTGCAGTACAATCCACAAGATGGATTGAACTCAACTGAACAAAGTGTACGAATTTAGAATATACATACTTTGCAAACGATAAATGTAAAAGGCTGAATTGCAAATACGTTCACGCTTTAACGTTCCAATTAAAGGTTCCTGTGGGAAGTATATGTTAATTTCTGCAGAATCTTAACTCTCAGAAAGCGTTGACAACATATTAAAAAAAAAAAAAAAAAAAAAAAAAATAGTTTTTGCCACCCAGATAGTGAACACAACTGTATTTGCGCTCGAAGAGACCGGTAAATCCGCAGCGGCACGACTTCCCAAATTCAAAATGAAGCAATAACTGCCCAAGTTCAGAATAAAACGATAACTACTCAAGTTCAGTCCAAGAAGAAAAAAACTATTCAAGTTTCCAAGAAAGCAACAACTATCAAAGTTTAAAACAAAACGAGGTTTTTCAATAACCAACAGCTTATATTACAAGGTAGCCTTACTCAATCCTATAATTAACGGATTATTGCGGTTCATCGTCGGCTTATTTACATGTTTTTACATAATTTGAACACTAAATTCTACCCTTTAAATTTTAAAATAAAATTTCATTATTTTAATAATACGGCGGCAACCCTAAGAGCTGAGGTAAAAGGGAGAAAAACACTGGCGGCCAAAAGAACTTAGCTGTGGCGGCAAACTCATTCTGAATGACGTCAAGGACGACTGAATTTGAAAAAGTGACAATAATAAAAGTGTCAAGAACAGAAAAGAAATAATAAGAACTGCCCAAACAAATGCAGAGATTTTAAACAAGAGGTAGTGCACGTGGCACCCGTGCAGTACAATCTGCAAGATGGATCCAACTCAACTGAACTAAGTGTACGAATTTAGCACATATTTTGCAAACGATAAATGGAAAAGGATGAATGGCAGATACGTACACGCATTCTAAGTAGTTCTAAATAAAGGTTATCTTCGAAAGTATATGTTAATATCAGCGGAATCTTAACTCGACAGAAGGCAATGAAAAAGTTTAAAAAAAAATTGCCGCCCAGATCGTGAAAGCAACTGTATTTGCGCTCGAGGAGTCCAAAAGAGGAGGTCCAGCGCCTTTATATAGGGTCCTCAGGCGGTGAAGAGGGAGACAGGTAAGTCTTCAGAGGCACGACTTCCCAAGTTCAAAATAAAGCAATAGCTGCTCAAGTTCAGTATTAAACAATAACTACTCAGTTATTTTAAGTAACTAATAAGTTCAGTCCAAAAAGTAAAAAACTATTCAAGTTTCCAACAAAGCAACAACTATCAAAGTTTAAAACAAAACGAGGTTTTTCAAAAACTAACAGCTAATATTACGAGGTAGTCTTAGCCAATCCTAAAATTAACGGAATATTGCGGTTCACTCACCGCTAATATATGTTTTTTCATAATTTTATCTTTTTAATTTTAAAATGAAATATTATATTATTATATTATTATTTATAAAGTGGCAACGACGTCAAGGACGACTGAATTTGAAAAAGTGACAATAATAAAACTCAAAAATTTTAAAGCAATAATAAGAACTGCCCAAACAAATGCAGAGATTTTAAACAAGAGGTTGTGCACGTGGTACCCGTGCAGTACAATCCACAAGATGGATTGAACTCAACTGAACAAAGTGTACGAATTTAGCATATACATACTTTGCAAACGATAAATGGAAAAGGCTGAATTGCAAATACGTTCACGCTTTCACGTTCCAATTAAAGGTTCCTTTGGGAAGTATATGTTAATTTCTGCAGAATCTTAACTCTCAGAAAGCGTTGACAACATATTAAAAAAAAAAAAAACAAAAATAGTTTTTGCCACCCAGATAGTGAAAACAACTGTATTTGCGCTCGAAGAGACCGGTAAATCCGCAGCGGCACGACTTCCCAAATTCAAAATGAAGCAATAACTGCCCAAGTTCAGAATAAAACGATAACTACTCAAGTTCAGTCCAAGAAGAAAAAAACTATTCAAGTTTCCAAGAAAGCAACAACTAACAAAGTTTAAAACAAAACGAGGTTTTTCAAAAACTAACAGCTAATATTACGAGGTAGTCTTAGCCAATCCTAAAATTAACGGAATACTACTCTGTCAAGAAAGTAGCAGGAAAAGTTTAATAATACACAAACTGTTTGTTATTCATCCAAATTTATTTTATCACCTTCAAAATATGCTCCTTTAGAAACGATACACTTACGCCAACGAATAATCCAATCATCAAAACATTTTTTAAACGCTGTTTCCGGAATTGAGGTCAGTTCTCGCCGCGAATTCTCTTTTATGTCTTCTACCGATTGAAAACGGGTGCCACGAAGTGGTAATTTGAGTTTAGGAAAAAGAAAAAAGTCGGCTGGAGCCATATCTGGTGAATATGGTGGTTGCTCGATGGTATTTGTTGAGTGTTTGGTTAAAAATTCGTTCACAATGATGGCCTTGTGCGAAGGTGCATTATCATGGTGCAAAATCCAAGAATTTTCTTTCCACAAATCTGGCCTTTTTCGTCGGATTTGCTCTCTTAAACGCCGCATAACACTCAAATAATATTCCTTATTTACCGTTTGACCTTCCGGCAAGAATTCCGAGTGCACAACACCGCGATAGTCAAAGAAAACAGTCAACATGACTTTGACTTTTGAACGACTTTGGCGTGGTTTTTTCGGTTTCGGTTCAGTTGGAAGGCGCCACTCCGAAGCTTGTTGACTAGTTTGCATGTCAAACTCGTAAACCCACGTCTCGTCACCAGTAACAATGCGTTTCATGAATGTTGGGTCGGAATTGACTCGTTCTAGCATGTCCTCAGCGACTCTCATGCGATTGAGGTCTTTTGGGACTAGCCGAGCGGCAACATGTTTCATACCCAAATTATTAGTTAAAATGGTACGGATCGACTCGTGAGATACAGAAAGTTCGGTGGCTATCTCTCTCAAAGTTGAATGAGGATTTTCAGTCACTATTTTCTTCACTTTTTCGATGTTAACTTCAGTTGCAGACGTTGATGGCCTACCAGAGCGAGACAAATCTTCCATCACATCTCGACCGCTTTTGAACGCTTTGTACCACTCATAAGCACGAGTTTTTGATAAAGTCGATTCACCGTAAGCCTTCTGTAACATTTTCAGTGACTCCGAACACGATATTCCATTGGCAATGCAAAATTTAAGACAAACTCTTTGTTCGATGTTTTTATCCATTATGAAATTAGCAATACACACTAGATATGATATAACTAAAAATAGCACTGTATTTAATGTAAACAACAGATGCAACTCAAACTCCGCGCCAAAATGGAAAACAGTTGTGCCAATCTAACAACAACAAAAAAAACAAAAATTTGAATTTGGAACCATAAATAAATAATCCATTCCCGATACTTTTCTGACTGAATGTATTGCGGTTCACTCACCGCTAATATATGTTTTTTCATAATTTTATCTTTTTAATTTTAAAATGAAATATTATATTATTATTTATAAAGTGGCAACGACGTCAAGGACGACTGAATTTGAAAAAGTGACAATAATAAAACTCAAAAATTTTAAAGCAATAATAAGAACTGCCCAAACTAATGCAGAGATTTTAAACAAGAGGTTGTGCACGTGGTACCCGTGCAGTACAATCCACAAGATGGATTGAACTCAACTGAACAAAGTGTACGAATTTAGCATATACATACTTTGCAAACGATAAATGTAAAAGGCTGAATTGCAAATACGTTCACGCTTTAACGTTCCAATTAAAGGTTCCTTTGGGAAGTATATGTTAATTTCTGCAGAATCTTAACTCTCAGAAAGCGTTGACAACATATTAAAAAAAAAAAAAAAAAAAAAAAAAAAATAGTTTTTGCCACCCAGATAGTGAAAACAACTGTATTTGCGCTCGAAGAGACCGGTAAATCCGCAGCGGCACGACTTCCCAAATTCAAAATGAAGCAATAACTGCCCAAGTTCAGAATAAAACGATAACTACTCAAGTTCAGTCCAAGAAGAAAAAAACTATTCAAGTTTCCAAGAAAGCAACAACTATCAAAGTTTAAAACAAAACGAGGTTTTTCAATAACCAACAGCTTATATTACAAGGTAGCCTTACTCAATCCTATAATTAACGGATTATTGCGGTTCATCGTCGGCTTATTTACATGTTTTTACATAATTTGAACACTAAATTCTACCCTTTAAATTTTAAAATAAAATTTCATTATTTTAATAATACGGCGGCAACCCTAAGAGCTGAGGTAAAAGGGAGAAAAACACTGGCGGCCAAAAGAACTTAGCTGTGGCGGCAAACTCATTCTGAATGACGTCAAGGACGACTGAATTTGAAAAAGTGACAATAATAAAAGTGTCAAGAACCGAAAAGCAATAATAAGAACTGCCCAAACAAATGCAGAGATTTTAAACAAGAGGTAGTGCACGTGGCACCCGTGCAGTACAATCTGCAAGATGGATCCAACTCAACTGAACAAAGTGTACGAATTTAGCACATATTTTGCAAACGATAAATGGAAAAGGATGAATGGCAGATACGTACACGCATTCTAAGTAGTTCTAAATAAAGGTTATTTTCGAAAGTATATGTTAATATCAGCGGAATCTTAACACGTTCATCGCCGACTATTATTTTACAAAATCATAAAAAAATGTCATTGGTTTTTATGATTATTTATAGGTTTATTTGTTCATATATAAAAGTTTTACAGTGATATTTGTTTATTTTGGCTTTATTTTAGGGTTTTTTTAAGTGCCGGTCATTATGACCCGGCGCGGCCTAAACGGAATAATTATTACATTCAGGCCGTGCCGGTCACAATGCCGGTCAGCGTACTTATGTACGCGTAATTTTCGATCGATGAGACATAGACAAACGTTATAGACACGTCTACTACGCACGGGTACCGCGCGCCTAATGGATGCTAGCGCGGGAGTACACCGTGCGTGCGGTTGTTGTTCCCGCCTCCCTTCACCCCTTTCACCTCTCCCTATGACTCAAGCCAATCACGGATTGTTTTTGTTAGTTCGCACCTTGTTTTGGTCATCAAATGCACACTAAGATTTTGTTTAGCAGAAAAAATAGTTTTATTGTTAAAATGGACACTTTTTTTGACTTTGAGTTTACACAAGAACAATTACATGTAATTGACAGTTTAGAGAGGTCACATTGCAGTACTGACCATGTCTTATGTGAGGGTGATGAAGTGATAAATATTCCACGTACCAGAAAACGTAGAGTTATTTTGTCGGACAGTGAAGAAGATGACCGTGATTTGTCTCCAGCTTTATCCGGCCATACACCTGAATGTGAGTGGTACCAGCCACGTGGTAAGCAGCCTCGTTTAATTCCTTTTACCGAAATACCGGGACTGAAACCTTACTCACTTCGAAATCAACTAGCCAATGCTACACCTATTGATTTCTATTCCCTCTTAGTCACTGACCAGTTATTTGAAAATATAGCACATCAGACGAATATATTTGCCCAACAGAGTATCGATAAAGGTGGCATTAAAGATAAGTCGAGACTACGGCTCTGGACGCCAACCGACAAAGAAGAAATGAAACGATTTTTAGGCGTGATTATTTGGATGGGTATAGTGAAGTTACCAAAAATCGTAGACTATTGGTCTAATGATGAAATGTTGGGTCAATCTTTTGCAAAAAAGACTATGAGTCGCAACCGCTTCGAAGTTTTGCTTAGAATGCTCCACTTTTCCAACAACGAAGAAGTTCCAAAAAATGACCGGCTGGGTAAAATACGAAGATTGGTTGAAATATTGAACCAAACATTTTCAATTCATTATACTCCCGATGAATGTTTATGCGTCGATGAAAGTATGATACCATTTCGTGGGCGTATCATTTTCCGCCAATATAATAAGTCGAAAAGACATAAATATGGCATCAAGCTATTTAAATTGTGTACTACTCCTGGCTATACGACAAAGGTGGAGGTATATGGAGGAAAGACATTAGATTCACAGGATAATACTCCAACCAACGTTGTCTTGAATTTAGCACGTAACTACTTTGGAAAAGGTCATACCATGTTCGTAGATAATTGGTATACAAGCTTAGATCTAGCTGAGAAGTTAGTTCAACACGATACTCATTTAGTAGGGACCCTACGAAAAAACAGGAAGAACTTACCAAAGGACGTCATGACTGGAAATCTGAAACCGGGTGAGTTTATGGCAAAAGAAAACAACAACGGAGTCACGGTTATGAAGTGGAAGGATAAGAGGGACGTGTGTTTGTTGTCAACCAAACATTCAATTGGTTTTACAAAAAAAAAGAACAAAAGAGGGGTTGAAACAATTAAACCGAAAATTGTGATTGATTATAATAAAGCCAAAGCAGCCGTTGACTTGTCTGACCAAATGAGTGCTTATTCGAGTCCATTGCGAAAGACGTTAAAGTGGTATAAGAAGCTCGGTATCGAATTATTACTCAATACTGCTGTAGTAAATGCAAGAGTACTATATGAAAGTACAACGAAGAAGAAGATATCTGTCGTCAATTTTAGGCGACTGTTGGCAAAGCAGTTGATTGAGGGTAGTCAAGAAAATACGGGATTGACCACACCACGACCCAGAAGACAAAAACACGAGCTTAAGAAAAAAGAAGGTGCAGCAGTATCAACAAGAAAATTTTGTCGTGATTGTTACAAATCAAATGTTGAGTTGCATGGAAGAAATGTCGCCAAGAACAAAACAAAGAAGGTTTCTTGGTTTTGCACTATTTGTCCCGGCAATCCCCATTTATGTCGTCAATGTTTTGACAAATGCCACTAAAATGTTTAAATATCCATTTAGAGTTGAATTAATCTTTAGTTTGATTGTTGTTCGTATGACGATTTGTAATTGTGGTTTGATAAAAAACGTTCCTAATACATATTTTTTGTTCTATTGTCTTTCTTTTTTTCTTAAATTTTGATAAAAACATGCCTAAAATTAATAATATTCTGTTGTCTTTTCATTTTTATGCATAAATGCAACTTATAACAGAAATAAAAATATATGATTCGAAATCCTATGTTTTTTCATTAACTTTTTTCTCTAAGTCCTAAAAACAGGTATGCCATCAAAAAATCAAAAAACCAAGTAGTTACAGGTGTTCATTGGGGCCGCGCCGGTCACATTGTATGGCTGAATACACAGATTTTGCATTCTGCGGCGCGAACGGGCTTCGCAAAGGTAGGTCTGGCGTGCCGGTCATTTTGATCCCCCATGGCCCAAATGGCTAGATCAAGTGCCGGTCATTTTGACCCACCATGGCGATGAACGTGTTAACTCGACAGAAGGCAATGAAAAAGTTTAAAAAAAAATTGCCGCCCAGATCGTGAAAGCAACTGTATTTGCGCTCGAGGAGTCCAAAAGAGGAGGTCCAGCGCCTTTATATAGGGTCCTCAGGCGGTGAAGAGGGAGACAGGTAAGTCTTCAGAGGCACGACTTCCCAAGTTCAAAATAAAGCAATAGCTGCTCAAGTTCAGTATTAAACAATAACTACTCAGTTATTTTAAGTAACTAATAAGTTCAGTCCAAAAAGTAAAAAACTATTCAAGTTTCCAACAAAGCAACAACTATCAAAGTTTAAAACAAAACGAGGTTTTTCAAAAACTAACAGCTAATATTACGAGGTAGTCTTAGCCAATCCTAAAATTAACGGAATATTGCGGTTCACTCACCGCTAATATATGTTTTTTCATAATTTTATCTTTTTAATTTTAAAATGAAATATTATATTATTATATTATTATTTATAAAGTGGCAACGACGTCAAGGACGACTGAATTTGAAAAAGTGACAATAATAAAACTCAAAAATTTTAAAGCAATAATAAGAACTGCCCAAACAAATGCAGAGATTTTAAACAAGAGGTTGTGCACGTGGTACCCGTGCAGTACAATCCACAAGATGGATTGAACTCAACTGAACAAAGTGTACGAATTTAGCATATACATACTTTGCAAACGATAAATGGAAAAGGCTGAATTGCAAATACGTTCACGCTTTCACGTTCCAATTAAAGGTTCCTTTGGGAAGTATATGTTAATTTCTGCAGAATCTTAACTCTCAGAAAGCGTTGACAACATATTAAAAAAAAAAAAACAAAAATAGTTTTTGCCACCCAGATAGTGAAAACAACTGTATTTGCGCTCGAAGAGACCGGTAAATCCGCAGCGGCACGACTTCCCAAATTCAAAATGAAGCAATAACTGCCCAAGTTCAGAATAAAACGATAACTACTCAAGTTCAGTCCAAGAAGAAAAAAACTATTCAAGTTTCCAAGAAAGCAACAACTAACAAAGTTTAAAACAAAACGAGGTTTTTCAAAAACTAACAGCTAATATTACGAGGTAGTCTTAGCCAATCCTAAAATTAACGGAATATTGCGGTTCACTCACCGCTAATATATGTTTTTTCATAATTTTATCTTTTTAATTTTAAAATGAAATATTATATTATTATTTATAAAGTGGCAACGACGTCAAGGACGACTGAATTTGAAAAAGTGACAATAATAAAACTCAAAAATTTTAAAGCAATAATAAGAACTGCCCAAACTAATGCAGAGATTTTAAACAAGAGGTTGTGCACGTGGTACCCGTGCAGTACAATCCACAAGATGGATTGAACTCAACTGAACAAAGTGTACGAATTTAGCATATACATACTTTGCAAACGATAAATGTAAAAGGCTGAAATGCAAATACGTTCACGCTTTAACGTTCCAATTAAAGGTTCCTTTGGGAAGTATATGTTAATTTCTGCAGAATCTTAACTCTCAGAAAGCGTTGACAACATATTAAAAAAAAAAAAAAAAAAAAAAATAGTTTTTGCCACCCAGATAGTGAAAACAACTGTATTTGCGCTCGAAGAGACCGGTAAATCCGCAGCGGCACGACTTCCCAAATTCAAAATGAAGCAATAACTGCCCAAGTTCAGAATAAAACGATAACTACTCAAGTTCAGTCCAAGAAGAAAAAAACTATTCAAGTTTCCAAGAAAGCAACAACTATCAAAGTTTAAAACAAAACGAGGTTTTTCAATAACCAACAGCTTATATTACAAGGTAGCCTTACTCAATCCTATAATTAACGGATTATTGCGGTTCATCGTCGGCTTATTTACATGTTTTTACATAATTTGAACACTAAATTCTACCCTTTAAATTTTAAAATAAAATTTCATTATTTTAATAATGAACCCTAAGAGCTGAGGTAAAAGGGAGAAAAACACTGGCGGCCAAAAGAACTTAGCTGTGGCGGCAAACTCATTCTGAATGACGTCAAGGACGACTGAATTTGAAAAAGTGACAATAATAAAAGTGTCAAGAACAGAAAAGCAATAATAAGAACTGCCCAAACAAATGCAGAGATTTTAAACAAGAGGTAGGGCGTGGACCCATGTCTACGGTGCGGCGCCGTTTGCCGTGCAACGGTACGGCACCGCCGCCGGCAGATGGCGCGGCGCCGTGCCGCGCCACGGCGTCGTGTACCGACGTGCTCATTATTGTGTTGTCAGTTGCATAGTGCGCACGTGGTAATTTTTTTTGCATAAAATGGCGGACGATTTAGATTTAGACTTTTTGATTTCACTAGTGGAAGCACGTCCCGTTCTCTGGGACAAGTCAAAGGAGGATTATAAGAATAAAAATTTAAAAACAGAAGGGTGGAAAGATGTCTGCCTAAATATTTTTCCATCATTCGACAGCATGGACAATAAAGAAAAAACGAAACTCGGTGAGTATATACCTACCTATTTATTTATCTTTTTAACTTAATAAAGTGAATACAATAAACATCAAAGTGAAATCAATGCATTAATGCTTAGTATTATTATGAACTTGCCATTTACACACACTCAATACATTTGGTGGGTTCGATCCGTGACCCAACTTTAGTTATATTTTGCTTAGTTGCCAACTAAGCGCACCGACATCACTATTAAAGTATTTACAAAATTCGTCTCTTATATTGACAGGATTTGTTAAGGAAACGTCATCTGCTGTTTGTGGAAGGTTCAAAAAACAGTCGTCAATATATAACTCCTCTGATTTTCTAACTCCATCTCGACTTACAACAAAATTGTGTAAAACACAACATGCTTTGATAATGTC
This sequence comes from Amyelois transitella, assembly GCF_032362555.1. Lineage (NCBI taxonomy): Eukaryota > Metazoa > Arthropoda > Insecta > Lepidoptera > Pyralidae > Amyelois > Amyelois transitella. The sequence continues at coordinate 7,304,240 of NC_083536.1, forward strand.
GGTCGCAAAATTATATTGAACATTTAAGGGCCGATGAAATACTCGCCATTTATTTGCGAAAATACCAAAAGCACACTCGACATATCTTCTTGCTCGACTCAAACGATAGTTGAAAACCCTTTGTTCTTCTCTGAGATGCTTCCCTGGGTATGGACGAATTAGATTGTTAAGTAACGGTAGGCCTTCATCAGCGATAAAAACATAGGGAACTGAATTTTGGAGCCCCGGTAAAGGCTTTGGCGCTGGTATGGGAAGTCGATTTTGCAATAATAATTCGTATAGTTTTGAATTGTGGAAAATGGTGGAATCACATTCCTTTCCATACGATCCTATATCAACATATACAAATCTATACTTAGAATCCACCAGTGCCAGCAAGACTATAGAGTTAAAACTTTTATAGTTAAAAAAAAGGGACCCACTGTGGGCAGGACTACATATTCGGATGTGTTTCCCGTCCAATGCCCCCATGCAATTCGGGAAATTTGTTTTTACGTCAAAATCCTTAGCTATTTTTTCAATTCGCTCTTCGGATATTTTCGGTATACTTTCACTTAAAAGAATGTCCCATATAGCACGACAAACATCTCGTACAATTTTTCCAATTGTAGATTTTCCACGATAATCTGTGAATTCCATATCTCTGAATGAATTCCCTGTTGCCAAAAATCTGCAAAAGAAACATTTCTTAAAATTTTACAGACCATTATAAAAGCAATTTTATTATCAGTTCTATTTTTATAACGATTGTTACAGGTAATGACGTCATAAAAAAATGGACTAACATTAAGGATAATTTTTTCAAATATACAAAGAAGGTAGAACTTTCAAAGAAATCTGGAGCTGGTGCTAAACGTATAAAAGAATATCATTTGTATAGACAACTCATGTTTTTACAAAAAAATGCACCAAATTTAACTGAAGATAGTATAGAAGAAGAATCTCAAACTCCGAACACAAGGTCAAGATATCAACCCTACAGAAAAACTACGCTAAAACGAAAACCAAGTTGCGATGAATTTGAGAAGCAAATCGTCGAAACTTTAGCTGCTTCTGAAAATCGACACCTGTCATTTTTTAAAGCCATTTTACCGTCTCTCAACAAGTTAAATGACCACCAGACCTTGCTATTTCAAAGCGGGGTTTTAAAGATTTTAACAGATTTCCATCAATCACCATTCCAGTCATATAGCGGGTACCAGACAGCAACATCTTACGACGCTAACTATAACCAAACTGCCCAACAACCACAAGCTACAATGTCTTATGAAACTAACTATCAAACAGCTTGTAATTCATCAAACCCAATTAGTATAAATCGTCGCGAAACATCACCAGTCTCAACTTTGGAAGACATCATGTCTAATACCACAGATACACTGGAATCCGAATACGATTTTTCTTAAATCATAATAAATACGAAAAAGATTACATTATTACTGATTTATATTATAATTTTGTAAGAAAACGGTTTTTTTATTGATTTTCTTCTTTGTTGATTTTTTTTTGTTTGATTGTTATTGATACAAAGATTACAATATTATGGTTGCGAAAAGAAGTAAAAAATATACATTTGTTTAAATGCGTGAACTTGATTGTTTTATTTAAATTCTGCAAAAAGGACCACTTGACGAGTTAGCAATTTTAAAAGGCTTGGCGGATTGACACAAAACACAGACCTAGCTAATACATACGTATGAATACATCAAAGAAAATATTTCTATGATTAGAATATGTAAATAAGTTGAAATAAATTTCTTTTTTTTACCTTATAGTTAAGCCTAGCATTTCCATGGGCCCAACAGGTTTCCTGAACACGTATTTCTTCTGTATACGAGGCACTATTTTGGTTAGCAGTTCTTCAAAACTTGATATAGACATTCTAAAATATTCGTAAAATTTGTCATCACCACATATTTTCAACGCTTCATATTTCCTCTTAAAATGATCTCCATCATGGTTCATTATAGAAAGGTATGGATTTACCCAATATTTTCTTTGATTTCGTTTTTTCTTCATTCGTCGACGTCTTAACAGCAACAGGAGCAGGATACGTCTTTTGCGGTCCATAACAAGCCAAAACTAATTTTGGTATAAGTGCTGAGCGTGTACGTGCCGGTACACGACGCCGTGGCGCGGCACGGCGCCGCGCCATCTGCCGGCGGCGGTGCCGTACCGTTGCACGGCAAACGGCGCCGCACCGTAGACATGGGTCCACGCCCGTAGTGCACGTGGCACCCGTGCAGTACAATCTGCAAGATGGATCCAACTCAACTGAACAAAGTGTACGAATTTAGCACATATTTTGCAAACGATAAATGCAAAAGGATGAATGGCAGATACGTACACGCATTCTAAGTAGTTCTAAATAAAGGTTATCTTCGAAAGTATATGTTAATATCAGCGGAATCTTAACTCGACAGAAGGCAATGAAAAAGTTTAAAAAAAAATTGCCGCCCAGATCGTGAAAGCAACTGTATTTGCGCTCGAGGAGTCCAAAAGAGGAGGTCCAGCGCCTTTATATAGGGTCCTCAGGCGGTGAAGAGGGAGACAGGTAAGTCTTCAGAGGCACGACTTCCCAAGTTCAAAATAAAGCAATAGCTGCTCAAGTTCAGTATTAAACAATAACTACTCAGTTATTTTAAGTAACTAATAAGTTCAGTCCAAAAAGTAAAAAACTATTCAAGTTTCCAACAAAGCAACAACTATCAAAGTTTAAAACAAAACGAGGTTTTTCAAAAACTAACAGCTAATATTACGAGGTAGTCTTAGCCAATCCTAAAATTAACGGAATATTGCGGTTCACTCACCGCTAATATATGTTTTTTCGTAATTTTATCTTTTTAATTTTAAAATGAAATATTATATTATTATTTATAAAGTGGCAACGACGTCAAGGACGACTGAATTTGAAAAAGTGACAATAATAAAACTCAAAAATTTTAAAGCAATAATAAGAACTGCCCAAACAAATGCAGAGATTTTAAACAAGAGGTTGTGCACGTGGTACCCGTGCAGTACAATCCACAAGATGGATTGAACTCAACTGAACAAAGTGTACGAATTTAGCATATACATACTTTGCAAACGATAAATGGAAAAGGCTGAATTGCAAATACGTTCACGCTTTCACGTTCCAATTAAAGGTTCCTTTGGGAAGTATATGTTAATTTCTGCAGAATCTTAACTCTCAGAAAGCGTTGACAACATATTAAAAAAAAAAAAACAAAAATAGTTTTTGCCACCCAGATAGTGAAAACAACTGTATTTGCGCTCGAAGAGACCGGTAAATCCGCAGCGGCACGACTTCCCAAATTCAAAATGAAGCAATAACTGCCCAAGTTCAGAATAAAACGATAACTACTCAAGTTCAGTCCAAGAAGAAAAAAACTATTCAAGTTTCCAAGAAAGCAACAACTAACAAAGTTTAAAACAAAACGAGGTTTTTCAAAAACTAACAGCTAATATTACGAGGTAGTCTTAGCCAATCCTAAAATTAACGGAATATTGCGGTTCACTCACCGCTAATATATGTTTTTTCATAATTTTATCTTTTTAATTTTAAAATGAAATATTATATTATTATTTATAAAGTGGCAACGACGTCAAGGACGACTGAATTTGAAAAAGTGACAATAATAAAACTCAAAAATTTTAAAGCAATAATAAGAACTGCCCAAACTAATGCAGAGATTTTAAACAAGAGGTTGTGCACGTGGTACCCGTGCAGTACAATCCACAAGATGGATTGAACTCAACTGAACAAAGTGTACGAATTTAGCATATACATACTTTGCAAACGATAAATGTAAAAGGCTGAATTGCAAATACGTTCACGCTTTAACGTTCCAATTAAAGGTTCCTTTGGGAAGTATATGTTAATTTCTGCAGAATCTTAACTCTCAGAAAGCGTTGACAACATATTAAAAAAAAAAAAAAAAAAAAAAAAAAAAATAGTTTTTGCCACCCAGATAGTGAAAACAACTGTATTTGCGCTCGAAGAGACCGGTAAATCCGCAGCGGCACGACTTCCCAAATTCAAAATGAAGCAATAACTGCCCAAGTTCAGAATAAAACGATAACTACTCAAGTTCAGTCCAAGAAGAAAAAAACTATTCAAGTTTCCAAGAAAGCAACAACTATCAAAGTTTAAAACAAAACGAGGTTTTTCAATAACCAACAGCTTATATTACAAGGTAGCCTTACTCAATCCTATAATTAACGGATTATTGCGGTTCATCGTCGGCTTATTTACATGTTTTTACATAATTTGAACACTAAATTCTACCCTTTAAATTTTAAAATAAAATTTCATTATTTTAATAATACGGCGGCAACCCTAAGAGCTGAGGTAAAAGGGAGAAAAACACTGGCGGCCAAAAGAACTTAGCTGTGGCGGCAAACTCATTCTGAATGACGTCAAGGACGACTGAATTTGAAAAAGTGACAATAATAAAAGTGTCAAGAACAGAAAAGCAATAATAAGAACTGCCCAAACAAATGCAGAGATTTTAAACAAGAGGTAGTGCACGTGGCACCCGTGCAGTACAATCTGCAAGATGGATCCAACTCAACTGAACAAAGTGTACGAATTTAGCACATATTTTGCAAACGATAAATGCAAAAGGATGAATGGCAGATACGTACACGCATTCTAAGTAGTTCTAAATAAAGGTTATCTTCGAAAGTATATGTTAATATCAGCGGAATCTTAACTCGACAGAAGGCAATGAAAAAGTTTTAAAAAAAATTGCCGCCCAGATCGTGAAAGCAACTGTATTTGCGCTCGAGGAGTCCAAAAGAGGAGGTCCAGCGCCTTTATATAGGGTCCTCAGGCGGTGAAGAGGGAGACAGGTAAGTCTTCAGAGGCACGACTTCCCAAGTTCAAAATAAAGCAATAGCTGCTCAAGTTCAGTATTAAACAATAACTACTCAGTTATTTTAAGTAACTAATAAGTTCAGTCCAAAAAGTAAAAAACTATTCAAGTTTCCAACAAAGCAACAACTATCAAAGTTTAAAACAAAACGAGGTTTTTCAAAAACTAACAGCTAATATTACGAGGTAGTCTTAGCCAATCCTAAAATTAACGGAATATTGCGGTTCACTCACCGCTAATATATGTTTTTTCGTAATTTTATCTTTTTAATTTTAAAATGAAATATTATATTATTATTTATAAAGTGGCAACGACGTCAAGGACGACTGAATTTGAAAAAGTGACAATAATAAAACTCAAAAATTTTAAAGCAATAATAAGAACTGCCCAAACAAATGCAGAGATTTTAAACAAGAGGTTGTGCACGTGGTACCCGTGCAGTACAATCCACAAGATGGATTGAACTCAACTGAACAAAGTGTACGAATTTAGCATATACATACTTTGCAAACGATAAATGGAAAAGGCTGAATTGCAAATACGTTCACGCTTTCACGTTCCAATTAAAGGTTCCTTTGGGAAGTATATGTTAATTTCTGCAGAATCTTAACTCTCAGAAAGCGTTGACAACATATTAAAAAAAAAAAAAACAAAAATAGTTTTTGCCACCCAGATAGTGAAAACAACTGTATTTGCGCTCGAAGAGACCGGTAAATCCGCAGCGGCACGACTTCCCAAATTCAAAATGAAGCAATAACTGCCCAAGTTCAGAATAAAACGATAACTACTCAAGTTCAGTCCAAGAAGAAAAAAACTATTCAAGTTTCCAAGAAAGCAACAACTATCAAAGTTTAAAACAAAACGAGGTTTTTCAATAACCAACAGCTTATATTACAAGGTAGCCTTACTCAATCCTATAATTAACGGATTATTGCGGTTCATCGTCGGCTTATTTACATGTTTTTACATAATTTGAACACTAAATTCTACCCTTTAAAATTTAAAATAAAATTTCATTATTTTAATAATACGGCGGCAACCCTAAGAGCTGAGGTAAAAGGGAGAAAAACACTGGCGGCCAAAAGAACTTAGCTGTGGCGGCAAACTCATTCTGAATGACGTCAAGGACGACTGAATTTGAAAAAGTGACAATAATAAAAGTGTCAAGAACAGAAAAGCAATAATAAGAACTGCCCAAACAAATGCAGAGATTTTAAACAAGAGGTAGTGCACGTGGCACCCGTGCAGTACAATCTGCAAAATGGATCCAACTCAACTGAACAAAGTGTACGAATTTAGCACATATTTTGCAAACGATAAATGGAAAAGGATGAATGGCAAATACGTACACGCATTCTAAGTAGTTCTAAATAAAGGTTATCTTCGAAAGTATATGTTAATATCAGCGGAATCTTAACTCGACAGAAGGCAATGAAAAAGTTTAAAAAAAAATTGCCGCCCAGATCGTGAAAGCAACTGTATTTGCGCTCGAGGAGTCCAAAAGAGGAGGTCCAGCGCCTTTATATAGGGTCCTCAGGCGGTGAAGAGGGAGACAGGTAAGTCTTCAGAGGCACGACTTCCCAAGTTCAAAATAAAGCAATAGCTGCTCAAGTTCAGTATTAAACAATAACTACTCAGTTATTTTAAGTAACTAATAAGTTCAGTCCAAAAAGTAAAAAACTATTCAAGTTTCCAACAAAGCAACAACTATCAAAGTTTAAAACAAAACGAGGTTTTTCAAAAACTAACAGCTAATATTACGAGGTAGTCTTAGCCAATCCTAAAATTAACGGAATATTGCGGTTCACTCACCGCTAATATATGTTTTTTCATAATTTTATCTTTTTAATTTTAAAATGAAATATTATATTATTATTTATAAAGTGGCAACGACGTCAAGGACGACTGAATTTGAAAAAGTGACAATAATAAAACTCAAAAATTTTAAAGCAATAATAAGAACTGCCCAAACAAATGCAGAGATTTTAAACAAGAGGTTGTGCACGTGGTACCCGTGCAGTACAATCCACAAGATGGATTGAACTCAACTGAACAAAGTGTACGAATTTAGCATATACATACTTTGCAAACGATAAATGGAAAAGGCTGAATTGCAAATACGTTCACGCTTTCACGTTCCAATTAAAGGTACCTTTGGGAAGTATATGTTAATTTCTGCAGAATCTTAACTCTCAGAAAGCGTAGACAACATATAAAAAAAAAAAACAAAAATAGTTTTTGCCACCCAGATAGTGAAAACAACTGTATTTGCGCTCGAAGAGACCGGTAAATCCGCAGCGGCACGACTTCCCAAATTCAAAATGAAGCAATAACTGCCCAAGTTCAGAATAAAACGATAACTACTCAAGTTCAGTCCAAGAAGAAAAAAACTATTCAAGTTTCCAAGAAAGCAACAACTATCAAAGTTTAAAACAAAACGAGGTTTTTCAATAACCAACAGCTTATATTACAAGGTAGCCTTACTCAATCCTATAATTAACGGATTATTGCGGTTCATCGTCGGCTTATTTACATGTTTTTACATAATTTAAACACTAAATTCTACCCTTTAAATTTTAAAATAAAATTTCATTATTTTAATAATACGGCGGCAACCCTAAGAGCTGAGATAAAAGGGAGAAAAACACTGGCGGCCAAAAGAACTTAGCTGTGGCGGCAAACTCATTCTGAATGACGTCAAGGACGACTGAATTTGAAAAAGTGACAATAATAAAAGTGTCAAGAACAGAAAAGCAATAATAAGAACTGCCCAAACAAATGCAGAGATTTTAAACAAGAGGTAGTGCACGTGGCACCCGTGCAGTACAATCTGCAAGATGGATCCAACTCAACTGAACAAAGTGTACGAATTTAGCACATATTTTGCAAACGATAAATGGAAAGAAAACTTTTTTGTAAAGGTGCCGTGTGGTTCCCGGCACTATTACAAAAAAGAATAGGACCACTCCATCTCTTTCCCATGGATGTCGTAAAAGGCGACTAAGGGATAGACTTGGGATTCCTCTTTAATGTAAATCCCTGCCAATCTAAGGTCTGCCGCGCCGATGGATGCATGGCTAGGGGCGAGCCTAGTCTCGAGCGTGCCACTTCCGCCATGGGGTTGGGCGACCCCCAGGTAATGGCTAGCCTTACCCTGGCATGCGGGGCTCTGCTGGGGCGGACAAAATTTTTCCCTAGCGTCTCGTGGGAATCGCATTATGAACCTTAAAAAGCATATAAATGGCGGCGATGGTGTCCGCACCCCATCACGTCTCGTTTCCGGCGGGAGCGGTATGCGGTCTGCTGAAAGCCGCTTTGCGACGATGAATGTAAGAGGAGGAATGAAGGATAAGATTGAGGAAGTATGCCAGATGATGGAATGAAAGACGTTTGGATGTGTTGTGCGTGAATGAAACGAAGCGGAAAGGATGCGACGCGACGCAGCACGGCCCTTACACGGCGTATTGGTCTGGAATTTCCAGTACCAGCCGAGGCTGTCAAGGGGTCGGTCTAATTCTTTCTGCACGAATGGCTGAGTGCGTGAATGAGTATGAGTGTGTCAGCCCTCGTCTTCTTTGGATTAGGCTGAAAGTTGGAATCACTCGGATCTTCGTTCTAGGCGTTTATGCACCTTGGGATGTGGGTTCGAGGGGTACAACATCAGCAAAAAGCGAAAACGAGGAGTTCTGGAATAGTGTAAGAGAAGTATTGAAAGTTACCAAGCCAAATGAGAAGATTATTATGTTAGGTGATTTTAATGGATGGGTGGGTGTAAAGCGTGATGGATATGAAAAGGTGCTTGGTGCGTTTGGTGACGAAAAGGTGAATGATAATGGAAGAAGTGTATTAGAAATTTGTCTAGAGTGGGATCTTTTTGTGTCGAACTCAATGTTTCAACATAAAGAGATCCACACCTACACAAGAGTGGAAGGTATTTTAAAAAGTATGATAGACTTTGTGATTGTAGATGAAAGATTGAAGAACAAAGTGCTGGATACCCGTGCATATCGCGGTGCTGGCATTGACTCGGACCATTTACTGGTGATATCCCGGATAAGGGGTATCTTCAATCGCTGGCGGCACAGGGTAAGGGAGCAAACCAGCGCTTTGGAAAGAGTAAAAGTAGAAAATTTGCAAGATATGGATGTAGGTAAGAAGTATATTAATAGACTGAAGGATGAATTTGAAGATTTAGATGAAATGAGCGATATTGAAGATGGATGGAAGGAATTTAAAGAAAGAATTGTGAAAGTAGCTGTTGAAGTGTGTGGTGTAAGTAGAAGAAGGAAAGGAAAAAATCACAAAAATGCGTGGATGAGCAAAGATGTGCAAGAACTTGTGCGATTAAAGAAGAAAGCATGGCTGAATTTGTTAGCAGCAAAAGCTAACTTAAGAATGCAAGAGGTTATAGATGAAGATGTGAATGAAGCACGTAAGGAATATAAGAAAATGAAAGATTTGGTTAAGAAAGCTGTGATTAGAAAGAAAGAAGAGTATAAAGAGGAGTGATAAATCTGTTCACGTTGATCCGGCATGTGTTAAACTGTCTAATAAACAAATTAATACACTTAAGAATTCGCCTGGGATCGAATGGAGCTGCGAGCAATGCTTGCAGAACCTCTCTCATAGGTCCTCGTTTTTGCTTCCGGATGATAGTGATGACGAACTCGAATCAGGACGTGAGATTCAGCCTTTTGATACTAGAAAATTGGTACAAGATATCTCCCGAGAGCTGAAGAAAACCTTTAGAGAGGAAATCCAAAGTCTGGAAGCTTCTTTGGAGTTTGTAACTGACCAGCTAAGTACCATGGAGCAAAGTATTTTAAAACAAAATGCTGTGATAAAAGACCTAGAGAATAAAAATCAAGACCTAATAAATAAAAACAAGAACCTAGAACTAAGAGTGTCGGTTCTTGAACAGGAAATGAATATGTTTGAGCAGAAAAGCTTGTCTTCCAGTTTAGAAATTGCAGGCATACCTAATGTTCCTACTAAAGAAGTGCAGAATTTGTTAGAAAACATAGCCTCTAAGCTAGGCGTTGATAAAAATGATGTTCGATTATCCTCGCGACTATCTGGATCTAAAGACAAACCGGGACAAATCCTTGTTGAGATGAGGACACCGTCAGCGCGAAGCCAGTGGATAGCAGCCAGCAAGGAGAAATGTCTCACAGTTGGGGCTCTGATGCCGCATGTGTCACAAGACAAGGCTGAAGATCGAGTTTACTTAAGAGAAGCATTAACCAAACATATTAAAACGTTGTTATATACTGCTAAAACTCAGTTAAATAAATCATTTAAATTTGTCTGGTGCAGAGATGGTAAAGTATGTGCTAGGAAAACTGAGAATAGTAAAATCTTTTATATCCGATCAATTCAAGATATCAGTCGTATTCAAGCACAGTCTAACGATCATCCAAACCAATTATAAGTAAACTTTCTCTTCATTTTTTATTTTGTTAATTAATTTCATTTGTTAAGTAATGGATAGTAATGTATCAGAATTATATAACTGCACTTCTATAAACGATTTTGTCGATAAATTGCCTAATATCAGTCATCTCAGTATTTCATGTATGCACATAAATGTTCGATCAATGATAAAGAATTTCACGAAATTACAACAGATTATTCATGACTGTAGGATACCACTAGATGTCATAATTATAACTGAAGCCGGTATTTCCTCAAATGTTGTACAACTTTATAATTTATCTGGTTATTCCATGTACTCACATCTACGTTCTAGTAAGCGTGGGGGTGGTATTATTATTTATATAAGATCGCATTTTAAATTTACTCAAATTCAACATTCTACCTGGTCATTTGAAAATATAACTGGTATATTAAAAATAAACCCCGATCAGGAGGTAGTTCTGTGTGCTGTGTATCGACCTCCCCGTTATAATAAACGTTTGTTTGTAAAGGAATTGGACAAATATATCACGGAGTACAGTACAAAACGAAACCTCTTGCTCCTTGGTGACACAAATATCGACCTGAAATGCATAGATTCACATAGACATACATTTCTAGAAACACTCAGCGAGCACGGACTAATGTGTGGTATATCAGAATACACTAGGATCGAAAAGAAACTAAATAAAATAACAAAATCTTGCATTGACCACATTTTCACTCGTTTACCCACATTACGTCCGTACACGGCAGTATTAGATATCGCACTGGCCGACCACCGAGCTATAATTCTCGCTTGTGTCGACGAGGCAATGCAGATGCCTCGCTCTATACAGGATGCACCAAAGCGGATTGTTGACTTTGACGTTCTCCATAGGGAATTAAAAAATGTAAAATGGTTGCAAACTAGTAACATGACCTCATCGACCGATGTTTTTAACTTTATTAGATCTTCCTTTCAAAATGCGATAGCGGCGGCAACCAAGTTACAAAAAATTAATTATAAAAAAAACACATGTCACTTTAGGGTCCCCTGGGTTAATGACAGTGTCACTCGATTAAGCGATAAGAGAAATAATTTGTTTAAATTATGGCGGAAAAATCCTTATGATTATAAACTTCGATTAGAGTATAATAGAACAAGAAACAAACTACATAAACTTCTGGAAATAAGACGAAATAATTATTATATGAAAGAAATACAATCAAACTTTAATAATACAAAAAAAATGTACCAGATAATAAATAATATGCTCGGCCGAGTGACATTGTCAATTGATGAAGTGGTACAACGAGCATTTGAGAGACAGGGTCTCACAACAAAATGTATCGTTAACAAATTTGCTACAAGATTCGACAAGGCGGTTAAAGACATTATTCCCAAATGTAGCACAAAATTACTAGACACAAGTAGTCATAGCAGTTCCGTCGATTGTAGTATTTATTTTAAAAAAGCTACGGGAGATGAAGTGCATCAAATAATAAAAAAATTAAATCCGAGGAAAGCACCTGGGCCAGATAATATAAAAATGTCACATATCAAAAGTATTGGAAGCGACGTATCAGGGGCTATCGCAGATCTAATTAATTGTAGTGTAAAAGAGGGCTCTTACCCTGATGATTTAAAAATTGGATGTGTTCGACCTTTACATAAAAAAGGAAAGCGCGACGATTATGATAACTACCGTCGAATCACACTACTCTCGTCTATAGATAAAATTGTTGAAAAATATATTAGTAAACAACTACAAACATTTTATAGGCTTAATGGTATTATATATCAAAATCAATTCGGCTTTCAAATGGGGAAGGGCACATCAGATTTACTAAGTAAATTCACCGATGAAGTTAATACGCACCTAAATAAGAGACTTTATGTGTGTGTTCTCTTTATTGACTTTTCCTGTGCTTTTGATACACTAGACCATACGCAATTAATATCTAGTCTAAACAATTGTGGTATACGTGGACCACTCCTCAAGTGGTGCAGCAGTTACCTTCAAAATAGAAAATTCCAGGTAAAGATAAATGACATTTTTAGTGAACAAATAAACAGTACAGAAGGCACGGCACAAGGATCCGTGTTAGGGCCCCTCCACTTCCTATCTTATGTCAACGAGATGCATAAGTATGTCCAGTATAGTACATGCTATCAGTTCGCTGATGACACCTGCCTTGTGGCTGCCGATAAAGTCCCAAATAAAGCACGTGACATGCTACAATCAGATTTTAATGCTCTTTTAAAGTGGTGTCACGATGTAGGATTAGTTATCAATGCAAAAAAAACTAAACTTCTGCTCATTAAATCACCTTATATTAAAAGTCTTCCTTTAAAGGGAGTTATCGCTCATGATCATGAATGTCTACACTCATATATCTCAACTCAGTGCAACTGTGCTCCTATTGACGTAGTAGATTGTCAAACATATTTAGGCCTCCAAATCGACAATAAATTTAATTTGTGTAACCACGTAGAATATGTTTGTAATAAGTTACGACAATTTTTGGCAAATATCATAATACTAAAAAATAGGATCCCATTTAAAGTAAAATTAATGCTATATAATTCGCTAGCTGAGTCTTATATTCAATATGGTTTATGTAGTTACGGGCGTACATATAAAACTTATTTAAATAAAATTTATGATCTTCAACTAAGAATATTAAAAAATATAGTATCAAATAAAGTTAGATATCAATATAGTGACGACCACACTGGCCTTTTTAAACACTGTAAAGTATTGCCCGTCCATTTTCAAGTTAAATATATTATATTAAAAAAACTGTTCTTTTTAACCAATAATCAACCACAACCAGAACACTCTGTATTCACCCGATCGGTAGCTAGACATCAACTGAGTACCAAACCGGTTCGCGTAAACAATGAATACGGTAGGCGAACGACTGATTATATTGTTACTCGGCTCATTAATAAACTACCTGTGGAATTACGTGATATATTGACTACAAAAAATATAAAATATAAACTTAAAGAGCATTTCCTTGGTTCCCTTTAAAATGTATAGTGTCATAATCATAATTATTAAGCGACCTAATAATAAAAAACATATGTATTTGTCCAATTCTTGGTTATTTTCTTCTTCTATGTATTACAATATGATTGATTGACGTAAACTTAATTCTTAGTGTAATCTCAAACCTTAGTGGTTTCGCTATACTAAGTTAATACCTACTCAATGTTTTGTAAGATCTTTCATACAATAATAAAAAAAAAAAAAAAAAAAAAAAAAAAAAATGTATGATAAATGGAAAAGGATGAATGGCAGATACGTACACGCATTCTAAGTAGTTCTAAATAAAGGTTATTTTCGAAAGTATATGTTAATATCAGCGGAATCTTAACTCGACAGAAGGCAATGAAAAAGTTTTAAAAAAAATTGCCGCCCAGATCGTGAAAGCAACTGTATTTGCGCTCGAGGAGTCCAAAAGAGGAGGTCCAGCGCCTTTATATAGGGTCCTCAGGCGGTGAAGAGGGAGACAGGTAAGTCTTCAGAGGCACGACTTCCCAAGTTCAAAATAAAGCAATAGCTGCTCAAGTTCAGTATTAAACAATAACTACTCAGTTATTTTAAGTAACTAATAAGTTCAGTCCAAAAAGTAAAAAACTATTCAAGTTTCCAACAAAGCAACAACTATCAAAGTTTAAAACAAAACGAGGTTTTTCAAAAACTAACAGCTAATATTACGAGGTAGTCTTAGCCAATCCTAAAATTAACGGAATATTGCGGTTCACTCACCGCTAATATATGTTTTTTCATAATTTTATCTTTTTAATTTTAAAATGAAATATTATATTATTATTTATAAAGTGGCAACGACGTCAAGGACGACTGAATTTGAAAAAGTGACAATAATAAAACTCAAAAATTTTAAAGCAATAATAAGAACTGCCCAAACTAATGCAGAGATTTTAAACAAGAGGTTGTGCACGTGGTACCCGTGCAGTACAATCCACAAGATGGATTGAACTCAACTGAACAAAGTGTACGAATTTAGCATATACATACTTTGCAAACGATAAATGGAAAAGGCTGAATTGCAAATACGTTCACGCTTTCACGTTCCAATTAAAGGTTCCTTTGGGAAGTATATGTTAATTTCTGCAGAATCTTAACTCTCAGAAAGCGTTGACAACATATTAAAAAAAAAAAAAACAAAAATAGTTTTTGCCACCCAGATAGTGAAAACAACTGTATTTGCGCTCGAAGAGACCGGTAAATCCGCAGCGGCACGACTTCCCAAATTCAAAATGAAGCAATAACTGCCCAAGTTCAGAATAAAACGATAACTACTCAAGTTCAGTCCAAGAAGAAAAAAACTATTCAAGTTTCCAAGAAAGCAACAACTATCAAAGTTTAAAACAAAACGAGGTTTTTCAATAACCAACAGCTTATATTACAAGGTAGCCTTACTCAATCCTATAATTAACGGATTATTGCGGTTCATCGTCGGCTTATTTACATGTTTTTACATAATTTGAACACTAAATTCTACCCTTTAAAATTTAAAATAAAATTTCATTATTTTAATAATACGGCGGCAACCCTAAGAGCTGAGGTAAAAGGGAGAAAAACACTGGCGGCCAAAAGAACTTAGCTGTGGCGGCAAACTCATTCTGAATGACGTCAAGGACGACTGAATTTGAAAAAGTGACAATAATAAAAGTGTCAAGAACAGAAAAGCAATAATAAGAACTGCCCAAACAAATGCAGAGATTTTAAACAAGAGGTAGTGCACGTGGCACCCGTGCAGTACAATCTGCAAAATGGATCCAACTCAACTGAACAAAGTGTACGAATTTAGCACATATTTTGCAAACGATAAATGGAAAAGGATGAATGGCAAATACGTACACGCATTCTAAGTAGTTCTAAATAAAGGTTATCTTCGAAAGTATATGTTAATATCAGCGGAATCTTAACTCGACAGAAGGCAATGAAAAAGTTTAAAAAAAAATTGCCGCCCAGATCGTGAAAGCAACTGTATTTGCGCTCGAGGAGTCCAAAAGAGGAGGTCCAGCGCCTTTATATAGGGTCCTCAGGCGGTGAAGAGGGAGACAGGTAAGTCTTCAGAGGCACGACTTCCCAAGTTCAAAATAAAGCAATAGCTGCTCAAGTTCAGTATTAAACAATAACTACTCAGTTATTTTAAGTAACTAATAAGTTCAGTCCAAAAAGTAAAAAACTATTCAAGTTTCCAACAAAGCAACAACTATCAAAGTTTAAAACAAAACGAGGTTTTTCAAAAACTAACAGCTAATATTACGAGGTAGTCTTAGCCAATCCTAAAATTAACGGAATATTGCGGTTCACTCACCGCTAATATATGTTTTTTCATAATTTTATCTTTTTAATTTTAAAATGAAATATTATATTATTATTTATAAAGTGGCAACGACGTCAAGGACGACTGAATTTGAAAAAGTGACAATAATAAAACTCAAAAATTTTAAAGCAATAATAAGAACTGCCCAAACAAATGCAGAGATTTTAAACAAGAGGTTGTGCACGTGGTACCCGTGCAGTACAATCCACAAGATGGATTGAACTCAACTGAACAAAGTGTACGAATTTAGCATATACATACTTTGCAAACGATAAATGGAAAAGGCTGAATTGCAAATACGTTCACGCTTTCACGTTCCAATTAAAGGTACCTTTGGGAAGTATATGTTAATTTCTGCAGAATCTTAACTCTCAGAAAGCGTAGACAACATATAAAAAAAAAAAACAAAAATAGTTTTTGCCACCCAGATAGTGAAAACAACTGTATTTGCGCTCGAAGAGACCGGTAAATCCGCAGCGGCACGACTTCCCAAATTCAAAATGAAGCAATAACTGCCCAAGTTCAGAATAAAACGATAACTACTCAAGTTCAGTCCAAGAAGAAAAAAACTATTCAAGTTTCCAAGAAAGCAACAACTATCAAAGTTTAAAACAAAACGAGGTTTTTCAATAACCAACAGCTTATATTACAAGGTAGCCTTACTCAATCCTATAATTAACGGATTATTGCGGTTCATCGTCGGCTTATTTACATGTTTTTACATAATTTAAACACTAAATTCTACCCTTTAAATTTTAAAATAAAATTTCATTATTTTAATAATACGGCGGCAACCCTAAGAGCTGAGATAAAAGGGAGAAAAACACTGGCGGCCAAAAGAACTTAGCTGTGGCGGCAAACTCATTCTGAATGACGTCAAGGACGACTGAATTTGAAAAAGTGACAATAATAAAAGTGTCAAGAACAGAAAAGCAATAATAAGAACTGCCCAAACAAATGCAGAGATTTTAAACAAGAGGTAGTGCACGTGGCACCCGTGCAGTACAATCTGCAAGATGGATCCAACTCAACTGAACAAAGTGTACGAATTTAGCACATATTTTGCAAACGATAAATGGAAAGAAAACTTTTTTGTAAAGGTGCCGTGTGGTTCCCGGCACTATTACAAAAAAGAATAGGACCACTCCATCTCTTTCCCATGGATGTCGTAAAAGGCGACTAAGGGATAGACTTGGGATTCCTCTTTAATGTAAATCCCTGCCAATCTAAGGTCTGCCGCGCCGATGGATGCATGGCTAGGGGCGAGCCTAGTCTCGAGCGTGCCACTTCCGCCATGGGGTTGGGCGACCCCCAGGTAATGGCTAGCCTTACCCTGGCATGCGGGGCTCTGCTGGGGCGGACAAAATTTTTCCCTAGCGTCTCGTGGGAATCGCATTATGAACCTTAAAAAGCATATAAATGGCGGCGATGGTGTCCGCACCCCATCACGTCTCGTTTCCGGCGGGAGCGGTATGCGGTCTGCTGAAAGCCGCTTTGCGACGATGAATGTAAGAGGAGGAATGAAGGATAAGATTGAGGAAGTATGCCAGATGATGGATGAAAGACGTTTGGATGTGTTGTGCGTGAATGAAACGAAGCGGAAAGGATGCGACGCGACGCAGCACGGCCCTTACACGGCGTATTGGTCTGGAATTTCCAGTACCAGCCGAGGCTGTCAAGGGGTCGGTCTAATTCTTTCTGCACGAATGGCTGAGTGCGTGAATGAGTATGAGTGTGTCAGCCCTCGTCTTCTTTGGATTAGGCTGAAAGTTGGAATCACTCGGATCTTCGTTCTAGGCGTTTATGCACCTTGGGATGTGGGTTCGAGGGGTACAACATCAGCAAAAAGCGAAAACGAGGAGTTCTGGAATAGTGTAAGAGAAGTATTGAAAGTTACCAAGCCAAATGAGAAGATTATTATGTTAGGTGATTTTAATGGATGGGTGGGTGTAAAGCGTGATGGATATGAAAAGGTGCTTGGTGCGTTTGGTGACGAAAAGGTGAATGATAATGGAAGAAGTGTATTAGAAATTTGTCTAGAGTGGGATCTTTTTGTGTCGAACTCAATGTTTCAACATAAAGAGATCCACACCTACACAAGAGTGGAAGGTATTTTAAAAAGTATGATAGACTTTGTGATTGTAGATGAAAGATTGAAGAACAAAGTGCTGGATACCCGTGCATATCGCGGTGCTGGCATTGACTCGGACCATTTACTGGTGATATCCCGGATAAGGGGTATCTTCAATCGCTGGCGGCACAGGGTAAGGGAGCAAACCAGCGCTTTGGAAAGAGTAAAAGTAGAAAATTTGCAAGATATGGATGTAGGTAAGAAGTATATTAATAGACTGAAGGATGAATTTGAAGATTTAGATGAAATGAGCGATATTGAAGATGGATGGAAGGAATTTAAAGAAAGAATTGTGAAAGTAGCTGTTGAAGTGTGTGGTGTAAGTAGAAGAAGGAAAGGAAAAAATCACAAAAATGCGTGGATGAGCAAAGATGTGCAAGAACTTGTGCGATTAAAGAAGAAAGCATGGCTGAATTTGTTAGCAGCAAAAGCTAACTTAAGAATGCAAGAGGTTATAGATGAAGATGTGAATGAAGCACGTAAGGAATATAAGAAAATGAAAGATTTGGTTAAGAAAGCTGTGATTAGAAAGAAAGAAGAGTATAAAGAGGAGTGATAAATCTGTTCACGTTGATCCGGCATGTGTTAAACTGTCTAATAAACAAATTAATACACTTAAGAATTCGCCTGGGATCGAATGGAGCTGCGAGCAATGCTTGCAGAACCTCTCTCATAGGTCCTCGTTTTTGCTTCCGGATGATAGTGATGACGAACTCGAATCAGGACGTGAGATTCAGCCTTTTGATACTAGAAAATTGGTACAAGATATCTCCCGAGAGCTGAAGAAAACCTTTAGAGAGGAAATCCAAAGTCTGGAAGCTTCTTTGGAGTTTGTAACTGACCAGCTAAGTACCATGGAGCAAAGTATTTTAAAACAAAATGCTGTGATAAAAGACCTAGAGAATAAAAATCAAGACCTAATAAATAAAAACAAGAACCTAGAACTAAGAGTGTCGGTTCTTGAACAGGAAATGAATATGTTTGAGCAGAAAAGCTTGTCTTCCAGTTTAGAAATTGCAGGCATACCTAATGTTCCTACTAAAGAAGTGCAGAATTTGTTAGAAAACATAGCCTCTAAGCTAGGCGTTGATAAAAATGATGTTCGATTATCCTCGCGACTATCTGGATCTAAAGACAAACCGGGACAAATCCTTGTTGAGATGAGGACACCGTCAGCGCGAAGCCAGTGGATAGCAGCCAGCAAGGAGAAATGTCTCACAGTTGGGGCTCTGATGCCGCATGTGTCACAAGACAAGGCTGAAGATCGAGTTTACTTAAGAGAAGCATTAACCAAACATATTAAAACGTTGTTATATACTGCTAAAACTCAGTTAAATAAATCATTTAAATTTGTCTGGTGCAGAGATGGTAAAGTATGTGCTAGGAAAACTGAGAATAGTAAAATCTTTTATATCCGATCAATTCAAGATATCAGTCGTATTCAAGCACAGTCTAACGATCATCCAAACCAATTATAAGTAAACTTTCTCTTCATTTTTTATTTTGTTAATTAATTTCATTTGTTAAGTAATGGATAGTAATGTATCAGAATTATATAACTGCACTTCTATAAACGATTTTGTCGATAAATTGCCTAATATCAGTCATCTCAGTATTTCATGTATGCACATAAATGTTCGATCAATGATAAAGAATTTCACGAAATTACAACAGATTATTCATGACTGTAGGATACCACTAGATGTCATAATTATAACTGAAGCCGGTATTTCCTCAAATGTTGTACAACTTTATAATTTATCTGGTTATTCCATGTACTCACATCTACGTTCTAGTAAGCGTGGGGGTGGTATTATTATTTATATAAGATCGCATTTTAAATTTACTCAAATTCAACATTCTACCTGGTCATTTGAAAATATAACTGGTATATTAAAAATAAACCCCGATCAGGAGGTAGTTCTGTGTGCTGTGTATCGACCTCCCCGTTATAATAAACGTTTGTTTGTAAAGGAATTGGACAAATATATCACGGAGTACAGTACAAAACGAAACCTCTTGCTCCTTGGTGACACAAATATCGACCTGAAATGCATAGATTCACATAGACATACATTTCTAGAAACACTCAGCGAGCACGGACTAATGTGTGGTATATCAGAATACACTAGGATCGAAAAGAAACTAAATAAAATAACAAAATCTTGCATTGACCACATTTTCACTCGTTTACCCACATTACGTCCGTACACGGCAGTATTAGATATCGCACTGGCCGACCACCGAGCTATAATTCTCGCTTGTGTCGACGAGGCAATGCAGATGCCTCGCTCTATACAGGATGCACCAAAGCGGATTGTTGACTTTGACGTTCTCCATAGGGAATTAAAAAATGTAAAATGGTTGCAAACTAGTAACATGACCTCATCGACCGATGTTTTTAACTTTATTAGATCTTCCTTTCAAAATGCGATAGCGGCGGCAACCAAGTTACAAAAAATTAATTATAAAAAAAACACATGTCACTTTAGGGTCCCCTGGGTTAATGACAGTGTCACTCGATTAAGCGATAAGAGAAATAATTTGTTTAAATTATGGCGGAAAAATCCTTATGATTATAAACTTCGATTAGAGTATAATAGAACAAGAAACAAACTACATAAACTTCTGGAAATAAGACGAAATAATTATTATATGAAAGAAATACAATCAAACTTTAATAATACAAAAAAAATGTACCAGATAATAAATAATATGCTCGGCCGAGTGACATTGTCAATTGATGAAGTGGTACAACGAGCATTTGAGAGACAGGGTCTCACAACAAAATGTATCGTTAACAAATTTGCTACAAGATTCGACAAGGCGGTTAAAGACATTATTCCCAAATGTAGCACAAAATTACTAGACACAAGTAGTCATAGCAGTTCCGTCGATTGTAGTATTTATTTTAAAAAAGCTACGGGAGATGAAGTGCATCAAATAATAAAAAAATTAAATCCGAGGAAAGCACCTGGGCCAGATAATATAAAAATGTCACATATCAAAAGTATTGGAAGCGACGTATCAGGGGCTATCGCAGATCTAATTAATTGTAGTGTAAAAGAGGGCTCTTACCCTGATGATTTAAAAATTGGATGTGTTCGACCTTTACATAAAAAAGGAAAGCGCGACGATTATGATAACTACCGTCGAATCACACTACTCTCGTCTATAGATAAAATTGTTGAAAAATATATTAGTAAACAACTACAAACATTTTATAGGCTTAATGGTATTATATATCAAAATCAATTCGGCTTTCAAATGGGGAAGGGCACATCAGATTTACTAAGTAAATTCACCGATGAAGTTAATACGCACCTAAATAAGAGACTTTATGTGTGTGTTCTCTTTATTGACTTTTCCTGTGCTTTTGATACACTAGACCATACGCAATTAATATCTAGTCTAAACAATTGTGGTATACGTGGACCACTCCTCAAGTGGTGCAGCAGTTACCTTCAAAATAGAAAATTCCAGGTAAAGATAAATGACATTTTTAGTGAACAAATAAACAGTACAGAAGGCACGGCACAAGGATCCGTGTTAGGGCCCCTCCACTTCCTATCTTATGTCAACGAGATGCATAAGTATGTCCAGTATAGTACATGCTATCAGTTCGCTGATGACACCTGCCTTGTGGCTGCCGATAAAGTCCCAAATAAAGCACGTGACATGCTACAATCAGATTTTAATGCTCTTTTAAAGTGGTGTCACGATGTAGGATTAGTTATCAATGCAAAAAAAACTAAACTTCTGCTCATTAAATCACCTTATATTAAAAGTCTTCCTTTAAAGGGAGTTATCGCTCATGATCATGAATGTCTACACTCATATATCTCAACTCAGTGCAACTGTGCTCCTATTGACGTAGTAGATTGTCAAACATATTTAGGCCTCCAAATCGACAATAAATTTAATTTGTGTAACCACGTAGAATATGTTTGTAATAAGTTACGACAATTTTTGGCAAATATCATAATACTAAAAAATAGGATCCCATTTAAAGTAAAATTAATGCTATATAATTCGCTAGCTGAGTCTTATATTCAATATGGTTTATGTAGTTACGGGCGTACATATAAAACTTATTTAAATAAAATTTATGATCTTCAACTAAGAATATTAAAAAATATAGTATCAAATAAAGTTAGATATCAATATAGTGACGACCACACTGGCCTTTTTAAACACTGTAAAGTATTGCCCGTCCATTTTCAAGTTAAATATATTATATTAAAAAAACTGTTCTTTTTAACCAATAATCAACCACAACCAGAACACTCTGTATTCACCCGATCGGTAGCTAGACATCAACTGAGTACCAAACCGGTTCGCGTAAACAATGAATACGGTAGGCGAACGACTGATTATATTGTTACTCGGCTCATTAATAAACTACCTGTGGAATTACGTGATATATTGACTACAAAAAATATAAAATATAAACTTAAAGAGCATTTCCTTGGTTCCCTTTAAAATGTATAGTGTCATAATCATAATTAATAAGCGACCTAATAATAAAAAACATATGTATTTGTCCAATTCTTGGTTATTTTCTTCTTCTATGTATTACAATATGATTGATTGACGTAAACTTAATTCTTAGTGTAATCTCAAACCTTAGTGGTTTCGCTATACTAAGTTAATACCTACTCAATGTTTTGTAAGATCTTTCATACAATAATAAAAAAAAAAAAAAAAAAAAAAAAAAAAAAAAATGTATGATAAATGGAAAAGGATGAATGGCAGATACGTACACGCATTCTAAGTAGTTCTAAATAAAGGTTATTTTCGAAAGTATATGTTAATATCAGCGGAATCTTAACTCGACAGAAGGCAATGAAAAAGTTTTAAAAAAAATTGCCGCCCAGATCGTGAAAGCAACTGTATTTGCGCTCGAGGAGTCCAAAAGAGGAGGTCCAGCGCCTTTATATAGGGTCCTCAGGCGGTGAAGAGGGAGACAGGTAAGTCTTCAGAGGCACGACTTCCCAAGTTCAAAATAAAGCAATAGCTGCTCAAGTTCAGTATTAAACAATAACTACTCAGTTATTTTAAGTAACTAATAAGTTCAGTCCAAAAAGTAAAAAACTATTCAAGTTTCCAACAAAGCAACAACTATCAAAGTTTAAAACAAAACGAGGTTTTTCAAAAACTAACAGCTAATATTACGAGGTAGTCTTAGCCAATCCTAAAATTAACGGAATATTGCGGTTCACTCACCGCTAATATATGTTTTTTCATAATTTTATCTTTTTAATTTTAAAATGAAATATTATATTATTATTTATAAAGTGGCAACGACGTCAAGGACGACTGAATTTGAAAAAGTGACAATAATAAAACTCAAAAATTTTAAAGCAATAATAAGAACTGCCCAAACTAATGCAGAGATTTTAAACAAGAGGTTGTGCACGTGGTACCCGTGCAGTACAATCCACAAGATGGATTGAACTCAACTGAACAAAGTGTACGAATTTAGCATATACATACTTTGCAAACGATAAATGGAAAAGGCTGAATTGCAAATACGTTCACGCTTTCACGTTCCAATTAAAGGTTCCTTTGGGAAGTATATGTTAATTTCTGCAGAATCTTAACTCTCAGAAAGCGTTGACAACATATTAAAAAAAAAAAAAAACAAAAATAGTTTTTGCCACCCAGATAGTGAAAACAACTGTATTTGCGCTCGAAGAGACCGGTAAATCCGCAGCGGCACGACTTCCCAAATTCAAAATGAAGCAATAACTGCCCAAGTTCAGAATAAAACGATAACTACTCAAGTTCAGTCCAAGAAGAAAAAAACTATTCAAGTTTCCAAGAAAGCAACAACTATCAAAGTTTAAAACAAAACGAGGTTTTTCAATAACCAACAGCTTATATTACAAGGTAGCCTTACTCAATCCTATAATTAACGGATTATTGCGGTTCATCGTCGGCTTATTTACATGTTTTTACATAATTTGAACACTAAATTCTACCCTTTAAATTTTAAAATAAAATTTCATTATTTTAATAATACGGCGGCAACCCTAAGAGCTGAGGTAAAAGGGAGAAAAACACTGGCGGCCAAAAGAACTTAGCTGTGGCGGCAAACTCATTCTGAATGACGTCAAGGACGACTGAATTTGAAAAAGTGACAATAATAAAAGTGTCAAGAACAGAAAAGCAATAATAAGAACTGCCCAAACAAATGCAGAGATTTTAAACAAGAGGTAGTGCACGTGGCACCCGTGCAGTACAATCTGCAAGATGGATCCAACTCAACTGAACAAAGTGTACGAATTTAGCACATATTTTGCAAACGATAAATGGAAAAGGATGAATGGCAGATACGTACACGCATTCTAAGTAGTTCTAAATAAAGGTTATTTTCGAAAGTATATGTTAATATCAGCGGAATCTTAACTCGACAGAAGGCAATGAAAAAGTTTAAAAAAAAATTGCCGCCCAGATCGTGAAAGCAACTGTATTTGCGCTCGAGGAGTCCAAAAGAGGAGGTCCAGCGCCTTTATATAGGGTCCTCAGGCGGTGAAGAGGGAGACAGGTAAGTCTTCAGAGGCACGACTTCCCAAGTTCAAAATAAAGCAATAGCTGCTCAAGTTCAGTATTAAACAATAACTACTCAGTTATTTTAAGTAACTAATAAGTTCAGTCCAAAAAGTAAAAAACTATTCAAGTTTCCAACAAAGCAACAACTATCAAAGTTTAAAACAAAACGAGGTTTTTCAAAAACTAACAGCTAATATTACGAGGTAGTCTTAGCCAATCCTAAAATTAACGGAATATTGCGGTTCACTCACCGCTAATATATGTTTTTTCATAATTTTATCTTTTTAATTTTAAAATGAAATATTATATTATTATATTATTATTTATAAAGTGGCAACGACGTCAAGGACGACTGAATTTGAAAAAGTGACAATAATAAAACTCAAAAATTTTAAAGCAATAATAAGAACTGCCCAAACAAATGCAGAGATTTTAAACAAGAGGTTGTGCACGTGGTACCCGTGCAGTACAATCCACAAGATGGATTGAACTCAACTGAACAAAGTGTACGAATTTAGCATATACATTCAGTCAGAAAAGTATCGGGAATGGATTATTTATTTATGGTTCCAAATTCAAATTTTTGTTTTTTTTGTTGTTGTTAGATTGGCACAACTGTTTTCCATTTTGGCGCGGAGTTTGAGTTGCATCTGTTGTTTACATTAAATACAGTGCTATTTTTAGTTATATCATATCTAGTGTGTATTGCTAATTTCATAATGGATAAAAACATCGAACAAAGAGTTTGTCTTAAATTTTGCATTGCCAATGGAATATCGTGTTCGGAGTCACTGAAAATGTTACAGAAGGCTTACGGTGAATCGACTTTATCAAAAACTCGTGCTTATGAGTGGTACAAAGCGTTCAAAAGCGGTCGAGATGTGATGGAAGATTTGCCTCGCTCTGGTAGGCCATCAACGTCTGCAACTGAAGTTAACATCGCAAAAGTGAAGGAAATAGTGACTGAAAATCCTCATTCAACTTTGAGAGAGATAGCCACCGAACTTTCTGTATCTCACGAGTCGATCCGTACCATTTTAACTAATAATTTGGGTATGAAACATGTTGCCGCTCGGCTAGTCCCAAAAGACCTGAATTTTTTTTAAAAAACTCAATCGCATGAGAGTCGCTGAGGACATGCTAGAACGAGTCAATTCCGACCCAACATTCATGAAACGCATTGTTACTGGTGACGAGACGTGGGTTTACGAGTTCGACATGCAAACTAGTCAACAAGCTTCGGAGTGGCGCCTTCCAACTGAACCGAAACCGAAAAAACCACGCCAAAGTCGTTCAAAAGTCAAAGTCATGTTGACTGTTTTCTTTGACTATCGCGGTGTTGTGCACTCGGAATTCTTGCCGGAAGGTCAAACGGTAAATAAGGAATATTATTTGAGTGTTATGCGGCGTTTAAGAGAGCAAATCCGACGAAAAAGGCCAGATTTGTGGAAAGAAAATTCTTGGATTTTGCACCATGATAATGCACCTTCGCACAAGGCCATCATTGTGAACGAATTTTTAACCAAACACTCAACAAATACCATCGAGCAACCACCATATTCACCAGATATGGCTCCAGCCGACTTTTTTCTTTTTCCTAAACTCAAATTACCACTTCGTGGCACCCGTTTTCAATCGGTAGAAGACATAAAAGAGAATTCGCGGCGAGAACTGACCTCAATTACGGAAACAGCGTTTAAAAAATGTTTTGATGATTGGATTATTCGTTGGCGTAAGTGTATCGTTTCTAAAGGAGCATATTTTGAAGGTGATAAAATAAATTTGGATGAATAACAAACAGTTTGTGTATTATTGATCTTTTCCTACTACTTTCTTGACAGAGTAGTACATACTTTGCAAACGATAAATGGAAAAGGCTGAATTGCAAATACGTTCACGCTTTCACGTTCCAATTAAAGGTTCCTTTGGGAAGTATATGTTAATTTCTGCAGAATCTTAACTCTCAGAAAGCGTTGACAACATATTAAAAAAAAAAAAAAAAACAAAAATAGTTTTTGCCACCCAGATAGTGAAAACAACTGTATTTGCGCTCGAAGAGACCGGTAAATCCGCAGCGGCACGACTTCCCAAATTCAAAATGAAGCAATAACTGCCCAAGTTCAGAATAAAACGATAACTACTCAAGTTCAGTCCAAGAAGAAAAAAACTATTCAAGTTTCCAAGAAAGCAACAACTATCAAAGTTTAAAACAAAACGAGGTTTTTCAATAACCAACAGCTTATATTACAAGGTAGCCTTACTCAACCCTATAATTAACGGATTATTGCGGTTCATCGTCGGCTTATTTACATGTTTTTACATAATTTGAACACTAAATTCTACCCTTTAAATTTTAAAATAAAATTTCATTATTTTAATAATACGGCGGCAACCCTAAGAGCTGAGGTAAAAGGGAGAAAAACACTGGCGGCCAAAAGAACTTAGCTGTGGCGGCAAACTCATTCTGAATGACGTCAAGGACGACTGAATTTGATAAAGTGACAATAATAAAAGTGTCAAGAACAGAAAAGCAATAATAAGAACTGCCCAAACAAATGCAGAGATTTTAAACAAGAGGTAGTGCACGTGGCACCCGTGCAGTACAATCTGCAAGATGGATCCAACTCAACTGAACAAAGTGTACGAATTTAGCACATATTTTGCAAACGATAAATGGAAAAGGATGAATGGCAGATACGTACACGCATTCTAAGTAGTTCTAAATAAAGGTTATTTTCGAAAGTATATGTTAATATCAGCGGAATCTTAACTCGACAGAAGGCAATGAAAAAGTTTAAAAAAAATTGCCGCCCAGATCGTGAAAGCAACTGTATTTGCGCTCGAGGAGTCCAAAAGAGGAGGTCCAGCGCCTTTATATAGGGTCCTCAGGCGGTGAAGAGGGAGACAGGTAAGTCTTCAGAGGCACGACTTCCCAAGTTCAAAATAAAGCAATAGCTGCTCAAGTTCAGTATTAAACAATAACTACTCAGTTATTTTAAGTAACTAATAAGTTCAGTCCAAAAAGTAAAAAACTATTCAAGTTTCCAACAAAGCAACAACTATCAAAGTTTAAAACAAAACGAGGTTTTTCAAAA
Source organism: Amyelois transitella (assembly GCF_032362555.1). NCBI lineage: Eukaryota > Metazoa > Arthropoda > Insecta > Lepidoptera > Pyralidae > Amyelois > Amyelois transitella. The sequence continues at coordinate 7,331,662 of NC_083536.1, forward strand.
ACTAACAGCTAATATTACGAGGTAGTCTTAGCCAATCCTAAAATTAACGGAATATTGCGGTTCACTCACCGCTAATATATGTTTTTTCATAATTTTATCTTTTTAATTTTAAAATGAAATATTATATTATTATATTATTATTTATAAAGTGGCAACGACGTCAAGGACGACTGAATTTGAAAAAGTGACAATAATAAAACTCAAAAATTTTAAAGCAATAATAAGAACTGCCCAAACAAATGCAGAGATTTTAACCTTTTACTGCTGAGGTGGGGGCTTTTCGAGCCTAGCGAAAGTGAAATTGTTCCCCTCCTCCCTTCCCCCGCGCGCGACAAACCCGTAACTTCTAGTAGCTTCGATGTTAGTTGCGCTTAGGCCGTCAGAAGCTTCGCACGTGTTTTCGTGCGCAATTCGGTAAGTAAATTCAATTTGAAATTTGTCGCGGGCTTCTTAGGCCCCACCTCAGTGTTTACGTAACTTTTTTGTAAATAGTTTCGATTAAGTTATTGTGTTTTTTTTTGCAGTAGCTTGAAAACGTTTAAAAAATGGAACCCAGTACGTCGTCCGGAAGAAAACGGTCTATCGGAAATGTTCATAACCAGCGTGCAGCGAAAAATAGAAGAGCCGTAGTGCCGGGAACCAGGGATTTTGAAACAACTGTGACGTCTTGGCTAGACAACGAAGACTCTAGCGGTTCCGAGGTCGAAGACATAGGCGACAACTTTACACCGGAGCGTCACGAAATCGAATCAGATACAATAAGTCAGTCGGAATCCGAAGAACAGGTTGCGGACCATGTTACCGAAGAACATAATATGTCATCCGATGACGATGCTCCCCTGTCAACACGTCGATCTTTTTATGGGAAAAATCGCTACAAATGGGCCTGCCAACCACCATCTAGAGCTGTTCGAGTTCCTCAACACAACATAATTCAACGAACTAACGTTTCAAATCTAACAGAAGATGATCCAAAAGATCCTTTTTCTATTTGGAACAAATTGATGGACGATGAGATTTTACAAGAGACTCTCAAGTGGACTAATGAAAAGATAATTCAATACCGGAGCAAGTTTTCTGACAAAGATCGCCCAGAGCTCAGAAATTTAGATATGGTGGAACTTCATGCATTTATTGGCCTGCTTTTGTTCACTGCGGTTTTCAAATCCAATCACGAAAATGTAAATTACCTATTTGCGACTGATGGTACCGGTAGGGAGATATTTAGATGTGTGATGTCTAAAAACAGATTTCTGGTCATTTTGCATTGCTTGCGATTTGATAACCCTGATGATCGTGAAGAAAGAAGAGAGTCAGACAAGATAGCAGCAATTTCATACATATTTACAAAATTTGTAGGAAATTGCCAGAAGATTTATAACGTCTGCGAGTATGCCACTGTGGATGAAATGTTGGTGCCTTTTCGAGGACGCACGCATCTAATGATTTATATGCCAATGAAACCTGCTAAGTATGGCTTGAAATTGATGTGCTTGTGTGATGCAAATAATGGTTATTTTTATAACTGTTATATTTATACTGGACGTGGATCAGATGGCGCGGGCTTGACAGAAGAAGAGAAAAAGTTTATGGTTCCAACACAATCTGTGATCCATCTGGCAAAACCTTTGTTCGGGAGTAACAGAAACATAACCCGTGATAACTGGTTTACATCAATAGAGCTTATAGAATATTTGAAGAAAAAGGGACTTACATGCGTCGGTACCATGAAAAAAAATAAACGAGAGATACCAAAAGAGTTTCTTCCATCAAAACAAAGAGATGTAGGATCGTCGCTGTACGGTTATGCTGGTCAAAAAAAAGTCTCGAGCGTGCCACTTCCGCCATGGGGTTGGGCGCCCCCAGGTAATGGCTAGCCTTACCCTGGCATGCGGGGCTCTGCTGGGGCGGACAAAATTGTTCCCTTGCGTCTCGTGGGAATCGCATGATGATCCGTAAAAAGCACCTAAATGGCGGCGATGGTGTCCGCACCCCATCACGTCTCGTTCCCGGCGGGAGCGGTATGCGGTCTGCTGAAAGCCGTTTTGCGACGATGAATGTAAGAGGAGGAATGAAGGAAAAGATTGAGGAAGTATGCCAGATGATGGATGAAAGACGTTTGGATGTGTTGTGCGTGAATGAAACGAAGCGGAAAGGATGCGACGCGACGCAGCACGGCCCTTACACGGCGTATTGGTCTGGAATTTCCAGTACCAGCCGAGGCTGTCAAGGGGTCGGTCTAATCCTTTCTGCACGAATGGCTGAGTGTGTGAATGAGTATGAGTGTGTCAGCCCTCGTCTTCTATGGATTAGGCTGAAAGTTGGAATCACTCGGATCTTCGTTTTAGGTGTTTATGCACCGTGGGATGTGGGTTCGAGGGGTACAACATCAGCAAAAAGCGAAAACGAGGAGTTCTGGAATAGTGTAAGAGAAGTATTGAAAGTTACCAAGCCAAATGAGAAGATTATTATGTTAGGTGATTTTAATGGATGGGTGGGTGTAAAGCGTGATGGATATGAAAAGGTGCTTGGTGCGTTTGGTGACGAAAAGGTGAATGATAATGGAAGAAGTGTATTAGAAATTTGTCTAGAGTGGGATCTTTTTGTGTCGAACTCAATGTTTCAACATAAAGAGATCCACACCTATACAAGAGTGGAAGGTATTTTAAAAAGTATGATAGACTTTGTGATTGTAGATGAAAGATTGAAGAACAAAGTGCTGGTTACCCGTGCATATCGCGGTGCTGGCATTGACTCGGACCATTTACTGGTGATATCCCGGATAAGGGGTATCTTCAATCGCTGGCGGCACAGGGTAAGGGAGCAAACCAGCGCTTTGGAAAGAGTGAAAGTAGAAAATTTGCAAGATATGGATGTAGGTAAGAAGTATATTAATAGACTGAAGGATGAAATTGAAGATTTAGATGAGAGGAGCAATATTGAAGATGGATGGAAGGAATTTAAAGAAAGAATTGTGAAAGTAGCTGTTGAAGTGTGTGGTGTAAGTAGAAGTAGGAAAGGGAAAAATCACAAAAATGCGTGGATGAGTAAAGATGTGCAAGAACTTGTGCGATTAAAGAAGAAAGCATGGCTGGATTTGTTAGCAGCAAAAGCTAACTTAAGAATGCAAGAGGTTATGGATGAGGATGTGAATGAAGCACGTAAGGAATATAAAAAAATGAAAGATTTGGTTAAGAAAGCTGTGATTAGAAAGAAAGAAGAGTATAAAGAGGATTTTGATAAAAGGCTATCAGAAGACTTTCAGTCAAATCTGAAAGTATTCTGGAAATCCGTAAGGTCAGCCCGAGGAAAAACTATAACCAGAGAGCTGACTAGGATCAGATGCCAGGATGGTAGCGTTGTGAAAGGAGAAGAATGTGTGCTAAAGATATGGAAGGACTATTTTGAGAGTTTATTTGAAAAAAAGGAAGAAAATAAGAAAGAGTTCTGCTATAGCAAAGAAAAAGAGAATGAGATGGAAGGCGAAATTGAAATGTTTGAAATTGTGGAAGCACTTAAGAGTATGATATGATATGACTGATCACTGCGGTCAATTAGGTTACCTTTTCCACTAAACGTAGTACACGTGATGGATTAATTATGTACAGACCTATCACAGCCCATAAAATCAATAAATTTACAAGTTCTTTAGAAAATAAAATTTGCGCAGTAACTTACACGGGCAGCGATCCTAATGGTCATTATAATAAGTTATTTACTACCATTTCAGACGCGTACTCTAAAACATTTATACAAAAGAAACGGAAATGCAATAATAACTTTAAATTCAATGAATGGGCTACTGTTGGCATCTACAAAAGTAGAAAGACTTTGTACGATTTATATGCCCAAAAACAGTATCGATTTGAAAGCGGCTTCGTAGACTATGTTAGGAATTATTCAAAAATTTTCAAAAAAGTATGTCTACATGCAAAATCTTTGTTCATTAAAAACAAAATAAGCAATGCTCCTAACAAAACAAAGGAAACCTGGAGTGTTATAAACAAGGAAACTGGTAGAAGTAATTTTAAAGAAAATATTAATGAAATTATATTTAATGATAGGAAAATTACCTCTACAACAGAAATAGTAAATTTATTTGAACATTTTTTTACAAATATACCGTTGGAATTAACTTCTAATATTGACTCATGCCCTAATGAAGCTGAAATACTACTTAAAAATAATGTCAGCATTTGCAGTTCCAAATTTAAATTCTTAAATATTGACCCTACTGACATTATTAATACCTTTAAAGAACTTAATCTGAAAAAGTCTGAGGATTATTGGGGTATGTCGGCTGTTGTGATATGTCATATTATAAATATTATAGCTGGGGACTTAGCTTATATATTCAATAATTGTGTTGACCAAGGGATATTTCCAAATTTAATGAAGTATAGTAAACTAATTCCATTATTCAAGAAAGGTGAAAAATCAGATCCTGGTAATTATAGACCAATCTCAATTTTACCAATTTTGAGCAAGGTGTTCGAGAGAATCATGCTTAATCAAATGCAGCGTTACTTTAAGTCTAATAAATTATTTCATAGTCAGCAATACGGCTTTACTGAGGGGAAATGTACAACAGATGCAGGTGTGGCTCTTGTCACTCATATTCTCAATGCATGGGAAGACTCACAGGATGCCATCGGAGTGTTTTGCGATCTGACCAAAGCATTTGATTGCGTAGATCATAGAACTCTTCTGCTCAAGCTCGCTCATTACGGGTTCGATACTGCTGCCCTTTGAACTAATTAAATCATATCTTAGTGATAGATTACAGACGGTAGATTTAAATAACACAAAATCGAAAGGAGCGACGGTAAAAATTGGGGTACCGCAAGGTTCCATTTTGGGACCTTTTCTCTTTCTGATATATATCAACGACCTGCCTTGCATGATTGAGAAACAGACTGGCATCGTGTTGTTTGCAGATGATACGTCACTAATTTTTAAAATGAACCGCCGTAGCGAAATCTGTGATGATGTGAATAGCACTTTAGCCGCCATCTCTAACTGGTTTACAATCAACAACTTACTGTTAAATGCAAATAAGACCCAATGCATTAAGTTTACACTTCCCAATGTGCGGCAGGCAAATGTCGATATTAGTATAAGTAGTAAAAGATTAGATTTTGTTGATAGTACTACTTTCTTAGGAATAACATTAGATTCAAATTTGAAATGGCATGCTCACATTTTAAAACTTTCTAAAAGGCTTAGTTCTGCAGCATACGCTATTCGTCGTATTAGGCATTTGAAGGATGTGGCAACTGCTAAGCTAGTATATTTTAGTTATTTTCATAGTTTAATGTCATATGGTCTACTGCTTTGGGGATCAGCAGCAGACATACAAACTATTTTTATTTTACAAAAAAGGGCAATTCGATATATCTACGGTCTTAAACAAAGAGATTCCCTTAGAGATTTTTTCAAAAACCTAAATATTTTAACTTTGCCCTCCCAATACATATTCGATAACATCATGCATGTTAGGAAAAACTTAGACTCTTTCAAAAAAGTAGGTGAATGTACTAGTAGATCACTGCGGAACAATTACAAGTTGTCGATCCCAGCACATCGGCTGGCTAAGGTAGGGAAATCTTTTCTGATTAATTGTATAAGATTTTATAATAAATTATCAAAAAGTGTTCTTGAAATGAATGATAGAAAATTCAAACAGTATATTAAAGTTGAGCTTTGTAGGAAAGCCTATTACAGCACGGATGATTATATTAATGATAAACATGTGTGGCCCGAGCTGGACATAATGGCCTCTTAAATGCTTGTGTATTTTTGACATGATCTTGACATAATTTGTACAGTATGTACATATTTTATTTTATATTTATTTTATTTGACGAAATATTCGTATTGACATAATCAGTTCTACATTCATACATGTTTTTTAATGTAGACAATGTGCATTCGTCCACGATTTAGATTTAAGAGATCTACATTCAGTCAGAAAAGTATCGGGAATGGATTATTTATTTATGGTTCCAAATTCAAATTTTTGTTTTTTTTTGTTGTTGTTAGATTGGCACAACTGTTTTCCATTTTGGCGCGGAGTTTGAGTTGCATCTGTTGTTTACATTAAATACAGTGCTATTTTTAGTTATATCATATCTAGTGTGTATTGCTAATTTCATAATGGATAAAAACATCGAACAAAGAGTTTGTCTTAAATTTTGCATTGCCAATGGAATATCGTGTTCGAAGTCACTGAAAATGTTACAGAAGGCTTACGGTGAATCGACTTTATCAAAAACTCGTGCTTATGAGTGGTACAAAGCGTTCAAAAGCGGTCGAGATGTGATGGAAGATTTGCCTCGCTCTGGTAGGCCATCAACGTCTGCAACTGAAGTTAACATCGCAAAAGTGAAGGAAATAGTGACTGAAAATCCTCATTCAACTTTGAGAGAGATAGCCACCGAACTTTCTGTATCTCACGAGTCGATCCATACCATTTTAACTAATAATTTGGGTATGAAACATGTTGCCGCTCGGCTAGTCCCAAAAGATCTGAATTTTTTTCAAAAACTCAATCGCATGAGAGTCGCTGAGGACATGCTAGAACGAGTCAATTCCGACCCAACATTCATGAAACGCATTGTTACTGGTGACGAGACGTGGGTTTACGAGTTTGACATGCAAACTAGTCAACAAGCTTCGGAGTGGCGCCTTCCAACTGAACCGAAACCGAAAAAACCACGCCAAAGTCGTTCAAAAGTCAAAGTCATGTTGACTGTTTTCTTTGACTATCGCGGTGTTGTGCACTCGGAATTCTTGCTGGAAGGTCAAACGGTAAATAAGGAATATTATTTGAGTGTTATGCGGCGTTTAAGAGAGCAAATCCGACGAAAAAGGCCAGATTTGTGGAAAGAAAATTCTTGGATTTTGCACCATGATAATGCACCTTCGCACAAGGCCATCATTGTGAACGAATTTTTAACCAAACACTCAACAAATACCATCGAGCAACCACCATATTCACCAGATATGGCTCCAGCCGACTTTTTTCTTTTTCCTAAACTCAAATTACCACTTCGTGGCACCCGTTTTCAATCGGTAGAAGACATAAAAGAGAATTCGCGGCGAGAACTGACCTCAATTCCGGAAACAGCGTTTAAAAAATGTTTTGATGATTGGATTATTCGTTGGCGTAAGTGTATCGTTTCTAAAGGAGCATATTTTGAAGGTGATAATATAAATTTGGATGAATAACAAAACAGTTTGTGTATTATTGATCTTTTCCTGCTACTTTCTTGACAGAGTAGTATATTTGTAAATTAACGTCCTATGAAAATGCTGCAGTGTAGTTTGTTCCGCCGCTTCTTCTACACATGCGCTTTGGAAGCGGTAGTAGTTATAATTAGATCTAAGTTATGTGACGTCAATAAGTGATACCTTGTATCCAATTTTGAAAATAAATCTATTCTATTCTATTCTATGAAAGCGGGTAAGGCTGCCGGGTATGATAGAGTGTCGGTCGAGATGCTTAAAGCAGGGAAAGGCGTCATAGCTAGACAGTTGTACTGCCTTTTCAATTTGTGTTGGAGAAGCGGCCGAGTACCAAAAGATTGGTGTAAGGCTGTTATTGTGCCACTTTACAAAGGAAAAGGGTCACAACTGGACTGCAAAAATTATCGTGGTATAAGCCTGCTTAGCGTCGTCGGCAAATTGTATGCTAAGGTATTGATTAATAGAGTCAGGAATGAAACTGATGACAAAATATGGGATGCTCAAGCGGGATTTCGAAAGGATATGGGATGTACTGATCAGGTCTTTTCTTTGCGGTGCATAGCCGAAAAGTTTTTGGCCAAGAGTCAAAAAGTCTATTGCACATTCGTGGATTTGGAAAAGGCCTATGACAGAGTTGAGAGGAATGAATTGTGGTCAGCACTTTCTATGCATGGGGTGAGCAGTCTCTTGATACGAGCACTGAAATCCTTATATGAGGATTCGAGTGCTTGTGTCAGGATAAACGGAGCGCACACTGAGTGGTTTAAGATTGAGAAAGGTGTTAGGCAGGGATGTGTTGCGTCACCGTGGCTGTTCAACCTATTTATGGATAGTTGTTTGACAGATTTGAAAGAGTCTGAAAGTGGATTAAGGATGAATGAATTACTCGTCAAAAGTCTGCTCTATGCCGACGATCAGGTTATACTGGCGTCATCAGCGGAGGAGTTACAGGAGATGGTAAACTGTATGCATGAAGCTTTAAAAGAGAAAGGAATGAAAGTGAACGTAAGTAAAACTAAAACACTGGTTTTTGAAATGGAGAAAGAAATGACAGCATGTAATATTTTGATTGGAGGAGAAAAAGTTGAGCAAGTGAAAGAGTTTGTATATCTAGGATCAAAGTTTACATCAGATGGCAAGTGTGATAGTGATATTGAAAGGAGAGTGAACGCGGGGAACATGGTGAATGGAGCTTTGCATGCCTTTATGAGCAGTCAGAAACTATCCAAAAAGGCTCGACTGGCTGTGCACAGGGGCGTGTTGGTCCCGACATTAATGTATGGGAGTGAAAGTTGGGTATGGCAAAAGAAGCACGAAAGCAGAATAAATGCAGTGGAAATGAGAGCATTAAGGAGTATGTTGGGTGTGAAATTGAGTGACCGGATAAGGAACAGCGTGATAAGGGAATGTTGTGATGTGAAAGAAGATGTAGTTACAGGAATAGAAAAGGGTATGTTGAGATGGTTCGGTCATGTGGAGAGGATGAATGAAAACAGGTTGACAAAGCAGATATACAAGGAGAGTGTGGAGGGAAAGGTCGGGGTGGGTAGACCTAGACGAACATATCTTGATCAAATTAAGGACGTCCTGGTGAAGGGTCAGGTCAAAAGTGCCCGAAACCGCCGAGCTTGCATGAAGAGAGTTATGAATGTGGATGAAGCAAAGGAAGTATGCAGGGATCGTGGCAAGTGGAAAGAGGTAGTCTCTGCCTACCCCTCCGGGAAAGAGGCGTGAGTTTATGTATGTATGTATGTATGTATAAATGGAAAAGGCTGAATTGCAAATACGTTCACGCTTTCACGTTCCAATTAAAGGTTCCTTTGGGAAGTATATGTTAATTTCTGCAGAATCTTAACTCTCAGAAAGCGTTGACAACATATTAAAAAAAAAAAAACAAAAATAGTTTTTGCCACCCAGATAGTGAAAACAACTGTATTTGCGCTCGAAGAGACCGGTAAATCCGCAGCGGCACGACTTCCCAAATTCAAAATGAAGCAATAACTGCCCAAGTTCAGAATAAAACGATAACTACTCAAGTTCAGTCCAAGAAGAAAAAAACTATTCAAGTTTCCAAGAAAGCAACAACTATCAAAGTTTAAAACAAAACGAGGTTTTTCAATAACCAACAGCTTATATTACAAGGTAGCCTTACTCAATCCTATAATTAACGGATTATTGCGGTTCATCGTCGGCTTATTTACATGTTTTTACATAATTTGAACACTAAATTCTACCCTTTAAATTTTAAAATAAAATTTCATTATTTTAATAATACGGCGGCAACCCTAAGAGCTGAGGTAAAAGGGAGAAAAACACTGGCGGCCAAAAGAACTTAGCTGTGGCGGCAAACTCATTCTGAATGACGTCAAGGACGACTGAATTTGAAAAAGTGACAATAATAAAAGTGTCAAGAACAGAAGAGCAATAATAAGAACTGCCCAAACAAATGCAGAGATTTTAAACAAGAGGTAGTGCACGTGGCACCCGTGCAGTACAATCTGCAAGATGGATCCAACTCAACTGAACAAAGTGTACGAATTTAGCACATATTTTGCAAACGATAAATGGAAAAGGATGAATGGCAGATACGTACACGCATTCTAAGTAGTTCTAAATAAAGGTTATTTTCGAAAGTATATGTTAATATCAGCGGAATCTTAACTCGACAGAAGGCAATGAAAAAGTTTTAAAAAAAAATTGCCGCCCAGATCGTGAAAGCAACTGTATTTGCGCTCGAGGAGTCCAAAAGAGGAGGTCCAGCGCCTTTATATAGGGTCCTCAGGCGGTGAAGAGGGAGACAGGTAAGTCTTCAGAGGCACGACTTCCCAAGTTCAAAATAAAGCAATAGCTGCTCAAGTTCAGTATTAAACAATAACTACTCAGTTATTTTAAGTAACTAATAAGTTCAGTCCAAAAAGTAAAAAACTATTCAAGTTTCCAACAAAGCAACAACTATCAAAGTTTAAAACAAAACGAGGTTTTTCAAAAACTAACAGCTAATATTACGAGGTAGTCTTAGCCAATCCTAAAATTAACGGAATATTGCGGTTCACTCACCGCTAATATATGTTTTTTCATAATTTTATCTTTTTAATTTTAAAATGAAATATTATATTATTATTTATAAAGTGGCAACGACGTCAAGAACGACTGAATTTGAAAAAGTGACAATAATAAAACTCAAAAATTTTAAAGCAATAATAAGAACTGCCCAAACAAATGCAGAGATTTTAAACAAGAGGTTGTGCACGTGGTACCCGTGCAGTACAATCCACAAGATGGATTGAACTCAACTGAACAAAGTGTACGAATTTAGCATATACATACTTTGCAAACGATAAATGGAAAAGGCTGAATTGCAAATACGTTCACGCTTTCACGTTCCAATTAAAGGTTCCTTTGGGAAGTATATGTTAATTTCTGCAGAATCTTAACTCTCAGAAAGCGTTGACAACATATTAAAAAAAAAAAAAAAAACAAAAATAGTTTTTGCCACCCAGATAGTGAAAACAACTGTATTTGCGCTCGAAGAGACCGGTAAATCCGCAGCGGCACGACTTCCCAAATTCAAAATGAAGCAATAACTGCCCAAGTTCAGAATAAAACGATAACTACTCAAGTTCAGTCCAAGAAGAAAAAAACTATTTAAGTTTCCAAGAAAGCAACAACTATCAAAGTTTAAAACAAAACGAGGTTTTTCAAAAACTAACAGCTAATATTACGAGGTAGTCTTAGCCAATCCTAAAATTAACGGAATATTGCGGTTCACTCACCGCTAATATATGTTTTTTCATAATTTTATCTTTTTAATTTTAAAATGAAATATTATATTATTATTTATAAAGTGGCAACGACGTCAAGGACGACTGAATTTGAAAAAGTGACAATAATAAAACTCAAAAATTTTAAAGCAATAATAAGAACTGCCCAAACTAATGCAGAGATTTTAAACAAGAGGTTGTGCACGTGGTACCCGTGCAGTACAATCCACAAGATGGATTGAACTCAACTGAACAAAGTGTACGAATTTAGCATATACATACTTTGCAAACGATAAATGGAAAAGGCTGAATTGCAAATACGTTCACGCTTTCACGTTCCAATTAAAGGTTCCTTTGGGAAGTATATGTTAATTTCTGCAGAATCTTAACTCTCAGAAAGCGTTGACAACATATAAAAAAAAAAAACAAAAATAGTTTTTGCCACCCAGATAGTGAAAACAACTGTATTTGCGCTCGAAGAGACCGGTAAATCCGCAGCGGCACGACTTCCCAAATTCAAAATGAAGCAATAACTGCCCAAGTTCAGAATAAAACGATAACTACTCAAGTTCAGTCCAAGAAGAAAAAAAACTATTCAAGTTTCCAAGAAAGCAACAACTATCAAAGTTTAAAACAAAACGAGGTTTTTCAATAACCAACAGCTTATATTACAAGGTAGCCTTACTCAATCCTATAATTAACGGATTATTGCGGTTCATCGTCGGCTTATTTACATGTTTTTACATAATTTGAACACTAAATTCTACCCTTTATTAATACGGCGGCAACCCTAAGAGCTGCGGTAAAAGGGAGAAAAACACTGGCGGCCAAAAGTACTTGGCTGTGGCGGCAAACTCATTCTGATCGACGTCAAGGACTATTGAATTTGAAAAAGTGACAATAATAAAAGTGTCAAGAACAGAAAAGCAATAATAAGAACTGCCCAAACAAATGCAGAGATTTTAAACAAGAGGTAGTGCACGTGGTACCCGTGCAGTACAATCCACAAGATGGATTCAACTCAACTGAACAAAGTGTACGAATTTAGCATATAAATAAATAAATAAATAATCTTTATTTTCTCCCATACAAAAAACAAGGTTTCACTTATAAGATATTCACATATACATATCGGGAGACTGGTGCCTAAGCTAGGCTAAAACCCTGTGTTTCAGGCCACCAGGTCTCCGCCCCAAATTAAGTTACACAGAAACACACTAAACATTAGAGATTAGGTATATAAAAAAAAGAATTTGGACTTGTGTTTTTAAAAATAATTAAAAAAAAAACCTATATTTTATTAATTTAATTTATAAATTTTGTTGCAATATGTTAGGGAAATATTCAGTAGATATGAGGTTTTCAGTGTCCTCGTAACTTAAACCGAGGAGCCAACCCTTTAAAACCTTTTTACATACGCTTTTTGACATACTGTAAATATATAGTTGCCTATTTACTCTATTGTACAATATGGTTGCAATAAAACAAAAGAAACGACGTACAAATGATGTCGTACAAACTAAGTCCCTACGCCTCCTATTATTAACATCAGTTTTATAAACTAACAAAGAGTGTTGTTTCAGAATAACACTAAACACATAAAGTTGACGCACAGATAAAACTTTAGCCATATAATATAATTCAACAGTTGGGGTTTGATATGGCAAAAAAGCATGACTTTCAAAACAGCTCTCTGCGCTATCTCAAGTTGTAGTAATGTAGTCTTACATGCACCACCATACACACCTACACAATATTCAATAAGGGATTGAGCCAAGGCATAATAAACGGACATAAGTATTTTGTGACTAGCTATATTCCTCAAATTTCTAAAAACATAAATAAGCTTCCTAAGCCTATCTGTCAATTTGTCTATATGCAATTGAAAATTTAACCGGTAGTCAATATAAACACCCAGGTATTTAATAAAATCAACTTTCTGCAAGGCGGGGCAAGCGCATGTTGTATCCTGAGATTCACAGAAATGGGCCTTGAGTGCAAACGGGAACAAATTCTTAAGAGAGGAATTTCGTATGGCAAAAGTCATAAATTTAGTTTTCTCTGGATTTAAGCTAAGAACGTTATACTGTAACCACCTATTGACAGAATTAAAACCAGTTTCCCCCCCAGGGGGGGGGGGGGGGGACCCCTTTCCAAGAATCATCACTAAACAATAGGGCTGTGTCATCTGCATAAGTAACAACCATACCACCGTTTAAGTTTAGATTACACAAGTCATTTATGTATATGAGAAAGAGGATGGGGCCAAGAATACTACCCTGAGGAACTCCATATTCAACACGCATTTCCCCAATTATACGATCACCGAGTTTGACGCATTGCGTTCGATCACATAAGTTATCCCGAAATAGTTGTAGCTGACTTCCACGGATGCCAATATGCTCTAATTTATCCAGCAAAATAGGGATCGAAATTGTATCAAAAGCCTTGGCCATATCCATACATATGGGTCAAACACAAAAACGAAAGAAAAATGGTTCAGATTTCATGAAGACCTCATTTTCCACTTTTAAAAGTACCAATTATTTTATTATTATACTTTACCTTTTAAATAAACAGGATTTTAATGTTTCTTTTACTTTATATTAAAATAAGTTATTTCTTTGGCCTAACCAATATCAAAATGTCTTCTCCTGTAGACTGTTCGGATACCTAGCTGCTCACTTTAAAAGATGTTAAAAAATATTTCCCAAAAGCAAATAAATTAGTCATCATTATTGTCACAGTGTAGGAAGAATACAGCTATCCAAATATGAACGGTCATTAATTTATCATTTTACAAACAATAATTAAGACACATAAACATACTGTTCCAATATTTGCAGTCTTCTCCTGTAGACACATAAAAATCCAAAATTTTTAAGTATTTTGAACGCATCCTTTGAGTTAAATTTGTTGTGTTGGCATTACTGCGTTAGCTGTCATTCATTCGTCCATAACACTGAGTAATGGCGTCTCTTTTAGTGAAAAATAATAATTTAATAGGATACACAAGATTTTGGTCGACTTTTGAAGATCTTTTCTGTATTTTGCATAAATTGGTAAGTACTTACTTAATAAATATTTAAACCGTGAAGTTTTATGTCCATTATATATAGGTTTAATAAATTGATCATGCTTTCGTGCTAACCTCACAACATTGTCCGCCATCTTATTGTTTTTAATTATTATCTTCCCTGTAGACATCTTTTCTGTGTATGCGCATGTCTACAGGAAATACATTTGTCTACAGAAGAGATGCGAAATTTCTTTTTTTTTTTATTTTCCTTGTATTAAAAAGACTTTTTAGAGATAATAAACTTTTTTTATATTCTTTCGTTATAATAGTCACTCAATGTTCGTTAATCAGATCGATTCTCTAAAAAGATAAAAGATTTAATACTTACTAGGAACTTTTACATGGTATATTTTTGTTTTTGACTTACCAACTTGATAAATATTATAAATTATTTTAAATTTCTAGTGGTCCGCCTGTGCTGCTTATTAATAGTTGCATAATTATGCACTTTTCCTGTTTCTTTTATAATATTTTTGTGTCATGCGAGTGATACAGGATAACAATTATGCTGTCTACAGAAAAGATGAAATAAGCTTCACTGTTGAGCTAAATAGACTTAGGTTTATTTATCTTTATACATAAAAGGCTTCGCTGAGTGACTGACAGATAATGCATATACATAACTACTAAACCTGGGAAGCTTAAATTCTACATAATTATGCTTTCTTTACAAGTTTAGAGATGGGAGGTAATAATCATTTGCAGACGCTAGTCATAACTCACATGCATGGAACTAGAAGTTGAAAAAGCATCCTTGAAACTATGTCAATTTAGCTAAGGCATGACAGTTTGTTGCGTTATTGTTACAGTCATCATGCCACGTACCGGCAGAAGTAGGATTCAGCTTTCGGATGAAGAGAAAAAAAAGCGTAGGCGTGAACAAAAGAAGCTTAGTATTCGACGTGCACGCGCCAAAATGGACGAAGCAGCATTAGAAGAAAGAAGAAGGCAGGACAGAGAAAGATATTACCGTAAAAAGGAACAGGGTAAAATAAAAACTATTAAAGACTACACGCCTAGGGAACAACGAAATATTAGAAAAATATGGAGAGAAAAAGCTAAATTAAAA
Organism: Amyelois transitella; assembly: GCF_032362555.1. NCBI lineage: Eukaryota > Metazoa > Arthropoda > Insecta > Lepidoptera > Pyralidae > Amyelois > Amyelois transitella. The sequence goes on from NC_083536.1 coordinate 7,346,819, forward strand.
CGTCAGAAGATAAAAAATGCCAAAAATGCTTTGAATTTTATTGAACAGAATACTCCACCATCTAGTCCCTCCTTTTCACGTATGAATGTTGGTAACGCGACTTTGAAGCGCAACGCACGAAAATTACGGAATGAAAATAGAAGTCTCAAACAAAGAATACTTTTCTTGGAATCTAAAATGGCAAAATATCGTATGAGAGCTTTAAGATCTAGCAAAAGAAATGAAAACAGGAATAAAAATTCAGGAAAGAAATTAAAGAAAGTAAAAGAAACGAAGAAAGCTGTTGAAGAATTTTTGCTTCAAGATGGAAATAGCACACTCACTTCAGGAAAGAAAGATACAATAACAAGAAAGAAGATCAAGAAGCAGATTAGATTTTTAAACGATTCGCTCATTAACTTACATAAGTCTTTTGTCAACAAGTTAGGAATTAATATTTCGTATGAAACATTCCGTAGATACCGCCCATTTTGGGTGCTATTCCCTAAAGTTAACTCTAGGAACACCTGTTTATGTGTGATTCATGCAAATAATGATTTTATGATTCAATCTTTACATACTGCTAAAATAATTCCATATAAATCTATAACAGAAGTGCTGAAGCATTTATGCTGTAACAATTCTCTTAACTTGGCTTGTTTGGATAATCGATGTTCTGGTTGCAAGGATAAATTTTTAGAATGTGACATTTCTAATGCTAACGACACATTATCATATGAAAGATGGATTACAAAAAGTTTTCCAGTAGTTATCAAAAATGTAACAAAACAATGTCGTAAAACGATTAAAGAAAGAGTGCAAACCACCAAAAAAGGTTTGTTTGAAAAATTTATTTCAAATTTGCCAATTTTGAAAAAACACGTAGGTACTATGATCTATCAGATCAAAGCAATACAATGCGTGCAGAAAAATATGTCTCCAGTCGATGGTTTATTGCACATCGATTTTTCGGAAAATTATAACTGTAAATATGGGCAGGAGGTTCAGTCAGCTCACTTTGGGGGATCTAAAGCCCAAATTTCACTACATACAAGCGTGTATTACAATACTAACTTAGAGCCTCCCAATAATTACATAAATAGTACATCTTTCTGTACTGCCTCCGAGAACCTGCGCCATGACCCCGTTGCTATTAGCATTCACTTAATGAGTTTAATAGAGAGAATTAAGGAACTTTCTCCAAATCTTCAAACACTTCATATTTTAAGCGATGGCCCCCTTACTCAATATCGCAATAAGTCGATGTTTTTTTTAGTCGCCTCTTTATTAAGTAAGGAATTTTCTGTTTCATCTATCATTTGGCATTTTAGTGAACGGGGTCATGGAAAAGGTGCACCCGACGGTGTCGGTGGATGCATCAAGCGCATTTGTGACAGTCACGTTGCAAGAGGTAAAGACGTGTCTAATTTAGATGATTTAATGGCATGCTTATCCGTCAATTGCAAAGGAATAGAGGTATTCAAAATAGATGAGTCGAAGTTTTCCGAAATCGATCTTTTATTGAAAAGGAGCGCTACTCGTCCTTTCAAAGGGACGCTTCAAATTCATCAGATTACATGGCATTCAGAAAATCCAAATGTCATCCATGCCAGACGATTAAGTTGTTTGGAATGCGCAGCCTATGAAAAATGCTCTCATTATGAAATAGGACAAATTGAAATAGATTTCAAAGTTACAAATAGTCCTATTGAATCAATAATATCTGGCCATACTTTTGATAACGAGCCTGCATCACCTCAGGCGGGACCTTCCAATCAACCAAATTCATTGTTTGAACAAAATTTACCTGAAAGCCCTAGGACTAGCTCTGCCTCAACAAAACCAATATCGCCTGGTTTTTCTGATAAACTGACCCCAGATAATCCTATAGAAGATGTTTTATTACAAAATTATAGGCCTAATAAAGGCGTACGTCGCACTCGTCTAATTTTAAACGATTCTGATTCTTCCGATGAAGCTGTCCCTAAAAAACGCCGAATGCCTTGTTGGTTCGATGATTCTGAGGACGAAAACATTTTTTAGACTATATTTCTAAATTTATTTCATTTGGAAATGTTTTTTTGCTATTTTTTCTGAAAATATACTGATGTTGTTATATTAAAAAAAATACTACAGAAGTGACATCTTATCTGTAGGCAGATAGTGATTATTGTTTTGTTTTTTAATTATTCCCTTTTATAATTAGACTTTAGGGAAATAAATATTCATTTGAGATCATGATTCAGTATTGAAACTTTGATAACAAATTTATCATAATTTGATAGCATAAATTAAGATTATGTTATTTTCTGTAGGCGTTTGGATCTCTTCTGTTGAATTTCTACAGGAAAGTTGTCCATTCTGTGGACGGTTTTTGTTATTTTTTTTTTAAGTAAAGTTATTAAGTTTTTTTTAATTTTCTTGTTTCTGATGTTATTTACGTTTATATTAACCCGGGTTTTCAAAATTCTGGGTTAAAATTTTAGTTATTTGATTATTAAAGTGAAGATAATGTTATTTTCTGTAGAAAATTGGATCTCTTCTGTATCCATAAAAAAAATTAAAATGTGATTTTCTGAGAGATTATGAAAGACTGATCTACGTTAATATGATTAAGAATAACTAGATACTATGTTATAATAAATGGCTGATTTTCAAAACAATTTATTATGTTTTATTTTTTAGACCTCACGAGTCACCGATTTTGTGTTTGACCCATATACCAACTACTTTTCTTCCGGCATTCAAGTTCTCCACAACAAGCAAGGACATGAACAGCATCAGCAGTAGATTTCTTTGAGCGGAAACCAAACTGAGAATCCGACAAAATATAGTGCTTATCTAAGTATTTTATAAGCCTGAAACTGATCAAACGTTCAAGAATCTTGGATAGCGCTGGAAGAATTGAAATTGGACGATAGTTACTAATTTGATCTCTATTTCCGGTCTTGTAAATTGGAAGTACGATGGATTTTTTTAAAGCTTTAGGAAACGTACCATTCAGCAATGACAGATTACAGATATGAGTAATAGGACCAACCAGAAGCTGTGAATGAGTTTTAACACGTTGAACGCCAGACGGCACACCGGTGGGCCCACTGACATAATCCGTTCGGGCCGTAGTGAAATTGCGTTTTCCGTAATTTTTGGCCATTTCGTTTTATTGCACCAAACGATTACAAATACGTTATTTCGTCATGTAGGCTATTTATTTTCTTGAATTATTACCAAAGAAGTGGAAATATTGAACTAGGCACACCGGTGACCCCCGCGGCCCGAACGGCAGGAATTTCGTAAATCCTTCTCCGCTGGCCACGGGGTCACGCAGCGGCCCACCCCGCGCCCCGCTACCGCTCCGGGCTTGCTTTCGCCGTGAGCGCAGCCAGCCATTTTAGTAGCAAAATCAAGGACTACACGGAAGGACGTACGTCGCTAACAATATTTTTGCTATTGTTTTGTATTACGGTATTTTCTTATACAGTTAGATTAATGATGGACGACTTTGAAGAGCTCGAGTTAACTCAAGAAGACTTAGCGGAAATTGAAAACGTGGAAATAAATTTACTAAATAATAGCTTTCAATTTAATTCTGACGATGAATTAAATCTACCAAGAAAGAGAAGATGTCGACTAATATTGCCCTCCGATTCGGAAGAAGACAATGACGAAAGTAGGGTTGTACCAGATTTATCAGGTAAGTTTACCTACAAACTTTTACATTTTTATGGTTCCGTAGCCAAACGGCAAAAAACGAAACCCTTATAGATTCGTCATGTCTGTCTGTTCGTCCATCCGTCCATGTCTGTCACAGGCACTTTTTTCCATATTTCTTATTTCATATTAAGGGGGGTAAGTAACGTGTTTTTTTCGTATTTTTTTACTCAATATTAAAAACGGTAACAGGTAGAACGTAATTTTTTGCTGTTAATGGTACGGAACCCTTCATGCGCGAGTCCGACTCGCACTTGGCCGGTTATTTTCTATACTGAATAGTTTGCGCGAGAGACACTTCACTTGGCCGGTTTTTACATACGGCTATCTGCACTTACGAAATTACACAGACCAAAGATTTGTTTCTACGTACAATCAATTAATATGCTAGTTTCTTTATTCAGGTAATACACCGGCATCGAACATATGGCATGAACCAAAAGGTAATCAACGGAACATTATACCTTTCACTGAAATATCTGGTTTTCCTTTGCGCTTTCGTAAAAGCATGACTAACCAATCTGCATATGGATTTTTTGGGCTGATGGTGTCAGATGAAATACTTATAGAAATCGTTGAGTGTACTAATCTCTTTGCTACTCAAAAAATTGCTTCAAATGAAGTTTCTAAACATGCACGGCTTCGTCAATGGACGCCAACAGATCTTGCAGAAATAAAACAGTTTTTTGGGATTTTATTATTCATGGGCCTTGTCAAAATATCTCGTATGAATGATTATTGGTCTACCGATGAAGTTTTAAGTCATCCTTATCCAAGAACAATAATGTCACGCAATCGGTTCGAGTTGTTACTTCAAATGCTGCATTTTTCAAGAAATGACGAAGCTAATAAGTCAGACAGGCTTTATCGGATCCGTAATCTTTTAGAAATGTTGAATGCTAACTATCAAGAGTATTACACGCCATGTGAAGATTTGTGCATAGATGAAAGTGTCGTCCCGTTTCGGGGAAGGATTATTTTTAGACAGTATAATAAACAAAAGCGTCATAAATACGGTATTAAGGAATTCAAACTATGTACTATACCTGGATACACCTATAAAGTTAATGTTTATGCTGGCAAAAACGATGCCACGAATACTACTCCCACAAATGTAGTTATGGAATTATGTAGTGGCCTATTGAATAAAGGTCACACATTATATACTGATAATTGGTATACGAGCATTGATTTGGCGAGAAAACTTCTATATAATGAGACGCATTTAGTTGGAACTCTCCGAAAAAATCGGAAGCATTTACCGAAGAGTGTTGTCCAAAAAAAACTAAAAAAAGGCGAATATATCGCAAAAGAAAGTGAAGATGGCATAACTGTGATGAAATGGCGGGACAAAAGGGAGGTACTAGTTTTATCTACAAAACATTCTGTTCGTTTTCATAATGTTACAAAGAGAGGCAAGATTATATCAAAGCCTCAAATAATCATTGATTATAATAAAGGGAAGGGCGCAGTGGATTTGTCCGATCAGATGACTTCTTATTGCACACCGCTTCGCAAATCGATTAAATGGTACAAAAAGTTAGCAATAGACTTACTATTGAATACCTCTGTTGTTAATGCTTTAATGCTTTATAAAACGGTGACTAATGATAAAATGATCCAAATTGTAGATTTTCGAAGAGAACTTTTAGATGGCTTATGTCAGAAACCTGAAGAAGCATTGAAAAGAAAAATGCCAAAAAGGCTTAAACATACTTTGGTAAAGAGAGAAGGAACCAGTAGAAAATCTAGGCGAACTTGTCAACAGTGTTATAAAGCGAAGTCAGCAATCATTGGTGCTAAAATGGCTAAAAATCAGGCAAAGAAAGTGGTAACCTACTGCTCTACCTGCCCTAATAAACCATCCATATGTTTGGAATGTTTTAATGAAGTTCACTCAAAGTCATGAATAAGTAAGAACTTAAAAGAAAGTCAAATCACAAACATGAAAGATGTGTTTGTTGATAATTTTTTAGCATTTTTTTTTTAATTCATAATGTCCCTTTGCTGGGAAAAGATCTCCTTATAGGATATAATATTGAAAGGTTTTTTGTGTGTTATGATAATTTTTTAGCATTTCTTGAACTAGTAATGTCCCATTGCTGGGTAAATATCTCTCATGTTTCGTATTTTCTCTACAAGATGTTATAATTGCATTTAAGTTAAAAATATCGTGTGTTTTGTATTAACGCCTGTTTAAGTTGGTTTTGATTTTGTTTTTATTAGGTACATTTTATTTTATAGTTAAAAGTGAAGCTACAAACTGAAAAGTACCATATTGTTGCTCAATTTATCATTAGGATACCTACAAGCAAAATTCCTGTTTTCAGTTTTTTTTTGCGTTTTTTTGGTATATTTCTAATAAAACATTTAACCTAATAATTGGTTTTTGCATTTTAATATTACCTTTCTAATGATAAGTATCTAAATTAATAATTATTTTACTTTAAATATACTTTTGATATGGCAGTTCAGTACAGCCCTAATAATTTGACAAAAATTGGAAAAAAATCTAAGTGCTTACCCGTACAAAAGAACCAAGCCGAATCTTATATTCTACAGGGCCAAGCGGCCCACCTAAGTAACGTTATTGCATAGTATCTTTGCGTTTCGGCCAGTAAATTGCGTTTGAAGTGAAGCTCTCCGATGGCACACCGGTGACCACCAAAGCCTGAACGGAACAACACCCTTTGGCTCACCGGTAACCCCCGTGGCCTAAACGGAACAACATGCTTTTTCCTTCGGCGTTCAACGTGTTAATAATAAAATTTGATATGCCATCCCATCCAACAGAGCAATTTGACTTAAGGGACATTATCAAAGAATATACCTCAGACTCATCCGTGGGTAACATTACGAACGAATGAGGAAAATGACTTCCACGACCATTTTCAGGAGGAAAAAAGTTTTCTTTACGTACCTTCTCCGCCAGTAATTTTTCTACATTCACGAAATAATTATTGATATCATTTACCGATTGTGATACAAGTACTGGAGAATGATCTTTATTTTTATTTCTGCTTGTAATATTGTTAATTGCTTGCCAGAGTGTTCTACTATTTGTTCCCGCGCTATTCAAAGTTTTTGTGTCAAATTCTTTTTTTATTTTCTTAAGTAGATTATTACAAAAATTCCTGTACCTGGTAAATATTAACTTCATATCCAAATCATTCTGACACTGCTGAGATTTTCTATGCAATAAGTCTCGATGTCGCATACAACGCAGCAAGCCGGGAGTTATCCACGGTTTTAGTATTTTTTTACGATTTGAAGGAGTATATTCAACAGTATTGTCATTAACTATTTTAGATAAGTTGTCAATAAGGAAATCAGTGGCAGAATTGGCATCATCCATAGAATATATTTCTGAGAAATCCAAGTCACCTAGGGATTTCGCCAGACCATCATAGTTTATCTTTAAAATTTTAATACAATTTTTTATATGAGTTGGTTGTAAGGATAAATGAAGCATAATAGTTTTGTGGTCTGTCAAGGATGTGTCCGCAACAAAAGTTGATGCTTGGAATTTTGATTTAAGTAGAAAATGGTCGAGACAATTATCTAATCTGGTTGGAAAAGTATGGCATGGTAAAAGGCCATGAGAGGCTGTCAGGGATAGATAATCATACTTTTCCGAGGAGGAACTATTTTCACCAATATTAATATTAATATCACCAGCAACATTGTTACAAGACTTAAGTTGTTGGAGGATTTTGTCTAATGAAGATAAAAAATTTGATATATGTGAATAAGACGGCGAGCGATATATAGCCACTATAGCCATGGCGTTGTTTATCTTTTATGTCACACAATTAGCATCCAATATCTGCGGTTCTATGACAGAATATTTTAAGCTTTCCTTCATGTATAAGACTACTCCATCGTTTTGTATTGGGTTATTCTTAGTGGCATAATAATGATAACCTGGTAATACCGGAAGATTACGAGTCTCAGAAAGTCGACATTCAGAAAAGATAAGTACATCCCAGTTAGTCTTTGTACGGGCAAGAACAGTCAAAAATCCTGCAAAGTTACCCGTAATACTCCGAATATTCTGTTGAATAATTTTTAAACCATTAAAATTTACCTTTGGACAATCCTCGAGCAATCCCGTAGCACAATCCGACACGGAAACATTGTCAATGCCATCAAAATTAGCTTGTAAATTATCGAATTAAATTATGTAATAAACACTGGACGCAAACTATTTTAACATGCATAACACAATTGTAATCACAAGCCGAAAAGCAGAAAGCCAATAGCCGTAAACATATTTCAATACAGAACGAGACAAACCAAGTTAAATGTTTCACTTTGATATCTAAATTCATAACTACAAAGGTAAGCTGACATTTCAAACAATGTAATATTGTTAGACACAGAATAAAAGAATTTCTGACTAACCCAAAAATCACAGTAACAGGTACATGTATATAAACATAATTATTACACTGACAAAATCCTATAAATAGCTTGCAGATAATTATAAAAATAAAATTTGATGGGTAGGTGAACATAACAGTTAAGTATTGGTACAACTTGAGTCAGGGTCGAGGCACACTGAGCGCAACATGGCGTACAATAAATAAGACTAAAAGTAGTAATATATAAAAGAAGGATATTCAGTCACGCGTTATTTTTCAATCCTCTCAAGTCTGCCTCAGTTTTAATCTGAAGCCGTGGACTGCCATCCGCTAGCCGCATGTAAATGCGGCCCCTGCTTGTCCAACAGAAACGGTATCCCAGTGTCTTCGCTGTATCACGCGCCTGTCCAAACAACTTTCGGTCTTTGTTGGTCAGGCTTTCAGTTACGTATATCGGGACACAAGAACCCGCCAACCCCACACTAGACGAGGAAAGCTTGTTATGAGGATTTATTTTGTTGTAGTCCTTCACTCCGTTCAAAATTTTATTCTTAGTAATAACTGAATTCAGTTCGGTTACAACCACCGAAGACCCAATCTTATTTTTAATTCGATATATGTCTTTTATGTCGGACGTTGAGATATCAACGTTGAGTGCGCCGCAAGTTTTTAGCATAAGATCAGTAAGATCTTGTTGTGTCTCCTGCCTATTTTGTTGGACAGCGGCCGGGGCGACAGGTAGATTGCGAACCTCAACAACTGTGAACTTCAACCTTTTTTGCATATCGTCTATTTGACTTTCTAAAGAAGAAATATATCTTTTATTTTCCATACGTTCTTGCTCCATTTCGAGGAGTTTATTCTTCAATTCGTCATATTGTTTTGACAAAAATTGCATCGATTTTTCGACTTCCGAACTAGAAGATTGAATACAGGCATTTTGTTTTTTCAGCTCGGCAATGTCTAAAAACAATTTGTCAATAACTTTGTCTTGTTCCTTTTTCCACTGGGTCAACAGAGACAATAATTCATCTCTTGGAATATTTTCTTCAGAAGTACTATGGTCATCATTTCTGGATCTTTTCATACGTTTAGATAAGTAATTTAATGGAATTTCAGGATCAAGGTTGGTTATGTCACTCTCTGACGAAATCTGGAGACCCTTATTGCCAGGGGGTGTTCGCTGAATCTTAGACATTCTTGGGTTCAAAGTTTATGCAGTCAAATAAGCTGACCACTTATGTTGAACTCTGCCAAGACGAAGTGTTACTACGTGGACGGTCTTGCTTCACTGGACACTTAGACAAAAGATGACAAAGCGACCTCCAACACTCGTGAAAGATGTGTATTCGTCCTGTCTTCTTCACTCCAACGACGCACTTGTTCTACACGATTTATGATCGCCTGGTACTTTAAGCGAATACAATAAAGACGTCTAAACACTTTCGTGGCCCAGGGGGGAGGATATACTTTGCAAACGATAAATAGAAAAGGCTTTATTGCAAATACGTTCACGCTTTCACGTTCAAATTAAAGGTTCCTTTGGGAAGTATATGTTAACTTCTGCAGAATCTTTAACTCTCAGAAAGCGTTGACAAAATATTAAAAAAAAAACAAAAATAGTTTTTGCCGCCCAGATTGTGAAAACAAATGTCTTTGCGCTCGAAGAGACCGGTAAATCCGCAGCGGCACGACTTCCCAAATTCAAAATGAAGCAATAACTGCCCAAGTTCAGAATAAAACGATAACTACTCAAGTTCAGTCCAAGAAGAAAAAAACTATTCAAGTTTCCAAGAAAGCAACAACTATCAAAGTTTAAAACAAAACGAGGTTTTTCAATAACCAACAGCTTATATTACAAGGTAGTCTTACTCAATCCTATAATTAACGGATTATTGCGGTTCATCGTCGGCTTATTTACATATTTTTACATAATTTGAGCTCTAAATTCTACCCTTTAAATTTTAAAATAAAATTTCATTATTTAAATAATACGGCGGCAACCCTAAGAGCTGAGGTAAAAGGGAGAAAAACACTGGCGGCCAAAAGAACTTGGCTGCGGCGGCAAACTCATTCTGAATGACGTCAAGGACGACTGAATTTGAAAAAGTGACAATAATAAAAGTGTCAAGAACAGAAAATCAATAATAAGAACTGCCCAAACAAATGCAGAGATTTTAAACAAGAGGTAGTGCACGTGGCACCCGTGCAGTACAATCTGCAAGATGGATCCAACTCAACTGAACAAAGTGTACGAATTTAGCACATATTATGCAAACGATAAATGGAAAAGGATGAATTGCAGATACGTACACGCATTCTAGTTCTAAATAAAGGTTATTTTCGAAATTATATGTTAAAATCAGCGGAATCTTAACTCGACAGAAGGCAATGAAAAAGATAAAAAAAAAATATATCATCCATAATCCATTAACCTTTTAATTTTAAAATGAAACATAATATTATTAATAATAAAGTGGCAACACATTGACATGTACCGTAACCCTAAGAGATGCGGTAAAAGGGTGAAAAACACTGCCGGCCAAAAGTACCTGGCTGTGGCGGCAAACTCATTCTGAACGACGTCAAGGACGGCTGAATTTGAAAAAGTGACAATAATAAAAGTGTCAAGAACAGAAAAGCAATAATAAGAACTGCCCAAACAAATGCAGAGATTTTAAACAAGAGGTAGTGCACGTGGCACCCGTGCAGTACAATCTGCAAGATGGATCCAACTCAACTGAACAAAGTGTACGAATTTAGCACATATTTTGCAAACGATAAATGGAAAAGGCTGAATTGCAAATACGTTCACGGTTTCACGTTCAAATTAAAGGTTCTTTTGGGAAGTATATGTTAATTTCTGCAGAATCTTAACTCTCAGAAAGCGTTGACAAAATATTAAAAAAAAAAAACAAAAATAGTTTTTGCCACCCAGATTGTGAAAACAACTGTATTTGCGCTCGAAGAGACCGGTAAATCCGCAGCGGCATGACTTCCCAAATTCAAAATGAAGCAATAACTGCCCAAGTTCAGAATAAAACGATAACTACTCAAGTTCAGTCCAAGAAGAAAAAAACTATTCAAGTTTCCAAGAAAGCAACAACTATCAAAGTTTAAAACAAAACGAGGTTTTTCAATAACCAACAGCTTATATTAGGGAAGGCGGGGTAAACACGAACGATGGGTAATCCCGAACGCAGCAATTGTACTATGTTAGAAAGAAATGGCAAGATTTTGCTCATTGCCATCTGAGAAGTGACGCCGTGGCTAGTGCCAGGCGGACACAGGAGCGCCACGGTTGTGCACAACGTTCAAGGTATGATTAATTACATTATTTCGTTCTTTTTGTTATAATTATTGCATAAATGAAACTCAGTGTAACTTATGAAATAATTGTAGTTCTAATACGACATTTATAGACCTAAATAGTTAGTAGTTTAAGATTTTATTACAATTATCAGATGCGGCCAAGCTAAACATAACCTAAAGTTAAAAATTTTATTTTGTTGATTTACTGTAAAGGGCAATGGCGAACGAACTGAGTGGGTTAATCACGAACGTTCGGCATTGCCCCATCATAGCAAATATTGTTGTATCACTTGTTTAGTTTAGTGTTGTTTTATAACAATTATGTTTTATTTGTTATAGATGCCTCGAAACTACCAACGTAAAACGGTAACAAAATACAACGTGGAAGATCTAAAAAGGGCTATTGAAGATGTTAAGAGCAAAAAGTTAACCTTAGGCAAAGCGTCTACTGTATATTCGGTGCCTAAAACCACAATATTTGACCACATGAAGAAGTTGGTCATTAAACAACCAAGGTGTGGGAGAAAATCCGTCCTCTCCTTCAAGAGTTGGAACTGGAAAACCACATTATAAATTGCAGCAAACTGTTTTACGGATTAACCATAAATAAGGTTCGTCAAATTGCATTTAGATTCGCAGAGCAGAATAAACTTCCGCATTCGTTTAACCAAACAAAGAAAATGGCCGGAAAAGATTGGTATAGGGGTTTTATGCAGAGGCACCCTAAAATTTCCCTGAGAAAACCTGAGGCGACCTCACTAAATCGCATTAATTCGTTTAATGCCCCCGAAGTACAATTGAGGAGCATCTGTTCAAAAGGTCGTATTTCACTTTCGAAGTTTTATTTTTTTTATTTTTTTTTTACTCATAGCAGAAAACTCCACTAAATGAGCCTAAAAACTTGTTCAAAAGAAGCGTATTTTCCATATAATAAAAGCTAAAAAAATTGGATTCCAATCAAAACGGATGTATTTCTGCATTAAAATGTTGCCTTGGATTGTTTTAAACAAAACAAGCATTTCTTCGACAAATATCATCTTTTATTTATTGTTCTGTTCAAAAGGTCATATTTTTTTTCATACATAACAACTTTAATAAAAATTGATTCGTTTGACTTAAAAACGGTATCGAGTATCGGTATGATGGCTGTACGTTGAATGTTATTGCCAATAGCAACACTGTAAAAAAAAAAGTAACTCTGCATCTCCAAATATGACACTGACAGAATATATTATTTTAACGTTCTATCTTTCGTTGCGAGTATTTCTATTTCGATGGTTGCGAGTAATGAAGTTAGTGAATTTTTGAAGTTTGGAAGGTATTAATAAGTAAAAATCATATTGAAAATGGATGAGCAAGGTTTAGTCGAGACCTTGAATGCTGGTTCAAGGAAAAAAAAGCGTAAAGATCGTTCAGAATATCGCAAAACGTAAGTGACATTCTAATGTAGGTTAGTTCAATATCCTGTTTTCTTATTAAGGTTATAACTTATTAATTTACTTTTTCTTTGTATTTTTTCAGGACTTACACAGATAAAGATCCCTTGTGCATAAATTATAGATGTCCATGTAATCACAAGTCGCTAAAAACTTTCAAATGCAAAAGGTTGACATTACAAGATATCATAGAAAACAGAAAGTTGTTTTTTAAACGGCGTGGGAAGGTAGATCAAGATATTTATCTTTCTAGACTCTTAGCACCGTATGAGCCATTAAATAGAGGAAAGTCAAATCCAAGAGCGACAACGAAAAATCGAAAGGTTAGTTGCACCTACCATCTATATATAAATAAAAAACTGACAACAGTGTGTAAACAAGTGTTTCAAAAAACATTTGCGATTGGAGAAAAAAGGCTAAGAAACTTAAATGTTAGGCTGAGTCAAGGGGAAACACCTACAGAGAAGCGAGGTGGAGACAGGAAAGCAGCCAAGTCAAGAGAGAAAAAAGAAAAGTTAAGAGAATTCTTGAAAAAGTTACCTGCTCAGGAAAGTCACTATAATAGACAGAAAAGCAAGAGAATATATTTGTCATCTGAACTGAACGCTGCTAGATTACTCCGTATCTATAACCTGTCAGTGCCTGAAAATTTAAGGGTTTCCCGCACCATGTTCCACAATATATTTTACAATGAATTCAACATTGGGTTCAAATCCCCGGCTACTGACGCATGCAGTGTTTGCATATTGTGGACAAATAAAATAAAAAATGAAACCAACAGTCAACGAAAGCAAACATTGATGATTGAAAAGAGGGTTCACAAACTAAGATCCAATGTTTTCTATGAACTATTGAGAAAACCAGTTGCCAACAGCATACGGCTGTGTTTTGATTTGCAGAAGGTATTACCATTACCAAGAACACCTATACAAGACGCATTTTATAGTAGGCAAATCAGTTTTTACAATTTTTGTATAACTGACGTAGACAAAAACCAACCTGACTTTTTTATATGGGATGAGACACAGGCTTCTCGTGGATCTCTAGAAATTGGATCAGCACTGCTGGCATACTTAACCAATTTAACTATTCCTGAAAATGTCACGTCATTGAATTTGTTCTGTGATGGTTGTGGAGGACAAAACAAAAACAGCCACATCCTACATTTACTAATTTACTGGTTAGCTAATAATAATAACACAATTGAAGAAATCACAATAACTTTTCCTGTGCGTGGGCATAGTTTCTTGCCGGCAGACCGCATATTCGGTAGAATAGAAAAAGATATTAGGAAAACACCTATTATTACACACAGAACAGGATACATAGAAATCATAGAGAAACATGGAAAAGTTCATGACATTGGCTTTGATTGGACTCTCAAAGATATAAAAAAGTTAGAGCTAAATTACAAAAAGCTTTCAAAAATTCAAACTGCTAAGAGAATTAGAATTAAAAAAGTTAAAGGTCCAGGAGGTCGTTTCAAAGATGTCAAAATTTGTGCATTTGAAAATTATCGTTTTGAATCAGGTCAAGAAGAATTTGAATCATTATTGAAACGTGGTAAACGACATCCTAAACAACTGCAAGAACAACCAACAGGCAAAGGTCTTACTGAAAACAAAAAAAAAGATGTCACATTATTATTAGTGAAACAATTTGGTGAAGATTGGGCCTTGATGGAAGAATTACAATGGTATAAAAACATTCTTCTGAATGAGCATAACACACTCAATGAGAATGTGGATGAGGATCATGATCATAACCATGACGAGGACTGTGAATGCATTTGCATGGAACCTGACATTGGGGACGTTAGAGTTTAAGGGATTGAATAATAAATTTTGTAATGATTAATGATAAAAAAATTAATGATGTGAAAAATAATTTTGTATGTTTCTCATTATAAAGACTAATTTCAGCTCAAAGTAGAGGTTAATAATAAACATCAAAGTATTGCTCATAAGATTTTTTCTTTTGACAGAGTGGCAAAAAACTTCACTAGTATTTCTCATTATTTTATATTTCCAAAAAGTCCGTTCACAAAGCCTTATTTCTAAAAGTGTTAAATCAAAAGGGCATATTTCTAGAAGTGACAAATCAAAAGGCCGTATTTCTAATTTGTCCGATCAATAAGTCGTATTTCTGAACTAAAATTTTTTTTAAAAAAAGAAAAGGTGTATTTTTAAAAAATTTTTAAATGCATATAACATTGTAATCTTAATCTTCACAATGAGCTTACATTAATTAGATTTTAGCATTTTTATAATAGGGACTAGATGTTTTTTTCTGTTTTTGTAAAGTTTGTTTATCATAGAAATACGACCTTTTGAACAGATGCTCCTCTTGTTTTATAACAATTTGATAGAAGTACAAAAC
The DNA here is from genome assembly GCF_032362555.1 of Amyelois transitella. Taxonomy (NCBI): domain Eukaryota; kingdom Metazoa; phylum Arthropoda; class Insecta; order Lepidoptera; family Pyralidae; genus Amyelois; species Amyelois transitella. Next base: position 7,362,000 of record NC_083536.1, read on the forward strand.
AAACATAACTTTCAACCACATAAAATATTCAATGTAGATGAAACTGGCATCACAAATGTGCAAAGGAATGCAAAAATTTTGGCACCAAAAGGCCAAAAACAAATCGGGCATGCGACAAGTGGTGAAAGAGGATCTTCGACAACAGTGGTATGTGCATTTAGTGCAGCTGGTCAGTACATACCTCCATTTTTTATTTTTAAAAGGAAACGCATGAATGCACATTTGTTAAAAGGAGGTAATGCAAATATGGTTGCTGCCGTGTCAGAATCGGGATGGATTAATGAGAGTCTATTTGTTGAATGGCTTCTCCACTTCACTTTATACGCCAAACCTACTAAGGATGATCCTATACTCCTAGTTTTGGACAACCACGATAGCCATATCAGCCTTGATGTCTACACGTTATGTCGTGATAAAGGTATCGTTCTATTGACTCTGCCTCCCCATACGTCCCACAGATTACAGCCTTTAGACTTAACATTCTACGGACCTTTGAAGACAGCATATAACCGAGAGTGCCAATATTACATGGTAGAACATCCTGGAAAAGCCATAACACAATATGAAGTTGTGGAATTATTCACCAGAGCTTTCAATCGATGCAGCAATCTCGAAAAAGCGGCAAATGGTTTTAGAGCTGCCGGAATCTATCCCTTCCATCCAATCGAATTCGAAGACGATACATTGCAGTCACCCAGAGCCCAAAATGCTGACGCACAAGCATTATCAAATCCGCCTACTGCTCAAGCTCCATCACAAGCTCTTATAATATCTACACCTGACGCACAAACTCCACCTGCACAAGATTTTGTAGTACACGTTTCTGACCCGCAAGCTTCCGAAGCACAAGCTCTTGTACCTGCTCTTGAACCACCAGTATTTGTACCAGCTAATGACATACAAGCTCCTGCCCCTGTTTTTGATGTACCTGATCCAAGAGCACAATCTCCTGAAAAACAAGTAGCTATTGCACTAGAAAAAGAGAATGAGATGGAAGGCGAAATTGAAATGTTCGAAATTGTGGAAGCACTTAAGAGTATGAAAGCGGGAAAGGCTGCTGGGTGTGATAGAGTGTCGGTCGAGATGCTTAAAGCAGGAAAAGGCGTAGTAGCTAGTCAGTTGTACTGCCTTTTCAATTTGTGTTGGAGAAGCGGCCGAGTACCAAAAGATTGGTGTAAGGCTGTTATCGTGCCACTTTACAAAGGAAAAGGGTCACAGCTGGACTGCAAAAATTATCGTGGTATAAGCCTGCTTAGCGTCGTCGGCAAATTGTATGCTAAGGTATTGATTAATAGAGTCAGGAATGAAACTGATGACAAAATATGGGATGCTCAAGCGGGATTTCGAAAGGGAATGGGATGTACTGATCAGGTCTTTTCCTTGCGGTGCATAGCCGAAAAGTTTTTGGCCAAGAGTCAAAAAGTCTATTGCACATTCGTAGATCTGGAAAAGGCCTATGACAGAGTTGAGAGGAATGAATTGTGGTCAGCACTTTCTATGCATGGGGTGAGCAGTCTCTTAATACGAGCACTGAAATCCTTATATGAGGATTCGAGTGCTTGTGTCAGGATAAACGGAGCGCACACTGAGTGGTTTAAGATTGAGAAAGGCGTTAGGCAAGGATGTGTTGCGTCACCGTGGCTGTTCAACCTATTTATGGATAGCTGTTTGACAGATTTGAAAGAGTCTAAAAGTGGATTAAGGATGAATGAGTTACTCGTCAAATGTCTGCTCTATGCCGACGATCAGGTTATACTGGCGTCATCAGCGGAGGAGTTACAGGAGATGGTAAACTGTATGCATGAAGCTTTAAAAGAGAAAGGAATGAAAGTGAACGTAAGTAAAACTAAAACACTGGTTTTTGAAATGGAGAAAGAAATGACAGCATGTAATATTTTGATTGGAGGAGAAAAAGTTGAGCAAGTGAAAGAGTTTGTATATCTAGGATCAAAGTTTACATCAGATGGCAAGTGTGATAGTGATATTGAAAGGAGAGTGAACGCGGGGAACATGGTGAATGGAGCTTTGCATGCCTTTATGACCAGTCAGAAACTATCCAAAAAGGCTCGACTGGCTGTGCACAGGGGCGTGTTGGTCCCGACATTAATGTATGGGAGTGAAAGTTGGGTATGGCAAAAGAAGCACGAAAGCAGAATAAATGCAGTGGAAATGAGAGCGTTAAGGAGTATGTTGGGTGTGAAATTGAGTGACCGGATAAGGAACAGCGTGATAAGGGAATGTTGTGATGTGAATGAAGATGTAGTTACAGGAATAGAAAAGGGTATGTTGAGATGGTTCGGTCATGTGGAGAGGATGAATGAAAACAGGTTGACTAAGCAAATATACAAGGAGAGTGTGGAGGGAAAGGTTGGGGTGGGAAGACCTAGACGAACATATCTTGATCAAATTAAGGACGTCCTGGTGAAGGGTCAGGTCAAAAGTGCCCGAAACCGCCGAGCTTGCATGAAGAGAGTTATGAATGTGGATGAAGCAAAGGAAGTATGCAGGGATCGTGGCAAGTGGAAAGAGGTAGTCTCTGCCTACCCCTCCGGGAAAGAGGCGTGATTTTATGTATGTATGTATTGCACTATCTGACATTGTAAACTTACCTATTATTACCCCTAAGACTACAAAGCGCAACATCAAAAAGAAACATTCCGTTATTTTAACTAGCACACCTGTCAAAGATGAACTTCAATTAAAGTATAAGAAAAAAATTGCAAAACAAAAGAAAGAAGTCGATCTAAAACAAAAAATAAAAAACACATTAAAAAGACTGAAAACTGAAAAAGGTGAAGAAGCAAAACAAAAACAAGAGACTGCTAAAAAACTAGAAAATAATAAAAAAAGCTGTAATAAATTTTAAAAATATTAAAGAGTTTTGTCTTGACAATGAGAATATAAAGAAAAGAAAAACACAAAAGAGCGCCAAAGAAAATATAGAGTATTTTTGCATTTTTTGTCATGAAAAATACAGAGATAGCCCACAAGGTGAAGATTGGATCCAGTGCTATGATTGCAAAAATTGGGCACACGAAAAATGTACAGACGGACAATCATCTTCCTATGGCTACCGTTGTGATCTTTGCCGCACAAACTGATTTAAAATTTAGGTTAAATTGTGACTAATCTGTCATATGTGATCTCATTTTTAGGCTACTCTGGGTCAATGGCGAACGATCGCAATTGCCCCACCAGGTGTTCGTGATTGCCCGACCAGAGTCGGGTAAACACGAACACTAAATATTTTGTTTTTGTTTAAAAGGTTGATTTCAAGGTTGATTTGCCGTGTGGTTCCCGGCACCAATACAGAAAAGAATAGGACCACTCCATCTCTTTCCCATGGATGTCGTAAAAGGCGACTAAGGGATAGGCTTACAAACTTGGGATTCTTTTTTAGGCGATGGGCTAGCAACCTGTCACTAGTTGAATCTCAATTCTATCGTTAAGCCAAATAGCTGAACGTGGCCATTCAGTCTTTTCAAGACTGTTGGCTCTGTCTACCCCGCAAGGGATATAGACGTGACGGTATGTATGTATGTATGTAAGGTTGATTTCATGAAGAGATATTAATAATGTTGATTGTAATAGTGTAACGTGTTATAATATACCTTTCAGAATGACTGATGAAATTTAACCTATATATTGTATTTTTTTATTTATTTCAAATCTCCCTTAGGTATTCGTAATTACCCCGCCTTCCCCTACAAGGTAGCCTTACTCAATCCTACAATTAACGGATTATTGCGGTTCATCGTCGGCTTATTTACATGTTTTTACATAATTTGAACACTAAATTCTACCCTTTAAATTTTAAATTAAAATTTCATTATTTTTATTAATACGGCGGCAACCATAAGAGCTGCGGTAAAAGGGAGAAAAACACTGGCGGCCAAAAGAACTTGGCTGTGGCGGCAAACTGATTCTGAATGACGTCAAGGACAACTGAATTTGAAAAATTGACAATAATAAAAGTGTCAAGAACAGAAAAGCAATAATAAGAACTGCCCAAACAAATGCAGAGATTTTAAACAAGAGGTAGTGCATGTGGCACCCGTGCAGTACAATCTGCAAGATGGATCCAACTCAACTGAACAAAGTGTAAGAATTTAGCACATATTTTGCAAACGATAAATGGAAAAGGATGAACTGCAGATACGTACACGCATTCTAGTTCTAAATAAAGGTTATTTTCGAAAGTATATGTTAATATCAGCGGAATCTTAACTCGACAGAAGGCAATGAAAAAGATAAAAAAAAATTGCCGCCCAGATCGTGAAAGCAACTGTATTTGCGCTCGAGGAGTCCAAAAGAGGAGGTCCAGCGCCTATATATAGGGTCCTCAGGCGGTGAAGAGGGAGACAGGTAAGTCTTCAGAGGCACGACTTCCCAAGTTCAAAATAAAGCAATAGCTGCTCAAGTTCAGTATTAAACAATAACTACTCAGTTATTTTAAGTAATGATTTTCGCTTCCGGTTGTCAAAAAGATTTATAAAGAATAATTAAAGATAGAAAGAGTTTCACATCGTTAGAAGACAAGAAAACTAACCTCTAGTTCCGGCTCCAAGGTACAATATAGTCTTTTCATATTGAAACACTGGGTTTGCACTGGAAAACTAATTAATAATTTGGCTGTCGACAAGTAACTGACTTTTTTTGAATAATTACTCATTGTTTACAAGGAATATTGACCAATTAATACAATTTTACATCACAACCGGCACTCATTTGTTTTGACGATCTGACAAGTAAAGTGATGTTGACAAGCAACAGCTGATATGACATTTGTATGATTTGACATTGAAGACCACAGATAAATTAAAAAAAAATAATAATAATAAGCTAAGGAATATAAACTATACTGAATAAGAAAAGAATCTAGAATAATAAAATGGCTCGAGAATGTATGATATGTAAACTGATTATAACTAACAAACAAATGCTAATGACACGCATGGGATGCGCTCTCGCTCGCGCACGGAAAAGTTGGGCTCCTGCGTTATTGAATTAATTTAAATGTATAAATGTCTAAAATCTGTGTAATTTAATGCATATAAGTTTCAATATATGCTGTTCCATCAATGCGACTTCTGTGCAAGTGTTCAACAGTGCTGTATTGGTGAGATTTATTCAATTTAGTGCCCCGCAAAAAGCTGCAAATCATTGTCGAAAAGTGCCGTGCGCAGTGTGGTGATTCATCTTTGTTGCGCTGTGACCAATTCAATTCCTTATAATGAGGAGTGACTTTTCAAAAGGGCTTATTTCTGATTTTTGAAAAATATTATTTTTTAATGCAGTTCAGTTCTAATACCATGTTCTTATAATTGTTCAATTAAAACTCGGTTCAAAAGTGCTTTTTTCCTCTAGAAAATCGACTAGAAAAAGAGACATCCGCGTCAAATGTGCTTAAATCCATTATATTTTCGTCCATTGAATTCATTGAGACATTTCTTTTCAAAACTTCCTAATTCTCTAGTTAACTGTTCCTTCTACAATATTTGCGGAACAAAAGGGCTTATATTATAATAGTCCCACCTCTGTTCTTTTTGATGAATTTATATACTAGTAGGTTTTTTATCCAATTCATTACCTTGGCTGTATGGCATAATACGCCCTTGCTGACATCTAATGTTAAATAAAAAAAGCGATTGTCACTTTTGATTAGTTGTCAATGTCTTCATAATTGTTTCTCTCGTGTTCGCGGTTTTGGTTTAAGTTACTAGTTTGTTTTATCGTTTTTGTTTGTTTTAAAATAAAGTAAAAAGGTAAAATAAAGTTAAAATATGGCAGAAAAAACAGTCGGAGAATTAAATACGGGCGGTCGAAAGTCTAGGTCTCATCCTAAAAGTCGTAAAAAGAAATCGTAAGTACTTCTGCATTGTCTAGTGCCCTACTCATAAACAGATTAATTTTACAATTATTTGTTAATATTATGTTGTTTTAGGTATACTGACGATGATCCCCTTGGATTAAAGTTTCAAGTACCATCCAAACACAGTGAAAAGAGTAAGTTTAAGTGCTCGTCTATAGGCATGCAAATGGTATTAAAGAACCGTTATGCATATTTCTCCAAAGAAAACAAAGTAAGTCAAGATATTTACTTGTCGAGATTATGCCATTCTTATGAATCTATAAATACAACAAAACCTAAGAAAAATGTGAAGTCTCGGAAGGTAAGCTGTTCTTACAATTTGTTTGTAAAGAAAAACAAAGTGAAAGTTGTATGTAAGAAAATGTTTTCTGCAGTCTTTTCTGTATCTGAAAAACGATTAAATATTATTAATAAACAGACAGTACAAGGAAAAATTCCTAGGGAAAATCGTGGTGGGGATCATAAGTTTCCAAAATATGTAAATAAAAAGGAAGCATTAAGGCAATTTTTAAACAACCTTCATGCCAAAGAAAGTCATTATGGTAGACAAAAATCTAAAAGAATTTACTTAAGTTCTGAACTGAACTGTAAAAAATTGCTAAAATTTTATAATGATTCTGTAATACCTGAGTTACAAGTGAAAAAGACATTTTTTTACAATATTTTTCATAAAGAGTATAATATTGGATTTTCAAGACCCTCATCAGATACTTGCAGCGTTTGTTTGCTTTGGTCAAATAAAATAAAAATGGAAAAGGATCCTGCCAAGAAACAAGTGCTTATGACTGAACTAAGAGTGCATAAACTAAGAAGTAAAGCTTTTTATAATCATATGAAGGAGGACTCTGCCTTTGCCAAGAACCCCGATTCAAGATGCCTTCTATGCTAGGCAAATAAGTGTATACAATTTTTGTGTTGTACATTTAAGTTCTAAAAACCCTTGTTTTTATTCTTGGGATGAAACGATAGGGAACAGAGGTTCCACGGAAATTGCTTCTGCACTTTATAACTTCCTATCAAGCATGCATTTTGAAAATAATGTGGAAATAATACGTTTATTTTGCGATGGATGCGGAGGGCAAAATAAAAATAACCATGTCCTCCAAACACTGATACAATGGCTGTTTTCAAAATCTCCTGTGCATATTAAAGCCATCCATCTGTATTTCCCTGTTCTTGGTCATAGTTTTTTACCTGCGGATAGGGTGTTTGGACGGTTAGAAAAAGAAATCCGCAAAGAAACTATTATTACTACAAGGGATGGCTATGATAAAATTTTGAAAAGGCACGGCAATTTAAAATTATTAAGACAAGATTGGCAGCTGCTGGATATAAAAGATCTAAAAGAAAGTTTCAATATTCTAGAGGGTATACAAAAAATTAAACGGATTAAGATAGAAAAGAAAATTAAAAGAGGAAAGGTCATAGGCTGTGACATTAAAGCTTTTGAAAATTACAGATTTGAGAGCAATGAAGTTTTCCAAACACTGTTAAAACGAGGAAAAAGAATACCAATAGAAATACCTACATCTGTGATTGAGGACAAGGAACTAACAGCAAACAAGAAAAAAGATGTGAATAATTTACTTACCAAACAATTTGGAAACCAGTGGACTGATATACAGGAATTGGCTTGGTATAAAAATATTATAAAGAGTTGCAGACCTGCCTCCAATACAGAATTGGATAATGAATCTGTATGCAATTGCCTGGACGATGACGTAGGGGAGCTATGTATTTAGTTTAAAACGTTAAGAAAAGTATAATGGAGAAGGGACATTTCGGGGAAGGGGCATTTTGGGGAAGGGACATTTCAGGAAAGGGACATTTTGGGGAAGGGACATTTCGGAAAAGGGACATTTTGGGGAAGGGATATTTTGAAACCAGGGGACATTTCGGGAAAGGGACATTATGGAACTGAACGATAATAAAGAGTTATTAATTACATAAGTATTTTATTGGTACAGATCAAAAGTCTTTATTTCCAAAAATGGCTTAATCAAAATGGCTTATTTCCAACAAGTACGGAACAAAACAGCTTATTTCTAAAAGTCCCTGCCAAAAGTGCTTATTTCTAAAATATGGAGTTAAGTATATGTTTTCGTAAGTGGAGAGGAAAAAACATAAAAATGCTATATTAATCATGTCAACATACATACATACATACATAAACTCACGCCTCTTTCCCGGAGGGGTAGGCAGAGACTACCTCTTTCCACTTGCCACGATCCCTGCATACTTCCTTTGCTTCATCCACATTCATAACTCTCTTCATGCAAGCTCGGCGGTTTCGGGCACTTTTGACCTGACCCTTCACCAGGACGTCCTTAATTTGATCAAGATATGTTCGTCTAGGTCTTCCCACCCCGACCTTTCCCTCCACACTCTCCTTGTATATCTGCTTAGTCAACCTGTTTTCATTCATCCTCTCCACATGACCGAACCATCTCAACATACCCTTTTCTATTCCTGTAACTACATCTTCTTCCACATCACAACATTCCCTTATCACGCTGTTCCTTATCCTGTCACTCAATTTCACACCCAACATACTCCTTAACGCTCTCATTTCCACTGCATTTATTCTGCTTTCGTGCTTCTTTTGCCATACCCAACTTTCACTCCCATACATTAATGTCGGGACCAACACGCCCCTGTGCACAGCCAGTCGAGCCTTTTTGGATAGTTTCTGACTGCTCATAAAGGCATGCAAAGCTCCATTCACCATGTTCCCCGCGTTCACTCTCCTTTCAATATCACTATCACACTTGCCATCTGATGTAAACTTTGATCCTAGATATACAAACTCTTTCACTTGCTCAACTTTTTCTCCTCCAATCAAAATATTACATACTGTCATTTCTTTCTCCATTTCAAAGACCAGTGTTTTAGTTTTACTTACGTTCACTTTCATTCCTTTCTCTTTTAAAGCTTCATGCATACAGTTTACCATCTCCTGTAACTCCTCCGCTGATGACGCCAGTATAACCTGATCGTCGGCATAGAGCAGACATTTGACGAGTAATTCATTCATCCTTAATCCACTTTCAGACTCTTTCAAACCTGTCAAACAACTATCCATAAATAGGTTGAACAGCCACGGTGACGCAACACATCCCTGCCTAACACCTTTCTCAATCTTAAACCACTCAGTGTGCGCTCCGTTTATCCTGACACAAGCACTCGAATCCTCATATAAGGATTTCAGTGCTCGTATCAAGAGACTGCTCACCCCATGCATAGAAAGTGCTGACCACAATTCATTCCTCTCAACTCTGTCATAGGCCTTTTCCAAATCCACGAATGTGCAATAGACTTTTTGACTCTTGGCCAAAAACTTTTCGGCTATGCACCGCAAAGAAAAGACCTGATCAGTACATCCCATTCCCTTTCGAAATCCCGCTTGAGCATCCCATATTTTGTCATCAGTTTCATTCCTGACTCTATTAATCAATACCTTAGCATACAATTTGCCGACGACGCTAAGCAGGCTTATACCACGATAATTTTTGCAGTCCAGTTGTGACCCTTTTCCTTTGTAAAGTGGCACAATAACAGCCTTACACCAATCTTTTGGTACTCGGCCGCTTCTCCAACACAAATTGAAAAGGCAGTACAACTGTCTAGCTACGACGCCTTTTCCTGCTTTAAGCATCTCGACCGACACTCTATCATACCCGGCAGCCTTACCCGCTTTCATACTCTTAAGTGCTTCCACAATTTCAAACATTTCAATTTCGCCTTCCATCTCATTCTCTTTTTCTTCGCTATAGCAGAACTCTTTCTTATTTTCTTCCTTTTTTTCAAATAAACTCTCAAAATAGTCCTTCCATATCTTTAGCACACATTCTTCTCCTTTCACAACGCTACCATCCTGGCATCTGATCCTAGTCAGCTCTCTGGTTATAGTTTTTCCTCGGGCTGACCTTACGGATTTCCAGAATACTTTCAGATTTGACTGAAAGTCTTCTGATAGCCTTTTATCAAAATCCTCTTTATACTCTTCTTTCTTTCTAATTACAGCTTTCTTAACCAAATCTTTCATTTTTTTATATTCCTTACGTGCTTCATTCACATCCTCATCTATAACCTCTTGCATTCTTAAGTTAGCTTTTGCTGCTAACAAATCCAGCCATGCTTTCTTCTTTAATCGCACAAGTTCTTGCACATCTTTACTCATCCACGCATTTTTGTGATTTTTCCCTTTCCTTCTTCTACTTACACCACACACTTCAACAGCTACTTTCACAATTCTTTCTTTAAATTCCTTCCATCCATCTTCAATATTGCTCCTCTCATCTAAATCTTCAATTTCATCCTTCAGTCTATTAATATACTTGTTACCTACATCCATATCTTGCAAATTTTCTACTTTCACTCTTTCCAAAGCGCTGGTTTGCTCCCTTACCCTGTGCCGCCAGCGATTGAAGATACCCCTTATCCGGGATATCACCAGTAAATGGTCAGAGTCAATGCCAGCACCGCGATATGCACGGGTATCCAGCACTTTGTTCTTCAATCTTTCATCCACAATCACAAAGTCTATCATACTTTTTAAAATACCTTCCACTCTTGTATAGGTGTGGATCTCTTTATGTTGAAACATTGAGTTCGACACAAAAAGATCCCACTCTAGACAAATTTCTAATACACTTCTTCCATTATCATTCACCTTTTCGTCACCAAACGCACCAAGCACCTTTTCATATCCATCACGCTTTACACCCACCCATCCATTAAAATCACCTAACATAATAATCTTCTCATTTGGCTTGGTAACTTTCAATACTTCTCTTACACTATTCCAGAACTCCTCGTTTTCGCTTTTTGCTGATGTTGTACCCCTCGAACCCACATCCCACGGTGCATAAACACCTAAAACGAAGATCCGAGTGATTCCAACTTTCAGCCTAATCCATAGAAGACGAGGGCTGACACACTCATACTCATTCACACACTCAGCCATTCGTGCAGAAAGGATTAGACCGACCCCTTGACAGCCTCGGCTGGTACTGGAAATTCCAGACCAATACGCCGTGTAAGGGCCGTGCTGCGTCGCGTCGCATCCTTTCCGCTTCGTTTCATTCACGCACAACACATCCAACCGTCTTTCATCCATCATCTGACATACTTCCTCAATTTTATCCTTCATTCCTCCTCTTACATTCATCGTCGCAAAGCGGCTTTCAGCAGACCGCATACCGCTCCCGCCGGGAACGAGACGTGATGGGGTGCGGACATCATCGCCGCCATTTAGGTGCTCTTTCAAAAAATTTGCATCCATGCGATTCCCACGAGACGCAAGGGAACAATTTTGTCCGCCCCAGCAGAGCCCCGCATGCCAGGGTAAGGCTAGCCATTACCTGGGGGTCGCCCAACCCCATGGCGGAAGTGGCACGCTCGAGACTAGGCTCGCCCCTAGCCATGCATCCATCGGCGCGGCAGACCTTAGATTGGCATTTTTAATTAAGAGTAAATGTAAATATAATGTTACAGATCACTCATAAACAAAGATTATTTTTATTTAAAAAAATCTTTTCTATTCAGGGTATTATAATGAACATAATAGCACATACCCTCTGGCCTATTATCAGACCGCAGTTAGTATATAGAAACTTTATATCATTAGACATGTACTTCGACTTGTAATTTGTTTGGGGAATACAGATAAGAACAATGACAATTTACTTAGGGTATTTTACTAGCTAGAAAAACAAATAAATACCCTTCTCTTGTTAGAACTTGGAAATCAAATAGATCTATCCATATTGGCAAAGCGCAAGCGTAACTACCTATACATGCAGTACTTACAAAGCATTTGAAAAAATATTAATATTATAGTTTTATTAATTTTTTTTAAGATAAATATTAGATCTTAAAAATCTCAAAAACTCCACCAAGAGAAAAAGAATTTTGAACACTTTTATTTCATAAGTTTTTCAAATATTAAATTGATGAAAATCATGTCAACATTATGTAAAATATGGTTTTAAAATTCAAAATTTATTTAATTATTAAACAATGGTTCAGAGTTTTTTTCATTTTCTGAAAAATTTGTAATGATGAAATAAGCCCTTTTGAAAAGTCACTCCTCATATGTGTCGTCTAGAATCAATTGCCGTCACATCCACTTTTAAAAAAAAATAAGTATTTGATCTCTATGGAATCGGTTTTTAATTTCAAACAAATCCAATAAACTATTCTTGTCTCAACCCCGCTACATCCCGAGCAATTTGAGTCTTTAAATTGCGTTTCGTTCTAAACTCCGCTACATCCATCACCACTCATTATTAGTCGCCGCCACATCCGCATTGACCAATCAGAACACTGCATTTGGAGAAAAAACTGTCATGGCGTATTGCGGTTCACAATGGCTGACAAAGCATTTGTTCTGTAATTTTGTGCTTTGTTTTTGTTAATTATAAAACAAACAATGGCTGATTTAACAATAAGAATTGAACCTGTTGCTCCTGAGCATGCAAGGAAGCGAGGCGTTAACAAAGAAAACTGGAAAAAGGAGAAAAAACGAAGAGAACTGTGAGTAACACTTTTGTCTGATTTTAGTATACAGGAGGTTTGTTTACAGAGGTGTCTTTTACGTCCCTACTTAGGGACCAGTAAAAGTCGGTGTTCCGTTCCGGTTCAGTATTACAAAATTAACCCATATAGTTTCGCAATGTCAGTCTGTCTGTCTCCATACAAAAAGGTTTAGTTCAGTAGTAAAAAATAACCCATATAGTTTCGCAATGTCAGTCTGTCTGTCTTCATACAAAAAGGTTTAACTGTTTGAAAAAAAAAATTTTTTTATTAATTTCAGATATTCTTCAAAACGCTTTCCAAGTGCTCCAAAATGCCACCACAAAAATAATAAAACATTTACCTGTTCTACATTAAAAATGCAAGACATAGCTCGTATGCACCGTAAGTTTTTCAAATTAAAAAGTAAAATAGATCAAGACAATTTTATATTACAACACTGTCGTTTCAACAAATGTGTGAGAACAAGACTGGTAGATCAATCTAGAGGCCCAAAAAATTTGAGCGTTGAATACTACGTAACTATAAAAAACCCTCACAAAAATGTGAGAGTGCGCAAAAATGCATTTTTAGAAATACTTACATTAGGAAAAGATAGAGTAATGGGGGTTATTCAAAGATCTTTTAAAGATGGAGGCAGTATCGCCAAAGAAAATCGTGGTGGCAGTCACAAAATAGCACTTTACGGAGATAAAAGAATTTGCTCGGTAGTATTTGGATTTTGCCTGGAAAGAAGCGATATTTACGGACGAAAAGTTCGTTTATGTCATTACAACACGGTAGGCTTCATTTATGGCGAAGAAATGCAACTCGGTATGAAGAAAAAAAATATTGTGCCAAATATGGAGTCTGGACACATATCTGTAAATATGTGGGGCTGGATGAGTGCTACTGGACCTGGGGAACAGGTGTGGATAGCAGGACGCGCTACAGCTGCTCATTATGTGCAAGTGCTGGAAGAAACCATGTTACCAACTGTGCGGTGTATTTATCCGATTGATGATATGCCAACAATATCATTTGTGCTCTGTGCATCGAGTCCATATAGTGCGTGAAAGCTTCTGCTAGTTTATATTAAAACTACTAATTACTTAGATAGTATTTAAGGACAGCTTCAATATCTTTTCTTTATGAAAACGAATAATTAAGCTATAACCTTAATAACAGGAGATAAGTAGATGATAAAATTAGTAATATGCTGTATGTATAGCTTTATATAATCATCAATATGTAAACAAAACTATAGGTAAACTGTTTCAATAAAATTTACTAATTTTAATTATTGAATGTTTTATTTTCTCCCTCTTGTTTAATATTTCTTGCTGATTTCCGTGTTTGAAGACAACTTTCCGTGTTTGTAATTCTTAGATATCAGTTAGTTAGTCAGTCAGTTACTTAGTTCAAATGGCTCCTTGAAACATTAAAAATTGTCAGTAACACTAATTATTTTTTTTAATAGGCAAAAATAATCCTTGAATAACTTCGGAATCCAAGTAACGCTAGTAACTAGAACAAGCGAGTGTGAGCAAGCGAGATTATCTAATATATCTTAGATCTCACTTGCTCACACAAGTAATAAAATTGCTACCCAATAACTTTCAAAGGAACCACTACCTATGTTAGGGTCGTGTGCACATAAACTTTCAACCTTATTGAAATGTCATAAGTCTGGCAGTCGCAGGCTTCCCTCTATAGGCAAATCTTATGCAAATAATGAGAGACGACGATATCTCGATCGACAATTATCGGGCCCAGTTCGGCCATCGTTGATTACCGTCCCTTTCTGTTTTGTTATGTTATATGTCATAGAATAATAAACTGTTTTACTTAGTAATCATTGGTATTAAAGACCGTATTCATTTGATGGAATATTTATTTTTTTTAAATATGCATGTGTGTGTGTATCTAGTGGAACCACAGTGCACGCTATTTTAACCCGTAAGAATTTTAAAACTATGACTGCAGATATGAACGCGATCGTACAATCTGCAAGATGGATCCAACTCAACTGAACAAAGTGTACGAATTTAGCACATATTTTGCAAACGACAAATGGAAAAGGATGAATTGCAGATACGTACACGCATTCTAAGTAGTTCTAAATAAAGGTTATTTTCGAAAGTATATGTTAATATCAGCGGAATCTTAACTCGACAGAAGGCAATGAAAAAGATAAAAAAAAATATATCATCCATAATCCGTTAACCTTTTAATTTTAAAATGAAACATAATATTATTAATAATAAAGTGGCAACACATTGACATGTACCGTAACCCTAAGAGATGCGGTAAAAGGGTGAAAAACACTGCCGGCCAAAAGAACCTGCCTGTGGCGGCAAACTCATTCTGAACGACGTCAAGGACGGCTGAATTTGAAAAAGTGACAATAATAAAAGTGTCAGGAACAGATAAGCAATAATAAGAACTGCCCAAACAAATGCAGATTTTAAACAAGAGGTAGTGCACGTGGTACCCGTGCAGTACAATCCACAAGATGGATTCAACTCAACTGAACAAAGTGTACGAATTTAGCATATACTTTGCAAACGATAAATGGAAAAGGCTGAATTGCAAATATGTTCACGGTTTCACGTTCAAATTAAAATCTCTCATAAAGCATTGACAAAATATTAAAAAAAAAAAAAAACAAAAATAGTTTTTGCCACCCAGATTGTGAAAACAACTGTATTTGCGCTCGAAGAGACTGGTAAATTCGCAGCGGCACGACTTACCAAATTCAAAATGAAGCACTAACTGCCCAAGTTCAGAATAAAACGATAACTACTCAAGTTTAGTCCAAGAAGAAAAAAACTATTCAAGTTTCCATGAAAGCAACAACTATCAAAGTTCAAAACAAAACGAGGTTTTTCAATGACCAACAGCTTATATTACAAGGTAGTCTTACTCAATCCTATAATTAACGGAATATTGCGGTTCATCGTCGGCTTATTTACATGTTTTTACATAATTTGAGCTCTTAATTCTACCCTTTATTAATACGGCGGCAACCCTAAGAGCTGCGGTAAAAGGGAGAAAAACACTGGCGGCCAAAAGAACTTGGCTGTGGCCGCAAACTCATTCTGAATGACGTCAAGGACGACTGAATTTGAAAAAGTGACAATAATAAAAGTGTCAAGAACAGAAAAGCAATAATAAGAACTGCCCAAACAAATGCAGAGATTTTAAACAAGAGGTAGTGCACGTGGTACCCGTGCAGTACAATCCACAAGATGGATTCAACTCAACTGAACAAAGTGTACGAATTTAGCATATACTTTGCAAACGATAAATGGAAAAGGCTGAATTGCAAATACGTTCACGGTTTCACGTTCAAATTAAAGGTTCCTTTAGGAAGTATATGTTAATTTCTGCAAAATCTTAACTCTCAGAAAGCGTTGACAAAATATTAAATAAAAAAAACAAAAATAGTTTTTGCCACCCAGATTGTGAAAACAACTGTATTTGCGCTCGAAGAGACCGGTAAATCCGCAGCGGCACGACTTCCCAAATTCAAAATGAAGCAATAACTGCCCAAGTTCAGAATAAAACGATAACTACTCAAGTTCAGTCCAAGAAGAAAAAAACTATTCAAGTTTCCAAGAAAGCAACAACTATCAAAGTTTAAAACAAAACGAGGTTTTTCAAAAACTAACAGCTAATATTACGAGCTAGTCTTAGCCAATCCTAAAATTAACGGAATATTGCGGTTCACTCACCGCTAATATATGTTTTTTCATAATTTTATCTTTTTTAATTTTAAAATGAAATATAATATAATTATTTATAAAGTGGCAACGACGTCAAGGACGACTGAATTTGAAAAAGTGACAATAATAAAACTATCAAAAATTTTAAAGCAATAATAAGAACTGCCCAAACAAATGCAGAGATTTTAAACAAGAGGTTGTGCACGTGGTACCCGTGCAGTACAATCCACAAGATGGATTGAACTCAACTGAACAAAGTGTACGAATTTAGCATAAACATACTTTGCAAACGATAAATGGAAAAGGCTGAATTGCAAATACGTTCACGGTTTCACGTTCAAATTAAAGGTTCCTTTGGGAAGTATATGTTAATTTCTGCAGAATCTTAACTCTCAGAAAGCGTTGACAAAATATAAAAAAAAAAAAACAAAAATAGTTTTTGCCACCCAGATTGTGAAAACAACTGTATTTGCGCTCGAAGAGACCGGTAAATCCGCAGCGGCACGACTTCCCAAATTCAAAATGAAGCAATAACTGCCCAAGTTCAGAATAAAACGATGACTACTCAAGTTCAGTCCAAGAAGAAAAAAACTATTCAAGTTTCCAAGAAAGCAACAACCATCAAAGTTTAAAAAAAAAACGAGGTTTTTCAATAACCAACAGCTTATATTACAAGGTAGCCTTACTCAATCCTATAATTAACGGATTATTGCGGTTCATCGTCGGCCTATTTACATGTTTTTACATAATTTGAACACTAAATGCTACCCTTTAAATTTTAAAATAAAATTTCATTATTTTAATAATACGGCGGCAACCCTAAGAGCTGAGGTAAAAGGGAGAAAAACACTGGCGGCCAAAAGAACTTGGCTGTGGCGGCAAACTCATTTTGAATGACGTCAAGGACGACTGAATTTGAAAAAGTGACAATAATAAAAGTGTCAAGAACAGAAAAGCAATAATAAGAACTGCCCAAACAAATGCAGAGATTTTAAACAAGAGGTAGTGCACGTGGCACCCGTGCAGTACAATCTGCAAGATGGATCCAACTCAACTGAACAAAGTGTACGAATTTAGCACATATTTTGCAAACGATAAATGGAAAAGGATGAATTGCAGATACGTACACGCATTCTAAGTAGTTCTAAATAAAGGTTATTTTCGAAAGTATATGTTAATATCAGCGGAATCTTAACTCGACAGAAGGCAATGAAAAAGATAAAAAAAAAATTGCCGCCCAGATCGTGAAAGCAACTGTATTTGCGCTCGAGGAGTCCAAAAGAGGAGGTCCAGCGCCTTTATATAGGGTCCTCAGGCGGTGAAGAGGGAGACAGGTAAGTCTTCAGAGGCACGACTTCCCAAGTTCAAAATAAAGCAATAGCTGCTCAAGTTCAGTATTAAACAATAACTACTCAGTTATTTTAAGTAACTAATAAGTTCAGTCCAAAAAGTAAAAAACTATTCAAGTTTCCAACAAAGCAACAACTATCAAAGTTTAAAACAAAACGAGGTTTTTCAAAAACTAACAGCTAATATTACGAGCTAGTCTTAGCCAATCCTAAAATTAACGGAATATTGCGGTTCACTCACCGCTAATATATGTTTTTTCATAATTTTATCTTTTTTAATTTTAAAATGAAATATAATATTATTATTTATAAAGTGGCAACGACGTCAAGGACGACTGAATTTGAAAAAGTGACAATAATAAAACTATCAAAAATTTTAAAGCAATAATAAGAACTGCCCAAACAAATGCAGAGATTTTAAACAAGAGGTAGTGCATGTGTCATATTAGTGTCAATGTCATTGTCAAGAGAGATAGACTAACAGTTGTAACGGCCATACAAGTCAATAAATCAGTTGGGCATTGCGTCATCATGCAAGCGAAGCTATTATGTGTTTTATTTATAATTAATGTCCTAAACAATCATAAATTCCTATATGAAACATGGTGTCAGGTGAAAACAATTTAAAAAAGATCCTTAGTGTTGTAAACAAAAAGAAAATAAGATTAGTAACACAATATCTATATGTACTTCAGTTTGAGGTTTGCTAAGCGGTGCTTAGAAATAAAAGATGGTGGAAGACAACAAAATGGAAAAATTAATGGTAGGATCCATAAAGCCGCCTGTGGGATATTCAATAATTGATGGAGACTCATGGAAAAAGTATAAGCAGATATTCAACCTATATTTAGTAGCAACAGGCTTGGAAAAACAAGAGGATGAAAGGAAAATTGCAGTTTTCCTATCATGTGCGGGAGACGAGATGCTGGATGTGTACAATGGATTAGGAGTGATAAAGAGTTGGAAGGCATTAGAGGAAAATCTGGACAATCACTTTGGTACCAAAAATAATACAGTGGCCAATAGTTACAAATTTTTCAATTTAAGGCAAGAGGAAGAGGAAAAAGTAGATCGTTTTGTTACAAGGCTTAGGAATGCAGCTAAGATCTGTGATTTTAAAGAAGAAAAGAGATTGATAAGAGATATGTTAACAATAGGAGTAAAAGACGTCAGTCTCAAGGAAAGATTATTATGGGAAGCAGATTTAACATTAGACAAGGCGATAAATTTATGTCAAGCAGCAGAAAATAGCAAAAAACAAATAAAGGAGATGGAGAGTAATGCAAAGGAAATAAGTTTCATGAAGGAAAGTTCGGCTAAAAAGGATCATCGGCAGAAGATGTTTCATTGTAATAGATGTGGAAGACAACATGAATATAGAAATTGTCCTGCGTATGGAAAGAAGTGTGCTTTGTGTTCAACATTCAATCATTTTGCGGTAATGTGTCGATACAAAAATAGAAAAGAAGAAAAACCAGGCACAACGAAACAGTTACATAAAAAAGTACAAGGAGTGAAGGAGTCAAATAATAGTGAGGACAGTAGTAGTGAGGAATTCGGACCATATTCAGTAAGTAGTTTAAGTAAGTTACAATGGCATGAGGTTATAAGTGTAGAAGGCTATAATATAAAATTTAAGTTGGACTCTGGAGCAGATTGTAATGTTATGCCGCTTAGGTTATTTAATAAAATTACAAAGGGAGAATATAGGTTAGGAAAGCCAACGGTTCTGGTAGTTTATAATGGTCAAGAGGTAAAAACATCGGGAAGTGTTGAACTAAATTGTATTGTTAAAGGACAAAAAGGTTGTATTAGGTTTTGTTTGGTAGATATGCAGGTTCAGCCAGTGTTAGGGTTGCCAGATTGTGTAAAATTTAATTTAATTAATAAAGTAGACAATATAGTTGTACAGGATAAAAGCACATTTTTAGCAATTAATGAGGATGTGTTTTCAGGATTAGGCAACATAGGAACATATACAATAAAGCTGAGAGAAAATGTTCAACCAGTAGTTAAGCCAATTAGAAGGGTACCTCAGGTTATAAAAGATAGGTTGAAAGAAACTTTATGTAATTATGAAAGTAGAGGTATTATTGAAAAGGTAGAGGGACCTACCACTTGGTGTAATAATTTAGTTATAGTGGAGAAACCAGATAAGTCTCTTCGGTTATGTTTAGATCCAAAGGAATTAAATAAAGCTATTCTAAGAGAAAATTATCAAATCCCTTCGCCTGAAGAAATTTATAACTCACTTGCAGGAAAAGGTGTCTTCACAGTATTAGATCTCAAGGATGGATTTTTTCAAGTAGTCTTGGACGATGAAGAAAAGCTGTGTACATTTGGTACACCATTTGGCAGATACAGGTTCAAAAGAATGCCATTTGGCATATCCTCTGCTCCCGAGGTAATGCAAAGGTTAAATACTGTTATTTTTAGTGATATACAAGGAGTACATGTGTACTACGATGACATAATCGTAGCTGGAGATAGTTTGTCAGAACATGATCAAATTTTAAGTAAGGTAATAGATAGAGCGAGAAAGTTTAATGTTAAGTTTAATAAGAATAAAGTTCAATATAGGGCGGAGTTTGTTAAGTATGTAGGGTTATTGCTATCAAAATCAGGGATAAAACCAGATCCTGAGCATGTGAAGGCCATTGTTGATTTAGAAAAACCAAAAAATGTTAAGGAATTACAAAAGTTCTTAGGAATGTGTAATTATTTAAGTAAGTTTATATCAAATTATTCAAAAACAACAGAGCCGCTTAGAGATTTGTTAAAGAAAGATGTGTTGTGGGACTGGGGTAGTTTGCAAGAAAAAGCATTTCAAGAGGTAAAATGTAAAATTTCCAGTGCACCTACTTTAGCAATATTAGAAAAAGATGGTACATTAACATTGCAATGTGATAGTTCTAAAAGTGGTATGGGTGCTTGTTTGTTACAGAAGGGTAAACCTGTTTCTTTTTACTCTAGGTGCTATACAGAATGTCAACAAAGATGGGCACCCATAGAAAAGGAGCTATTTGCAATTTGTTTAGCTATGGAAAAATATCATCAATTTGTTTATGGGCGTAAAATAGTTGTAGAAACAGACCACAAACCTTTAGTTGCCATAATGAATAAAGATATAAATCAAATCTCAGCTAGGTTACAAAGAATGGTATTAAGACTGTTAAAATATGATTTTGAAATAAAGTATATTCCGGGATCTAGAATGTTTGTAGCTGATTATCTATCTAGACATTATAATACCACTAACGGGCAGATAGAAAATACATTAAAAGAATTAGTTCATTGTGTGAGTTCAGAAACTGTGTACGGTTTAGAGGGTGAATTACAAATTTCAAAAAGGAAACTGATAGAATTACAACAGGAATCAATGAAGGATGGTAACTTGCAACATATTATGACTTGGTTTAATACAGAGTGGCCCAAAAATGCTAAAAATATATATGGTACAGAATTAAAAAAGTTGTTTAAATTAAGAAATGAGTTAATGGTAAAAGATAATATTGTATATTTTGAGAATAGAGTGTTAGTGCCTAGATCATTAAGAAAGGAATTATTAAGTATTGTGCACTCAGGTCATGCAGGAGTTGTGAAATGTAAAAAGAGGGCAAGGAAAGTTTTATTTTGGCCAGGAATGTCGAGAGACATAGAGAATTATGTATTATCATGTAAACCATGTGAAAAATATAGAGTATCTAACTGTAAACAACCTCTGATGTCTCATGAGATTCCGGATTTGCCATTTAGTAAAGTAGGTATGGATGTAGGTCACTATGCAGGTAAAGATTTCTTAGTTGTGGTAGACTATTTTTCCAAATGGATTGAAATGGTATGGTTAGAAAACAAAACAGCTTCAATTATAATACAAAAGTTAATGAAAATTTTCAGTACTCATGGATTTCCAAGATATATAGTCAGTGACAACATGCCATTTGGTAGTTTTGATTTTAAGCAATTTGCATTAAAAAATGACATTGAGTTAATTATGTCTAGTCCTCATTATCCTCAGTCTAATGGTTTATCAGAAAAAGCAGTTGGAATTGTAAAAAGTTTGTTAAAAAAATGTGAAGAGAGTGGTACCAGTTTTGATCTGGCAATGTTGCATTATAGAACCAGTCCAGTGGCAAATTTAGATTATTCTCCTTCAGAGTTGTTAATGAACAGGTTGTTAAGAACAAACTTACCATGCTCAAAAGAACTTTTGAAATCTAAGTTGTGTGTAGATGTTAAAGAAAAATTGTTAAAAAATAATGAAAAATCTAGGACCATTTATAATAAAACTTCTAAATTGAAAGGGTCTTTTAAAAAAGGGGAAGATGTGATTATACAGAATGTACCTTATAACAAGTATTGGTCTTCAGGTAAAGTGATGGAAGAAGGAAATGGTCCTAGATCGTTCACAGTTATGAATGATAAGGGAAATTTAGTCAGGAGAAATGAGAAACACATAAGAAAAAGTAAAAACAAATTTATTAAAAAAGAGGAATGTTTGTGGGGTAGTATACCAGGTGAGGCTACAAGGGGGGAGACTCCGGTGGTGTTAGATGACCCAGGGGTATCTCAAAGAAGTGTAGAGTTGGGTACAGCCGGCAGTAATGATGTAGTCACTAGGGCAGGTAGAGTTGTTAGAAAACCAGTTTATTTGGAAGAGTTTGATTTAAAATAATATAGTAAAATAGATAATAAATATTAGTATATAATAATTTAAAAATAAATAAAATAAATAACATAAGGGGGGGATGTGTCATATTAGTGTCAATGTCATTGTCAAGAGAGATAGACTAACAGTTGTAACGGCCATACAAGTCAATAAATCAGTTGGGCATTGCGTCATCATGCAAGCGAAGCTATTATGTGTTTTATTTATAATTAATGTCCTAAACAATCATAAATTCCTATATGAAACAGTGCACGTGGTACCCGTGCAGTACAATCCACAAGATGGATTCAACTCAACTGAACAAAGTGTACGAATTTAGCATATACTTTGCAAACGATAAATGGAAAAGGCTGAATTGCAAATACGTTCACGGTTTCACGTTCAAATTAAAGGTTCCTTTGGGAAGTATATGTTAATTTCTGCAGAATCTTAACTCTCAGAAAGCGTTGACAAAATATTAAATAAAAAAAAACAAAAATAGTTTTTGCCACCCAGATTGTGAAAACAACTGTATTTGCGCTCGAAGAGACCGGTAAATCCGCAGCGGCACGACTTCCCAAATTCAAAATGAAGCAATAACTGCCCAAGTTCAGAATAAAACGATAACTACTCAAGTTCAGTCCAAGAAGAAAAAAACTATTCAAGTTTCCAAGAAAGCAACAACTATCAAAGTTTAAAACAAAACGAGGTTTTTCAAAAACTAACAGCTAATATTACGAGCTAGTCTTAGCCAATCCTAAAATTAACGGAATATTGCGGTTCACTCACCGCTAATATATGTTTTTTCATAATTTTATCTTTTTTAATTTTAAAATGAAATATAATATAATTATTTATAAAGTGGCAACGACGTCAAGGACGACTGAATTTGAAAAAGTGACAATAATAAAACTATCAAAAATTTTTAAGCAATAACAAGAACTGCCCAAACAAATGCAGAGATTTTAAACAAGAGGTAGTGCACGTGGCACCCGTGCAGTACAATCTGCAAGATGGATCCAACTCAACTGAACAAAGTGTACGAATTTAGCACATATTTTGCAAACGATAAATGGAAAAGGATGAATTGCAGATACGTACACGCATTCTAAGTAGTTCTAAATAAAGGTTATTTTCGAAAGTATATGTTAATATCAGCGGAATCTTAACTCGACAGAAGGCAATGAAAAAGATTAAAAAAAAATTGCCGCCCAGATCGTAAAAGCAACTGTATTTGCGCTCGAGGAGTCCAAAAGAGGAGGTCCAGCGCCTTTATATAGGGTCCTCAGGCGGTGGAGAGGGAGACAGAGTCTTCAGAGGCACGACTTCCCAAGTTCAAAATAAAGCAATAGCTGCTCAAGTTCAGTATTAAACAATAACTACTCAGTTATTTTAAGTAACTAATAAGTTCAGTCCAAAAAGTAAAAAACTATTCAAGTTTCCAATAAAAGCAACAACTATCAAAGTTTAAAACAAAACGAGGTTTTTCAAAAACTAACAGCTAATATTACGAGCTAGTCTTAGCCAATCCTAAAATTAACGGAATATTGCGGTTCACTCACCGCTAATATATGTTTTTTCATAATTTTATGTTTTTTAATTTTAAAATGAAATATAATATAATTATTTATAAAGTGGCAACGACGTCAAGGACGACTGAATTTAAAAAGTGACAATAATAAAACAATCAAAAATTTTAAAGCAATAATAAGAACTGCCCAAACAAATGCAGAGATTTTAAACAAGTGGTAGTGCACGTGGTACCCGTGCAGTACAATCCACAAGATGGATTCAACTCAACTGAACAAAGTGTACGAATTTAGCATATACTTTGCAAACGATAAATGGAAAAGGCTGAATTGCAAATACGTTCACGGTTTCACGTTCAAATTAAAGGTTCCTTTGGGAAGTATATGTTAATTTCTGCAGAATCTTAACTCTCAGAAAGCGTTGACAAAATATTAAAAAAAAAAAACAAAAATAGTTTTTGCCACCCAGATTGTGAAAACAACTGTATTTGCGCTCGAAGAGACCGGTAAATCCGCAGCGGCACGACTTCCCAAATTCAAAATGAAGCAATAACTGCCCAAGTTCAGAATAAAACGATAACTACTCAAGTTCAGTCCAAGAAGAAAAAAACTATTCAAGTTTCCAAGAAAGCAACAACTATCGAAGTTTAAAACAAAACGAGGTTTTTCAATAACCAACAGCTTATATTACAAGGTAGCCTTACTCAATCCTATAATTAACGGATTATTGCGGTTCATCGTCGGCTTATTACCATGTTTTTACATAACTTGAACACTAAATGCTACCCTTTAAATTTTACAATAAAATTTCATTATTTTAATAATACGGCGGCAACCCTAAGAGCTGAGGTAAAAGGGAGAAAAACACTGGCGGCCAAAAGAACTTGGCTGTGGCGGCAAACTCATTCTGAATGACGTCAAGGACGACTGAATTTGAAAAAGTAACAATAATAAAAGTGTCAAGAACAGAAAAGCAATAATAAGAACTGCCCAAACAAATGCAGAGATTTTAAACAAGAGGTAGTGCACGTGGCACCCGTGCAGTACAATCTGCAAGATGGATCCAACTCAACTGAACAAAGTGTACGAATTTAGCACATATTTTGCAAACGATAAATGGAAAAGGCTGAATTGCAAATACGTTCACGGTTTCACGTTCAAATTAAAATCTCTCAGAAAGCATTGAAAAAATATTAAAAAAAAAAAAAAAAACAAAAATAGTTTTTGCCACCCAGATTGTGAAAACAACTGTATTTGCGCTCGAAGAGACTGGTAAATCCGCAGCGGCACGACTTCCCAAATTCAAAATGAAGCAATAACTGCCCAAGTTCAGAATAAAACGATAACTACTCAAGTTCAGTCCAAGAAGAAAAAAAATAATTCAAGTTTCCAAGAAAGCAACTTTTTTGGCGGGTGGCAGCTAAAAAAGTTAGACGTGTTTTTGTTATCCTCTTTAATTTAATTTATTTTTATTATAATTCTACATATATTATTAATGACAATTGCTTGTAACTTAAATATTTTGTGAATTAATACCTGCCAGATATTGTTTTCACCTCTCCTCTCACTTTATCACGCAATTTACACACTTCGCTATAATGGATGTACTAAGTCAGCTGTCTAAGAACATGAATGAGATGAAGGAACTATTTGCAGAAAAAATGGCTGGTTTTGAAGAGTCTTTAGGCACACATACTCAGTCGGAGATTCCTGTTCTTTATAGTGAGTACAACACTTTCAAAACTTTTATCTGGAAGGCTGTCTCTGATGTCAATAGGCAACTTGAACTTGTTCTCTCTGTTCTAGAGGAAACCGAAATGAGATCACGTTCATGCATTCTCTTAATTCATGGTTTTATTGGCAGTAAAAATGAGAATCTTGTTGAAGATGTCAGAAAAATATGCTGTGACAAGCTTCTAATCCCCATTACTCCCAGCTCCATATCAGCATGTTGGCGCATGGGCAAAGCTCGTTCACCTGATAAGCCACGTCCGATTTTCATTCGCTTTATTGACACTAACACTCGGAATGCTGTTTGGGCCGCAAAGAAGAACTTAAAGGGCAGTGGCTTGACCCTTTCGGAGTTTTTAACTGCTTCACGGCATGCTGTGTTTCTGGAGGCACGGAAGACCTTGGGAGTCAAGGGCTGCTGGACGAATAACGGCAAGATTGTAGTTGTGGACTCTAAAGGTGCTTATAGGAAATTAACGACGATGAGAGAATTAAATTCTATCCTGGAGGAAAGGGCCGCTGGTAATTCCAAAGTGACAGCGGGTACTGGCTCGGCTGACGTTGCTACTGCAACATTCCCTGTGGCGCAGCGGGCTCAAGCTGGTGATTTTCCCAGTCGTTCACAGCCCAAGGAGGTCCGCAGCTGTAGAACCCAAAAGGCCACAAAAAAGTGACTTGGTTTCGTCAAAGTTAATAATAAGATTTGATGTTCCTAATTCATGCGTTGTTTAAACTTTTGTGGGGTAGATAAATTTCGCATTATTATTTCTTTATTTTTCTGTTACACTTCTGTTTTGCTTGTTTATCACAATTAATTTTATTTAACTAGTTATTTCCTGATCTACCTCCCAAAACAAAGCGAACTATTTGCATTACCTACTACTTCCAAAACGACTTCGATCTGTCATTGCATGCGACAATGTCATTGTCATTTGTCATGTCACTAGTTAAAATTTTTTTTTTAAGATTACCCTGTCGTTGACGTATGCATTATTTTAAATAAGACTGTCATTTCTTTTTTTGTATCGAATTTTACTGAATGTTATGTAGGTATATCCTGCAACTGTTTGTTTTTCTTTTTTAATTATTCATAATTTTTTTTTTTTTTTATCAATCTGGAAGGTATCTGCAAGTTTGATATCTGTGTTTAACGTTTTAATTACGTTACAAACACACAGTGATTATAATATTATTTTATTTTATTTTATTTATTATACATACTTGTATAGCTCAATGTCGGATGTATTAGATGATAATTCGGACTTGGAATATTTTTCCTTTTCCTCTTCTTCTGGGAGTTTTTTAAGCGTAGAAGAGGATGACTTTAGCTCTTTGGAAAATAACCTTAATTATACCTTCTCAACCTTAACTAAAAATTTCAATGTTATACACATTAATGCCCAAAGTATTCCTGAACACTATAACGCCCTTTTAGCTTCTTTTTCTTCTTCTCCTATTCATGCCATTCTAGTTTCCGAGAGTTTTCTTAAACCTTCACTTCCTTCTACTATGTTTCCTCTTCCTGGATTTAGGCTTATAAGAAATGATAGGACATACACTATTGTTAAAAATGGAGTGTCAAAAACGGTCAGATGTGGGGGTGTGGCAATTTACCTTCGCGGTGACATACCTTGTCAGATCATATCACAGTCTCCGTCTGTTTTTCAGACGCCGGAGCACCTCTTTCTTGAAATATCTCCTAATTTTACAAAAATACTTTTGGGTGTTTATTACAGCCCTTCCCTACATATCAATTATTTCAACTCATTTGAGTCACTTCTTTCACTTTATCGTAATCAATATGATCATTTACTCATAATGGGAGATTTCAATACCTGTCTTCTCAAGAAAGACTCTCGCTCTGAATCTCTTTTGTACCTTCTTCGCTCGTTGGATTTACACACCCTTCTCCTTAATGCCACTCATTTCCCTCATAATGGTCAGCCTTCTCTCCTTGACCTAATTATAACCTCCTCCCCTAATATTGTTGCGAGGCATGGTCAATTCAATGCTCCTTGTTTTTCTGTCCATGATCTTATCTACGGGTCCTTTAAATTTCGCACTCGTAAACATAAGCACAGGGTCATGTTGCTACGGAACTTCTCAGCCATTGATCATGACCTCCTAGCATCAGATGTTGCTGCAATTGACTGGGATGACCTTCTTTCTTCTCAGGACATGGATGCCAGGGTTTCTGCCTTCAATAAAGCCATCTTGGCTATATACGATAGGCATGCTCCCCTGCATCCGGTTCGGGTCAAGCATCATCCTGCTCTTTGGCTTTCTTCATATATTAAATCTTTGATGACAAGAAGAGATAGGGCTAAACTTAAATTGCGCCAATGTCCTTCGGAGCAAAACCGCGATATATATGTTGATCTGCGCAATCGTTGCAATAAAAAGTGTCGTGAAGCCAAACGTAATTTTATCCATTCCAACATAAAGAACTGCCCTCCTAATAAACTTTGGAATTTCCTTAAGCGCCTGGGCGTGGGGAAGCAAAGGCTTGAGGGAGACTTATCATTTGATATAAATGTGTTGAATAAATTCTTCGGTAATCCTTCTTCAAACTACTCTTATATTGCGAAACAGGAAACTTTAACATCTCTTTCTCTCAAACCTCTTCCTGATATTCCTTCCTTTAACTTCTCTGATATTTCCTGTGAAGAAGTAGTTACTTATTTAAAATCTTTAAACACGAAGGCTGTAGGTAATGACGGCATATCAGTGGATATGATTAAACCAATAGCTGAACTGATTGCACCGGCCATAGCTAAAATTGTGAACAGTTCACTTTCTACAGGGGTTTTCCCTTCAGAGTGGAAATACAGCATTGTTATTCCTCTTCCTAAAAAACCTAATCCGGTATCTCCTTCTCAGCTCCGTCCGATTTCAATTCTTCCATTCCTTTCCAAAATTCCTGAGCTTCATGTTCTTCAGCAAGTCACATCCTACCTTTTCCAAAATAATTTACTAAGTCCCTATCAATCAGGTTTTCGTAAAGGACATAGCACAACGACGGCTTTGGTGAAAATAACGGATGATATTCGTGCTAATATTGATAACAAAGAACTTACGGTTCTTGTTCTCCTGGATTTCACTAATGCTTTTAACACGATCGACTTCGATGTTCTGCTTGCTGTTATGCGATCTCTCAATTTCTCTTCAGTTCCTCTTTCGTGGTTTCATTCATATCTTTCAGGTCGCCGTCGATCTGTTAAAGTCGACAATGTTAGTTCTGATTGGTGTGATGTTGGCTCCGGTGTTCCGCAAGGCGGTATCCTTTCTCCTATTCTATTCTCCATGTATATTGATGGCATTACTAAAACTCTGTCTTCTTCTTTTCATCTCTACGCTGATGACCTACAAATTTATTCCGCAGCACCCCTTCAAAATCTCAATTCTGCAATACACAAAATCAATTCTGACCTAACCAAGATTGCTGAGTGGTCTCGAAATTTTGGAGTCATGGTGAATGCTGCTAAATCTCAGGCTATTATAATTGGTAGTTCATATTATATTTCCAGATTTGATTGCACGTTGGTACCCAAGTTAATGCTCAACAATGATGTTATTCCCTTCTCCTCTTCTGTGACTAATTTGGGTATCATTATTGATCAATGTTTGTCTTGGGGTCTTCAAACAAATGAGATTAGTAGGAAATTATATGTAAGTCTGCACTCGCTGAGACGTCTCCAAAATTTTCTTCCCACTAGTACCAAAGTTCTTCTGGCTCAATCTCTTTTATTGTCTCTCCTTGACTATGCAGACGTGGCATATTTAGATCTCAACGAGGGACTACTTGACAGGCTGGAAAGGTTGCAGAATCAGTGCATCAGATTTATCTTTGGATTGCGCAAATTCGACCATGTTTCTGAGTTTCGTAACAAGCTTAATTGGCTTCCAATCAGACTTCGCCGCAACTGCCATGTCCTTTACCTTCTATTTAATGTCCTATATAATCCCCATTGTCCAAAGTACTTATTCCAGAAGTTTAAGCTTCGTGTCCTTGATAATCGTTTCCGTGCTTGTAATATTCCTTTTTTGTCAATTCCTGCTTATTCCTCGCATTCCTATTCCAAATCTTTCGCCGTCCTCGCTGCTAGGTTGTGGAATAAACTGCCTGCGGTCGTAAGAACGGCTACTTCTCTTGACTCCTTTAAACTCCAAGTCAAAAAAATATTTTTCGATCGTGTAACGCATTGAGTTGTTATATGTATGTGTATATTATGTATGTATAAGTATGTATATTGTTTTATTATTTAAGTATGTTTATATTTAATTATTTTTATTTTATTTTTTTTACCTTTCCTTTTTGTCATTGTACCTAGCTGCAGCTACTATCCCTTTACATAATATATTTCTTTGAAATACCTGGTTGACTGGAAGAAATCCCTCACAGGGATAAGTCCGCCCTTGTACGTAGTTATTTTTTATGTTTTTAATGTATTACTTTTAATTTAATATGTACAATAAAGAATTTACAAACAACAAACAAACAAACTATCAAAGTTTAAAACAAAACGAGGTTTTTCAATAACCAACAGCTTATATTACAAGGTAGTCTTACTCAATCCTATAATTAACGGAATATTGCGGTTCATCGTCGGCTTATTTACATGTTTTTACATAATTTGAACACTAAATTCTACCCTTTAAATTTTAAAATAAAATTTCATTATTTTTATTAATACGGCGGCAACCCTAAGAGCTGCGGTAAAAGGGAGAAAAACACTGGCGGCCAAAAGAACTTGGCTGTGGCGGCAAACTCATTCTGAATGACGTCAAGGACGACTGAATTTGAAAAAGTGACAATAATAAAAGTGTCAAGAACAGAAAAGCAATAATAAGAACTGCCCAAACAAATGCAGAGATTTTAAACAAGAGGTAGTGCACGTGGCACCCGTGCAGTACAATCTGAGAGATGGATCCAACTCAACTGAACAAAGTGTACGAATTTAGCACATATTTTGCAAACGATAAATGAAAAAGGATGAATTGCAGATACGTACACGCATTCTAAGTAGTTCTAAATAAAGGTTATTTTCGAAAGTATATGTTAATATCAGCGGAATCTTAACTCGACAGAAGGCAATGAAAAAGATAAAAAAAAAAATTGCCGCCCAGATCGTGAAAGCAACTGTATTTGCGCTCGAGGAGTCCAAAAGAGGAGGTCCAGCGCCTTTATATAGGGTCCTCAGGCGGTGAAGAGGGAGACAGGTAAGTCTTCAGAGGCACGACTTCCCAAGTTCAAAATAAAGCAATAGCTGCTCAAGTTCAGTATTAAACAATAACTACTCAGTTATTTTAAGTAACTAATAAGTTCAGTCCAAAAAGTAAAAAACTATTCAAGTTTCCAATAAAAGCAACAACTATCAAAGTTTAAAACAAAACGAGGTTTTTCAAAAACTAACAGCTAATATTACGAGGTAGTCTTAGCCAATCCTATAATTAACAGAATATTGCGGTTCACTCACCGCTAATATATGTTTTTTCATAATTTTATCTTTTTAATTTTAAAATGAAATATAATATTATTATTTATAAATATATTAATGATAATATGTATAAAAACAAACCAAAACTTGATATGAGCCATAATAAATTAAAAAAATACCTAAAACTCTCTAAAAAAATTAGGAAATGTAAATATCAATTAAAAAATAATAACATTAGGAAATCATGCTTAATAAAAAGCAGTTCATTGAACTGTAGGTTACAAAGGGAAATCAGCTCTTGCAATCAAAAAATGGTAGAAAATCAAGAGGCATATGAGGTTGATAGGATCAGATTGGAGACTCATGTCATAAAATTACAGGATGACTATTCTAAACTGTTTAATAAATATGATAAACAAAGACAGCAAAATACTGAGCATCTGTTGGCTGTAGAAAAGTTGATTCATGACAGTACATTTAACCAGGAGACTCTTGAATTCTTATCAAAAGAATGTACCTGCGGGCAATTCAACAAGCCCGATATCAATGATTCTACCTTGCTTTCACCCACTCCCAGTGCCGGTAATTTGCTTGATACTTATTCCAACTCTGAACCCTGTAAACCTCATTATAATTATAATACAGTGCTATTTTCAGACGGTATTGGTAGCAATATGGGTAAATATTTCTGTGATACCCTAAATCAGTCTTTTATAAATTACTGCATGCCAAATGCATCTTTTACCCAAATTATTAAGAGAATTAATAATGTAAATTTAAATAATAAATCCACCATAGTAATATTAATTGGTGATAGTTTTAAAATTGGCAGGAAAGATATAATTAACTGTTTTGAATCTTTGAATAAATTAAAAGTTAACCAAATAATTTTATGTGCTTTTCCATATATGAGTTGCCAGTCTCCAAAACTTAATAAAAACATTCACCTACTCAATAATTTTATGCATTCGTTGACATGTCGTCACAGTTTTTGACACAAACAATTTCATAGGTGATTGTTTTAAGACCAATGATAGAATATTTCTATCCAGATACCATAAGAACAAAATTGCTACATTGGTAGCTAGTAATATTAATGTTTGGACGAGTTTACATTGTAAGCGAAATATTAATTATAAGTTGACTACAGAATTGCCAACTCTGTGTGATGGTAACTCTGTTGACTTGACAGTTAATTTAAACTGCACACTCAGACAACGGAAAACCCTCGAGGGTTAAGAATTATCCATCAAAATATACAAGGTCTTCCCGGCAAAGAATTAGAAGTACAACTAGTTTTAGAAGAATTAAATGTGGACATTTTATGTTTGACTGAGCATTGGCTCATGGAGGGGGAGATGATGTTCAGCCTAAACAATTATAATATTGTGAGCTGCTTAAACAGAAAGTCTGCAATTAGAGGTGGGTCTATGATATTTATCAAATGCGGTCTTCGCTGTAAAGAGCGAATAGACATAACCAGACTTTCGGTTGAGCGGTGTGCTGAAGTGACCTGTGCCGAGCTAGATCATCATATAATTGTTTGTGTGTACAGTCCCCCAAACAGTGAATTTAAACAATTTTTAAAAATAATGGATCAAGTGTTACATGTTACCTCAAAATGTAATAAAAAATTAATTATTTGTGGTGATTTTAACATTGACATTTTAGTTAAATCAACCGTTAGTATACAATTTATTAATTTGTTTAAATCTTATAATTTAGAGTATGTTTTTTTCGAACCAACCCGAATAACATCTACATCTGCCAAGTGTCTGGATAATTTTTTTTGCAATAATCTTTATATACGGAAATCAATTATTCACAAATTGCCCTCGGATCACACCGGTCAATATGTTACCTTTGAGAAAGAGTCCTTAAACAATTTAAATAATGATAAAATTATGTGTAGACCTCTTTCTTCCAAAAACATAAGAAAATTTAAAATAAACATTGCAAATCAATTAAATACTTTAACATATTCTGGAAATAATCCTAATGAACATTATAACAATTTATTTGATATGATTTCTGCTGAATACTCAAAAAGGTTCAAGCAGAAACAAGTCAATATTCGTAATAGATTACAGTTCAGTGAATGGGCTACAGTAGGTATTCACAAGAGTAGGAATAAGTTATATGACTTATATGCCCAGAAACAATACAATTTTGACCCCAGTTTTGTAGAATATGTCAAAAATTATTCAAAATTATTTAAAAAAGTTTGCAGGCAAGCTAAGTCTTTGCACATAAGTAGTAAAATAAACAACGCACCAAATAAAATTAAAGAAACATGGAACATTATTAATAAAGAATCTGGCAAAATCAAAGATAGAGACAGTATTAAACAAATATCATCCGGTAACAAAAGTATTTCTAAAACTCAGGACATAGTAAATGCTTTTGATAATTTCTTTGCAAAAATCCCTGTGGAGCTAACTTCTGACGTTGACTCTTGTCCATTGCGCGCTGAAACCCTACTTAATAATAACACAACTCCCATCAAATCTGTCTTTAAATTTAAATATGTTAACTCTGATAATATATTAAAGGCGTTCAAACAACTTAATTTGAAAAAGTCTGAAGACCATTGGGGTATGTCTGTTAGTATCATAAGTCAAATCATAGATATTATTGCATCTGATCTAGCTTTTATATTTAATGAATGTATTGATGAGGGTATTTTTCCAAATTTAATGAAATGTAGCAAATTAATACCTCTATTCAAAAAAGGGGAGAAAACAGTCCTTGGCAATTATAGACCTATTTCTATATTGCCAGTTTTGAGCAAGGTGTTTGAGAAGATGATGCTTAATCAAATGCAACAATATTTTAAAATCAATAACATTTTCCATTCCCAACAATATGGGTTCACTGCCGGGAAGTCCACCACTGATGCGGGAGTAGCACTTGTTACTCAAATCTATGACGCGTGGGAGAGTTCACAGGATTCAGTTGGAGTCTTTTGCGATCTCTCTAAAGCATTTGATTGCGTAGATCATCAGACACTTTTGCGTAAACTTCGTCAATATGGGTTTGACCACAAATCAACTAAACTAATGGCATCCTATTTGACTGATAGGCTTCAAACTGTAGATATTAATGGAGTAAAGTCAAGCGGATCAAGCGTCTCAATGGGTGTTCCTCAGGGCTCAATTTTAGGACCATTCCTCTTCTTGGTATATGTCAATGACCTGCCTTTTATGGTGGAAAAACAGGCGGGTATAGTGCTGTTTGCCGATGACACTTCTTTAATATTTAAATTAGATCGCCATAGCGAAAATGTAAGTTCGGTTAATAATATACTGTCGGCCATATCTATCTGGTTCTCAACCAACAATCTTCTTTTAAATGCTAATAAGACCCAATGCATTAAATTTACCCTTCCAAACGTAAGGCAGGCCAATACTGACATAACACTGGAAGGCCAGAAATTAGAATTTGTTGAAAATACAAAGTTTTTAGGAATTATAATTGATGCAAAGCTACAGTGGGGTGCTCATATTTCTAAACTATCCAATAGACTTAGCTCTGCCGCTTATGCTGTTAGGAGGATCCGACAATTGACAGATGTAGCTACAGCTAGGCTTGTTTATTTTAGCTATTTTC
The DNA here is from genome assembly GCF_032362555.1 of Amyelois transitella. Classification (NCBI taxonomy): domain Eukaryota; kingdom Metazoa; phylum Arthropoda; class Insecta; order Lepidoptera; family Pyralidae; genus Amyelois; species Amyelois transitella. The sequence goes on from NC_083536.1 coordinate 7,396,420, forward strand.
ATAGCTTGTTATCTTATGGTTTACTTTTATGGGGTAGCGCGGCTGATATACAAACTATTTTTATAATTCAGAAAAGGGCCGTTCGCGCAATTTACGGCTTAGGACCAAGAGACTCGTTAAGACAACTCTTTAAGAAAATAAACATACCTACAGTAGCGTCCCAGTACATTTTTGATCTTATAATGTATGTTAGGAAAAATACCTCTTTTTTTCAAAAAGTTAGTGCCACAACTGATAGAAATTTACGTAATAAACATAAATTAGTCATGCCGTTTCATAGGCTTAGCAAAGTCAGTAAATCATTTATGGGGAACTGTATACGATTTTATAATAGGTTGCCGGAGTCTGTTCTTGATATGCCCAACCGAAAATTCAAAGAGTATGTAAAGAAAGTACTTTGTGGGAAGGCTTATTATAGGACTGATGATTACCTTAATGATAAAAACATCTGGCTCGAACTTGGCACAGGAACCTCGTAATTAATTGTAGTTTAATTTGAACTTAAATCAAAATTTCAGTACACTCTGTACATAAATCTTTTTAAAATTGGCAATCCATAATATATATATATATATATATATATATATATATATATATATATATATATATATATATATATATTTTTCTTTTTTCAATATTAAATCTCATAAATATATAAATCTCCCGTGAACAATGTATTCTCCCGTCCACATTCTATTCTAAGTATAATTTAATATTGTGAAGTTGACGTTGTTGATGAAAATGCTGCAGTGCAGTTTGTTACCGCTTCTTCTGCACTGACGCCTTGGAAGCGGCAGTAAACTTAGTTTTTAAGTAATTTATTTGACGTCAACCAAGTTGTTAAACCATACGACAATTATTAAGCGATATAATAATATCCTATAATAATGAATAAAAATTTTGAATTTTGAATTTTTTTTTGAATTTTATAAAGTGGCAACGACGTCAAGGACGACTGAATTTGAAAAAGTGACAATAATAAAACTATCAAAAATTTTAAAGCAATAATAAGAACTGCCCAAACAAATGCAGAGATTTTAAACAAGAGGTAGTGCACGTGGTACCCGTGCAGTACAATCCACAAGATGTATTCAACTCAACTGAACAAAGTGTACGAATTTAGCATATACTTTGCAAACGATAAATAGAAAAGGCTTTATTGCAAATACGTTCACGCTTTCACGTTCAAATTAAAGGTTCCTTTGGGAAGTATATGTTAACTTCTGCAGAATCTTAACTCTCAGAAAGCGTTGACAAAATATTAAAAAAAAAAACAAAAATAGTTTTTGCCGGCCAGATTGTGAAAACAAATGTCTTTGCGCTCGAAGAGACCGGTAAATCCGCAGCGGCACGACTTCCCAAATTCGAAATGATGCAATAACTGCCCATGTTCAGAATAAAACGATAACTACTCAAGTTCAGTCCAAGAAGAAAAAAACTATTCAAGTTTCCAACAAAGCAACAACTATCAAAGTTTAAAACAAAACGAGGTTTTTCAATAACCAACAGCTTATATTACAAGGTAGTCTTACTCAATCCTATAATTAACGGAATATTGCGGTTCATCGTCGGCTTATTTACATGTTTTTACATAATTTGAACTCTAAATTCTACCCTTTATTAATACGGCGGCAACCCTAAGAGCTGCGGTAAAAGGGAGAAAAACACTGGCGGCCAAAAGTACTTGGCTGTGGCGGCAAACTCATTCTGAACGACGTCAAGGACGATTGAATTTGAAAAAGTGACAATAATGAAAGTGTCAAGAACAGAAAAGCAATAATAAGAACTGCCCAAACAAATGCAGAGATTTTAAACAAGAGGTAGTGCACATGGTACCCGTGCAGTACAATCCACAAGATGGATCCAACTCAACTGAACAAAGTGTACGAATTTAGCACATATTTTGCAAACGATAAATGGAAAAGGATAAATTGCAGATACGTACACGTATTCTAGTTCGAAATAAAGGTTATTTTCGAAAGTATATGTTATTATCAGCGGAATCTTAACTCGACAGAAGACAATGAAAAAGAAAAAAAATATATATCATCCATAATCCATAAACCTTTAAATTTTTAAATGAAACATAATATTATTAATAATAAAGTGGCAACACATTGACATGTACCGTAACTCTAAGAGATGCGGTAAGAGGGTGAAAAACACTGGCGGCCAAAAGTACTTGGCTGTGGCGGCAAAATTTTTTTTTGAAGTACGACGACGACGACTGAATTTGAAAAAGTGACAATCATAAAACTATCAAAAATTTTAAAGCAATAATAAGAACTGCCCAAACAAATGCAGAAATTTTAAACAAGAGGCATTACACGTAGTACACGTGTAATAAAATTCACAAGATGGGTTAACTCAACTGCACAAAATGTACGAATTTAGCATATACTTTGCAAACGATAAATGGAATAGGCTGAATTGCAAATACGTTTACGCTTTCACGTTCAAATTAAAGGTTCCTTTGGGAAGTATATGTTAATTTCTGCAGAATCTAACTCTCAGAAAGCGTTGACAAAATATTAAAAAAAAACAAAAATAGTTTTTGCCGCCCAGATTGTGAAAACAACTGTATTTGCACTCGAAGAGACAGGTAAATCCGCAGCGGCACGACATCCCAATTCCAAAATGAAGCAATAACTGCCTAAGTTCAAAATAAAACGATAACTACTCAAGTTCAGTCCAAGAAGAAAAAACTATTCAAGTTTCCAACAAAGCAACAACTATCAAAGTTTAAAACAAAACGAGGTTTTTCAATAACCAACAGCACCACCGACACCGAGGAGGCCCGTAATGAAATAGATAAGCTGTTTGAACTCAAACTGAAACCAAAGGCAATTATGAATGCCTTAGCAAAAAAAGAAGGAATAAATATGCCATCTAAAACGCAACTAAAAAATTACGTAGCCAAAATTCGTGAAAAAAAGTACGGACCATCTACCATTAGCTTAGGAGAACTAAAAGCGTGGCTTATGTCGCATTCAGATATGCCTGAAAATGATTATACTGCCTTTGTGATTTCCTTTGATGTTTCTGATGACGACAAGAACCCTTACTTTCGTTTTGTGTTATCAACGAAATACCTACTGAGCCTTGCACGCAATTGTAAGATTATTCACGCTGATGCAACCTATAAATTAATCTGGCAGGGTTTTCCAGTACTTATAGTTGGGACAACTGATCGTGAAGCTTTCATCCATTTGCTTTAAGTGTAACATGTTCAGAACAAACTGTCGACTTTACATTTTTGTTCATGGCGCTCAAGGACAATGTCTTTTCTATCTACGACGAATATTTGACTCCAGAAGTATTGATATCAGATGCTGCAAAAAGTATTCAAATTGCATTCTCTAAAGTCTTTGGAACAGATGTCACGATACGGATGTGTTGGGCTCATGTGAAGAAAAATATACAAAAACGAGTTGAAAAATCGATAAACAAATCATTGCAAAAACAAATATTGTCTGATATAGATGATTTACAATGTGCATCGTTTTCAGATGTCTTCGACCGTGCGTGCGAAAGCTTCATGGTAAAGTGGAAAGACCAAAAGGAATTTATTAAATACTTTAGTGATGAATGGCTGATTATGAATCGCAATTGGTATTTAGGAGCCCTTCCAGGTACTCCGGCCACTAACAATGCGCTTGAAGCATTTAATCGAACTATAAAAGATGAAAATACCTTGCGGGAGCGTCACTCATTGTCACGCTTCCTGGTGTTAGCGAAAGATATGGTGACAGAGTGGTCTAATAGTTATGTTATAGGTACTAAGTCCGTTTCCCAACAACCGACCATTACTCTCAAACAATGGACTGAAGCGTTTCAATGGGCCAAATTGCCTAAAAGACTACCAGTTACACAGACAACTGAATCAGCGACATACTACAGGATACCAGCCGGTGAGAACATGGAGTGTAAAACTTTTGATGTAGATTGGACAAGTTTCGACGACTATAAGGAACAGTTTTTCAGTGAATGGGAAGTAATAATACCAAAAAAAAGTGATGATTGGCTAACCGGCACATGTAGTTGTCCTGCATTCCTGAAACAGTACCTCTGTAAACATTTGCTGGGCTTAGCAATCAGGCTAAAGTACGTGGAGCCACCTCCCGAGGCCAGAAATATCCCTATTGGTCAGAAGAGAAAGAGAGGGCGGCCCACAAAATCCAAAAAAGCTTTGTTAGTTCAGTAATTTCTTTTTTTTTTGCTAGGTTTTCATGATTGACAGATTGTAACTATTGTGTTCCTTAAAGTACCATTGATTATTTTTAAGTACAAATTAATCTTATAAGATAAGATTGTATAAGACTGTAATTATTGTGTTCTTTTTGAAGTGCCATTGATTATTCTTAAATTAATCTTATGAACACTAATAAAATTTCTGATTTTTTATTTCCTCATCTACCAATGGTTTGTTTCATTGCATACCTTAGTCATTATGTGTTGCAATAATTGACAACAAAGTAATTATGTAACTGCATAAAAATATATAATTAAATGCATAATGCATTAATTATGTAACTTGTGTTTGGTGTAATCAATATTATATTTGGTATGAAAAAAATATTTGCGGTTGACTGTAATTTTTTCCCTCAGCATAGATAACTAAAATGAAAGTAATAAAATAAAATATTGGTAACATCTCCTTAGCGATAATTTACAAAATTTGGACTCAAATTGACTTTAAAGGTGTGTATTTATTTTTATAGAATGTAAAAAGCAAAAAAGCTTTATTTCTAGAATATTTTGTGATACACAATTTGGTGAGCATTTGTCCGTTATGGCAGGCACTTCGAATTTATTGGAAGTAATATAGGTGCATTTCTGGTAGGCGTTTAAACACAAGCCCTTCCCAAATTCAAAATGAAGCAATAACTGCCCATGTTCAGAACATCAAGTCATAAAAAATATTGTAGATTTTCTTTAAAAAAAATAGTTGGTAGGGTTTCACTTCATGGTGAGTTTTATTACTATTTCTTATATATTTTTATATTATTTTGGCATGTACATCTATTTGAAAGTACATCAAACACGTTGTTTATTGCATTTATAAGTTATTTCACAGTTATCATAGTATAATCAGGGTGTCCACATTCTGAAAAGTCAGGGAAAGTCAGGGAAAAGTCAGGGAAGCTTAAGGTGATCAGGGAAAGTCAGTGAAATTGAGGGGAAAGGAGAGAAAGTCAGGGATAGTCAGGGAAAATTGAGATTTTTTCCCAGTGATTGTGAAATGAGGGATTTAATTTTATGCTCTGGTCCGACGCTTAATCCAGGCCATAGAAGCATTTTTTTTCAGATTGAGAGTAAACTATATTATGATTTTATTGTCATAATTAGATTACTCTATTTTAATTTGAAATAAATAAATATATGTCACGATAAATTTGTTTTATTTCAAGGTTAACTATTTTATAACATTACGGGATTATTTTAAATTACGTTTATTTTTCAAGATTGAGGAGTGAACTAGGTATGATTTTTTTGTCATAATTAGGGTTTGTGTTCTATTCGTCGACCATGTCCCAACGGCTGACCAAAATGTTTAAAAACTCCCAAAATAAGAAACACTGACAACACTGAGTTTTTGTTTTGATGTTTATTAATATGGCAACACCATATTTGTCACCTGACATACACAGCTGCATTCTATTGGTCGAAATATTTGACATTTTTTGACGTAAAGATGGCTCCCGGTAAGTGCTTATTGATTTTACTAAGATTTTTTTTTATTGATATCTTGCGTAATCCTTATTAATCTTGAAAGCATTGCATATATTTGTTATTAAAACATGGCATATATATAGAGGATAGTCTAATTAACTAACTTAAAGCATTATTTCTGTATTTTCTATGGTCGCGTGGTTTTGGGAGGCTGGTCTACATTTTGGAACCTAATTTTTATTAATGTCCCTTTCTCCGACCACAGTGGTCGACTATTGGAAAATATAACCAATGACAAAAGTGTTGTTTTTCTTTGATTTTCAGTACGAGTTATTGTTTAGGTTTACTATCTAAGAATCCGTAACTTTATATTTGGTCTTTTTCCAATAGTCGACCAGGGTGGTCATCTAATAGTACTGACAAAATTTGCTTATCTAATGCTCGACCACTTAAGCTTTGGTGATGGTTGTAACATTAATTGCTATTTTACACAGTCAAGAAGAAGGAAAATTCTAGAAATCTGCGCTATCCAGAGTCTGCAATGAAATCGGCTATACAAGCAGTTCGCGAAGGTCGTTTCAAATTAAGAGAAGCAGGACGACATTATGGTGTGCCACACAACACGCTCAGCAATAAATTAAAAGGTGTGGTGCCTGAAGAAAGAAAGATGGGTCGTGAGACCTATTTAACGAATGAAGAAGAAAAACTATTAGTTTCATACATAGAAGCTAATGCCAAAAAAGGCATTCCAATAAAAAGACAATCCTTAGTTGAAACCGTGAAAAAAATTATAGATGAAGACGGACGCAAAACGCCCTTTAAATGTAACCGTCCGGGGAGAAAGTGGATTGACTTGTTTAAGAAGCGGCACCCGCAGTTAAGTGAAAAGAAGGCGGAGAGCATATCGACATCACGAGCTAATGTTACAGAGGCTGATCTACGACAATGGTTTGAATCCCTTAAGCAATATTTGACTGAGGAACAAGCGCTGGAAATTCTTGATGACCCAAGAAGAATATATAACGCAGATGAATCTGGATTTCAAACTTGCCCTCAGTCAGGACAAGTATTGGGGCCTGTGGGAATGAAAAACTTTTTTGAGATCAAATCAGGTAAAGAAAAAGAGCAGCTTACTGTCATGGCCGGCATTAACGCCGCCGGCGAAGTGGTTTCCCCAATGGTTGTTTATCCGTTGGTCCGTATTTCGAAGGATATAACGAGCAATGTTCCGACAGATTGGGCCATTGGAAGATCACCTAAAGGTTGGATGACAGGCCCGTTATATTTCGAGTTTATTGCAAACGTGTTTGATCAGTGGCTCAAGAGGGAAAATGTTAAGAAACCGGTGTTGCTTTTAGTTGATGGCCATCGCTCACATATGACTTTGCAAGTATCAGAGTACTGCGCAGAAAATCAAATACTTGTCCATGCGCTATATCCGAATTCAACGCACATTACTCAGCCCGCAGATGTTTCACTTTTTAAGTGTCTTAAAAGTGGTTGGCAAAACACTGTGTTTGAATACAAACAAAACACGGGCAATAAGTATATTACTCGTGCTGGCTTTGCACCCCTTTTGCTCAAAGTATTTCAAAATAAAGTCACGTCCCAAATAGTAGCAAACGGTTTTAAGCGGTGTGGACTCTATCCATTTGATCCTTCTGCGGTAGACTATAGTAAATGTATGGACAATGAAGTGCGAAAAGTTTTACCAAGTGCTACTGAAGTCGGAGTGGAAACACTTCTTTTGCTGGAGTCCTTTATGAGGCGAGGCCGCGCGGAACAATTTAGAAGGGCCGAAAAAGAAGATTGGCAAGGAGACGAATCAGCAAAAGAATTATTTTATGTGTGGAAGAAGTTCCGTCGACAATGTTTGCATAAAAATGTGTCTGAAGATGTATTTATTGAAAATGAAATAGCAACGGAAAATCTGCTTCCTGAATTCAACCAAGATAATGATTTGCCTCCGTCTCCATCTATTATGTTAACACCACCACGAGCTTTGCGAACGGACTCTACTACGTGCAGTTCAGTTACGACTCCCAATAAAAATCACCCAGATGCCAATTCGTGTATAACTCCTGAACTAAATAAACAGGTAGCAAGCTCCTCGAATAATCAAGAATATTTACTACTAAGGCGCTCTATTGATAAGACGCCGCCACTAAGTTCAGAAACGTGCTCCACTAAGCATATCAATCCTAAATTAATAGAGATAATGGCACAGAAACAGAAATTAGTTAGTCCGGCTTTCGCAAATCATATTCTATTTCCATCTGATTCACCAATAAAAAAATATACCAAAGAACGTATGCCTTTAGCAGTTACGTCTCCAGCATTTCGGGAATATTATAAAATAAAAGAACAGGAGAAAGACAGAAAAGCTGAAGAGGTGGAAAGAAGGAAAAGAATACGAGAGGAAATAAGAGCAAATAAGAGTCAAAAAGCACCTAGAGCAAAGAATTCGAAACAACCTAGTCGTAGAAAAAGTAAAAAATCAAGAAGACAGATTATATGGAGTGATAGTGAAACAGAAAGCGAAGATAAAAATTCAGAGCAAGATGAAATATCTAATTCGGATTCCGAGAACATACCCCTCAGCAGAATTTGTGGGAAGAAAAAGAAGTTATCTAAGGGAGACTATGTGATAATAAGATACGAAGGAGAATACTTTCCGGGAGTGGTAAAAAGCGTTGATAAGTGTAGTTTCGAAATAAGCTCAATGACTTTCTCCACAGGAAACACTTTTAGATGGCCCGAAAAACCAGACAAAATTTGGTACTCTATGAAAGATATAGTAGAGCATATAGATACACCAGTCTTAACGAACAAAAGAGGTTTTTATACGGTAAAAGAAATGTCAAAATTTTTGCCTTTTACTGTTTAGTTACTTTTTCTTACATATTTCCAACATTCTTTTTTTATGGATATTTTTTTTTGTTATGTGTTTTAAAATTACTTACTTACTTTTGAAGTTTTATAAAAGGTTAATAATAATAATAGTTTCGTAAAAATATTATAATAAACGGTGATATCTTTTAAATGTTTGATCTCTCTCTTTGTCGTTATAAATTTTTTTATATGCAGGTTTAGATTTACTAAAAAATATGTTTATTAGCTATTAACAATTTTAATAAACAAATTAATAACAAATAAATGTCTATTTATTGCCTTAATTTAAGTTTTTAGTAGTGGTCAGCTATTGGAGCATTGCCTGGTCAGGTATTGGTTTTTGATGGTCGAGGTATGGTACATACCAGATTTTTATTTTGTATAGTGCATATTATAATAAATGCTTTATGTAAAACACAGATATGTATAAATGTAATCAAAGTAAAGCCAAAATATTCATAAAAACACATAGATCTATAGATCGTTAATTATTAAGTAATCATTATTAAATTTAAAAGTTTGAAACCGCTTAACTGGTCCACAAATGGAACACTAACCCTAGTTTACTCCATTTTTATTATTTTCAAGGTTGGAGTGAGCTATGTATGATCCATTGTCATAACTAGGTTACTCCGTATTAACAGGTCTTTTTTTACAGGTCTCTTAATTCCTAATGTGAGAATAAAATTATAAGTTATACCTATAAATTATAAGTGATAAAATGAGTGCTAAACAGTGTTTATTTAATAAAGCGTGGCTAGATCCCAAAATTAGCCCAGAATTTTATGAATGGTTATATGATGTAGCGGATGACCAAGGATCAGCATATTGTAAAGTATGCTGCAAGTCCTTCAAACTCAGTAATATGGGCAAACAAGCTCTGGTTTCACATGCTAAAGGCCCTAAACATGTTAAAAATTTTGAACTGAGGAAAATGCAACCTAATATTTCATTCTTTGCGAAAAAGGTAAAATCTGATGAAACATCAACAGCGACAATTGCCAGCGATAACATGAATACGACGCAAAATACAAAAACTGTTCCTGACCCACCGAAAACCGAAGAAATTAAAACGTTTACGTACAAAGACGACGATGTGACAACTGCAGAGATACTATGGGCTTTAGAGTTTTAGAGCTTAATTCTAGTGACAGAACTACCACCGCAATGAAGAGGATGTTTCCTGACAGCAAAATTGCCTTTAATTTTACATTGGGAAAAACAAAAGCCTCATATGTGATAAATCACGGAATAGCACCGTATTTAAGATCCTGTTTGCAGAAAGAAGTTGAAGATTGTTCATTTTACGTAATTTCCTTTGACGAATCATTGAATAAAGTCTCCCAGAAATGCCAAATGGATATGGTCATTAGATTTTGGATCAAGAGTACCGCAAGAGTCGACACAAGGTATTGGACTAGCATTTTTCTTGGAAAATCAACTGCTATTCATCTATTGAATGGATTTCTAGAAGGGTTGTTAAATCTAGACCGTGACAAGTTATTGCAGGTTTCAATGGACGGGCCCAATGTAAACCTTAGCTTTATTCAAAAACTAAAGGCAGAACTCTCCACAGAACAATCGAAAACTCCATTAATAGACATCGGAGTTTGTGGTCTACACACCGTAAATGGCGCTGTTAAAACTGGACATAAGCAAACTAACTGGGACATATACGAACTTTTAAGAACAGTGTACAATTATTTTAAAGATTCACCAGCACGTCGAGCTTTATATACTACAATTACTGGAAGTACAGAATTCACATCGATAAGTGGGCTTGAAAATGGCCCTTGCATAGATCGGGCTGTAAAGGTTTATGATAATGTATTGAATTTCGTTACTAACGCATCTGTCCCAGAAAGTCACAACAAGAAGAAGTTAAGTGCTACTATGAAAGATCCTTTGTTGAAAGTCAAATTAGTAGCTGCAAGGTCAGTTATATCCGAATGCGAACCGTTTTTAAGACGATTCCAAAGCGAAAAACCACTTTCACCGTTTTTGTACACAGCTCTGATGGAATTGTTAAAATCTCTCATGATGAAGATCGTGAAACCCACAAAACTAAACGAAGATTTTCTAAATCTAGACTTAAAGCTAACAGAAAATTTGGTATCTACTGAAAATATTCAAATTGGATTCGAAGCAAAGCGGCTTTTAAAGGATGCAAAATGTACAGATAAAGACAAACTTCTGTTCAAACACGATTTTAGAAAATTTGTTACAGCTTGTATTCAAAAGATGCTGGAGAAAAGTCCTGTCAAGAAGAGTTTTGTAAGGGGTCTAACATGCTTTGATCCGAAAATTATAAAGCATCAATCTGAAGTGGCCAATAAGCGTGTGGATGTCGTGTTGGAAACTTTGCACGAATCCGACAAGATAAAAGGGTTTGTCGCTGACAGTGCCAAAAGGCAATATCAAAAACTAATTTCCGAAGCACAAAATACCTGGAGCCAAAAATTTGAAGATTTTGATTATGATAAAATCGGTGTTGATGAGTTCTACCATTCACTTATTGGAGGTGATAAACAATACGTAGACATATGGAGCGTTATGAAAATCTGTTTCATCCTCTCCCACGGAAACGCGAGTGTGGAGGGCGGGTTTTCTATTAACAAATCTCTCTTGGTGGAAAATTTACTGGAAGATTCACTTATATCGCAAAGAATTATATATGACGCCTTGAAAAATATCGGTGGTCCTCAAAATTTCGCTGTTACAAAATCTTTGATCACTTCAGTACGAAACGAACGAAGAAGATATCAGGAAAACTTGGATAAAAAAAAAGAAAAAATGTCAGATGAACAAAAGAAAATCAAGGAAAAAAGGAAAATTGATGAACAGCTAAGAGAAGTAGAAGAGAAAAAGAAAAAATTGGAATTACAGAAGGAAAAAGAACTCGTGGAATTACAGACGTTAAAAAGGGCTTTACAAATGAAGAAAAGGAATATGTGATTAATAATGATACCTTCCTACTTATCGATCTCATTTTAAGCATAAAATATTTAATTTAGGCATAACTTGGCAATAATTATAACTTGATAATAATTTAGTACCTACCTATATCAGCAGATATTTAATTTTGTTTTATAATTATATGTGGAGGTTAGAATTTTTTTGTTCATTTAAGTTCGAAGTTTAATTTTACTAGGTACTGAAACTGTTGATTTTGGTTTAAGTCTTATAATTTTACTACTGAAACTGTTGATTTTGGTTTAAGTCTTATAATTTTACTACAGAAACTGTTAATTTTGGTTTAAGTCTTATAATTTTACTACTGAAACTGTTGATTTTGGTTTAAGTCTTATAATTTAATACAGAAACTGTTGATTTTGGTTTAAGTCTTATAATTTTACTACAGAAACTGTTGATTTTGGTTTAAGTCTTATAATTTTACTACTGAAACTGTTGATTTTGGTTTAAGTCTTATAATTTTACTACAGAAACTGTTGATTTTGGTTTAAGTCTTATAATTTTACTACTGAAACAGTTGATTTTGGTTTAAGTCTTATAATTTTACTACTGAAACTGTTGATTTTGGTTTAAGTCTTATAATTTTACTACTGAAACTGTTGATTTTGGTTTAAGTATTATAATTTTACTACTGAAACTGTTGATTTTGTTTTAAGTCTTATGCAGTTTATGCAATGTCTTATGTTATAAAATTGTTAATAAGAAAGAGTTCCTAAGTGATAAATACCGATCTCAATATATTTGCTATATAAAATAAAAGAAATTAAAATATTACCTGTATGCAGTTTTACTCAACTTATAAACTACTTTACAAATAAAACATACCTACTTGAATGATTAGGCCGTGTTCAAACCAAACTAACTGTAAGCCGCTTAATGTGAGCAGGCTTACTATGAGTCCCAGTGTACTAAAGAACATGTAATAACGTATTGTCGGTTATATGTAAACGAAAAACTGAATATGTATGGAAATAAAAGGAGTTACAGTCAGTTTGGTTTGAACACGGCCTAAATTTGGAAATTTAAAAAAATGGTCAGGGAAAGTCAGGTAATTATTTTGAACATTAGCTGTGGACACCCTGATAATTGAGTGGACGCGATACTGAATTGCTTATTTTGCTAAAGACTTGGTTTTCGTCCACGTGGACGTAAACGCAAATTCCGGGATGAATGTTTGGAATAGTCATTTTACTTGAACAGACCTGTGAAATACTTAATGTTTTGCCCAGAAATGATCTTTATGGTCAACTTAACCAAATATTTAGTTTGCGTCCATTATTTTCTCAGTGTTGCTTGAATAATAAAATATTGAAATTGCGTGGACGGAAACTAAAAATTGCTATATTTTTTTATCACTTTGCGTCCATAGACAGTTTTAAGGAAGGACGGGAAACACAAACACCTGTTTTTTATACCACTTTGCGTCCATATATATGAACAACGAGCCTCGCGGTTTCACCCGCGTTATAGAAATAATAAGAATTAATAAAGTAAAAGAATTTCACCCTCATTGAACTACTATAAAGATCACATTTTAAGAAATCCTGAAACACGGGTTTTGTTATTTTCGTTGCATAGCATGTATACAAAATACATAATTTAAGATATTTTTCATACAAACTTTACCCCCAATTTTCACTCCTTTAGGAGTCGAATTTCGAAAATTCCTTTCTAATCTGAGCACTACGTAATAATCTAAAGCTACTGCCTAAATTTCGTGTTTCTAGGTTTTATGGTTTAGGCTGTGCATTGATTAGTAAAAAACGCTCGTTCTTTTCTTTTATACATATATAAAATAGCTGAGTGTGGTCTTTTATTTTACTCTTTTATGCTGTAAAAAGCTTTCTTTTTAGATGCAAACAGACAAAACCAAAACAGGAAGAAAAAAGACTGCCCTTTACACCGAAGACACCTTAAAAAAGGCATTAACCGAAATACGAGAAAAAAAGGGATCTGTAAGAGAAGTGTCTAAAAAATATGAAATACCGAAGTCTACACTTCTGGACAGAATTCATGGTAAAACGACAGACAACAAGAAAAAAAGGGGGCCAGATCCTGTACGAATCGAAGACTGTAAGTACTGTGGGAATCGAAGGCGAAAAAAGGTGGTTGAATGGATTATTAACATATCTAAAAGCGGCTTTCCTATTAACAAGCAGGAACTCTTGAACTCAGTTCAAAAAATTATAACAGATTCTTCGATACCTAATAAATTTAAAAATGACCGTCCGGGACAAACGTGGTATTCTAATTTCTTGAAAAGGAATCCAGAAGTTTCAAGCCGATCGGCAGAAGGAATCAACAGAGCAAGAGCCCAAGTCACCGAAGAGTCAATAAGACAGTGGTTCAAAGGTCTGGAAGAGTATTTGGAAGAAATTGACCAAAAGGATATTTTAAACAGGCCTGAGAGCATATTCAATGGAGAATGGTTTTTCCCTTTGCCCGAAAACTGGCAAAGTACTGGGGCCCAAAGGTTTCCGGAACCTTTATCAAGTAAAACAAGGCAACGAAAAGGACAATTTAACAGTTCTAGTAACTTTTAACGCCAACGGAGCTGTCTGTCCACCTTGTGTAGTATTTCCCTATGTACGACCACCTCGGGCAGTTGTGGAAAGCATGCCACCGGATTGGTGCTTGGGTAAGTCTGAATCAGGATGGATGCGAGGAGATGTTTTCTTTGAATATATTACGAACGATTTTAATAACTGGCTCGAGCGCAATAATATCCAGAAACCTGTCCTGTTGTTTGTAGATGGCCACAAATCGCACATGTCTCTGATGCTCAGCACAATATGTGAACAGATGCAAATAATATTATATGCTCTTCCGCCTAACACGACACATATTCTTCAGCCAGCTGATGTAAGTGTATTTGCTCCTCTTAAAGCAAACTGGAAGAATACAGTGCGTAATTTTTTAGCAAAGCCAGAAAATACTAATTCATCGGTTACTAAAACGAACTTTTGCACTTTGTTTGCACAGACTTTGCAAGACACAAATTTGCCAATAAGCATCAAGAACGGGTTTAAACGATGTGGCTTATACCCTTTCGATCCAAATGCGCCTGATTATACTAAATGTGTCCTGGATACGTTAGTAAATATTAACACCAGGCAGGCTTCTGCCAAAGAAATTAATAGATCAGATGTGGCCATAGCCAAAAAAGTTATAAAAGAAATAAAAACTAATCTAATACATAAGAAAATTAACTATAAAATTATAATAAAAGAACTGAACTCATTAAAAAAAACACTACCTATGGAAACTAACGTTGACACGGAATCAGACTACACCAATAGTACAATACAACATGTTTCTGCCGATAGTTTACTGATGTCAAACTCTGGTAATATCGATGTATCAAAGTCACTGAACAAATCTTCGGAAATACAAACGATTTCGCACAATCTAGAACTTGGTGATGTGATTGAAATCGGTCCACAACCAATAAAAAATAATGAGAACTGTAAATCTATGTCATCGTTACACTTGACAGGATTTGATAGCTTCCTAGAGGTTGGATCTGTTGTTTCGTTTAATGATATAGTAATAATGCCTTTGAATGTCACAGATAAAACGCCGATGTCATTAAATATTTCTGATAAGCTATCTTTGGCTAAAACAGCAGATGCTTTGCCTAGCAAAGCCGTTTCCACAGAAGAAAATAACAAATCCCCACTTTCGTCAGCAGTTTCTGGAAAAATTACCGAATTAAACGCTGATCACTTGATTCCATCGAATATTGGCATCTCAACTGTTGACATTGAAAAAGAGGCGATATCTTCTATCACGTTGGCTGCACCGGAAAATCTTTCCTACACGAAAACAACAGACGATTTAATTTCATTACCTTTGGTATCCTTTACTCCAATCCCAATAAAAGAGGGGACTCAATCCGAAATTCCGTTTGCAAGCTCATTAGAAGAAAATCTCATCCAAAAACCGCACGATACTCCTAATTCATTGAAACTTCTTGAGAGAAGCCCCACGCCGAATATAATGGAAAATCAAATTTCAACATTTTCCAACATTAGTGATGTACACGCACAAAAAATTACTGAGTTCACCGTAAAAGATCCGTTTGAGCGCCACTTATATTTACCAGCACAGATTGAGAAAAAGAAAAAAACCACTACTAATAAAACTCCTGCCGCTATTTCATCAGCAGCTTGGAGAGAGCATTATGAAATGCGTGAAAAAATTAAAAATATGAAACAAGAACAAACCAAGAAAAGAAAATTGGACCGCAATGAAAAACAAGAACAAGCAAAAATGTTAAAAGAAAGTAACTTCAAATTGAAGTTAAAATCAAAAGTAAAAAATAGACGTGGGAACTCTGAAGATATGGAATACCAACCTAGAACTCAGCGTCGCCGAGTTTATAAAGAAAATAAAGTTGCTCCAACAGCTGCATCAAGCAAAATATCATGTTCAGAATGCGATGATGACCTAATTTCCGATGTAGACGAAGATGAAGAAAAAAACATTGGATGTGATGTCTGTCCTCGGTGGTACCACCTTAAGTGCACAAGATTTAGAGGGCTAACGTACTTAAATGTTAAAGATGAACCATACAAATGCAATCGTTGTGATTAAAGATACCAAATATTTAATCTTACCGTTAGTTAAGTTTTGAAGGTTTTTTATAACAATTTTTAATGTTGTAATAATTTTAATGACTATTTTTTTATATGACAGATTTTATAGATTTAGAATAATAGTTATCACAAAAATATTATGGCCTACCTTCATTGTTATTTAGTATGTTTGATTATAAGAAATATAATATTTATAATAGGGTTTATTGGCCATGTTTTGTACGATTTTCTTTCGTAAAATCTATTATAATAAATAGTTGATTGAATTGAAATCATATAAGAAAAATATGACACATAACTGAAATCATTAAAGCCAAAAAAGATTTTGTTAATTTAATATTTTAATTACTACTCATAAAACAATTAAGACTGATTGATCTCAGTAGATTAAGGATTATAATTATCACAAAATTATATATGGCTGCCAGAAAGTTCGCATTGTTGATTAATGATATTTGATTATAAGGACTAAAGCTTTTTTTGTTAAGGCTTTTATTTTTTGTATTGTTTCGTTATGGCTATTGTAAGATTTACATTTGTTTTGAAATTATTAAGAAAATATGAGGAAAAGTTAAATCATTACGAGTAATAAATAAAAAGAGTATTTGTTGCAATTAGTTAATTATTGCTCATAGAACAATTACGTACTCTGTAAATTAAAATGCTACTAAATAAATATTATTATGTATTAGATATACATATATAATTTGGTTGATTAAACTGATGATTATATGTGGTTTTTTCATTTAATAATGCACTTGCATTCCTAATTCTCACACTGGACGAAAACTAGATAACATATGGGCGAAAACCAAAATTTGTGGACGAAAACCAGTAAAATCCACTGTTTTGCAATTAATATTTTTTTTAGTAAAAGTGGTAATTATAAGTGACTGGCTCGTAATTAAAATCTAAAATAGACCATAAATAAGCTATAAAAATAAATTTTAGTTATTTAAATTTGGATACAACGTCATATTATTTTCGCGTATCAAAGCTGGCAACTCCGCTAAATGGACGAAAACCAGTGAAATGACCCTATCAAAGTTTAAAACAAAACTAGGTTTTTCAAAAACCAACAGCTTGTGGGTGCTTAACTTACATTATCGCATATATATGTACTAAATATATAAATAACATACATACTTATATACATACACACATATATAAATTAGTTTCTCAGGCCAAAATGGGGGTATCTTCACCGTAGTAAACGTGGCTGGGTGTGGCGTTGATGTACCTTCCGCCTTAACGTGACGAGAGCGAGGCTTTTTGTTCACGGTGGCATCGCTTTCACCTTCACTTCCAACTGCTGCATCATATTCAGCGCTGCTCATCATGAATCTTCGAATTCTTCTTAGGGGTCACCACTGAAGGAGGTAGTGAAATAAAAAATGATGCGTCCGCGTAAGCCGATATATTCGAGTACAAGCGGAGATACAGAGAAAGCACAAAGTCCAGGTAAGTACAGAGAAGAAAGCGTGATAGAGAAAAATAAGTACAGAGCTCAAGATGAATACGAGATTTGAAATACGCGTGCATAAGCGTAGCGATTTACTGTGCGCGGTAAAGCAACGAGAGACGCGGGCTCCGCGTCGCACTGCGAAATCACGACTGGTTTATGACCGAGCGTTAGCGGACTCACGCGCAGCCTGGCCGCGCCCTATATATAGTTATAGGGATGTATGGTAACTTACATTCCTCGCTGCGTACAACGAGTTTGCCGCGGCGACGCTTGTGTATTATGCGAATTAAGGTTCTGTCTGTCTGTATATAAGATGTCTGAATGGAAATTTTGTGAGGGTAAATAAAATAATATATATATGTGTGTATGTATGTAAGTATGTATGTTATTTATATATTTAGTACATATATATGCGATAATGTAAGTTAAGCACCCACAAGCTTATCGATGGTGCAAATGTCAAAGGGCTTAAAGGACAAATTGGCTAAAATCACTTTTTGATGCGGTTTTATAGTACAGTTTAAGCGCTGTCGATTGGTATTTTCTTTTTTTTAAGTTTTCCCCTGGATGTTACACCGCACCCAGGGGGAGTTTATTGCCAGTTTCACTTTGTAAATTTGACAAAGTCATTTTCAAACATGGTTATTTACTAGGTATATGACAAACTAATGCTAAACTTAATACTAACATAGTTTGCTTCCCATTTGTTGCTTTTTACAACTATTTTAGTGTACATTATTCGTCTAATTGTCCTTATGTGGCTTATCATTTATCTTATATGCCAATTTGAGTTAATTTTCTTTACTTTAATTCAATTGCATCACTTCTTCCCATTTCTACAACATTTCTCATTTCCTGTATTCACTAATATAAACTGGCTTTTACTTTACTTTAAATCAATTACATAACTTCTTTTCATTTCCTATATTCACTAATATAAACTGGTTAGTAACTTTTATTAATCAATTGGATTCGTGTAAACACGATTGATACTTAGCATAATGATTCATTAATAATCCGTGGTACTTCGTCAAGTATTTGCTTCGATTTTTCACTAATAGTTACGTCCTACATATGAATAATATAAATAAATATAATTAAAACTTAAATTTAAATCTGGTCTATTATTAATATTTGAGTCATATTTTCATACATGAAATTATTATCATATTTAACTTATACCTAGCTTATAACTTACAACACCAAAGTCGTTATACTTTGTTCAAAAGTTAAATTTTTAATTGCATACAATTTAGCGTGCCTCCGTTCCAGCTGATAATTATTATCATCTGATTCGGAGCCACATATGCTCCCTTATCTGCGCAAACTTAATTCCGTACTTGGTCTCCACGCACGTACCGCAGCATACCATACATAATTGCTTCGTTTAATGCAGTTATTCATTAACTTGGCAATTTGGGTGCCGCTACACGCCCGGGGAAATCACAGAACCCATGTTTACGCATATGCAATTCTGGATCTGGCGAGAGCCTCGCACCTTTGCCTGACCTGACAGGCATAGCTGAAAGCATTGTGGTCATAACTCACCGCACTTCTGTCTGCCCGGCAGTTCAGGCACGATGGGACGGCTCCCGCCATCCAGCCTTTACATACTGACCGCTGGTGCTCTCCCCCACAATGACTGCACCTCTCCGCCTTCTCCCTACAGTGGCGCCTGCCATGGCCGTAGCCCAGGCACATCGAGCATTGGACCAGCGGAGAATAATCCTCCGCCTGGATCCGCTGCATGTCGATGCGCACTGAGCCGGCCCCGACCACTGCTTTCCACGCCTTTGAAAAGACACTCATAACCACATGTTCAAGTAAGAGATTTCTTGCTTTTTTCCTGAATTTGATTTCAATTTGTTTGTTCTCCTCCTTAATGTGCTTGAACAAATTGCAATTTTGTTGTTCCAGTTTTTCTATGATTTGTTCGTTTTTGTTATTTTTAAGCACATTTTTTAGTATAAGGAGGGGATTCTTATTTTCTATATCCCTTACTTGAAGTGTGGGCAAGTTATTTATTTTATTTTTCAATTTCTCCCTAAGCTCTTTTGTTTTGCAACTTATTATTACCTTACGGTCTCTCGTTTTTCTAACCCTTTCAATCTTTATCCATTTATTGCCATCTTCTGTCGCTTTTCTTATCTGGTCCAGCACCTCATCACCTGTCTCCACTCCCTCCTTGTCATTAACAATCACGGAGTGTAAGGTGATGGGTGGTTCCTTCACTTTAGCAACAACCTGAGAATAGGTTGGAGCCTGCATACTTGTACTCATTCTTTCTTCTGTCCGCTGGTTAATCGACCCTTTAAGTTCCTGTAAGGTCCTGGAGTTTTCCTCAATCCGGTCAACCAGCATCTTTAGGTAATTTTCAATATCTCCTATTTTGTTTTCCTGTTGAGGGGCAGGGGGAGGAGAAGGGGGAGGGGGAGGGGAGGTCTGCGTCCTTACGCTGGGTCGCTGTCCCGGTGTTAGATTCTTGAATTCCTGGCAAGCAGCCAGGTCGCACACCAGGTCGTCGGCCTCTCTGATCTTTTTTATGACAATGTCTTTTGTTGTTCTCTTTAGCCGCTGTGCGGATTCGACGTCTGCCTTCACTTCGTCGAGGATGTCCCTGATGGTTTCACACAGCGTGTTTTTGTCCTCGTCCGTCAGGATTTTACGCCTGTACTCTTCCTTCAGGAGCGGCGTCTTTGGGTAACATTGTATGTACCTGCTCCGTGTCCTAGGGGTTGCCCATTCTTCCTCCGAGGGTGGTCGGACGGGGGAGTCCGACGGGGAGCTGCTCCGACTGCTCAATTGTGTAGGCGATTTTTGAAATGCCTCCTGGCGGGTCAGTGATCTAAAAGTTACCGACATTGGTGTTCGTATCATTGTAATGTTTTAAAGTAAATTTGTAAAAGTTATATATAAATTGTAAAAAGTAAAAAGTAAAGAGTAAATATAAAAGCTGGTGAATGTCGACCAGCGTCACTACTAGTTGCAGCCCTGTATATGGGAGCTGCAATGTATGAACGCGTAAAATAATAATAATTATGCTAAGTAATTTTCAATGATAGATTTTTCGAATTATAACAATATACAACAACAACAATATACTGTTCGAACTCAATCGAATTAGTTCAATAGATGTAATCCTATACAATATTTTCTTCAGTCAAACATCGATTAATTGTGTTTATGTTCTTGTTTTTATCTTATATATACCTACCTAATTAATATAGTAGTGGTACGATATGTCAATACAATACAATAAAGTTTGCGTCGAATTTCTCATTCAATTTGTTAGGCTCTGTCTACCCCGCAATGAGCTCACGCAACACAACAAAACAAAACAACACACTTCGATCGCGACCTTGACATTCCACGGCGAGCCGAGAGAACAATGGGCTCGTTCAATGCCGTGTGACGTCCCAAGGAGGCGTGACCTGCGGTGCGGTCGACGGCCGCACCCGACCCACTACGTATGGGTTTGATAGACACATACATACATACATACATATGGTCACGTCCATATCCCTTGCGGGGTAGACAGAGCCAACAGTCTTGAAAAGACTGAATGGCCACATTCAGCTATTTGGCTTAATGATAGAATCGAGATTCCAATAGTGACAGGTTGCTAGCCCCTCGCCTAAAAAGAATCCCAAGTTTGTTAGCCTATCCCTTAGTCGCCTTTTACGACATCCACGGGAAAGAGATGGAGTGGTCCTATTCTTTTTTGTATTGGTGCCGGGAACCACACACACTACTTGATAGACACTGAATTGCTAAATTCAAAAAATTCAAAATTCAAAATTTTTTATTCATTATTATAGAATACTATTATATCGCTTAATAATTGTCGTATGGTTTAACAACTTGGTTGACGTCAAATAAATTACTTAAAAACTAAGTTTACTGCCGCTTCCAAGGCGTCAGTGCAGAAGAAGCGGTAACAAACTGCACTGCAGCATTTTCTTCAACAACGTCAACTTCACAATATTAAATTATACTTAGAATAGAATGTGGACGGGAGAATACATTGTTCACGGGAGATTTATATATTTATGAGATTTAATATTGAAAAAAGAAATATATATATATATATATATATATATTATGGATTGCCAATTTTAAAAAGATTTATGTACAGAGTGTACTGAAATTTTGATTTAAGTTCAAATTAAACTACAATTAATTACGAGGTTCCTGTGCCAAGCTCGAGCCAGATGTATGGTACTATTTCTCTTACTTTGGGTGTCTATCTAATATTTTGTTAATGCAAGTATTAGGAAAGTTGAATATTTTATATGGATTATGTATGTACCTATATAGTGGTTATTTTACAAGTAGGAATTTATATTTATGTTTATGTTTTATTTCAGCCAAAGATATGAACTTTTATTTATTAGGTTTTTTGACTATGGTATTGTTTTTGTTTTCATTATTTTAAAACTTTTATTCATCTTTATTAAATACTGATATTTATTTTTATATGTTTAAGGGCTGTATATATATATGTATGTTTCTATTCGCTAGGTTTAATCATGTATGCTTTATATGTATTAAATTTTTGGATTGTGTGTTGCATGTGTAATTATTTGAATTTCTGGTTTATATGCTCAGGGAGTGTGTGTTATGTAGTGGTGAAAATAATAAGGAACTTATTTAGCAGGTACAAGGTCAGTTTAGCAATTTCAATATGTGGGCCGTAAGCATTGTGTAGGCTATCTCGAGTTACGGCTGTTGCGCACCGCGACACGTAATGGGTCGGTGGCCGCCTGTCGATCCCACCACACTCACGCGCTGCCAACTTGTTTTTGCGGTCTAGGCCTATTATTACTATGGACTATTTGACGATTTTCTTAGGATCTATGGACCGCCCAGTTTTTATATTTTGGAATAACTTAGATGTAATGTTACTCTTTCTATGCTCAATGAAATTTGTTCAATTCGATAAGTAGTTAATACTAAAAAAGCCGGTTTTTTCTTTGTTTTCTATTTTACCACCTATAATTTACATTGGTTTCTCCTTTTAAAAGGGTGAATTATAGGGGTGGTTCACTCCAGACTGTTGGATGATGATAATGGAAAGATTTCTTAAATGATTCAGTGCTAAGGCTCAGAATTGGGTACCTATGGTTTTTAATTTTTTATTTGCTAATTAGGGGATGTTAGAAGGGGTTTTCGAATCTGGAAACAAATTGGGATCGATTTTTCTACGCACAATAACAGAATGATACAGTTTTAATTTTGAAAGAGGCCCAATTTAAAAAGTCAGATTTGTATTTATTATTACGTAATGTACCTACGATATGCTTTGGGAGTTTGAGTAGAAAATTATTCGTATCTTAGAATTTACTGACCCAATCTGTTCCAGATTTTTGTGAGCGACAGGGAGGTAATCAGTCCTTCAATGCACACATTTTTTTATGTAAAATTTTCTTAGTCTAGGTCCAATTTTGCTTCCCCGAAGTTGGCGCTCGCCGATTTCGGGAAGAAAAACCTCCGCTGCCAGCTGACGGGGTATCCAAGGTTGGTGTTCCGGGTATGTTTGTGCTCGTTTTCGACCGTTACACTGGATTTCGGTGCTTCCCACACGTAGTCTCTAAGGGTTGAGCGGCAATTGGGGGAAAATCGCCGATTG
The DNA here is from genome assembly GCF_032362555.1 of Amyelois transitella. Taxonomy (NCBI): domain Eukaryota; kingdom Metazoa; phylum Arthropoda; class Insecta; order Lepidoptera; family Pyralidae; genus Amyelois; species Amyelois transitella. The sequence continues at coordinate 7,419,650 of NC_083536.1, forward strand.
GCTGACAGCTCTTTTCGTTCTAGGTGCCGATCCCGTATCCCAAACTTGCTGATTTTGGGGTGGTGTCACCCCGAGCAGGTCCGTCGCCGGTCAGCACATACAGCTCCTCGACCCAACCCACTGAACCACCGAAAATCACGCTCCAACGTCCGGTCTCCTCGCTTCCCTCTCTTCCCGACGTCCGTAACCGGTCTGCCGACACAGTAGGACACCAGTACTTACACCACCCTTTTTCCCACCGATCAGCCCTGTTTGCGTTCCAGTTTCAGCTATTTCGTGCAGCGGGCGACCGAGCAATCGGCCGGGAATCAAAGCCGGTGTTTCGGAGCTCAGCTAATGGGTCCAGCTACGTCGGCGTTCTTGATTCAAGAATTTTGGGACTTCGCACAGACAAAGTCACTGTCCCCACCCTCACTTGCACAGTTCTAGTTCACAAGGTTACCGATGTCAAACGCAACTTTGGGGCGGTGAAGCGCGAGAAGGCGTCTAGCCCGCAACTTTGTTTCGGTATATCTCGCTTGTCTTATGTCCGATTTTAAAATAATTTTCACTATTAGTTTATTCACTTCAGCGCGAATCCAACGATGTATGACACTTTGTTAATTTTATCAAGAGCGATTTTTATGCAAATTTTTTGCGCGGAGCGGTCTAATTTCATGGCGCTCGGTACAGCGGACAGTGCGGACAGAGCGCAACTACCTGTCGATTGGTATTATTAACTTTTCTCTAAGTCAAAAAATGAGAGAGATATTAGACAAGTAAAATTTGCGTTTTTTTTTCATTTTTTGCATTAAAGGTCGACATAACAAACAAATTGAACGTTTCGATTTTAATGTGTTCAATGCTTAAAGGACATCACGTAAATTGTGATTATATTTTAAACACAAATAACCATATTTTAATTATTAATTATTTACTTAAAGGACACACGACCCACGGATTTTTTAACAATTAAAATAATTGTCCTTTAAGTCAATCTATTTCATAATAAATTAAATATTTTGAGCTTAAAGTACTTTTTGGCTAGAAGTGTAATAGCGTAATCTAAACATGTTAACAAAATCGCGGGCACAGTGTCCTATAAACCAAAACTTATTAGCAGGGTATTATGCTGAAGTTCTTTTAGATGAAATTTCTACATAAATCAATTTTATCTGCGCGCCAGTTGTTACTTAACGCCATTGAATAGTAACGTGTTGCGATTTGAGCCATCATCTACCTATCGTAGGCACCTTTAGTAAACATGCGCACGAACTTTGCTTTCGCACTCCCTGCACCGAGTTGCGTTACCCCGTCACATTGTCCAAACAAAGTCATGCCATGCCGGTTGAGCGCTTTACGCAGTGTTTAGTTTACGCATTACTTGAAAGTACAGAGTATTCTTTTGTTTTCTTTAATTACTTTGATTGTTTCTGTTTATAAACGTAATAAGTGAGTTGAGTCTGTGATTTGTGATCATTGATAAACATAAAACAGCGAGTGTGAACATGAATCAGTCTTGCCAGAAGGTTACTTTTGTAACCTTTAAGGTGATTTTTGAACTGCATTGGTTACTTTGAGGTTACACTAATGAAAAGGTTACTTTTAGGTGATTTTTCCGAATTTGTAGAATTCACTTCGAATTTTTTTTAATAAAAGCAACGTGAAACCAAACGCTCGTTTTAGAATTTTTCATGTTGGTAAGCTTCGTTAGCATTGGAACAACACGTTGTACTTTTCCTCTTTCACACTTACACCACTTCTATCTCGCTCACTCGCTTTCGCTTGACCAGACGGATCAGATCGGATCTTCGGTCAGATTCATTCATTCGTTGTTGTTTGTTTGCCGGCCGCCCCGCGCCGCCACTTAAATTGTCATCGAAAGATAACCTAAAGTTTGTATTTTGTGATTTGATTGATAATTAATAATTACAATAAGACATAATTTCCTACTGGACATTTACTGAAAGCTTGGTAAGTGTATCTACGATTGCAGTGCATGTTTTGTGTACCTACTGTGTGCTTCACTTTGTATTTTATCTATAATTATACTTTTTTATGGTTATGGACTAATAAATTAACGATGAATTTTAATTAGACTAATAAAGTAGGCAGTTGTCCCACCAGCAACGATGAACGAGTAGCGAGTAAAGCTAGAATATAGAACGAGTTGGCGAGCCGCGGGGAGCGAGAGCGTAGTTCCGATAGTTCTGTAGCTCGGCTATAAACGAGTGTGCGAGTGAGGCAAGCGATTACTCACATCACTCGCTCGCGGCGGCCAAGCGTACAGTCCTGCACTAACCTGCACATGCGATACACGTGTTTCTTACGAAAAAAGTTTCCCAGAAAATGGATGAGATTTTTATTGAATGTGTCCGAAATTATCCATGTCTTTGGGACACAAAACTGCCTTCATATAAACAATTAGATGTGAAAGACGCAGCTTGGAAAGAAATTTTAAAGAAAACAAACATAGAGAGTGGTAAGTTTTTTATTTAAATTCTATCTTACACAACACACATACTTACATCAATAGGTACAGTCCGACAAGGATCTTTTGGCGCGTGGTGGGTTTTTTGTGTTGGTGCCGTGTGGTTCCCGGCACCAACACAAAAAAGAATAGGACCACCCCAGCTCTTTTCCATGGATGTCGTAAAAGGCGACTAAGGGATAGGCTTACAAACTTGGGATTCTTTTTTAGGCGTTGGGTTAGCAACCTGTCACTATTTGAATCTCAATTCTATCATTAAGCCAAATAGCTGAACGTGGCCATTCAGCCTTTTTAAGACTGTTGGCTCTGTCTACCTCGCAAGGGATATAGACGTGACCATATGTATGTATGTATGTATGTATGTATGGAAATAACGACGCCATTTTGTAAAATACAAGCAAAATGGCACCATTGTGATGGATTTCAATGCGTACAGCACCCTCCTGTCAATATCACCCAAGCGCCAAAAGATCCTTGTCCGACTGTATTCATTTTGCTGAGTTTATTCTAGGTTATGTCTTATTCGATCAAAGTCTAATACATTTTGCACACGATTATTTTGCCACGAAACAGTTCCAATGGAATTAAAATATTCCATGAAATATTCTCTCACGATAAAGCCGACTTCAACATCAGCTGAGTTTTGTTCCGATACCTCGAAGTAATTTCTTGGCAGTGAACTGACTGACTGTGACTGTGAAGGGCCGATTTCGATTTTATTATGTAATACATAATTATGTAGAACGCACGCAGCCTTCACAATTTTTTTGGCGGTACTTATTTTAACATCTAATGGCCTAAAAAAGATACGCCATTTGTGTACTAACTTACCAAACGCACTTTCTACCATTCGGCGTGCTCTGCTCAGTCTATAATTAAATATTAACTGGTCATTGTCCAACGTTTCATGATAAGGGTAAGGCTTTAATAAGTGTCTCATCAACGGAAATGCACAGTCACCAATAAAAACATAAGGCAGAGGCAAACCTCCTTCATACAAGGGTTCATCTGCGGGTAATCTTAGTCCATTGTTTTGCAACTCATTATAGAAATAACTATCTGTGAATATTCCGCTGTCACTGTGCCTGCCCATTGACCCAACATCGATCATTATAAATCTGCCATGAGCATCAGCATTTGCCAACAGTACAATCGAAAATGATTTTTTGTAGTTATAATACTGTGATCCTGATTTATTTGGCGAAAAAATGGTCACGTGCTTGCCATCAATTGCACCAAGGCAATTATTAAAATTCCACAAATCATAAAAGTCTTTCGCTATAACTTTCCAATCAGAATCAGTAGGGAGCTTCATCACTTTCGGCTGCAACTTGGTCCATATACATTCACATACTACTGGTATTATTTCGGAGAGCGTAGATCGCCCTATTCTATAGCTTTTTGACAGTGCTGTATATGTTATTCCGGTTATTAGATATCTGAAAATAAATAAAAATATCTAATAAAATTAGTTCATAACATGAAATTACTTTTAATAGGATCTGTTATAATTATATGTTTTATTTACAGTGTAACTGGCAAAGTTAAAATGGAAAAATTTGCGAGACACGCACCGTGAAAAATTAAAAAGAATCAACAAGACAAAAAGTGGACAAGCACAGAAAAACATAAAACCCTGGAAGTACATGAGTCACATGGAATTTTTGCTTCCATATGTATATGACAAATACGGAACGAGATACAAATGCACCAGCACCACATTCTGATATTTCGACAAGTTTGGAGGCAACGGCTGATACAGATGTTAGTAGAGACTCAGCAGATTCTATAAGAGCTCCAAAAAGGAAGATGGATGAAACAATTCATAATGACGAAGATAATATTTTAATTTTTTTAAAAACAATGGAAGATAATCGAGAAAAACGAACGGCGCAGAGGGATGAGTTACGTAAAGAAGTACTTGCATCAGGTGATCCCTTGAAAGTTTTTTTTGATTCAATGTACCATAGTACAAAGCAGATGCCGGAGTTTTATCAAAGATCAATAAAAAGAAAGTTGTTTTTATTGGTAATGGATGCTGAAGAAAATATTGCCAATAGAAACTATTCATATTCCGGTTACTACTCAAACGATTATGCTTACAACTCACGCCCTTCTACAAATCAGACAAATTATTCTACTGGACACGCTTCTGCTTACTCACCTGAACCCAGTGGCTCTGGTTTGCAGCAAATTAGAGAAAATACTACTCGTAGCCGAAACGAAGAGACCCAAGATTCAATGCCTGCCGTTGAAATCACTCCAAGGATTGGAGAAAATACTACTCGTAGCCGAAACGAAGAGATCCAAGAATCAATGCCTGCCGTTGAAATCACTCCAAGTGATGGCTTGGATTTATTTAGATTAGATTAAGTTTTACCTTAATGTAATGACGAGACGCTCTCTTGTACTAATGGCTTCTCTATAATTTGTATTATCTTTTTTAATGTCACATTCTATTAAACTATGCAAATGTTCGAACTCTTCTCTTGACATTCTAAAATATATGCGAAAGTCTTCATTTGTTAATTCGTAGAATAGTCTGAACTCACTGTATTCTTTTCTCAAATAATTAATATTATTCATCCATATTGTTCTTTTCTTTTTTTTCTTTCGTTTTTCGATAATTGCCGCTGCCACTACACAAATCCTATGGTATAATACATCATCATCGTCGTCTGAACTTAACAATGATAATTCTAATGATTGTTCTATATTCATAATAAATAAAAACACGTGCACTTTCATATCCGAACTGTAGGGAAATGACCGCTGGTTGCTCTCTCGACGTGAGTTCTAATCGCCGAGCGAGTATCGCTAAGCGAATGTTATCTTTCATAGCTCTGGTCGCTTAGCGACAAACTAGTGAAACGAGTCCTCGCCGGCTATGTGAACGGTCAGCGATCAACTATTTGTATATGCATCTCTTTTGTTTACACGGAATGTATATCTATTTGTACGCTTTTTGAGCGAGAAAATCGCCGATAGTTAGTCGTTCCCTCGCCGTCGGTGGGACAACTGCCGTAGGTAGGTACCTATTACACACCATGAATGCTTTGTTTTTTTAAACTTGGTTTTAGTTAGACAATAAAATAGTAAGTAGGTACAAGTCAGTTATTAATATACGTAAAAGAAGTTACTGAGATTAAACCACTGAGCGGATTAAACCTTTAATAGCGGTCAGTGAATTAAACCAAAAGGCTTCATGTTTTCACAGATTAGTGATAAATGTAATCTTCGATACATCTACATGTTTTTTAAAATTTGTAAATTGTTGTAAAATGCACAATCCCGCAAAAAATTATGACATTAGTTTTTTTATTTTTTTAAATTATATTGGCAACTGGATATGACATTAGGTATTATAGTAGTGTTACCTCATCTAAAGTTTTATCCACAAAATGTGGATGAATTTTTGTCTTATACACCCACCGACCCAGTTACTTAACAAAATGTGTATATGTATGTAATGTACTGAGTAAAAATTATAGCGTTACATTATACGCATAACACTATGTTTGATTTTAATTTTCTTGAGTGATAATTTCTGAGAAAATACCAATATTTCAATTAATTCTAATTCTGTACCAATGATGATAAAAATAAAAAGTAAACCTTAATGTTGACAATATCTTTCTTTGTTCGTTCTTTAACGTTCTTCTTGTCTCTTAAAGAGAAAAACGCTTCCGAGTCGAATTTGAGGTTCATCGCAAACGTGAATACGTTGACAGAAATTATTTACACGTATTGCATCAGGTATCTTACTTTCATACTAATAACGTGGTTGATTTATTCATTTTATTTGTTTGATTTCTTTTCATGACTTTGGTGTTGGTTTTGGCATGGTTTTAACTTAATCTACTAAAAATATACACTCAGTCTAAGCTAAGCAAATGGACAAATTCTGGATTTCTTCTAAGTCGTCGACTTCAAGGCAAGAGGAGAGGAGAGATATTAACAATGATTGCGATAGTAGTAGTACGATGCGTGAGGAACCTTTGCCAAAGAAACAAAAACAACACCGCGACTTCAATGAAAAGTGGCTAACATATCGCACCTTCGGTAGAACAAGGGCACAATTGTCAAAAATTGCAAAAATGAGTTAAGTATACAGAAATGCCTTAAAAATGCTATTTGAACTGGAGGAACAAAGACAGTCATTTATTTCCTTTAAAAATCCGCTAGGCTATAGTGACTTTGTCTTATTGGTGCCTTTTTACTGCTCTCTTGGCTGGACATAGTCTCATTGGTCAGTTGCGCCGTCGGCGGGGAGAGAGGCAGTCGTCACTTGGACCGCTAACGTCGTAAAGGTAAATATGCCCTTTTAATTTTTTGGTTTCTGGAGCGACAATGCCACATCTATTACACTTATGCCTAATTTATAATTTTAAAATTGGAAGGACAAAGTCGTTCAGACAGTTATGCCCTTGTCCGTTCAAGATTTGTTTTATTCCTTGGTCTTAAAAGTAAATGTGTTTTTGTCATTCCAATTGCAATGCTATTTTGCTAGACTTAAAGACAATTACGTTTTTGTCATTCCAAATTGACTTGATTTAATATTAATGTTTGTTATTTAAGTTAATGAAATAAATTTGTATTATTTTTTAATAAAAATTTTGTGATAAATTTTCTGTTTATTTATTAGTATTGGTATTTTTATGTATTTACGACTAGTAGGTATGCATTATTTGTGAATTGTGATATGAATAGTTTCTTTGTATGATTTAAATTTTAATAAAATTTTCAGAATTTAAAATGGGATCTCGTAGTAAAAAATTTTTAATGATGCTTAATGACGAAAATAATTTGCAAATCAAAGAAACTGACACAAATTCTAATAGATCTTGTCGCGAAGGAGATGTGGGCTCTAACAGAGCAGCAAATTCAATCGAAAACTCGTCAATGTGTAAGTATATTGTTGCTATTTCTTAATTCATATTGGTATGTTACTTAAGTTTTTTATATCTATACTAATATTATAAAGCTGAAGAGTTTTTGTTTGTTTATTTGTTTGTTTGTTTGTTTGTTTAAACGCGCTAATCTCAGAAACTACTGAACCGATTTGAATAATTCTTTCACTGTTAGATAGTCCATTTATCGAGGAAGGCTATAGGGTACATTTTATTCATTCCTACGGGAAACGTCAACAATGCAGGTGAAAGTTGAATGAGTCGGCCATCTGCGAGCTTTCCACGCGAACGCTGTGCAAACCAACAAAGATATAGTAAAATAATGTACTAAAGATGTGAAGTACTCATTTTTTGCCACAAAAAAGTCCGCGAGAGCATATATCTATCTCTTAAGGTTTACTTACAATAACCACTTTTATGTTCATTTTTTAAGATTATTTTTTCATTATAAACATGAGTTATTTTGAAACCAATTTTCTTTAATTCAGTATTAATCCTTATCCAAATAAATATGTTTATTACTTTCGGCTTTTCATGTAGACTAAAATTGCCATTTACAGTATATAAATCAGACGAATAGGTTTTGAGATATAGTCGTTATAAGCAATTTGCAGCGAAACATTTAATACGGCGAACCAGCGTTCTTTCTAATACGCGTGACCGCCTGACCTTTTATTTATTAAAATCGGACAAGTAGTTTTGGAGATATATGCTTACATTGGTTTGCACAAACAAACACACAAACGCACAACCTCTCACACTAAACGCATATTTACGGTCTCCGTTCGGTCGCGGGTAATGATGTGGGCCAAGTCGTCGCCAAGTCGCATAATAATTAGCAGCTATAATTGATAAAGCCGAGGAGGATGTTTGCAAAACTAAATATGATGCCCAAAATAACTATTCCACGCGGACGAAGTCGCGGGCACAGCTAGTAAATATATATTTTTTTACAGCTAATAACATGGTTGAAACATGGATAGATATGAATATAAAAAACCAGGGTCCTGTTAAATCAATGGAAGGCATCATTTCAGAAACAACGGATACACCTATTGAATCATTACCGTCACCTCTTCTAGATTTCGAGAATTCTGATGTTGAAAAAATGGAAAATAACAATTTTGGAACAGAAATTTCTCCTGCGGTAAATACTACAGGTAAGATAATAAAACTGCTATACAAATATCTGGATTATTTCATGTGTAAAGTAACTGAGATATTATTCTTTCATCACCTTTTTAGAGGTTGCAAGTGAGCTTAACTCCTCAAAGAGTGGAGATTTTTCACCATCTGAAGGATCAGATTATAAACCGCCACGAACTGTGAAACATAAGAGTATATTTAAAACTAGATCTCCCAAACGTAGCACCTCGTCCAGTTCTTCAAGTTCCAGCAGTAGCCCGTCTAGTTCCAACAGCAGCAGCTCATCTAGTTCGTCGAGTTCTTCTGACACTGATAATAGGGGTAATATTGATGAGGCTGATGGTAATACGGAAAGTGTTGAAGTTTATAACGACCCAGGACCCCTTGTGGATACGAGTGAAGATCACATTGAGCAACAAAAAAAATACACAGCAATGGAAACAAGCTGTTTCAAAACGTTTAAAAAATAGTGGCCAAGAATACACGACCAAAAGAGGCAAGATCGCACCAGCGAAATCCATGCGCCCTCCATGCAAAACTTCGTGTCGTCTGTCTTGTTCTACTAAAGTTTCTTTTGAAACGAGGAGTGTGATTTTTAAATCCTACTGGGAATTAGGAACACACCAAAGGCAAAGAGATTTTCTTGCATCATGTATTAAAAAACAAAATCCTACAACCCGAAGAGTCAAGATCACAGCAAATAACACATTTAAACCACCGAGAAAACCGAACTCAACCTATCATTTTCTGATAAATGGTGAGGAAATCAGGATTTGTAAGACTTTTTTGCTGAATACTTTATGTATTGGTGAAAAAACATTACATACATACATACATACCGTCACGTCTATATCCCTTGCGGGGTAGACAGAGCCAACAGTCTTGAAAAGACTGAATGGCCACGTTCAGCTATTTGGCTTAACGATAGAATTGAGATTCAACTGATGACAGGTTGCTAGCCCATCGCCTAAAAAAGAATCCCAAGTTTGTAAGCCTATCCCTTAGTCGCCTTTTACGACATCCATGGGAAAGAGATGAAGTGGTCCTATTCTTTTCTGTATTGGTGCCGGGAACCACACGGCACTGAAAAAACATTGCGGAATGTAATTGACAAAATATCTGATCAAGCCTTGTTTATAATGAGTCCTGCCGATAATCGCGGAAAGCATAATAACCATTGTAATTTAAGCGATGAAGTCGTGAAATCGGTCCGAAATCATATAAATTCCATTCCTAGAACAGAAAGTCACTACTTAAGGGCTAATACAACCAGGGAATATATAGATGGAAGTTTAACTATAGCGGAGCTTCATCGTGATTACAAAAAGATTCAAGAAACCGCTGGAAAGGAATTTGCAAATTATGATGCCTACTATCGAATTTTTAATACTGATTTCAATCTCGGTTTGTTTATTCCCCGAAAAGATCAGTGCGATGAATGTGAGGCGTACAAAAACTCTAACGATAAGGAACCACTGATGGAAAAATACAAAAAACACCTAGAAGAGAAAAGTTTAAGCAGATTAGAACTAAAACACGACACAGAACAATGCAAAAATAGTGATTCTAATAATATAATTGCCATTTTCGATCTACAGGCAGTCTTACCTTGTCCAATTGGCCAGTCATCAGCTTTCTTTTATAAGTCCAAGTTAAATTGTTACAATTTGACGGTGAGGACTCATTTTCTAATTAGTTAATTATAGTGTTAAAATTAATCAATTTATGTTCGAATGTACCTAATGTATATTTTGTTTTAGGTATCCAATATAAAAGACGATACCACAATTTGCTTTTTCTGGCACGAGGGTCTTGGCAAACGCGGCGCCAATTAAATAGGAACATGCCTTTACAAGTTTTTGGAGGATCTTTCTAACAAACAACCAGATAAAGACATAATATTTTATTCGGATAATTGCTGCGGGCAGCAAAAAAATAAGTAAGTTTGTTGCCTTTTATAATACAATTAATTTACAGTAGATTTAGATAAATAGGAGTGATTGTTGTTATAATTCATACTGAACAATATAGGTAGGTAATGTACTTATAATGTAAATAATTATTTCTACTTGTTTCAGATTCGTTTTTGGAATGTATTATTATGCTGTCAACACATTGCCTATAAAGTCAATAACACACAAATTCCTTATTAGGGGTCATACCCAGAATAAAGCTGATGCCGTCCATTCTGTAATAGAAAAAGACGTTAAGCGAGCTAAAAAGGCTGGACCTATATACACTCCAGCAGAATACATCAGTCTTATTAAAAATGCTAAGAAAAAGGGTGTTCAATTTACCGTTAAAGAAATGAATTTTGATTCTTTCATTGATATGAAGCTGTTATCTGAAGATATTAGTTTGAATGTAAACAAGGATGTTCAAGGAAATACTTTTAAAATATTGGATACGAAAGCGATCAAATTTATGAAAGATTCAGAGATATACCAATTTAAGTGCAGCTACAAAACCGACGATTGGACAGCAGCGAGAATTCGAACAGGTCGTATCGGTAATAAAAAAAGTGTGAAAGATGTCACACTAAACCAGCTCTATAAGGAAAAGTTACCAATTCCTCACAGAAAAAAAGAAGACATTCGTCAATTGATATCCTCAAATATAGTTCCTAAGTTCTATGAACAATATTTTAACAACCTTTTTTAAGAAAAGGAGAGAGAGCTAGAACTGATTCGTTAGTAAGAAAAAAATAATTGTTATAAAGATATTTTTATATTTTTTAATTAATATTTTTTGAAGTGTGATTCTAAAGAATTTCATTTGCATAACAGTGAATCTTGTTAAAAATAATGTCACTGTTATTTTTGTTATCTTCTATAATTCTATTTTCATTGTGATTCCAAAGAGACACAAACGTGAGATTATTGACGACTGATTAGTAAGACTATAATGATAGTTTAAGTATTATATTTCGTGAAAGTTACTACATTTTTTTTACTTTATAAGAAAATAAAAAGTTTATACGGAAAAACAAGGTATTTTTATTCGAAAATCATCCTAAATTAAAGCTCAAATTTAGTCCTAATTACAAAATAATATACATTTTGGTAGAACAAGGGCACAAATGTATCCCTTCCTTAAAATTAAAATTAATTGAAAAAAAACTAAAAGTTCTTAATTCTTGTTAACTATACGCCTAAAAAGGATATAGTATATACATAGTTTATATCATGCAAAGAAGAAAAACTTTCGAGCAATATTAACAGAGCAAGACCTCACTGAATGCAATAAATATCTTAAAATAGCTCTCCTGTAAAATAGCAAAAACTGCAATTATGCCCTTGTTCTACCGAAGGTGCGATATATTATACATACTTCAATATTACATCTTCGAGATTTAATACCATGTAGTCCGTTTTCCAATGTACTACATCGTCACACATATATATAGCATTTATTTTAATATATTTTTTTTTGTTTTTTTTTTTAATAAATAAAATTAAAATTAAGACACTTTTTGATCATCGTTCATTCACTCATTCATACAGTTCCTTCGGTCACCGACCGTTACCTAATGTCATTCGTGTTTCGTGTGCGCATCGTTACACACGTTCTCGTTCGCACTCAGTTTAATTTATATTTTCCCACAAGTGTTTAATTTGCTAAAGTTATGGGGAAAAGAAAACATAAAGAAGATAGTGTTGAATCAATTCGCCGTAAACTACGCCGCTTGGAGAAAAAATTGGATCGTTCCAAACGATATGAAGGTCAGTCAATCTACCCTCACATTATCTTATTTTTTTTCTGTGAATTGTTTGCCGCCTTATCGACGAGTGTTTACGTAATACGCTTAGACGCGTAACTGAATAATTGTTTCAAGTAATCTGTGCAAATGTTAGTTATACCTTTTTCCCCCATCTTAATGTGGTAATACGCGATATTGCCCTGACGGGGTCACTATTATTTATTCCTTAATGTGGTAATACGAGATATTATCCAGGAATAAGATATTTCTATTTACTTTCCTAAAGTGATGGTACGAGATGCCACCCAGAAAGTATGTACGTTGTTACTTATGCAACAAAATTCTCACCTCCTCCAGATCACGAACATGGAAGCAGAAGCCCACCTTCGTGTACTACCTCTGGTCGACGTAGTGAAGACCGGTATACACCTGATGTGGAGGATTACTCCCAATACGACGACTATCCAGCACCAAACCTGACCTCTGCTGTGAGCGTTGTGACTGCCCCCGTGGCGAACCCGTCACCTGTCCCGGCCATAGTACCGGATCCAGTCCAAGACCTTGCACCGTCGTCGTTGGAAAATGCAACAGAGGGTCCAATAACTCAGTCCTCTGTGGCTGTACCTGATGAGATCCTTCAACTTCTTGGACAGGCCAAAACGGTGGACGAAATGCTGGGCGAGAACATCCCATCAGAAATCTCTGAACGTTGGGGTAAGATCCTGCTGGATGGCCTAGCTAAGGAACAGAAGGAGAGTATGATACTGAGATGCCCATTCCAGCTAATTTCCTTCTCGCACGTGCACCCAAGCTTAACCCAGAAGTGAACGCTGTCTTGTCAGACGCGGCGAGAAATCGTGATAAGAGACTAGAAAGTGCACAGGGCCAATTAGGCTCGGGCATTGCTGGATTAGTCAACTTAACGAAAGACCTTATACAATCAAATTTAGACAAAATGGAGATCATTAAAAGAATATCTGAGATAAGTCAGATTCTTCTCGACTTACATTATGAAGAAACAATAAATAGGCGGAAACTAATAACTCCATTATTAGACAAAAGTTTTTGGAATACTATACAAGGTGTCAAAAGAGAGACTTTCCTTTTTGGCGACAAGCTTGGGGAGAATATAAAAACGTCTAAAGAAATTGAAAGATCCAGCCAACAAATGAAGAAGCCTGCACCTAAACGCCCTAACTTCCAGCCAAAGCCTCCCTTGTCGGGAAACGGGCGTCCCCCTCCTCGTCATACCAACGCGTCGAATTCAGCGGCGGCAGCCTCCAGCAACGAGCGTCAGTCTGCAGCGGCGGCGAGGAGGAGCACGGCCGCGACGCGCTCGCGCCAGTCCAGGCAGACGCAGAACAAGTCACGCGCTCACTGCCGTCGATAGAGGTACCGCACGCCGGTCGTATTAAGTATTTTTATGAAAACTGGTTGTCAATCACCGACGACCCAATAATTCTGTCTTATGTAATTGGTTATAAAATTCCATTTTTTAATGGTGTATCCCAGACTATTGAACCAAAAAACCCGCCATTTCCTGAAGATGAAATGTCAAATACCATAATTAAACTTCTCAATCTCGGTGCCATATCACCCTGCCATGAGTTACCAGACCAATTCGTTTCTCCTATATTTTTAACTCCAAAAAGTAACGGAGGGTTTAGATTTATTCTAAATTTACGAAAGCTAAACGAATCAGTCAGTTGTCCTCATTTTAAAATGGAGGATATACGTACCGTATCTCAACTGATCTCCCGCGGTGACTATATGGCGACAATTGACCTTAAGGACGCTTATTTTTTAGTAGCCATTCATCCTGAATACAAAAAATACTTAAGGTTTAAATTCAACCAACTTTATGAATTTAATTGTTTACCCTTCGGCCTAAGCTCAGCACCGTATGTTTTTACTAAAATTCTAAAACCCCTCCTATCGTTGCTAAGAAACCAAGGACATACATTAGTGGCCTACTTGGATGATATTTTTTGCATTGGCTCAGATTATATATCTTGTAAAAAAACAGTAAATGCCGTAGTGAACAACCTGAGAAACCTAGGTTTTATTATTAATTATGAAAAAAGCAATATGCAACCTACGCAGTTATGCAAGTTTTTAGGCTTAGAAATTAATACACGCAGTATGTCACTACAACTACCAATCGAAAAAATTTATAAAATATCTAATTTGGTCAAAAATATTTCAAATAAAAACTATATTACAATCCGAGACTTCGCAAAATTTATCGGTACCTTAAACGCTGCCTGTCCCGCGGTCGCTTACGTCTGGGTATATACCAAGCGATTCGAACGCGAGAAGTTCCTTTGGCTACAAAAATGTCATGATAATTACGACTCACAAGTGAGTCGTATAGAATCAAAAACAGCAATCTGTCATTTTAACGAAAATTAAGTTATATATAGGGCAACACTGTTCCATTAGAATATTCTTTCCTTATTTAATAACATTGTATCAAAAACAGCAATTTACAACCAAAAATTGAACTTCAAAAACTGTGTTAGTATCAAATACAGCAATATACTGACGATAAGTTTCAAAAACAGTAATCTGTGAGTGACAACCAATCACAAGCGTTACTTCGGTTGTGCGTCAAAATGGCGTCCGCGTTGTTTTTGTTGTGAGTTTTATGCATGTATTTTCTTGTTTTATTATAAAAATAACGCTGGAAAGTTATGGCCATGGAGGTGCACCCCACGCGTGTTAATAATAATAATAATAACGCCGCAGGGCAGCTTGTGGCGAGCTGTTGGGGAGTAGCGACCCCACGGACCTGAGTGCTCCCAGGGGAGGCCCCTGCTCCTCGCCTCCGATCTTCCTTCGCCAAGGTCGGAGTGGAAACCGATGAGGGACAGGACCCCTACCTCTGGCTTGCCTTAACCGGCCGGTCAGAGTGGAGTCGCGAGAGCTATACGCTCGAAGGATGGAAGTGTAAAATGTCATAACGCCGGGGGTGCCTGACTGGATCACCACGATTTCACGCCCCGCAGTCTCACCTCTCGACATCCTTAGCCACCCACGCCGATGTTGCCCCTTTGTTGCCAATCATGGTGACTGATTTGAGGGGCCCATTTAGTGAGTGGCGAGTCACCACCTGCCACATAGTAGTCACGTATTCATGATTATGGCAGGTGTCCGAACTTCTCCAGCAATAGCCCAGTTTAGGTCCATCCAAACGTCAACTCTATAACCCATCATCCTTTTCCTTAATTTGTAATAGCTCCACCTCCTGCCGAGACCTGTTCATGGACATATCATCTATTGATATGGCCGGGAACGGGTTTTGGCAGGAGAACAACATAACATCAACTTCTCCAAAGGGCCTCTACGTGTTGGATTTATATCCCCACGCAAGCCTCTCAAAAATCCGGGGTGTATAGACCCGTGAAATCCAAGAGGAGAAACATAATAATAATAATAAATAAATCTTTATTTGATAAAATTACACGTACAGATAACATGAACTCTGAAGTCTGTGTTAGTTAAAACTGTGCTACAGACCTCAGACTTCCCACACTGTTGATACAATTTGAAATTATCAAATAAATATCACAAAATAATATATAAAGCATTTAAAAAATAAAAGTTAAAGAACCTCAAAACTACTATTTTACATAATAATATACAGGTTGGTTAAACTACATTTACGAAGAGATCTTCTACAGCATCATAATCCATAGTTTTTAATCTCTGTATCAAAACATTTTTGAATTCGTGATTACTACATTTTCTTATTGTTTTGACATTTTTATATAATTTATTATAAGTCTTTGGAGCACAATAGTCATAACCTTTCTTCGCAAAAATTGTATTAACCCAAGGTACGGGTACTTTTGATACTCTCTTTGTACAGATAGATAACTGAGGCACATTACATCTATGGTATCTACGTAAACAATGATAAATATACAGTTTCCTAACGGTTAATACATTACAGGATAGATATAATTCAGTAGTTGGATATCTAAAAGGCAAATGCTTCATAACTTTTAAAATAGCTCGTTGAGCCCTCTCTAATTCAATTAGATACGTTTTTGATGCACCGCCCCATGAACAAATGCAGTATGAGAGAATGCTTTCACACAGGGATTTGTAACTCAGATTCAGAACATCGTCACCAGCCACATTGCGTAGAAGTTTAAAGACATAAATCAGCCTGCGTATTCTCTTTGCTAGTTCAGATATTTGTGGCTCCCAGCTGAGACCTTCATCAATAATTACACCTAAGTATTTTACCGCTTTTTCCCGAGTTAAATAAGGACAATTACACAGCGCAGGTACGTGAGCTAGTTTATTACAGGGATGGGTATGGATTTGAATTTTGAAGTTACAGACAGGGCGAGTTCGGGATGTTATTCCAAAACAGATATATTTTGTTTTAGATGCGTTTAATGTAAGGAGACTCTTTTCTAGCCAATCTGTCACTTTTTTCATACCGTCTTCCGCGAGCTGTTTTACACTACTCCAAGACTTAGCATGAAATAGCAGGACGGTATCATCTGCATACATTACTATGTCACAGCCGGCCATATCTAAATTGCATAGTTTATTTATGTACGCCAGAAATAGCGTCGGTCCAAGAGTACTGCCCTGTGGTATTCCAAACTGACAATTAGCGTTGTTACTGGATTGTCCTTTAATTTTTACTGTCTGTGATCTGTTAGTAAGATAAGATGTGAACCATTCTAAAGTAACTCCTCTTATTCCCATATTTTGTAATCTTGCTAAAAGTATTGGTATAGAGACCGTGTCAAAAGCCTTTTGCAAGTCCAAAAAGGCTCCAAGGCATCTCTCATTATCATCTAAATAATCCGTAACTAGCGTTGTTAATTTCAGAACTGCGTCTTCCGTTGATTTGTTTCGTCTAAACCCAAATTGGTTAGAACTTATTACATTAAGCTTTTCCAAATATGATAGAAGTCTGCTATTTACAACTTTTTCTAGAATCTTAGAGAATATAGACAACAAAGAAATAGGCCTGTAGTTACTAGCAATGTTTTTTTGTCCGTCTTTATATACTGGTGTAACTATAGCTCTTTTGAACAGTTTAGGAAACACTCCAGATGTTAAGCTCATGTTTATTAAGTAAGTTATTTGTTAAATAATATACGGGCATACATATTTTATAATATTTGCAGTAATGTTATCAAAACCGGGAGCACTGTTAGATTTAAGGCTCATTATTATTTTATATACTTCATTGTAGTCTGTAAGAAAAAGAGAAAGAGAGTCAGGTGGAGAATTATTACCTATTGCTTGGGTTGCTAATTGTTCCTCAGTAACATTTAGTTTATTTAATGTTTTATTAGCTAGCTCCTGTCCTATTGTTGTAAAGTAATTATTGACTTCATCAAGTGATTCAGTTACCGATCCTTTACTGTTTAACAATTCGTCAGATGTAGTATTAGTTTTCTTTAAGTTACAGACGTCCCTTATAAGCTTCCATGTATTCTTAATATTACCTGTGTTTTGATTGAATTTATCTCGATAGTATTGCGCCTTAGTATATTTTACTAATTTGTTACATAAGTTCCGATATTTATAATATTTAGATTTTAAAACATCATCATCAGGACTTCTTTTGTAGTGTTTATGTAGCTTATTTCTTTTCCGGATAGACATTAGTAAGCCAGTCGTTATCCATGGCTTTAGGCATTTTTTTCTATGAGAGAGTGTGACTGATTTTGAGGCATTATTTATCACATCTTGTAGTTTAGTAAGGAGGTATTCAGCCGTATCATTCACATCAGATAGTTGGTAGTAGTCCGTCCAATTTTCTTCAGCTAATTGGATCCTTAATGCTTCAAAATCTATTTTTACTTTTTGGATTTTAGTTTGAGTTTTATTTATATTGATATTATTTAAAAGTAGAAGTATTGGTGAATGATCTGTCAGCGCCTCAAATACAAAAGTTTGCCAATTTTGTGATGATTTTATCATAAAATGATCAATGCATCTCTCTAAGCGTGTTGGCTTATCAACACCCTGTAATAGTCCATGATAAGCCATTAAACTCAAGTAATTGGCACCATTTGAAACTACAAATCCTGGTCTTATATTAATATTAATATCTCCTGTAAAAATAATTGTATTTGTGTTTAATCCTTCCATGATGAGTTCGAGAGAATCAAGATATTTAGTTGTATTTGTAAAACATGGTGGTCTGTATGAGCATACTACAGTAATATTATCCTGGACATCTAGAACCAAACAATTACCTTCCTCACAGTTAGCTTCAGTAGCAGATGCCGCAATATTATTTGTTACATAAGCCACTACACCATCATTTTGATTCAAGATCTTTTTAGTGTAAAACATTTGATAGTTAGCTAAAGGTGGTGGAGCTTTATTTTGTTGTAACCAGCATTCTGTCAATACTATAATATCTACTGAAATATTTAAAGATTCGATAAATACTAATAATTCATCCAAGTTACAATATACACTTCTGATATTAATTGTCAAAATTTTTTGCGAGTTATTTATTGTGGGGAAATTCTGAATGCATCCAGGATCATACACGATATTACAGATAGGGTCAGTTAAAGTGTTCAAATCATTTTGAACATTCAAATTATTCATAGAATCGAATTCTATAATAAGTCAAACTATTATCAATTAAATCAGGGATTATTAATGACTCCTGAGTTTCGTATAGATGAATGTAGGGACAAGTAATATAGTTTACAAATTCAATACAGAGTAAAAGGTTTAGATGCAGCATGGATTTATAATGTGTTTTATAGTATACAGTAGTTTTGCAGTATTGTATCAGTATTATAGAAAATAAAGACATTATGAAACATGTGTTATAAGTGTACATATAAACTAAATTGTATGCATGCAATCTATTAACATAATTAATAATAAGTGTGACGATCAGAGAGTCACACAACTTTATACAAGGCAGAAGTTTGTTAGTAATTATCCTGGAAAATATTTGTAAGGAACAATACACAGTAGAGGGTATCCCATTTATCTTTCCAGTGCCTAGTCAATCTATGGTTAGCATATTTATATCCGCCGCACTCTTCAGTAATAAAGGTTTTGCCTGGTCATCTTGTCGAAGTAGATTCTTCCCATAGAAGTCCAACAGTATTTAAAATTGTTTTTCTTAGCAAAATCTCTCGCAGCTGCGTATAATTGCCTGGATTTTTGTGGCAGGTTTTCGGAAATAAATACTGGTTGTATTGGCCCATCCAGGGATAAGCCTTTAGTGTTCAATTTATTTTCTTTATTTTGTTTGTTGTGGTGTTTAACGCCTGTAATAATTTTTTCTTTCGTTATGCAACTGGTCAAATCCGCTATGATGGGTTTATTTCCTTCCCTCTTTGTATTGATTCTAAATATGTCTTTCACGTCAGACCGATTTATTGGTGTGCCTAAGACATCTTCAGCTTTCGCTAAAATCTTTATAAGGTCATCTTTTGTCTCCTGTCCTTTTTTTGGTATATTACGAAGCTCGATTCGCGTTGAGTGCGCCGAACGCTCCATTCCATCCATTTTCTCCTTCAGTTCATGCACGCGCTTGCGGTATGCAATGTTTTCCTCCTCAAGAGTTTGAGTCTTTGCTAACAACATATCGTATTTCTCGGACATAAATGACACTGCTTGGCGTATATCTTCATTTTGTTGTTTTATTTCGCTCATGGCATCGATTATTTTGGATAATTTACTGTCTTGTTCTTGTATCATAGCAGTGACTTTACTTTGCATTTCATTAAGTTCGTCTGATATGTTGTGGCTATGTTTTCTTTTCCGCAACGCATTATTCACGAAATAATAATCCTTATCAGGCGAAGTATGAATGTTTGGACGCACTAATCGGAGAGTGGCTAAGGGGCATTGTGAAAAGTACCAGGCAAGTATAATTCGTTTGGAGTCAAACACGGTGGATGATGCTCGATGTCTCTTTCACATGCAGAGAACGCAGTTCGTTAGAACAGGATAGTGTTAAAAGCTGCACTGATAAGCCAGGGATCCACTTATTATGGTCGGTATCGAGAATTTAGTATAACTTCGCTTTCCGTTCAATCTATTTAGAGCTCCCAGAGCGGAGGTCTACTTAATTTTGTCGCTATCGAGATTTTAGTACATCTTCGCTTTCCGTTCAGTATACTTATACGTTTATATAATAAGTTTGCACGAAAGAAGAAAAAAGATCCCACAAAATGGAAAACAAATATTGCAAAATGTCTGAGGTATGTACTAACATTGTTTTAACGTAGGGCTGTTACAAACCAGTTTAAGGTTTACACATAATGAATGTTGAGTTTAATTATTATGAAATTATTAAAATAAATTTTAATTGAAATGAATTATTTCAAATCAGTTTTGGATTTCTTTATTTTATACACTATTTTTTAATTTAGTTTAAATAAACACATGTTAAAACGCTTTGTTTTTTTTTTAGATATTCGCCAAAAGGCATGCCAACTCGAGTATGCGAACATAATACGAGAGCATTGAAATGTGCAACATTGACAATGAATGATCTATCAAAAATACATCGGGATTTTTATAAGAACTCGACAAAGCATGACCAAAATATAATTCTTTTCAAACTGTGTTCACTAAAAGAAACCCAAAAAAGACCTAACTTTAAAGGCAAAAAGAAATTTAAAACTAACTATTCCGTATTCATTAACAAGAAGAGAGTGCCAATCTGCCAAAAATTTTTTTTGAGTATTTTTGGCATTAAAAAGTATAGAGTGGAGTACTTGATGAAAAAGTTTTATGAAACGGGAGAATTTCCTCGTGAAGCTCGTGGAGGTGATCGGAAGACTGAAAAGTATGCAGAGAAAAAAGAATCTGTTCATCGTTTTATTCAAAATCTTAAATGTATAGAGTCTCATTACTGCCGAAAAAGCAAGGAAGCTGAAAGAAAATACTTGCCATGTGAATTGAATATTAAAAAACTTTATGTAATGTATAATACTGACCAGCGTAATGCACAACTTGGGGTAAAATTATCATACTTTCGGCATATTTTCAACACTGAATATAATTTAGGCTTCGGCACACCACAAACGGATGTTTGTTCAAAATGTCTAGAACTAAAAGAAAAGATCAAAATGGAAAAAAACGAAAATAAAAAAATATATTTTATGACAGAGAAGAGGGTTCATTCTTTGAGAGCGAAATCATTTTTTGAAAACTTGAGAGACACTACACCTGGCTTGAAAATAATATCTTTTGATTTCCAAAAAAATTTACCGTTACCAAAGGTGCCTGACCAATCTTGTTATTATAGCCGACAATTATATTTCTACAATTTAGCCGTAGTTGAAGGCCATTCAAATTTGCCTCTAAATAAAGAGCGTGTATTCTCTTACTATTGTACAGAAGACGAATTTAGCAAAAATGCGAATTTGGTGGCATCTGCAGTTTATGACCGGCTTTGTAAAACTGATAAAACGGGCATATCAAGAATTCGTTTGGTTGCAGACGGATGCGGCGGGCAAAACAAAAATTGTATTTTAATTAGTATGTGCTGCAAATGGCTATTACAAAATGGAAACATTAAGAGTTTAGAAGTCATTTTTCCTGTCACCGGTCATTCCTTTATGCCTGCTGATCGCTTTTTTGGAGTCATAGAAAAAAAGTTGCGTAAAATGGAGGTAGTACTTCATCCCAAAGAAATCATAGATATTGTGTCTGAAAACGCAACATTAGTAAAATTTGGTGAAGATTGCACGGTTTTTGACTGGAAGACATCTATCAAAGATATCGTAAAACCCACCACAACTTGGAATATTCAATTCAACCAGTGTAAAAGATTTATTCTGCGTCGTTCAAAAAAACCTGGTAACGTGCTTGTGAGGGGCGAAATATATTATAAAAGTGATCTAGCTACCGCTCAAAATATTTGCAGACCACGAAAACTTATAAACATGATAAATCCGATTATACTGCCCAGCTTAGTTGCTGTTAATAAAAGCAAATTAAGTGATGTGAATAAATTACTGAGCAAACATTTTGGTACTGAATGGCAAGGCTTAACTGAATTAAGTTTTTATAAAGAAATATTATTAAAACAGGAGGCCTTACAAGAAACGCCTTCTGAAGATATATATTGTGGTGAAGAAGTTCAGGAATCTGAGGAACTTAGAATTTAATTTTGTGAAAACAATAAAAATGTTTGTGAAATAAATAAAAGTTAATAATCTTTGTGAACTTTAATTTGAGTGACAACCCTAAATTACGTGTTGCGTTATTATAATCAAAGACAGCAATCTTTGACATAGCTATTAACAAAAGCAGCAATCTGGTGTTTGTTTAGAATCAAATCCAGCAATATTTAAATTTAAGTATCAAAAGCAGCAATCTGAAAAAAATATTAAAATTTTATTAATTTCTTCTAAATGCAATCTACCCAATGTAATATTTAATTAAAATGCAAACCTTTAATTTACCAAATTAAATCATAAATGATAAATTTATCAATTATATTAAAGAATGACACGTTTTTTTTTATTTACCACTAATTAGTGAAATGTCAGATTGCTGTTTTTGTTTCTATACGACTCAAATGACCCTTAATAAATGCTTAAAATATGATTTTTCTTGGTGGTCCAATATTATCGGAAAAGCCCAAAACAAAATTCATAAAAATAATTTTGAAATTGAAATTTACACAGATTCATCTATGACGGGCTGGGGGGCCGTCTGCGATGACGAGGTCACTAGAGGTCATTGGAGTGCACATGAAATGACTCACCACATTAATTACTTAGAACTTTTAGCCGCATTCTTTGGATTGAAATCGTTTTGTAAAAATAGTAGGAATATATGTGTTCTGCTTAGAATCGATAATACTACTGCGATTTCTTACATAAATAGGATGGGCGGCATACAATTCCCTCACTTAAATCAAATAGCGAGAGAAATATGGCAGTGGTGTGAGGCGAGAAACATATTTATATTTGCTTCTTACATACGCTCACGTGACAATACAGATGCCGACAGAGGCTCCAGACACACTAACGTAGACACAGAGTGGGAACTAAATACAAATTATTTTCAAGATATAGTATAAACGTTCGGCCAGCTGGACATTGACCTGTTTGCATCTAGGCTCAACAACAAATGCGATCGATACATTTTCTGGAAACGGGACCCAAACGCTTTTGAGATCGATGCATTTACAATAAATTGGAATAAGTACTTCTTTTACGCTTTCCCACCATTTTCTCTGGTCCTGAAGTGTCTTCGAAAAATTATCGAAGAAGAAGGCCACGGCGCACTTGTCGTACCTTACTGGCCTAGCCAGCCCTGGTACCCTTTATTTAGAAAATTAGCAATTTCTAAAATTTTGCTTATAGGACCTAATAAGGATCTTTTATTATCACCTTCCAGACAATCCCATCCACTGTGGCACAGCCTTACCCTGGCGTGCGCCACATTGTCCGGCAAGCGTACATAAGGCAAGACCTACCTGAAGAAGCTGTCGAAATTATTGTAAATTCCTTGTCCAAGAATACTCTTAGTCAGTATAACGTAGCCTTAAAACAATGGTTCATTTTTTGTCAATCAAACAACTTAAATCTTTATTTTACGTCTACGAAACATATATTAGGGTTCTTAACCCAACAATTTGAGAAGGGTGCTAGTTATGGCACTTTAAATTCTTTTCGCAGTGCCCTATCACTAATTATGGATAAAAGTCAGTGGAATAATGATTGCATTAGTAGATTTTTTAAAGGTATTTTCAAAATTAAGCCCAATTTCCGAAAATATAATTGCACCTGGGACCCTAATATTGTTTTACTATATTTAAGTAGTATCTACCCGAATGATTCCACTACAATTGATTTGTTAACCAAAAAATTAGTAACTCTTCTCGCGTTGTCCACAGGACAACGTGTGCAGACGTTATCTTTGATCGATATTAATTATATTTCCGTAAGGAATACTCGTATCACAATTACTATTAATGATATAATAAAAACCTCCGCCCCTAATCGCTCTAACCCAGAGCTCAATATTCCATTTTATGATAAAAATGAATGTGTATGTCCAGCAAAAACATTAATTAGTTACATGAAAAGAACTTCTCATTTACGTTCCTTGTCAAACACAAATAAATTAGTGTTAACAATAAAAAAGCCTAATCACAACGCCACCTCTCAAACTATAAGTCGATAAATAAAACAGACCTTGTGCGAAAGTGGCGTGAATGTGTCGACATTCACAGCACACAGCACGCGCCACGCGGCCACGTCCGCGGCCGGCCGGTCTGGGGTATCCATCGACGAGATTAACCCTCTGTACCATAATGTAGACTGTAGGCAACATACCGTTCAGTCCCCCACAAAATTCAATCTTTTATTTTCTTAGCGTTATATTGCAATGTAGCCCGTAGTCTACAAAACAAAGTATCGAAATAGTTCCAAAATATATCTCTAGATGGTGTTAGCTGTCACTAATTGAAGTTAACATTTTACTTGTAGGTAATTTGAACAAGTGCGTGCGTGCTCTGATTTGAAAAATAATCAAAAATTAGATACGAAGTGTTTTTGTGCATAAAATTGAAAATATGGATAGGTAAGTTCAACAACTTTTATATATACTATTAGTTTAGATGAAATTAAAATTTATTTGTAATATTTTTTTTAAATTTATGTTTGTTGCTCGTAGGCTACATTGACCGCAAAGGGTAGTTGTTTTGCATGAAAGGCAGTGTTCATCAATATATTATGATGTTGCAGGAGGGCTCGCAAGCGGCCTCTTAAGGACTTGGACATTGCTATTGCGCTGGAAAATGGTGCAGAAAGCGAAGACGGTTTGGATTTTGACGACGATAGCCTCGCAGATCCTGATTTTATTCCCGAATTGGAAACATTCGAAGATGTAACTGCGGAGTTGGATATTGACGTAGATTCTCTAATAGAAACCTTGGAAGATGAACCCGAAATCCCATCTACCAGCGTAGAAATCACGCCGTCACACGTAAGTCCGTCTCAACCTTCTTCAGCTCAAGGCAGTCAACAAAAGAGAAGTAGACAATTGCAAGCTAAGAAGAATAAACCCGCCAAGTTGAATCTACGCTGGAAGAAGAAAAATCTCCAGCTGAATGCCGAGCAGCTCAGGTTTAAGGGAGACAGAAGCTTGGGATCTGATCTTTTAGAACTTGATACGCCCATTCAGTTCTTTTTTTATCTTTTCTCACAAGAACTCATCAAGACAATTTCAGAAGAGACCAACCTTTACCAAGTGCAAAAGGATCCCAACAGCACATTTCGTGTGACAGAAATGGATGTCAGACAGTTCATAGGTCTGGTGTATGTAATGTCTCTTGTGCAATTACCTAGAGTTACCAATCATTGGAGTCCAATACTTGGTACACCACTAATACAGGAAACTATGGCACTGAACAAATTTGAGAAAATACGTCAAACTTTGCACTTTAATGATAATGCAAAAAATCTTCCCAGAGACAATCCTGAACATGACAGAATTTTCAAAATACGGCCAGTGGTAGACTCTCTGAATGCAGCCTACAGCAAAGTCCCCATGGAAGAGCATCTTTGTGTTGACGAGCAAATGTGCTCCACTAAAGCACGGAACACATTGAAAAGATACAACCCCAATAAACCACACAAATGGGGTTATAAGGTTTTTGTATTAAGTGGCGTTTCTGGGTTCGCATACAAAACAGAAATGGAGACTGGAAAGGAGAATATTGTCCTTGAAAACGAACCTGATTTGGGTGCATCTTCTAACGTCGTCGTGAGACTTGCGCGCATGATTCCAAGGCACCAGAGTTTCCGGCTATATTTTGACAACTACTTTACCTCTCTTCTTTTGTTGGAATATATGTAATGTCTCTTGTGCAATTACCTAGAGTTACCAATCATTGGAGTCTAATACTTGGTACACCACTAATACAGGAAACTATGGCACTGAACAAATTTGAGAAAATACGTCAAACTTTGCACTTTATTGATAATGCAAAAAATCTTCCCAGAGACAATCCTGAACATGACAGAATTTTCAAAATACGGCCAGTGGTAGACTCTCTGAATGCAGCCTACAGCAAAGTCCCCATGGAAGAGCATCTTTGTGTTGACGAGCAAATGTGCTCCACTAAAGCACGGAACACATTGAAAAGATACAACCCCAATAAACCACACAAATGGGGTTATAAGGTTTTTGTATTAAGTGGCGTTTCTGGGTTCGCATACAAAACAGAAATGGAGACTGGAAAGGAGAATAATGTCCTTGAAAACGAATCTGATTTGGGTGCATCTTCTAACGTCGTCGTGAGACTTGCGCGCATGATTCCAAGGCACCAGAGTTTCCGGCTATATTTTGACAACTACTTTACCTCTCTTCTTTTGTTGGAATATCTAGCTAAAGAAGGCATCCACGCTCTTGATACAGTAAGAAGAAATAGAATACTGGATTGTAAGCTGCAATCAGAAAAAAATATTTTGAAAAAGGAGCGTGGGTATTCTGAAGAATATGTGGCCGACGTGAAAGGGATCGATGTGTCTACTGTTGCATGGAAAGACAATAAAATTGTAATTCTGGCTTCAACATTTGCTGGGCAAAAACCTGAAAGTGATGTTCGAAGATGGGACAAACAGAATTCTCAGTATGTCAACATAAAGCGACCTAACGTGGTTGGCGAGTACAATCGCCACATGGGTGGTGTTGACCTCATTGACAGCATCATGGGTATTTACAAGATACGACTGCGCAGCAAAAGATGGCATATGCGTATTTTCTACCATTACTTAGACCTCACGATGGCTAATGCATGGCTTCTTTATAAAAGAGTGTCCAAATACAAAAACCTACCAGGATCTGGTCGTTTATCTTCAACAGATTTTCGTCTGGAGGTTGCAGTATCTCTTTGTAAAATGGGCACTAAATCTGGTTTGTCCAGTCGCCGTTCGGTGGAGAACGAGCTTCAAGCCAAAAAGCGCAAAGGACCTGCTCAACATGCACCTCCAATGGCTGTACGACAAGACCAAATTGGGCACTGGCCAATATGGTCTGATAAAAAAATTAGATGTAAATTTCCAAAGTGTACTGGATTCACCCACAATACGTGTGAAAAATGTGGGGTAGCATTGTGCTATACTAAAACTAAAAATTGTTTCAAAAACTTCCACCTTTCCTAAGTTCATTATTTGAGAAACTGTTCAAGTTGATTCTGATTTTTTTTGGTTTATTGTCTCAATGTTGCCTCTAGGCAACACTCCCTTTTTTCATTTATCTTAAAAATAAATAAATATAATGAAAATCCCAAAACACGTATATTTTATTTTTTCATTTATAATCATATTACAAAAAAAATAGAATAATCTATTTTATTGCGTGACAGAGGGTTAAGAGGACGGCGGGCTGGACTGGAAACTCTCTATGTTTTGCTAAGTTTTATAACCTACCTTTAAGTGAGTCAGATAACACATCATTTGCTAACGCAATCCTGTCAACTTCAGATGATTAAAATTTGTATTGAGTAACCAGGTTCTTTCATTCTGCAACATTCTACGCTAAACATCTACATGGTATTAAATCTCGAGGATGTAATATTGAAGTATAATTTATGGTTAAAAGAACTTACCTAAGTGAATTTCTACCAAAATTATACGAAATATTACATCCGAAGAGATTTAATCTCCCACCCATCCCGTATGACATACTCATAGCTCTGCTACCATGTCAAACATGCCCAAGGTTGCAGAATGCAAACAGCAGCTCTAAAATGAATGACATTAGGTAACGGTCGGTGACCGAAGGAACTGTATGAATGAGTGAATGAACGATGATCAAAAAGTGTCTTAATTTTAATTTTATTTATAAAAAAAAAAAAAAAAAAATATTAAAATAAATGCTATATATATGTGTGACGATGTAGTACATTGGAAAACGGACTATATGGTATTAAATCTCTTCGGATGTAATATTTCGTATAATTTTGGTAGAAATTCACTTAGGTAAGTTCTTTTAACCATAAATTAAATTTAAAAATTGGATTTCTAAGAGAGAGCAAGAATGTGGCATGATTACCGCTTATTGCAAAGTGTGCAATTGTACTGTTAATAATCATAAACCAGCACTAGTCAAGCACATGAATACGACGAAACATGTTCAAAATATTAGCTCAAAAAGCCAAACAACGCCTATTCAACAAATGCTGAAATCTAAACCAGAAGATGAATTAAAAAAAAGAGCAGAGCTTAAAATATGCGCTTTTCTTGCACAGCACAATTTATCATTTTCTTTGATGAATGATTTAATCCCATTTTTAAAAAATACGTTTACCGATTCTAACACAATCAAAACCATCAATTTAGGCAGGACGAAAGCAACGAATACTATAAAAACTGTCCTTGGCCCCATTTTAACCCAAGAACTCGTAGATAAGTTGAAGAAAACTCCTTTCAGTATTATAATGGACGAGACAACTGACATAAGTGTAAAAAAACAATGTGCACTAACAGTTATATATTATGACGAAGTAGACGGTGTTCGCACACAGTTTCTTGACATATATGAAGTCAAATCTGGAAAGGCTGAAGATCTTTGTGATGGTTTATTAACTTGGCTGCAAGACCGGCAAATTCCTTTAAAAAAATTTGTAGGCTTTGCATCGGACACGACTAATAGCATGGTAGGCGAACACAACTCAAAACAAATTAAAAGAGTGAATGTCGACTTTAAAAAAATCCTGGAATTTTTTTAAAGTCGACATTCATAAAATATTAAGCCCGGCAACAACAAGGTGGCTATCATTAGAGGCATGTGTCAAAAGAACCTTGGAACAATATCAGGTACTCGGTGAGTACTTCAAATTGGAAGTATTCGAGGATCCAAGCAAAATAACTTAAGACATACTTACAAGTTTAAATAATATACTACTCTGTCAAGAAAGTAGCAGGAAAAGATCAATAATACACAAACTGTTTGTTATTCATCCAAATTTATTTTATCACCTTCAAAATATGCTCCTTTAGAAACGATACACTTACGCCAACGAATAATCCAATCATCAAAACATTTTTTAAACGCTGTTTCCGGAATTGAGGTCAGTTCTCGCCGCGAATTCTCTTTTATGTCTTCTACCGATTGAAAACGGGTGCCACGAAGTGGTAATTTGAGTTTAGGAAAAAGAAAAAAGTCGGCTGGAGCCATATCTGGTGAATATGGTGGTTGCTCGATGGTATTTGTTGAGTGTTTGGTTAAAAATTCGTTCACAATGATGGCCTTGTGCGAAGGTGCATTATCATGGTGCAAAATCCAAGAATTTTCTTTCCACAAATCTGGCCTTTTTCGTCGGATTTGCTCTCTTAAACGCCGCATAACACTCAAATAATATTCCTTATTTACCGTTTGACCTTCCGGCAAGAATTCCGAGTGCACAACACCGCGATAGTCAAAGAAAACAGTCAACATGACTTTGACTTTTGAACGACTTTGGCGTGGTTTTTTCGGTTTCGGTTCAGTTGGAAGGCGCCACTCCGAAGCTTGTTGACTAGTTTGCATGTCAAACTCGTAAACCCACGTCTCGTCACCAGTAACAATGCGTTTCATGAATGTTGGGTCGGAATTGACTCGTTCTAGCATGTCCTCAGCGACTCTCATGCGATTGAGTTTTTGAAAAAAATTCAGGTCTTTTGGGACTAGCCGAGCGGCAACATGTTTCATACCCAAATTATTAGTTAAAATGGTACGGATCGACTCGTGAGATACAGAAAGTTCGGTGGCTATCTCTCTCAAAGTTGAATGAGGATTTTCAGTCACTATTTCCTTCACTTTTGCGATGTTAACTTCAGTTGCAGACGTTGATGGCCTACCAGAGCGAGGCAAATCTTCCATCACATCTCGACCGCTTTTGAACGCTTTGTACCACTCATAAGCACGAGTTTTTGATAAAGTCGATTCACCGTAAGCCTTCTGTAACATTTTCAGTGACTCCGAACACGATATTCCATTGGCAATGCAAAATTTAAGACAAACTCTTTGTTCGATGTTTTTATCCATTATGAAATTAGCAATACACACTAGATATAATATAACTAAAAATAGCACTGTATTTAATGTGAACAACAGATGCAACTCAAACTCCGCGCCAAAATGGAAAACAGTTGTGCCAATCTAACAACAACAAAAAAAACAAAAATTTGAATTTGGAACCATAAATAAATAATCCATTCCCGATACTTTTCTGACTGAATGTATTTACAAAAAATTATCTCGAATTTATGTCTTACGTGCTAAATCTGTTCAATGACTTTAATAGACTATTTCAATCTGAAAAACCGTTGCTACATCAATTAAAGCTAGAAGTACACAAATTAATTAAAACAATAGCCAGTAATTATATGGATTTCAATTATTGTAAGACTACTGATGCCTACAAAATAGAGTATGCCAATCCAAGATTCTATTTGCCCCTTGAGAAGATATATTTAGGTGTTGCAGCACAGGCATCAATTGATGAATTTTTGAAAGAAATACCTCCAACCCAAATTGCCGAATTCCGAAAAACATGTTTATCTTTTTATATTGAAGCTTTAGCACAAATAAGAAAACGCTTTACTTTCGATGATCCTCTTTTTGATTTATTAGAAAATGTTCTTCACCCAATCAAAGCACAATAAAAAGATTTCCAAATATTGTTATTGATACAGAAAATTTAATTAAAGAATGGAAGAAACACGCTTTTCTCGACTTCAGCGAATTAAACATTTCGCCTGACATGCCGGTCGAAGAATACTGGACTAAAATCCTAAAAATGACAGATAGGACAGAAGAACCCATGTTCCCAAATTTAAAGGAAGTAATAATGGTTTTGCTCGTTTTGCCATTTTCCAATGCATGTGTGGAACGAGTTTTCAGCCAATTAAAACTGATAAAATCGGACCACAGAAACAGACTAAATACGAACACAATTGCAGCTTTGTTGGCTACCAAAGCGGCTGTAAATAATGCCACAATATTTGAGCCATCAAAAGCATTAATGCATGCTACAATAAAATACAGCAAGGATGGTGATGATGATGGTGAAGGCTGGTACTTATTGCTTTTTCTTATTCTTTAACACATCAGCAATTTTTTTTTCCAAGAGGATATTTTCGAAATCTTTATTTGAAAACGCAGAAAAAACATTTGATTTTAAAATTTCAGATGCTGATGTGCTGTCTGGGCTCATGTACTCTTCGGTCATCATTTGAATTTCATATAATTATTTTAGTCTCATAATCACAATTGTTGTACCTAAATAATACACTAACTTCGTACTACAGCCCGTTTTTAATTACTTAATATATATTTTATGGTGCAGTCAGACATACAGGTTATACTCAGTAAAAAAATATTTATTGTATCAATTTACAAATTTGAATATAGAAATCGTCAATTGTACACTTACGAGTATGTACTTATTAATTTTATAAAATATGAATTTTGGAATCATCAAGTAATATAGAAATTTAAATTCATTCATATTATTATTTTTGCGATATCTCGATACTCGTTTAACTTCATATCAATTCTTAAGACAATGACACCAGCAAAACTAGCGCCACCCGTCATTTTGTTATTTTAATCCTTTATCAAATACAATTGAAAAAAATCTAAGACAATAGTTTACTAGTAAATAACATGCAGTATTTTTGGTATTGCTTCTTATTAATATCATCTTTTCAAATTAAGAGAAAAACTCATTACTTAATGAGTTTTTCTAATGTACTAATACTAATAATATATAGACAAGATATTAATAACAAGCAATACCATAAATACTGCATGTTATTTACTAGTAAACTATTGTCTTCAATTTTTTCAATATGATTTGATAGTGGAGTAAAATAACAAAATGACGGGTGGCGCTAGTTTCTCTGCTGTCATCGTCTTAATGGGTGTGTTCCGCCGATGCAAGCGCTGAAAGCGCTTACAAAAAAATGGCGTCCGTTTACATTGTGGTAAAGGGCAGTTGATCATTTCTTTCGTAAGCGCTTTCAGCGCTTGCATCGGCGGAACACACCCAATGTATCAATTTTATTTTATATGATCAATATGAACAAATCAAAAAATGCGGGCAAGTACTAAAATTCTCATCTATGTTTCTGTATATCAATATAACAAACTTATCTTCTATTCTATCAACATAAAATACCTTTCCAGTAAAAAAATATTAAAGGTTTTTTTTTTTTACAAAAAGGTTACTTTTCTATATATTGCCAATCTAAGGTCTGCCGCGCCGATGGATGCATGGCTAGGGGCGAGCCTAGTCTCGAGCGTGCCACTTCCGCCATGGGGTTGGGCGACCCCCAGGTAATGGCTAGCCTTACCCTGGCATGCGGGGCTCTGCTGGGGCGGACAAAATTTTTCCCTAGCGTCTCGTGGGAATCGCATTATGAACCTTAAAAAGCATATAAATGGCGGCGATGGTGTCCGCACCCCATCACGTCTCGTTCCCGGCGGGAGCGGTATGCGGTCTGCTGAAAGCCGCTTTGCGACAATGAATGTAAGAGGAGGAATGAAGGATAAGATTGAGGAAGTATGCCAGATGATGGATGAAAGACGTTTGGATGTGTTGTACGTGAATGAAACGAAGCGGAAAGGATGCGACGCGACGCAGCACGGCCCTTACACGGCGTATTGGTCTGGAATTTCCAGTACCAGCCGAGGCTGTCAAGGGGTCGGTCTAATTCTTTCTGCACGAATGGCTGAGTGCGTGAATGAGTATGAGTGTGTCAGCCCTCGTCTTCTATGGATTAGGCTGAAAGTTGGAATCACTCGGATCTTCGTTCTAGGTGTTTATGCACCTTGGGATGTGGGTTCGAGGGGTACAACATCAGCAAAAAGCGAAAACGAGGAGTTCTGGAATAGTGTAAGAGAAGTATTGAAAGTTACCAAGCCAAATGAGAAGATTATTATGTTAGGTGATTTTAATGGATGGGTGGGTGTAAAGCGTGATGGATATGAAAAGGTGCTTGGTGCGTTTGGTGACGAAAAAGTGAATGATAATGGAAGAAGTGTATTAGAAATTTGTCTAGAGTGGGATCTTTTTGTGTCGAACTCAATGTTTCAACATAAAGAGATCCACACCTACACAAGAGTGGAAGGTATTTTAAAAAGTATGATAGACTTTGTGATTGTAGATGAAAGATTGAAGAACAATGTGCTGGATACCCGTGCATATCGCGGTGCTGGCATTGACTCGGACCATTTACTGGTGATATCCCGGATAAGGGGTATCTTCAATCGCTGGCGGCACAGGGTAAGGGAGCAAACCAGCGCTTTGGAAAGAGTAAAAGTAGAAAATTTGCAAGATATGGATGTAGGTAAGAAGTATATTAATAGACTGAAGGATGAATTTGAAGATTTAGATGAAATGAGCGATATTGAAGATGGATGGAAGGAATTTAAAGAAAGAATTGTGAAAGTAGCTGTTGAAGTGTGTGGTGTAAGTAGAAGAAGGAAAGGAAAAAATCACAAAAATGCGTGGATGAGTAAAGATGTGCAAGAACTTGTGCGATTAAAGAAGAAAGCATGGCTGGATTTGTTAGCAGCAAAAGCTAACTTAAGAATGCAAGAGGTTATAGATGAAGATGTAAATGAAGCACGTAAGGAATATAAGAAAATGAAAGATTTGGTTAAGAAAGCTGTGATTAGAAAGAAAGAAGAGTATAAAGAGGATTTTGATAAAAGGCTATCAGAAGACTTTCAGTCAAATCTGAAAGTATTCTGGAAATCCGTAAGGTCAGCCCGAGGAAATACTATAACCAGAGAGCTGACTAGGATCAGATGCCAGGATGGTAGCGTTGTGAAAGGAGAAGAATGTGTACTAAAGATATGGAAGGACTATTTTGAAAGTTTATTTGAAAAAAAGGAAGGAAATAAGAAAGATTTCTGCTATAGCGAAGAAAAAGAGAATGAGATGGAAGGCGAAATTGAAATGTTCGAAATTGTGGAAGCACTTAAGAGTATGAAAGCGGGAAAGGCTGCTGGGTGTGATAGAGTGTCGGTCGAGATGCTTAAAGCAGGAAAAGGCGTAGTAGCTAGTCAGTTGTACTGCCTTTTCAATTTGTGTTGGAGAAGCGGCCGAGTACCAAAAGATTGGTGTAAGGCTGTTATCGTGCCACTTTACAAAGGAAAAGGGTCACAGCTGGACTGCAAAAATTATCGTGGTATAAGCCTGCTTAGCGTCGTCGGCAAATTGTATGCTAAGGTATTGATTAATAGAGTCAGGAATGAAACTGATGACAAAATATGGGATGCTCAAGCGGGATTTCGAAAGGGAATGGGATGTACTGATCAGGTCTTTTCCTTGCGGTGCATAGCCGAAAAGTTTTTGGCCAAGAGTCAAAAAGTCTATTGCACATTCGTAGATCTGGAAAAGGCCTATGACAGAGTTGAGAGGAATGAATTGTGGTCAGCACTTTCTATGCATGGGGTGAGCAGTCTCTTAATACGAGCACTGAAATCCTTATATGAGGATTCGAGTGCTTGTGTCAGGATAAACGGAGCGCACACTGAGTGGTTTAAGATAGAGAAAGGCGTTAGGCAAGGATGTGTTGCGTCATCGTGGCTGTTCAACCTATTTATGGATAGCTGTTTGACAGATTTGAAAGAGTCTAAAAGTGGATTAAGGATGAATGAGTTACTCGTCAAATGTCTGCTCTATGCCGACGATCAGGTTATACTGGCGTCATCAGCGGAGGAGTTACAGGAGATGGTAAACTGTATGCATGAAGCTTTAAAAGAGAAAGGAATGAAAGTGAACGTAAGTAAAACTAAAACACTGGTTTTTGAAATGGAGAAAGAAATGACAGCATGTAATATTTTGATTGGAGGAGAAAAAGTGGAGCAAGTGAAAGAGTTTGTATATCTAGGATCAAAGTTTACATCAGATGGCAAGTATGATAGTGATATTGAAAGGAGAGTGAACGCGGGGAACATGGTGAATGGAGCTTTGCATGCCTTTATGAGCAGTCAGAAACTATCCAAAAAGGCTCGACTGGCTGTGCACAGGGGCGTGTTGGTCCCGACATTAATGTATGGGAGTGAAAGTTGGGTATGGCAAAAGAAACATGAAAGCAGAATAAATGCAGTGGAAATGAGAGCGTTAAGGAGTATGATGGGTGTGAAATTGAGTGACAGGATAAGGAACAGCGTGATAAGGGAATGTTGTGATGTGAAAGAAGATGTAGTTACAGGAATAGAAAAGGGTATGTTAAGATGGTTCGGTCATGTGGAGAGGATGAATGAAAGCAGGTTGACTAAGCAGATATACAAGGAGAGTGTGGAGGGAAAGGTCGGAGTGGGAAGACCTAGACGAACGTATCTTGATCAAATTAAGGACGTCCTGGTAAAGGGTCAGGTCAAAAGTACCCGAAACCGCCGAGCTTGTATGAAGAGAGTTATGAATGTGGACGAAGCGAAAGAAGTATGCAGAGATCGTGGCAAGTGGAAAGAGGTAGTCTCTGCCTACCCCTCCGGGAAAGAGGCGTGATTTTATGTATGTATGTATGTATGTTCTATATATTTCAGGTGATTTCTGACACGACCGACTGGCAACACTGACATGAATACTAAAAAGAGACTTGATTCTCTTGCGAAAAGAAAAATAACAATCAAAAACATTGACGTCCGTGTCACGAACACTTCAGCTATGTGAAGTCATGACGCGGCACCCGCGGTTCCGAGTACTCCGGCCACCGTTGTCGCTGCATGGGAACGGGTTGCGCAACGTCCATCGTCCGACCGCCCGGCAACTTCAGAGAACTCATTCCGTATCCTCACATCGGTTCGGTCTTACATGTATTGTTATAATTTAACATTGTAGTAATATTTAAATTAATATATGTAATTCTTTAGTTCATTATTAAATAGTTAAAAAGATTTTGGTTTTTTTTGAAAACTGCGGCTATCGCCCGCTTAATTGGCGCAGTCGGTAGGATAGTCAAAATATACGCAGTGCGTGGCGCGAAAGGACTCTAAAATCGAATCCTGTCGGCTCCGCATAGCCGCTGCGTGACTTTGATATCTACGTGCGGGAGAAAGCTGCAGTGATCCAGACATCGATCATCAAAGATACCAGAATCATGCTGTAAGTACTTTGAATCTTTCAAGTATTTGCTAACTTCTATTCCTAATAGATTATCCCATAGAATAATCCTTTTATATTTTATGTGTGTAGTTTTACGCTTTAGTTTCCTTATATATAATTATATGCTATCGTTTAGTGCCCGGTTCAAACATCTTTCATCCTCGCGAATCTAGAAGTGTTAGTCCTAGTAGGAGAAGTGCTAATAGAATAAATTTGATAGACGGGCATAGGAATATTAATATTAGTGAAACCATGGCTAATGACGGAGTAGATATTATTTATAAATCCTTGAGGTTATTACCAGAATTTGATGGAAATCCATACATACTTACACGGTTTCTTAACTTATGCGATCAACTAGTAGTTAAACATTTTAGTGTAGCGCCCGATCATGAGCTAACGAACTCAGCGCTTATCAATGGAATATTAAATAAAGTCACAGGACAAGCTGCTAGGCTTATTAACTCTAGTGGCATACCAGAAAATTGGAGTAGCATTAGACAGGCTCTTATTAATAACTTTGCAGACCATCGCGATGAAACAGCCCTTTACAATGACTTATCACTACAGACTCAAGGGTCAAGCAGTCCCCAAGAATTTTATGAGCGTTGTCAAAGCCTCTTTAGTACTATAATGACCTACATAAATCTACATGAAACTATCGAGACTACTATTGAAGCTAAACGTAAATTATATCAAAAATTAACTCTTCAGTGTTATTTACGAGGCCTTAAAGATCCATTAGGAGCTAGAATTCGTTGCATGAGACCTGAGAGCATGGAGAAAGCATTAGAGTTTGTTCAGGATGAGCTAAATACTCTCTATTTACAACAGCGTAACTCAGGAGGTCTTAGTAAGAATGATTGGCAATCACACCAGTCTAGACAATTTAATTTACCTTTGAATAATTTTACTATGCCTAAACCTTTTGGAAACCAAGGATTTCAAATGCCTAAACAACAAAATAATCCGTTTAATGCGCCCGGTCCATCAAGGCAGGTCCCGCCTTCATATCAGTTTCAGGGCTGGAGGCCTAATCTAACTCCCTTTGCTGGCCCTAGCCGTACTCAACAGATTTTCCGCGCGCCCCCTCCAAATTATAGGGCCCAGAGTAATATGTTCCGGTTGCCCCCTAAACCGCAACCACAGCAATCTAATGCTAATAACTTCACTAACCCGCGTCCTATGAGTGGTGTCAGTCACTTTGCCACTAAACCATTACCACCATCAGGGCATGACTGGCGTAAATCGGGTAATCCGCCATCCTCAAATTATTTCAAGACTCGTGAAGTCAATTTCAATGAATTTGATAATGCGTTTGATGTCTTAGATTATGAACAACTCTATAACAATGACTATTACTATGATGCTATGTACAATGATTACGAGTATCAGCCTGAATATTACCTTGCCGATAATTATGAACACCCTAACTATGCCGAATCTACCATTGTCGAAGAAATAAACTCTAATCCGATTTCTGGAAATGATGAAAATTTTCCGAAGGTCCCCAAATCCGAAAAGCCAAAATAGAAGTTAATCTCCAGACCCAAAGACAACTTGCTTATGTCCAGATTAATGAGCCCCCACTTAAATGACTAATAGACACTGGTGCTAATCAATCTTTTATAAGTCCTTTAGCGATAAAAAAGTATTTTGGTAACATCCCATTAAACTATGAACCTTTCGAAGTGACCAGTATTCATGCGACTAGTAAAAATAACTATTCCATTACATTACCATGTTTTTCGGAATTTAATGAACAAGATAACATTACCCTATTTGTTTACGACTTCCATCAATTCTTTGACGGCCTGATAGGACTAGATTTACTTAATAGTTGGGAGTCTAATATAGATTTAAAGAACAATATATTATCTACTAAGAATGCTAATATACCTATAAAATTATATGATTCGCGTAATGTTAATCTTTACATACATACATACATACATAAAATCACGCCTCTTTCCCGGAGGGGTAGGCAGAGACTACCTCTTTCCACTTGCCACGATCTCTGCATACTTCTTTCGCTTCGTCCACATTCATAACTCTCTTCATACAAGCTCGGCGGTTTCGGGTACTTTTGACCTGACCCTTTACCAGGACGTCCTTAATTTGATCAAGATACGTTCGTCTAGGTCTTCCCACTCCGACCTTTCCCTCCACACTCTCCTTGTATATCTGCTTAGTCAACCTGCTTTCATTCATCCTCTCCACATGACCGAACCATCTTAACATACCCTTTTCTATTCCTGTAACTACATCTTCTTTCACATCACAACATTCCCTTATCACGCTGTTCCTTATCCTGTCACTCAATTTCACACCCATCATACTCCTTAACGCTCTCATTTCCACTGCATTTATTCTGCTTTCATGCTTCTTTTGCCATACCCAACTTTCACTCCCATACATTAATGTCGGGACCAACACGCCCCTGTGCACAGCCAGTCGAGCCTTTTTGGATAGTTTCTGACTGCTCATAAAGGCATGCAAAGCTCCATTCACCATGTTCCCCGCGTTCACTCTCCTTTCAATATCACTATCATACTTGCCATCTGATGTAAACTTTGATCCTAGATATACAAACTCTTTCACTTGCTCCACTTTTTCTCCTCCAATCAAAATATTACATGCTGTCATTTCTTTCTCCATTTCAAAAACCAGTGTTTTAGTTTTACTTACGTTCACTTTCATTCCTTTCTCTTTTAAAGCTTCATGCATACAGTTTACCATCTCCTGTAACTCCTCCGCTGATGACGCCAGTATAACCTGATCGTCGGCATAGAGCAGACATTTGACGAGTAACTCATTCATCCTTAATCCACTTTTAGACTCTTTCAAATCTGTCAAACAGCTATCCATAAATAGGTTGAACAGCCACGGTGACGCAACACATCCTTGCCTAACGCCTTTCTCAATCTTAAACCACTCAGTGTGCGCTCCGTTTATCCTGACACAAGCACTCGAATCCTCATATAAGGATTTCAGTGCTCGTATTAAGAGACTGCTCACCCCATGCATAGAAAGTGCTGACCACAATTCATTCCTCTCAACTCTGTCATAGGCCTTTTCCAGATCTACGAATGTGCAATAGACTTTTTGACTCTTGGCCAAAAACTTTTCGGCTATGCACCGCAAGGAAAAGACCTGATCAGTACATCCCATTCCCTTTCGAAATCCCGCTTGAGCATCCCATATTTTGTCATCAGTTTCATTCCTGACTCTATTAATCAATACCTTAGCATACAATTTGCCGACGACGCTAAGCAGGCTTATACCACGATAATTTTTGCAGTCCAGCTGTGACCCTTTTCCTTTGTAAAGTGGCACGATAACAGCCTTACACCAATCTTTTGGTACTCGGCCGCTTCTCCAACACAAATTGAAAAGGCAGTACAACTGACTAGCTACTACGCCTTTTCCTGCTTTAAGCATCTCGACCGACACTCTATCACACCCAGCAGCCTTTCCCGCTTTCATACTCTTAAGTGCTTCCACAATTTCGAACATTTCAATTTCGCCTTCCATCTCATTCTCTTTTTCTTCGCTATAGCAGAAATCTTTCTTATTTCCTTCCTTTTTTTCAAATAAACTTTCAAAATAGTCCTTCCATATCTTTAGTACACATTCTTCTCCTTTCACAACGCTACCATCCTGGCATCTGATCCTAGTCAGCTCTCTGGTTATAGTATTTCCTCGGGCTGACCTTACGGATTTCCAGAATACTTTCAGATTTGACTGAAAGTCTTCTGATAGCCTTTTATCAAAATCCTCTTTATACTCTTCTTTCTTTCTAATCACAGCTTTCTTAACCAAATCTTTCATTTTCTTATATTCCTTACGTGCTTCATTCACATCTTCATCTATAACCTTTTGCATTCTTAAGTTAGCTTTTGCTGCTAACAAATCCAGCCATGCTTTCTTCTTTAATCGCACAAGTTCTTGCACATCTTTACTCATCCACGCATTTTTGTGATTTTTTCCTTTCCTTCTTCTACTTACACCACACACTTCAACAGCTACTTTCACAATTCTTTCTTTAAATTCCTTCCATCCATCTTCAATATCGCTCATTTCCTCTAAATCTTCAAATTCATCCTTCAGTCTATTAATATACTTCTTACCTACATCCATATCTTGCAAATTTTCTACTTTTACTCTTTCCAAAGCGCTGGTTTGCTCCCTTACCCTGTGCCGCCAGCGATTGAAGATACCCCTTATCCGGGATATCACCAGTAAATGGTCCGAGTCAATGCCAGCACCGCGATATGCACGGGTATCCAGCACTTTGTTCTTCAATCTTTCATCTACAATCACAAAGTCTATCATACTTTTTAAAATACCTTCCACTCTTGTGTAGGTGTGGATCTCTTTATGTTGAAACATTGAGTTCGACACAAAAAGATCCCACTCTAGACAAATTTCTAATACACTTCTTCCATTATCATTCACCTTTTCGTCACCAAACGCACCAAGCACCTTTTCATATCCATCATGTTAATCTTTATGAAGTTATAATCCCGGCTCAGTCATCAAAATTAGTAAGAGTACCAATTAACGCTAAAGATGGTGATGTATTAGTGTCTAACCAAATTATGTGTAACTGTTTAATATCGGATTACTTAACTGAAGTAAAAGATAGTCGTGGTTGGGTTGAGGTCACTAATCCAACAGGTAATGACGTCATTTTCTCTATGGATCGTCCCGTGTCAATAGAATTATTTAATGTTGAGTTTACTAGTAACGATTATACTGAAATAGCTAAACGCGCCGAACTAGTTTTACCTAAACTCCGTACTGAACATTTAAACCCTGAAGAACTAGCTAATTTATGAGCGTTATGTGAGCGTTATGCCGATGTATTCTACCTAGAAGGTGAACCTTTAACGTTCACTAATAAGATAAAACACAGCATTAAAACCACGGATGAGGCTCCAGTATATACTAAGAGTTATAGATATCCCTTTGTGCATAGACAAGAAGTTAAAGATCAGATAACTAAAATGTTAGAGCAGAATATCATACGTCCATCTGAGTCCGCTTGGAGCTCACCCATTTGGGTTGTTCCCAAAAAGGCTGATGCTTCAGGTAAGACCAAATGGCGATTAGTAGTAGATTTCAGGAAAGTTAACGAGAAAACAATTGATGACAAGTACCCTATCCCAAATATAACCGATGTATTGGATAAGCTAGGCAAGTGCCAATATTTTACTACCTTAGATTTAGCTAGTGGCTTCTATCAAGTTGAAATGAACCCTCAGGATATCCATAAAACTGCATTTAAGGTTGAAAATGGGCATTACGAATTCTTGAGGATGCCCATGGGATTGAAAAATTCGCCATCAATCTTCCAAAGGGTGATGGATAATGTGCTCAGAGATCTTCAAAACGATGTGTGCCTAGTTTATTTAGATGATATAATAGTGTATAGTACATCCCTCCAGGAGCACATGGTAAATCTAGAAAAAGTGTTCAAAAAACTACGAGACTCTAATTTCAAAATTCAGCTTGACAAGTCCGAATTTTTGAAGTTAGAGACTGAGTTCTTTGGTCATGTAATTAGCGCAGATGGTGTGAAACCTGATCCTAGTAAAATAGAAGCCAATAACTAAATATCCCTTGCCTAAGACTACTACTGAAATCAAGCGTTTTCTCGGTTTACTTGGGTATTATAGGAAATTCATCCCTGATTTTGCTCGTGTCACAAAGCCCCTAACTCAGTGCCTAAAAAAGGTAGCAAAATTACTTTAGATCAAAATTATACACGTTGTTTTGAACACTGAAAAACCCTTTTAACAAATGACCCCATTCTTCAGTACCCCGATTTTAATAAGGAATTCTTGCTAACGACTGATGCCTCTAATGTCGCAATAGGCGCGATTCTATCACAAGGCCCGATAGGGTCCGATAAACCAATTTTATATGCTTCACGCACATTGAACTCAAGTGAACTAAATTACAGTACTATAGAAAAAGAACTATTGGCTATAGTTTGGGCAACTAAGTATTTTAGACCTTATCTATTTGAACGAAAATTTAAAATTTTAACTGATCATAAGCCTTTACAATGGGTAATGAATCTAAAAGAGCCCAACTCGAGACTTACAAGATGGCGTTTAAAATTGAGTGAATACGATTTCACAGTTGCATATAAACCAGGAACACGCAACACTAACGCAGATGCATTATCTCGCGTTGAGATTAATAATGAGATCGCTAGCTCAATAGCTGTTAACCCATCGGAACAAGACCCTCTCGATGGACCTGATACAGTAACAGTACCGGAAATTGCTGGTTCTGAAAGTCTCACAGCTCATACAGATGCAGAAGCTCCCATCTTGGAAGTCCCGATCACAGATGACCCCTTAAATAAATTCACTAGACAAATGGTTCTTACTGTGGTTAACGATATTAAAGCTAAAACAGTCGCTACCAAACCATTTGATACACATTCTAGATTTTCTATACAAATTTCAGAGTCCAACCTTCAGGAAGACGTCATAAACGCTATACGTGAATATGTTCACCCTAAAATTAAAACTGGCCTATTAATTCATCCACCTACAGCTATGTATTCTATAATACCTATAATACAAAATACCTTCAAAAATTCAGCTATGAACCTTGTTTTAGCTAAAAGAGAAGTAGAGAATGTTAGAGAATACCTTAAGCAACAAGAAATTATCAGTAAATACCATGATGGAAAGACGAACCATCGCGGTCTAAACGAATGCTTTTTAGCACTATCTCACAAGTACTATTGGCCAAAAATGCGCGAACACATAACTAAATTTATTAATGATTGCTTATGACAATACGTGGGCAAGCTAAGTACGATCGAAATCCAGTACAACAAAAATTCTGTGTAGTCCCACCTGCTAGCAAACCTTTTGAATTAGTTCACGTAGATCTTTTATCTATACAAAATGAAAAATTTATGACGATAATAGACGCCTTTTCCAAATATGCTCAGGTCTATTACTTGAGAGATGGTACTGCGGTAAGCGTAGTTCAAGCATTACTAAAGTTTTCTACTCACCATGGTATAGCTATAACACTAGTTTCTGATAATGGGCCGGAATTCACAAATCAGTTACTTTCAGAATTTGTAAAACTTCATAATTCAGCATCATAGGATAGCACCCCATACTCCAAATAAAAATGGTATAGTGGAAAGGTTCCACTCAACAATCCTTGAACATCTCCGTATTTTAAAAATCCAGCATAAGAATGAATCTACTATTAATTTAATGCCATACGCCCTTCTAGGTCACAACCATAGTATACATAGTTTTACTAAATGTAAACCAATAGAGTTAATCACTGGGCACTTTGACCCTCGAGACCCTATTAACATCGATCTATCTGCTCATTTGTTACAACAATACTCGTACATTACCAATCATAAGAATAGAATGAAGATAGTCTATGATTTAATTCATGAAGCTGGTGTCTCATCTCGCGCAGAGATAACTAATAGACATAATAAATCCCGTGAAGCAGAAGTCAATTATTCCCCAGACCAGCAGATTTTTGTGAAAAATCCGATGGCGTCTAGACAAAAACTGGCCCCACGCTATACACTTGATAAAGTCATGACTAATCTTCCTATTCATATATACACCCGTAAGAAAAGTGGTCCCGTTGCTAAATCTAGATTAAAAAAATTACCAAGGAGTGCAAATTTGTTGCAGGATCCTCCTGATGCTTCAGGTGCTTCTTCTTCGCACAGCCCTCACACAGGAGATAAAACTTGAAAACCTTGGAGGTAGCCCCGGTATACTGCCCTTCAAGTTGGGTCCCACTAAGCTAACATCTCATCATCATTCTTTTATTCAGAGCATAAATCTTCTAGAATTACAAGAAAAAGTAAATTCAGTAAAGAGTCAGATAACTAGTATGAGTCCTGAACTAAATAACAAAACCCTATCGTTATTTGAGCCTCATGTCATTTATTTAAGAAATAAGCTTCAAAGTGTCTCTGATCAGTTAGAAACATTTGAAACTAACCGCGTAAAAAGAGGACTAATTGATGGGCTTGGATCTGTGGTGAAAAGCATCATCGGTAACTTAGATTATACTGATGCTTTACGATATAACAAAGCTATTAAAGTTCTAGAAGACAATGAGAATTAAATTGCTATGGAATACAATAGTCATGTCAGCCTTACTAAGGACTGGATGGCCCGTTATGGTAAAATAATAGAAAGTATAACTAGTAATCAGAATAGGATAGAAGAACTTTTTTCTAAGATTAGTCAATCGGATGCCACTAGGGATAACGATTTAATTAAATATGCACATCTAGCACAAATGTTTCTTATTTTAGGAGATAACGTTGATT
The DNA here is from genome assembly GCF_032362555.1 of Amyelois transitella. Lineage (NCBI taxonomy): Eukaryota > Metazoa > Arthropoda > Insecta > Lepidoptera > Pyralidae > Amyelois > Amyelois transitella. The sequence continues at coordinate 7,464,317 of NC_083536.1, forward strand.
ATATTGCACAAGAGCTAGTTAAGTTGCAAAACGTTTTAGCTTTTATAAGAGCCCGCACCATGCACCACTCTATTTTAAGTCTAAAATCTTTACATGAACTAATAGATAAATTACGGAATTTATATGGATCTAGTAGAATTATGGACATAGATTCGAGAGAATATTATAACATTATTAAAGTCGGATCCTACTACTTACAAAATGAAATTATTATAGTCTATAAATTTCCTATTGTCCTTTCTGAAACGTATGATTTATATAAATTGTCTATTATCCCAAATAATCACTCTGAAATCCTAGTTCCACCTTCCCGTTTCTTAGCAATATACATTCAGTCAGAAAAGTATCGGGAATGGATTATTTATTTATGGTTCCAAATTCAAATTTTTGTTTTTTTTGTTGTTGTTAGATTGGCACAACTGTTTTCCATTTTGGCGCGGAGTTTGAGTTGCATCTGTTGTTCACATTAAATACAGTGCTATTTTTAGTTATATTATATCTAGTGTGTATTGCTAATTTCATAATGGATAAAAACATCGAACAAAGAGTTTGTCTTAAATTTTGCATTGCCAATGGAATATCGTGTTCGGAGTCACTGAAAATGTTACAGAAGGCTTACGGTGAATCGACTTTATCAAAAACTCGTGCTTATGAGTGGTACAAAGCGTTCAAAAGCGGTCGAGATGTGATGGAAGATTTGCCTCGCTCTGGTAGGCCATCAACGTCTGCAACTGAAGTTAACATCGCAAAAGTGAAGGAAATAGTGACTGAAAATCCTCATTCAACTTTGAGAGAGATAGCCACCGAACTTTCTGTATCTCACGAGTCGATCCGTACCATTTTAACTAATAATTTGGGTATGAAACATGTTGCCGCTCGGCTAGTCCCAAAAGACCTGAATTTTTTTCAAAAACTCAATCGCATGAGAGTCGCTGAGGACATGCTAGAACGAGTCAATTCCGACCCAACATTCATGAAACACATTGTTACTGGTGACGAGACGTGGGTTTACGAGTTTGACATGCAAACTAGTCAACAAGCTTCGGAGTGGCGCCTTTCAACTGAACCGAAACCGAAAAAACCACGCCAAAGTCGTTCAAAAGTCAAAGTCATGTTGACTGTTTTCTTTGACTATCGCGGTGTTGTGCACTCGGAATTCTTGCCGGAAGGTCAAACGGTAAATAAGGAATATTATTTGAGTGTTATGCGGCGTTTAAGAGAGCAAATCCGACGAAAAAGGCCAGATTTGTGGAAAGAAAATTCTTGGATTTTGCACCATGATAATGCACCTTCGCACAAGGCCATCATTGTGAACGAATTTTTAACCAAACACTCAACAAATACCATCGAGCAACCACCATATTCACCAGATATGGCTCCAGCCGACTTTTTTCTTTTTCCTAAACTCAAATTACCACTTCGTGGCACCCGTTTTCAATCGGTAGAAGACATAAAAGAGAATTCGCGGCGAGAACTGACCTCAATTCCGGAAACAGCGTTTAAAAAATGTTTTGATGATTGGATTATTCGTTGGCGTAAGTGTATCGTTTCTAAAGGAGCATATTTTGAAGGTGATAAAATAAATTTGGATGAATAACAAACAGTTTGTGTATTATTGATCTTTTCCTGCTACTTTTTTGACAGAGTAGTACGAGAAAGACTTCAGGTACATAGAGACAGAATGTCCGAAGACCCATAAGTGTTATCTTTGTGAACAAGACTACAACATGCAAAGTCAATCATCCCCGGATTGCATCCAGCAACTCATAACTACTCAGAAGAAATCAGAGACCTGCAAACCAACTATGATCACACTTCAAAGACCAGCATTCGAAGAATTAGACAACAGACACTACGCTATTAGCTTTCCATGCCCTGTTAAAGTTCATCTATCTTGTGGACAAGACCTATATAAGGAATTACAAGGCAGCTACCTAGCTGTCGTCCCGCACAGTTGTTATCTAGCAACCACTGATTTTACAATCACGAATACGGATGATCACCTGAAAGGACAAGCACTAAAAATTATCGACATTCCTGAAGATTTGCCAAGCCTACAACCATCACCTGCATTCAAGCTGAACTCTATCAATCTCAATGAGCTACACGCTGTCAGCACGAAGATCTCTATGCAATCACCTATATCTATAAACAGCACCAATGACAATGGGTTATACCATACTACGATACCAATCTACACTGTGTTACTCGGTGCAACTGCACTAATTATTGCCCTAATATATCGCAAGTACCGTGCCAATCGAATTGCAATGACTGCTAACACTATCGCATTGGGACAAAATGAAATGCATGAAATGAATGCTACTATAAATAGCATCAGAATAGATCCTGCTCAACATCCAGCTCCTTTCTTGACCAAAGTCTTCAATAGTCGCTGTTCTACGGGGGGAGATGTCACGAACACTTCAGCTATGTGAAGTCATGACGCAGCACCCGCGGTTCCGAGTACTCCGGCCACCGTTGTCGCTGCATGGGAACGGGTTGCGCAACGTCCATCGTCCGACCGCCCGGCAACTTCAAAGAACTCATTCCGTATCCTCACATCGGTTCGGTCTCACATGTATTGTTATAATTTAACATTGTAGTAATATTTAAATTAATATATGTAATTCTTTAGTTCATTATTAAATAGTTAAAAAGATTTTGGTTTTTTTTGAAAACTGCGGCTATCACCCGCTTAATTTCCGCCGAAATATTATGTTAAGGTAAGTTAATTTACTATTGTAGCACCACTCCTATGAAGTTCCTACACTCATCACTAGATGGCGCTGTACCAAGTTAGATCGCGCTATGGTTTGCCTCACGGCCGAATTCAAGACCTCCGGAGAGATTTTGTATTGTGAACCATTAGGGCCTAGGTACTCCTTTGTGTATACACAGTGCCTTCTGGGCATCCACTTGTGGGTCCCGCACAGGACTGTAACTACCTGGGAAACAAGAGAATTTTGGGGATTTGTGGATTGTGGAATATTTGATTACTTCGGGCGTCCACCTAGTGGGTCCCACACAAGTGACTTAATGTTTCATGGTCTAGTTCACCAAAAACAGTTTGATTTGGAGCACTGCGCTGTCACATAGTGGGAGCACTGCGGCGACACTTAATCAAACTTAGTTAGCTCGTTTCGTTGTTACTTCTTAACTGAGTCCTTTGCAATAAAACCTTTGTCATTTCCATCGCACGTATTTTCTTTGTCGCCTCACACTTTCCTTACACTATTCTATTGATTTGTTATTGTAATTAGATAATGCATTGTTTAATAACTAAACTAAATCAATCATTGAGTCGACCTAAAATTTCATATAGGTACGAGCAGTTGTGTGTGAAAAATCTGTACCTAATTTATTTTGTTAACTACATTTATTACATGAACGAATAGTTTTAGGTTATTTGGAAAAAAAATCATATAATTATGGTTCAGATTAACTAATTTTTATACTAGTAAGAGTAAATATTTTTCTTCTTCTTATACTATTTAGTTAGGATAATGATGATGATTTGGGATTAAAGGACACAAAATAAACTTTCTCTTGGTCTTATAGAACATTTTTATCGGAGTAGTGAAAGATTTAGTATGAAATCAGTACCATTAAGCCCTAAGCAAAAATATTAAGTGTCCCTTAAGCCCAAATCAAAAGCATTAAAAATTCCTTGAGTCCTATTATGATAAATATTTATAAAAGGTGGCTTCTCAAAAATTGAAAATGATTTCCTGTTATTTCAGGGCTGATCTATTGGCTGCAAATGAAATTATCGACTTAGAATAGGAGTCTGCAGAAAGATACGGGTATGTTTATAATAAAACCTAAGGTTACTTGATGTATAATAAAACCTAATTAGGTTACTTGATGTGTAACTTTACTTATGCTCTTCTGTTTTACGTAGGAATAAACGTACAATGAGCATCTCTCCAACTCATTTGAAAAAGGCTCGGAAAACTTTAAGGGAAGAGGACTCAAATATTATCAAGTGAGTATAAACGTTTACAATATATTTTAACTAGAATTTTCTTTAATTGTTTAGAATCCAATGCAAATTATTTTATTTACACAGGTACAAATGTTTGATACTTTTGTTGTGATGTGTTTTAATTTACAGAAAACAGTAGAAAAAACGCCTTTCGACTAAGAAGAGCTTGAAATAGAAAAATGGATTGAAAATAGCAGTAATGATAATGATGATGAACCAATGAACATAACGTCTACTTTTTTGAAGTCTACGTCACAGGATGAAGAACCTATGATGATTGCGGAAAAACCAGAAGAAAAAGAACACAAAGAGTTTCCGGATTCCGACCTCGAAAAAGAAATAGACATTTATTGCTCAAACTCATCAAAAGAAATGTATTTATATAAAATAATACATAGAACTGGAGATATAGACATAGATAGATATGTTAACCATAACTTTCAAAATCAGGTAAATGATGTGGAACCGAAAATATTACGAATATAGAAAAATATAATGTGGAGGCTCATTCTCTAGTTAATAAATCTAACCAAAACCTACAAGAAGAAATGGACTCAAATATGGTCAGACAGACAAATAAAGGCGATAATAACATCCATTCCCCAAAAGGTGAAACTAATACCAATTCACAGACAAAAATTCACTTAGATTCTATAAAGGCTACGGATTTGCCCGTCTGAGAACGTCGATGATGATACAACACGTTTTGACGGTAAAGATAGCGCAAACTCGCAAACAGCTATAGACCCAAATACCAAGATTACTACAAATTTGTACAAAAATCAGGACCAAGATATTATCAATAGTCTAAAAATACCTGAAGATATAGATGAAAATAGGACTCGTTCCCTTGATGTTGAAAATAGTAAAGAAATAGACCCAAATATGACGACAAGCAGATGTGCAGATGAAGAAGGTAATAACATTCGAAACCCCGATAGTGAATCTAGCACTGACTTACTCAAAGAAATGGACTTAGGTATAGATAACAGTACGGATAAACTTAGGAACAAAATCGAAAATCAACCTCATTTCCTTTGTAGTACATCTAGCTTAACCCTGCAAAAAGATATTGAAATATATACGACGATGGAACCTGAAAATTATAATTTCCTTGATGTTGAGGACAATGCTATAAGAAATGATGTAAATCTAAGTCAAGCAAGTTTAAATATTTTATATGAATCTAATCTATACGGAAATGATGATTAAAATGACGCAAAAAATCAGCTCGAGAGAAATCAGAACGCCGGCTCGTCTATTAATATAAATACATCGACGCCAATTGAAAATACGGAACTGTCAGATGACGCTGTTAGCAGCAATAATATTGAAATGAAACGTCAAAATAGAAAGGCCAGAAAAATATTTAGAAACGCTGGCATTGACTTTATCTCAGATAATGAAGATTTCTCCCCGGGTAGTTCCGATTGTTGGTCTCCTTGTGAATCTGATGAATCAGACGTAGATGGAATAAAAAAAAGGAATGTGAAGAAACAGAAGAAAAACGCTAATGAACGAGACAAACAGAAGAAAATAAATGAAAAAGTACCATTAATATCTAGATTGAAAATTTCTCGTAAAAACCAACGTAAATCCCAGAAAATTTTGAAAAATACAGGTAAATCATATGAAAATAGATCGGGAAAAGTTAAAGAAAAAAAAAAACTTTTGGTGTGTTCGGAAATTTTGTTTATTTTGTTGTTGTAAATCTGCAACAATATGCATTTACTAGAAAATGTCCCTGTTTAGTTACTAACTATCACTTTTATTGGTTTTCAGATGCCATACTTGAATCAAAAGCAAATAGAAGAGTATTTAGCTCTAATAAATGATGGAGAGATTTCGGAAGATGATCTTGAGGACTCGGATACAGAAGGTAATGAGAATTTTTATGAAAATGTAGACGATTTGCTTCACGATCTTGAGAGTCCATTAGAAGAGGAAAATGATGACCCCGATAATGATCCATTCATGGCAGGAGACCCGCCATTGATAAATGAAGCTACAGCAAATGATCAAGTGCCACAGGTTCCATTCCCCTCAACAAGTCAAGCTAGTCGCCGAGCAACTATGAGAGGACTCGTATGGAAGGTAAAAAAAAATGTTTTGAATTCTGACCAGACAGCTTTTCATGGAGACACTACATACCCATCTGAACTAAAGGATGAGGCTACTACTGGTACTCCCTATAGTATTTTTTCACATTTTATTACATCAGAAATAGTTCAAAGGATTGTGGAAGAGTCTAATTTGTATTCCGTTCAAAAAAATGTGACTAAACCATTAAATTTATCTGAAACTGAGCTAAGAAAGTTTATGGCGATACTGATATACATGTCTGTTATAAAATATCCCAATGTACGGCTATACTGGTCAAATACTGTAGGTTTTCAACCAATCAAGGACATAATGGCTGTCAACCGATTTGAGACTATTCGTAGATTTCTACATTTCAACAATAACGAGAAACATTTACCCAAGGAACACCCACAACATGATAGGCTTTATAAGATAAGGCCTATAATTAGCCATCTAAATGAGAAATTTGCTTTAGTTCCTATGGAAAAAACTCTCAATTGATGAACAGATGTGTGCCACAAAAGTGGCACACTTCATGAAGCAGTATTTACCTAATAAGCCCCATAAGTGGGGGTTTAAATTATATGTGATGTGCAGCGTGAAAGGTTATGCTCATAAATTTGAAATATATACTGGCCAAGAGAATGAACGGCTTCCAGATGAACCAGATTTTAGGCCAGTGGGAAATGTTGTAGTCCGGCTTGCTAGAGGTGTCCCAAGGCATATAAATCATATAATTTATTTTGATAATTTTTACACCTCTGTACCTTTAGTTACCTATCTTGCCAAACAAGGAATCTATAGCCTAGGTACTGTGCAATCTAACAGGCTAGTGAACTGTAAACTGCCGGACAAAAAAACAATGATGAAGAAATCTGTTTCTCGTGGAACTTATGAAGAGCAGATGACTGAATTTGATGGTATTGATTTGACAGCAGTTACTTGGAAGGACAATAAAGTTGTAATTTTTCTATCTTCATATGTTGGAGCTGAACCTGTGGGCCAAGTAGAAAGATTTGACAAGGCAAATAAGACTAAAATTAAAATTTCATGCCCACATATAATAAAGGAATATAATGCCCATATGGGCGGAGTGGACCTAATGGATAGCTTTATTGGGAGGTACCGAAACAACAACGAGAAGCCGAAAGTGGTATCTTCGTATCTTTTACCACTTATTGGACATGACGGTAATAAATTCTTGGCTTGTGTATAAAAATTTAAAAACAACTGAAGCCAATTCATCAGTTCTAAACCTATGTAACTATAGACTGGAACTAGCTGAGGTATTAGCCAAAGTAAATAACTCATTTGAATTCTGCAACATAAGAGGAAGGCCAAGTACCAGCAACAGTGTTGAAATGGAAATACAAGCAAAAAAAAAGGAGAGGACCAGCTCAACATATTCCTCCTAAGGACATAAGGACTGATAATGTTGGTCACTGGCCTGGTAATTGTGTTCGCAGCAGATGCAAAATGCCTGGATGCAAGGGATACACGCAAAACAGGTGTGAAGGCGTATTTTTTTTTTGTACCTTGCCATTTTCACGTGTCACCGCACTTGTGCCCTTGATTTTTTAAAAGATAATTATCTAATACTTATGATGTGAACGAAATATAAAAAAGCATTTATTTTTGTTTAAGTATATATTTTTTATTTATATTTAAAAAAAAAAATGTATTTTTTATAGTTTTCTGAAAGTTATCATAAGTAGGAAAATGTTATGTCACTCACTGAACTTAGTGGTTATTCCTTACAATAAAACGTCACTTTTGCCGCCAAAACTTTTAAAATTTTACTGAATCCATAGGCAGATATGTAATCTTAACATTTAATAAGCCTCAAACGGAAATCTCAACGCTAAGATAGTAAAATAAGACTTTATTTACTGTAACGCAAATTGGCCTAAGTGGAAAATTCCTACTGAGTTACGTTAATTTTAGCCAAATTTTTACAGTTTAAAAACTTTTTGTCGGTTAAAAGGTATTTCTAATTTGGCAACACTAACAGAGCTATCATTGGTCGGACGCCATTTTTAGGCACACCTTACTGAGAAGCCAAAGTGTGTGGGTGTTCATTTGGTGCAGTGGAAATTTTCCATTGATAAACGCGATTATCCAAGGCAAATTTAAGGTAAGACTTATATCCAAAGTGTTTTTATTTTGTTGACGAGGAAGTTAAGGGCTTATACTTTAACTTTAATTGGAAATACATGCATAAACACAAATATTACATATAAAACATATTTTTACAAAATTTCCTTACATAGAAACGTTACGTCCGTTGAGAAACATTTTACTCATTGGATTGAATTTGTAACTCAGTGGAAAGATTAGGGCGTATACATATTGTGAATTTACTGGCGATACACCCTGGCTTTACTCGGATGCATTTTAGAAATTTAATTTTTATCGTAAGTCAATAAATTTGTATTCAATAAATATCAGGCTTATCATAATATATAAAATACTAGCTGTTGCCCGCAGCTCCGCCCGCGGCAAATGTATATTCGTTTAATGTGGTAGTAAAAGTATACAGACAACAGATAATAATAGGTACTAAGAGTAATAGGACGTAGGTAGTAGGTATAGCGCGAGCCGCAGTCGTGTTCGTTCAACAACTTATCTACCTACTTAAATAATTTGGAGTGCGTATTTATTAACTTCACGATATTTCCGAAACTATTAATCCAATTAGTGTGCTGTAAAAGACAAAATCTCCGTAAAATTATCTTGTTGATGAAGTTACTTTTAAATCATAAGAACTAATATACTTGTGTAGTAATAAGTCTCCAAATGTACCTTTTAATTTTAATCATTTTACTTTATTTTGTAGTTACTTAACTATAGAAGTTAGATGTATTGTGTCGCGGACTTTTTTATTGATCTTCTAAAAACCTATATTTATTTAGTACATTGTACGCATATAAAATCAACAGTGGGGCCAGATTTTGTTGATAATGTTTGATATGTATGTATTTGAAATAATTTTTTTGTTGATAATGTTTGATATGTATGTATTTGAAATAATTTGTCCTGAAAACTTCTAGGCGAGTGAGGGTAGGGAGAACTCAGGGTAGGTAGTGTGTGGTTATAACAACATTTTATTTTGTTTTAGAGTCGCTTAAGTAATAAAATGCCCTTAACACCAGCCGAAAGAATGAAAAAATATAGGGAAAAACTCAAAAGTGACCCCGAAAAATACAAAGCTCAAAAAAAGAAGCACGCAGATTATGTTAAGTCCAAAACCAAGAAAGTTAGTGAATTATCGGATGAAGAGAAAGAAAAAAAAGGAAATTGTGGAGAGAACAAAAGCGTCACCAAAAACAAAAAAAAGACGTTCTTAATGTACAAGAAACTTTCAATGAAGAAAAAGCGACACGTAGTAAAACTATGAAAGAAGAAGCTTTAAGAAAGAAACTCTGTAATAATGCAGTAGTGAAAAAATACAATGCGGCATTGAAACGGATACGTCAATTAACAAAGTTAGTAAACAAATATAAACAGAGGCTTTACAGGAACAAACAGGAGTCTGAAAAAAAGATTTGTGAGTTAAACAGTAATTTAGAATTAGTCAATGCAAGAAACGAATTCATGGAATGTACTATTAAGGCCACTTACGCTAAATGCAAATCACAGAAGGAAAAGAAAGTTTTTAAAGAGATAGAGAAAGAGGTAGAAAGCACCGAAGTACGAGATGCTAGAAAAAAAAATTATGTGGCAAATATATTAGGACTGAAGGGGAAAATAAGATTAATTCAGAGAAGACAAAGAAATGACAGCATTAAAAATGAAATTGAGAAATTTTATATCAGAGATGATATAACTCGATTAACAGCAGGGAAAAGGGAATGTCGGACTCGTGGAAAAATCACAAAACAAATACGCTATCTTACTGATACTTTATTAAATTTATACAATATTTACAAAGAAGAAGGTGGAACACGAAGTTTTTCTACATTTTACAAATATAAACCCTATTATGTTTTAACTCCAAATATTCAAAATAGAGAAACCTGTTTATGTGCAAAACACAACAACATAGAAATGATATTCTATGCATTGAAGAAAAACAAAGTATTATCACATCCAAGTATGAGTGATACCTTGAAAGAATTGTCCTGTGATTTAAAATCAGAGTGATGTATGATGGGTGATTGTATAAAGTGCAGTGGATACAAATTAAACTATAATTTAGAGCCTGGAAAATCCGAGTCACAAACTGAGTGGTATCAATGGGAGAGAGTAAACCATGAATACAAAAAAAATGAAAAGGGTATTAAAAAAACGGTTATCACTAAAAAGACTGTAAAACTGAGAAAGAGTGGAACCATATCTCAACTTATAGACATGTTTGAGAAAAATATCCCCGTTTTTAAGAAACATTATTTCATTTGGAGGCATCAACAGAAGCAATATCAGACCTGCATACAAGAACTCAAATCGCACGAAGTATTAATTGTTTGCGATTTTTCTGAAAATTACGTCTGTAAGCTCTCTGAAGAAATACAGGCTACACATTTTGGAGCGTCAAAACATCAAATTACACTTCATACAGGAATGGTATACTTGGGGAATATGAGAGCTAACTCATTTTGTACCATTTCTGACAGTAACTGTAATGAGCCTCCAGCAATTTGGGCTCATTTAATACCGGTGCTGAGATATGTGAAAAAAAATAAACCTGAGACAAAGGTAATCCACGTATATTCAGATGGACCCACGTCTCAATACAGACAAAAAAAAAAATTTTTCTTTTGAATTTGCTTACTAAAAAGATGGGATTTGAATATTCAACCTGGTCATTTACTGAAGCGGGCCACGGTAAAGGTGTCGCTGACGGAATTGGTGGCGCTACAAAAAGAGCATTAGATCGCCAAGTGGCATTTGGTAAAGATATAACAAACGGCTCAGAAGCTTATGATATTTTGAATAAGTGTATGACATCTGTGAAATGCTGGCTGATACCCAATTCCGATATAGAAAATTTAACTAAAATTGTTCCCGACAATCTATCTCCTATAGTTGGTACTATGCAGATACACCAAGTTGTTTCATATTCTGAAGGTCAAATTCAATACAGAAATTTGTCTTGTTTTTGCGGTGTTGACAGAGGTCTTTGTGAATGCTACGAATTGAAAACCCATATCTTTAATAAAAAAAATGAGAAAGCATGGAATGCAAATAGATCTAGAGAGGTTCCTTAGAGGTAGAGATATTTTAATGCAGTTTCAAATTTTTGAAAATGGTACAAAAAATTAAAAATACGCCCGTGAGAAGTGTGGAGTAGCTCTTACCACAACCAAAAATTGTTTTAAAAATTTTCATATGTAGTTATTGTCTAGTGAGTGCAGTGTTGTAGTACTGCAACAAATGGTTTTTAATAAAAATAGCTATGAAAATAAAAAAAACTATTTTTTTTTATTATTTTTCCCTAAATCAGCATATTCATGGCTCCAAAATATATTTTTTCTCGGTCTAAAAATTAAATCATGCATTTAAGGGTTATAATGAACCAATTAGCGCCATCTGTTAACAGCATAGTGAAGTAGTTCATTGGTAGACGCCATATTGGCTGTGTAAACATCAACTGGATTGTTGCACGTTTACAGATTTTATTGAGAAAAAATTGTCTTTGATCTAAGGTGAGTGCTTTAAACATAATAAGAAATTATTGTCATCAGTTTCAATAAAGTATACTGCACGATTTTATCGGTTTAGTGTATGAATTCAGGACTTCATTCCACTACAAAGTAGATAAACATAACCTCTTTGGTAATTTATATTTCTTTTTTTTTCATCGCATGCGAATCCGGGTAAAGTGGCCTACCAATAGGTAAGGTAAATTGACCTAGTGGGCCACTTTACCTTCTAAGTGCTTATATTTATTGTCAAACATAAATAACTTTTTGTGATATTTTACCAGGTACCTATGCCAAATAAATATGTTCGGACATCTCAGCAGCAGACATGGGATTCGGAGGCGATGGAAAAAGCTATAAGAGCTGTTCGAAATTGCGACATGGGCTTCCTTAAAGCTAGCAAAGCCTTCGGTGTTCCTCGATCAACACTCAAACGACGAGTACAAGGGAAAAATAAAAATGCTGTTGAAAATATAAAAGTATTGGGCTCTCGACGTCCAATTTTCAGTCCAGAACAAGAGGAAGAATTAGTACAACATATTTTGGAACTAGAAAAACGTTTCTATGGATTAACTTTACGGGACGTAAGGAAATTAGCTTTTCAGCTTGCTGAACGCAACAACATAAATCATAACTTCAATAAGGACACTCAAATGGCTGGAAAAGCATGGGCTTCTGTTTTTAGAAAGCGTCATCCAGAGTTGACATTGAGAAGCCCAGAAGCAACGTCTATTGCCCGAGCACAAGGCTTTAACCCATTACAGCATAACGTCCGATATATCGGACGTCATTAAATCCGTGATAACTAATAATAATCTAAAAAAAATTGTAGAATTTTTATTTGTGAACGTAAGTACCTATAATATTAATTTTACACTGGCAACACAGTTCGTAGTCACTAAGTGACATATGTCAACCACCATATGTCTTTTTAGAAAATGGCGGCGCGTGGCTGGTCTGTTTCGAGGAAAGGGTACATATTATTTTGTTTTATTTGCAAAAGAAACGCTAATAAAATAAAAAAAGTAATTGTGTATGTTGATATAATGTGTGTCTATCTATTGATTCATTTTATTCCGTGTAAAACATGTTACTTTACTTTCTATGGTTTGCGCTTTGTCGCGGTCCGATATATCGGACGCTATGCATGGGAAACTCTACAGTATGGTGTTTGGTTGCTTTTTTCAGCTTGAAGGTGCATGATATAATATCAGCTTTGGAATGTGAAGATGACGATGATTTCTCTCAGAACGTTATTTTTGTTGAGCCTCCTATTGAGAAGAGTGGTCAGGTCACTGATGAGGACAGCGACAAGTCTGATGATGAGCATGATGCCAACCTAAACCACTTGGGTCGCACATTGCTCGATAGTAAGTGTGAGTTGCGACGCTATCAAGTAAGAAACCACGATGTTATGCCGTCATCATCTTCAGGTATGGTGTTTTCAAATGCGGAGAACCCTCAAGTGTGTTCGTCTAGTGAAGAAAGCGACGATGAAGACAATCAACCTCGGGCATCACTCCGAACGCGGATTTCTCCTCCAAAGAAAAGTAAATTGAAGAGAACGTCATTATGGAAAAAAGATATGCCCAGTTTTTCATACCCAGAATTTATTACACGACCTACATCTGATGAAAGTAAGAATTGCGAAGACCCCTTAGATTATTTCAAACTTTTTTTTCATAGTGATTCGGTGAAACTCATCGTAGATCAAACAAATCTATATGCAGGTCAGAAAAATAAACCGTTGTTAGTTACGGAAGATGAAATTTATGTAATTTTTGGCGCTATGTTACTTTCGGGCTATGCTAAATTGCCATGTAAAAGACTGTATTTCTCTAAAGAAAATGACGTGCCAAAAATTCTATCTGATAGCATAAGATGCAATCGATTTGAAGCAATATTGCAACATTTACATTTCAACGATAACACGTTTCTATCCGACTCTTCTGACAGACTTTATAAATTACGTCCATTACTAGATAGCCTTAGTGAGTCTTTCCGAAAACACTATGGGCTAGACGAGCATTACAGCGTAGATGAAAGCATGATTCCATACTATGGAAAGCACTATGCTAAACAATTTATTAGGGGAAAGCCGATTAGATTTGGCTTCAAGAACTGGGCATTATGTGCCAGTACTGGCTACATGGTCGCTTTTAGCGTCTACACGGGAAAAGCCACAGAAAAGAAAGATTTCGGATTGGGTGGGGATGTAGTCCTTAGTTTAGTTGAGCAAGGAAAGCTGCCATCAAAGAGTGGTGTAAAAATATATTTCGAAAACTTTTTCACTTCTTTGTCGTTGTTGAGACATTTACGAGTATTAGGTTTTTACGCAACTGGCACAGTACGAGCTAACCGTATCGAAAATTGCCCTCTAAAGGATGTCCAACAGGTCAAACGTGAAGATCGCGGCTATTACGATTATAGAATGTCCGACGACGTGTTTATTTGTCGTTGGAATGATAACAACGTTGTGACGGTGGCAACCAACTTTGAGAACTGGGCCTTGACATCTGCTACTCGCTGGTCCAATGAAAAAAAATCAAAGATCTCGATTCCCCAACCTGCAGTGATTGCCAGCTACAATAAACACATGGGAGGGGTGGACAAATGCGATCAAGCCGTTGCAAATTTGCGCACGAGAATGCGCATTAGAAAATGATGGTGGCCAATCTTTGCTTAGTTCATTGATGTATCAGTAGTCAATGGTTGGTTTCTGGCTACAAAAAATGATTGCAAAAAGGAGACTGATTCTTTGCTACATTTCCGAAGATATATAGCTCGAAGTCTACTTATAAAACATGGAACTCCTCCTCACCAGGGACAGAAACCATCTAAACCCATGTCGTCCACGAGGTATGACGGGAAAGATCACTGGATCGTACCCATTGGGACGGAAAGACGATGTGCCAATCAGTGCGGTGGCAAAGCCAAATTCAAATGCCTGAAGTGCGACGTAGGTCTCCATCCCAAATGCTTCATGGAGTACCATGTAACAATCTAAACTTATTTTTCTTATTTTTTACTTTTTAATAATAAATATGTCAAAATATTCATGTCTTTTATTCAAATTATTTCATTTTATAGGAAAAGAGCATACGCGGTCATTGTGCACAGCGTCCGATATATCGGATGGGTCTCAAAATCATAAATATAGCTATACTTTATGTTTTGTCACTATAAGGGCTCTCTTATAATCCTAAATACTCAAAATATTAGTTTTTTTTACTGTAATATACTTTATGCTGTAATGGGTTAATAAAGTAAGTGTCTCAAAATTTTTTGACCTTTTAGAGGATATAAGGTCTAAAATAAACTATCCACCTCATCGAATCTTTAATGTGGACGAGTCTGGCTTTACCACTGTGCAGAGCAAAAGTTCTAAGATACTTGCACAAAAGGGAAAGAAGCAAGTGGGTGCAATCACTTCCGCAGAGCGAGGTGTATTAAGCACCGTCGTAATTTGCATGGCCGCTGGAGGTAACTTTGTTCCTCCTTTTATTATCTTTCCTCGGAAGAGAATGAAGGTTGAACTTGAAGATGGAGCGCCACCAGGAACTGGTTTTGCATGTCATTCATCAGGGTGCATTTCCTTAAATTTGCCAAACCGACTGAAGATGATCCTGTACTGCTCATTTTGGACGGACATAATTCACACACAAAAAATTTGGACTTCATCTAAATGGCACGAAACAACTACACGACCGTCTTGTGCCTGCCTCCACATTGCAGTCACAGGTTGCAACCCCTGGACGTGTTTTTATGGGACCTGTTAATAAATATTACATTCGAGCTGTTGAAAAGTATCTTCGCAATAACCCAGGAAGAGCTTTGACTCAAAATTCAAAATTCAAAATTTTTATTCATTATTATAGGATACTATATATCGCTTAATAATTGTCGTATGGTTTAACAACATTGGTTGACGTCAAATAAATTACTTAAAAACTAAGTTTACTGCCGCTTTCAAGGCGTCAGTGCAGAAGAAGCGGTAACAAACTGCTGTTGACAACTGACTGTTTTCCAATTCAGTAAACTCTTTGCTGAAGCATACAGCGAGGCTGCACAACAATCCATTGCAATCAATGGTTTTCGCAAATGTGGGATAGAGCCGATTGATCGCCATGTCTTCAAGGATCATGATTTTTTGCCAGCAGACACGACAGATAACGTCCTTATTGAGCCGGAACAGTCACAAAATGTGCCTGATAAAGAGAATGAGGCACCTAATAGGACAGAGTCGCTATCTGAGACACCTGATGATATAGAGTCTTCCTCTGTTCTACAAGAAGACTGTTGGGATACATTACAAATGACACCACCCATGTTGGATGCAGAAGGAAAAGGAATGCCAGCAGTTTCTCCACAAATATCAGATCCGCAAACACCGGCAACTTTAGGAAGATCATCTCCAGTTAACCCACCAACATTGCGTCAGGAAGAAAATAGAAGCACCTTGCAGAAATCGCCAGCAGTTATTCCTCCAATATTTAACCCTTACATAAACCCAAAACCCAGCACATCCTTTGCAGTTTCACCTGTAGACTTAATTCCTATTCCTAAAGCACTGCCTAAAACTAGAAAAATAAATATTAGAAAGAAGGGGCGTACAGCAATTTTAACCAGCAGCCCATATAAAAATGAGTTGCACAGAGAAAAAGAACAGCTACAAAAAAAGAAAGCACCAAAGAGAGTGACCAAAGCATCAGCTAAAACTGCCAAAAAATCTAAGACTACAACTAAGAAACGTGGCAAAAATGACGACAATGATGATGATAATGATGATGACCCTGAATGCTTTTACTGTGGCGAAGTTTGGTCTAAATCAAAACATGAGGATGGCTGGATACAGTGTTCTAATTGTAAGCGATGGGCCCCATGCAGCATGCTCGGGTTGTGATGACAATGATGATCTCTTTAATTGGGAATTCTGTTCATAAAGACTCTGTTTATGATTATTAATTCATTATGAAGAGAGAAGAAGATTAATTATTATGAAGAGGTTGTTACTTGTAGGTATTTCATAGTTTAGTATTTCAGACTTTTGTTAATTTTGTCATTTGTTAATTAATAATTTGAGAAGAGTTTACATTTGTTTAATATTTATAAAAGTACAACTTTATGTAGGTCAATTATTAAAATACCTACTTGTTGATGCTAAAGATTAACATTATATAAAAAAAGTTAAGATTTACTTTGTCTAATTAAAATACAAGCCTGATTATAAGTAATTAAAGGCTGTTAGTTATTACTTATTAATAAAAATGTCACTTAATCTATAATTAAAGAAATAAAAGACTGTTGATTGCTGTGAATTGATAATGTTTGTAGGTATTACAATATACTAGTATTTTTAGTTTATAAACAATTATTTGAATAATTACAAGAATGTTTCCTACGTTAAACAAGTTTTGTTTGCAAAATTTAAATAAAACTCTATTTGATTATCACAACATTGATATTTTATTTCATGTAGGCCACTTTACCTCTTTATGAATCCTACTACTATTATAAAGGCGAAAGTTTGTATGGATGTATGGATGTTTGTTACTCTTTCACGTAAAAACTACTGAATGGATTTGAATGAAACTTTACCACAATATAGCTTATACATCAGAATAACACATAGGCTATAGCTTATACATCAGAATAACACATAGGCTACAATTTTTGAGGTTTTTAATGTGAGGTCGTAAAAAAAACACATTTTTTGCGCTTACATTGCAAACGCTGACTGAATCCTACAAGATAGATCAAAACAATTTACTACAGTATTGTACAACTTAAAAAGGTCTACAAAAAAGTCCGTGATAGTATATGTTTATCTCTTAGGAATAACCCACAATTACCATTTTTTATCCTTTACTTTGTACGAGAAATAATAGCTTATTTACGAAGCGATTTTAACCCTTTGACGTAAATGGGACATGGGTGTCCCCAAAATTAAATTTGTTTTTTTTCCAATACAGATGGCTGTTTTTAATAAATAACCATTCTACATTATTATTTCTGAGCGAAATTTTTTTTTACGTGTGGTTGGTACCACTGCGTAAGAAAAAAATACGAGAAATTCTACATTGTTTATGATAGTTTTGGCGCGCTCCGTAAAACAATTTTCGCTGGTGATTTAAAATACAAATATATTGTTTTCAACATTGTTTTACGTGATTATTCATTAGAATGGTAAGTACAGTTTATATTTGTATATATAAAAAATTTAATTAATTACATTTGTATATGTAAAATACTGATTTTTTTGTGTGGGACCTAGGTGTCCCAATATGCGTAAAAGGTCGGGTCCCAAGTATAAATGAATACTATATTTTAGCCTTTGTTTTGCACATTCATATTAAATTTGTAAGCTGTTTATTGTTATTTAGGCTCGTAGAGGAATAATAATTTTTCGGTTCACGGACACTAAAGTGGAAGAATATTTGATGGCCGACAACAGTGATGATGAAGATGCGCTGTTGTTGGATGAAGAGGACCAGTCATTCCTACTACAGGATATGCAAGCTGGTGTCTCAGAAGTAATAATTGAGCCCCCTGAAATAACGTCTTCGGATCCAGAACCCGAAACCATCACTTCGTTGGCGCGTTCCGAAACATCGTCATAAAAATCAGTTCCAATTTTCAAGTGGAAGAAGAATACATATCAGCCTTACACATTTTCCGAAACTGATTATGAATTTGGTAAGATCAATATTCATCAACAAAATTCACTCACGCCTTTAGAAATATTTCAGTCTGTCACCAATATGAATGAATTAATTGAAGAAATAATAATTCCCGAATCTCTACGCTATGCCAACCAAAAGGGGGCTGTATTTACAACTGACGTCCAAGAAATTACCGCATTTATTGGAATGAATTATGTCATGGGTTATCATGTGTTGCCTTCTTTGCGAAGCTATTGGTCCACAGAACCCGACATGGGTGTGCCTTTTATAGCTAAAGTTATGCCTTTATCGAGATTTGAGGAGCTAAGGCGAAATTTGCATTTCGGACAAATTAGAAATTACATGCCCCGACATAGTTTGTCAGTATAACAAGTACATGGGTGGAGTCGATCTAATGGATCAAAAAAAAGTTACTTACGAAGTTGATAGAAAGTCGAAAATAAAGTATTTACCTTCGACTGTTTTTTGATTTATTAGACATTGCAGTAAATAATGCATACATCGTATACGAAAAATTACACGCCGATCATCGTATTGATGGTCATTTTCTTACATCGCTCGAATTCCGGCAAGTAATAGCTCAAGCAATGATCGGTAATTTCAGCATAAGAAAACCCTCGACCTCTATGACGAAAAAACGTGTACAAAATATGTGCAATAAACATTCCTTACCATCACACGTGATGATAAAAGGATCATGGAAAAGATGTGTGCAATGCGCAAAAACTGGCACTGAAAATCGTACACACAATGTATGTGATTTGTGTAAGGTCAATTTATGTTTTACAGCAACAAGGAACTGTTTTGCTGATGAAAATGCTTGATACATAAATAAATTAATATTATTTCAAAATTATATGCTGTTTTATTGACAAAATATATATAAATTACCTGTATTGTAAAAACGCTAGAACCTAACAGATGTCGACCTTTATCGCATATTGGGACAATATTGTCCCAAGAAATTCCAAAAAAAGTACTAGTAAATTTTTATTTTTTATGTTACACAACCTCTTAGTACCACAAAATAAATAATTTAAACCATTAATACCCATAAAAATATTCGCGTACAAGTTTTGTGCGTCAAAGGGTTAAGCAATACAGTATTAATCCTTATCCAATTAAGTATCATTGTGCATTTAATAAAGATCAATATGGCTTTTTACAGTATGTAAATTAAATAAATATTTTCGAAGATATCACAGATTTAAAATGCAGAGTCATAGCAATTTCGGCGATGAATACCGTTTCGGTGATAAATACCGGCAGCGGCGCCAGGCGAACGGGGCGTGGGGGGAGCGGGGTAGGTGCGGTGGGGAAGAAGTGGCTCATCGCTGAGTGCGCGACCCGAACGCGGGCAGACGCGTGAGGGCAGACGTCGTTGACGGTTGTGTCCGTTTTGCGAATTTTCAAGGCACTAGCGATTTGATAAAAACGTATGGTCGCCTACTTTAAGTAATATAGGCCTAAGGTTAGTTATTGCCAGGTTTCTTTTTGGTTAGGAGTTACACGTACAGAAAGATACTTCATTTTTACGAATTACTTCATTGATAATTCTATTACTATATAGATAGGTTACTTACAGTAAATTATAACAAATTATATAAATAGGTTAATTATATAACGAATTACTTCATTGATAATTCAATTACTATATAGATAGGTTATTTACCGTTAATTATAACAAATTATATAAATAGGTTTATTATAACGAATTATAACGAATTACTTCATTGATAATTGAATTACTATATAGATAGGTTAATTAAATAGGCAAGGATTGCATTAAAGTACAATCATAACAATAACTACCGTACTGTATTTTTTGGAAGTATAGAAACAACAAGTACTTAATAATTATGCCGCGAAAGCGTAAGTCTAATCTTTCCCAAAGCTCTAATAAAGCTCGAACTATGAAAGTAGCTAGAAACGAGACGTTTCCACAAGCCGAACTGCGAAGGCTTAAACAAGCAGAGCGTGAGGCAGCTCAAAGAGCTGCTGAGACACCAGAGCAGTCCCAAGATAGACGTCGACAGCATGCTGAGTATCTAGCATCTCAACGGGCTGCAGAGACACCCGAACAGTCTCAAGCTCGACGTCAACAGAACGCTGAATATCTGGCATCTCAACGGGCTTCTGAGACACCCGAACAGTCCCAGAATCGACGTCGACAGCATGCTGAGTATCTAGCATCTCAACGGGCTGCGGAGACACCCGAACAGTCTCAAGCTCGGCGTCTTCAGCAAGCGACTTACATAGGGTCCCAAAGAGCTACTGAAACTGTTGAAGCTGCTGAAGCTCGCAGACGCGCTGTTGCTGAAAGGGCACAACAGCGACGATTAATATTTACAAGAAACGCGTGGGGAGTATTCGATAAAGCTGCATTTGAGTACGATGAAACTCTTGATTACGAAAGCCACAAGCTTATAAAAATAGAAGCGATGAATAAAGAATGCAGATTTTGCGGTGCTCTTAAATGGAAAGAGGAAGCTGCAGGCATGTGTTGTTCGGGAGGAAAAGTAGTTCTTCCTTCAATAGACGAGCCTGTTGAACCTCTTAAAGAACTTTTTTCAAATGAAACAGATAAGTCTCGCCGTTTTTTAAAAAACATAAAAAATACAATACATGCTTCCATATGACATCTTTTGGAGCTGATAACATTGTGTCGATGCCAGGATTTTTCCCGACTTTTACCATCCAAGGGCAAATATACCACACAATTGGCTCTTGGCTTCCTGCTGCTAATACGCAACCAACATTTTTGCAAGTTTATTTCATGGGTGATGAGGAAGCACAAGTTGATAGGCGTTCTGAGTACGTACCAGGTGTGTAAAAAAACACAGTTCAAAAAATACAAAAAGTTCTACATGATCACAACGTTTTAGTGCATGAATTTAAAATGGCTAAAGATAGAGTGACTAGCGATAATTACAAGGTCGTGATACACCCAGATCGTGTACCACGTGGTGAACACGAAAGACGATTCAATGCCCCGACCACAAACGAAATAGCTGCCGTAGTAGTTAGTACTGAACAAACTGCGTCTCGGGACATTGTTATTCAGGCGCACGATGGCCGGCTTACTAGAGTTCCGGACACTCATAGATTTTATGATGCTCTCGAGTACCCGATAATTTTTTGGAAAGGACAAGAGGGGTACAGTTTTGATATTCCTCAGACAAACCCAATTACAAAACAGCCTATACCGAACAAAAAAGTGTCGTGCAAAGACTTTTATGCATATCATATAATGGTACGTCGCAACAATTTTAATCTATTGCTTCGATGTAGGCTTCTCTTTCTTCAGTTAGTTTTTGGTGGACATGTATGTCAAAGTGGAGAGTGAGCGCTTAAGGTTTATTGCTTTAAACCAAACAAAACTGCGAGCAGAAAACTATATACATTTACAAGACGCGGTCAGGAATGATGCGGATTTAGATCCAAACAATTTGGGTCAATTGGTAATACTCACATCGTCATTTGTAAATAGCCCGAGATATCTTCATGAGTACACGCAGGATGCGTTCACATACGTACGTAACTACGGGAGGCCTGATCTGTTTATTACAATGACATGTAATCCCGCTTGGCCAGAAATTACTAAAGAGCTCATTCCAGGTCAAAATGCAACAGACAGACATGACTTAACAGCCAGGTTATTTAAAATAAAAGTACAAAAATTGGTTGCTCTACTTACAAAAGGTAAAATATTTGGAGATATGAAGTGTTTCATGTACTCGATCGAGTGGCAAAAAAGAGGTCTGCCTCACGTGCACTTACTGCTGTGGTTGACAGAAAAATTACGCCCCAACCAAATTGATAAAGTCATAAGTGCGGAGATACCAAATCCAGAAAGTGATCGAAAACTCTACGATACTATAACCAAAAATATGATTCACGGTCCCTGTGGTGCACTAAATCCGTCATCACCATGCATGAAAGAAGGAAAATGCACCAAAAAGTATCCAAGGGCGCTTTTGAAAGATACTCAAACTAACGACAAAGGCTATCCTTTGTACAGGCGTAGAACACCAGGAGATGGCGGCCGTACGATAACTCTAAAAACCCGAGGTGGAACACAGGAAGTATTGGTTGACAATAGCTGGATTGTCCCATATTCTCCTCTTCTGTCTAAAATTTATAACTGTCACATAAATGTAGAGTTCTGTAATACGGTACAGGCGATTAAATATATTTGTAAATATATAAACAAAGGCAGCGACCAGGCTATTTTTAACATTCGACAGCAAGGGAATGTTAATATTGACCCGAGAGATGAGGTGCAAACGTATCGAGCCGGTAGATATGTTAGTAGTAACGAAGCAGCGTGGCGGATCTTGGGTCTGCCTCTGCATGAAAGACACCCAACAGTCACTCACCTTGCGGTTCATCTGCCTAATGGTCAGCGGATTTACTTCACTGGAAACAATTTTAGAGAGAGAATGGCCGCACCACCTAAGACGAAACTAACTGCATTTTTCCTGCTTTGCCAAAATGACGCATTTGCAAAAACATTACTTTATGTTGACGTACCCCGCTACTATATATGGAACGTGTCGTCGAAAGAATGGAAACGTCGTTTACAAGGCACACCTGTCGACGGCTGGCCAGGTGTGAAGGCAGGAGATGCTCTTGGGCGCCAGCGTTGCCAGACCGTACCAAAAAGTACGGTTTTCCGTACTATTCATCACACAACCGTACCACTATCGTACCTCAGTGCAGACCGTACCTTTTTCGTACCTTTTTCGTACCTTTTCCATATTAGTAGTTTATTTTTCACTACAACCTACAAATGGTAAAAAACAATAAAAAATCGCCTTTTTATGTTTTGCTCAACATTCTGAATTTGTGTTCAAAAAACTTTTTTCTTCCAAACAAATAAGACTTAGCTGTTTGGATTACATTCATTGCCTTTCTTACTAAGAAACGATGAACTTAAAAAAAAAAAACAAAATATAGTCTGCGGTCTGCAGGACTCAAAGAATTGGCGGGACTATCACCAAATGTCAAATAGTCAATCTGAAACCGAGATCGAACTAAATATTTAAAGATAACTTATTTTCACAAGTATGATTAGAATTTGGTTTTAATATAAAGTACTGTGTTCTGTTGTTCGGATAATCACATAACTGATTGAGAAAACAATACGAATCTCGAGACGGAAGAAAAGTTAAGTCAAGGTAAGTTGATGTTGATGATGGTTTGCATTTTTCATGCATGATTTTTGTTTGCATGGCAAGAAGGCAAAGTTGTGTGACTAAATGACAATGCTATTTCTTTTCTTATCACCACAGCCAAGGTGTGGTTTATTGCCTTTCATTCATTCTTATTAAATAGATACTGACAAACAACTTAAAATTTTGCAAACTATCTGTTCCGATCTGATGGTCAAGGGTAGAACTATATTTAATCGCCTTGGACGTTTGATATAATAAATTATTTATAGGTCGACCAGAAATATTGCAGACCTGTCAACGAGGGCGCTAATTATGTATTTTACACAATAACATTATACCCTAAACAGGATTGATAACTGATAGATACCTAGCGAAAAAACGACCCGAGCGAGATAGGTAGTACGGGGGCCGGCTGTCCCTTTTTAATAGGGCGACTTCATAGTCGCGATAGAGGCGATTTGGCTATGTGAGACAAATTAGAATTTGCTAAGATTATTTAACTTTGTAAATTTGGAATTGTTTTTATATAACATATGCTATAAAAAACATTAAATGCTAAAAAGATGCTAAATCATCCGACGCCATGACATGATATGATTTTCAGGGTTACCATAAAAAATAAAAAAGCGAAATATAAATTTATATTTTCTTTTTGATTTAAAAATACATGCAAAGAAATTAATGCGATTGTTATTTGTTGACTTAACAATTGTTAAAATACCATAAAAATATAAGTGTTTCAATGAAATTTTTGAGTAGCCAAAACTGTTGATTAAAATAGTGTTCATTTTCGTAAATATATATTTTATATCAGTCCTTTTTTAGCAAAGCAACACCAAATAGGTATGTCATATTGAGTAAACTGTCAAATTGTCAAATATAATCAGACTTATTTTAGAAGATGTAAGAACAAGCAAGACCATAGAGCAACACTGATTACTGAATATTGTCGGGTTATGGTAACATTTTTTTTTAGCCTTGTTGCCAGTTATTTTTTTTTGTTGCTTTTTTATCCGCAGTGTGGCAAAGTCTGCTATATTTCTGGTCGACATATAAAATTAATAATCACCACTAGCGTCAAAATGGAACAGATAAGTTTGATGCTAAAAATCCTGTTTTTTTAATGTTTTGTTGGGGTTGCCATCTTGTGAATTAACAACCGAATTTAGAAAATTCCGGAGTATTTACGTATATCACATAAATTCATTTAAGTAATTGGCTATTTGATAGTTGTAACGATGAAACATCAAATATGTTAAATATGATATTTGAGATAGCTTGTAACCAAAGAATAATGGCACAATAGATATCGCTTTATAAGAAATTTTAAATATTTTATTTTCGCAAAATAGATTTGTCTTTTTTATCTGTGGATATATTGTGATACGTCACATACATCTCACAGAAAATGTCAAGCAAAACGTCACCTGTCAGTTTCAAACAGCGTTCACTGATTGGCGAGAAATTGTAATGTGACGTGACCGGCTGTTTTCGCGCGAATTTAAAGTAATGAATATTTTTTTGTAAATATTTTTCCGAAGGCTGGCACGTAGCCAATTGTATGAATGCATGTGATTCTAATATTTGATATTCAATAATACGAAATTATACTTTGTTTCAATATTTTTGTTTCATAACTTTCTTTTCTACCTATACTTACCTACATTTTTAATAAGAAAATTATTAATATTGTGAACGTATATACTCTGTAAACGGTCAAAGTAAAAGTTTGCGGAATGCACAGAACACAATGAATCAGATAGAAATGAAGACAATTGAAAATCTAAGTTATTTAAATTGTTAGAACTTTCATGAACAGATGGCGCCGTCACATGCTTATATCACACTAATATTATAAATGTGAAAGTTTGTTTGTTTGGATGTTTGTCCGTCAATCACGCTGAAACTACTTAACGGATTTAGATGAAACTTGGTATACAGACAGGGTATGAGCTGACTTGGGTAATAGGATACTTTTAACGCGGGCGGAGCCGCGGGCGGAAGCTAATAGCTTAGATATTTATATTGTTTCTATTTAATGTCCCTTTCAAACTAAACTATATATCCGTACCTTACCGTACCTTTGCATGGAGCTGTGTGTGATGGATGGCATGTTTTTTGTCTATACGCAGGTGTTGGAAAATGGACAGATTTATAACGAAGCGAAAACGTAGCCCTCCTGATAATAACAGCTCTCAAAATAGTAACCAGACTACTAAACCTGATCATTCAACTAAGAAGAAATGTTTAAGTCCTAGCATACCTGGCCCTTCATGTACTGACGCACTAACAAAACCTACCCAGCCACAAGAATCAAATCATTCCAACGGTTTCAGTCTGCTAGACAAATCAAATCCATCTTACAAAAAAAAACCACAAGCCTTACTTGATACTTGTAACGAAAATGAAGGAATCCAGATAGCAACAAGTAATGACGAGCATAAAAAAATTATTCCAACCAAATCTAAAAAAGCATCGGATAAGACTGAAAAACATTTATATGTTTTTAGCGAGAAATGGTTGGAAATTAAAGAACTCTCAGAGTGGCTAGTTTCAGACACAGTTAAAGGCACAATCAGTGCAAAATGCAAATACTGTCAAACTACGTTACCCAACCACAAGCCGCACTTGATACGGCACTCTGAAACTGATAAACACAAATCAATAATGAAAGCGATTAAATCCACATCAAATATTAAAGAATCATTAAAACCATCAGATGAAGATCTCTCAGCAAAAAGAGGTGAACTTAAAATTGCTGCAATGCTGGCTACAAATAATTTACCATTCCTCTTATCAGACACTCTAGTTAGCTTAATAGCGGACATTTGCCCTGATTCGAAAATTGTTTTGAAGATGAAGATGGGTCGTACGAAAGCAACAGCAGTTGTAACACAAATTTTAGGGCCCAGTCTTCGAAGTACTTTGCATGATTATTTAAAACAACTCGGTAATTTCTTTTGCCTAATAATGGATGAAACAACTGATGTTGGAACAAAAAAACAATGTGCGATGACAGTAATATATTGTAACAAAGAATTTAAAATAAAAACAGAATTCTTCGATTTGCTGGAAATGGCTTCAGGTACGGCTGATGACTTGTATAACGCATTAATACAGAGCGTTGAAACTAAAAAAATCCCACTAGAAAACTTAGTGGGATTTTCTTCAGACACGACGAACGTAATGGTGGGTGAATATATATCTGTGTTCGCCAAATTGAAAGAAAGACTTCCTAACATAGTGTGTGTCCGCTGCTCTTGCCATATGATTCATTTGGCTGCCTCTAAGGCTTGTCTAAAACTGCCAAAATCAGTAGAAGATATGTTACGGAACATTGGTTCCCATTTCAGCCGCAGCCACAATCGACAACAGAAGCTTGCAGAAATGCAACGCTTCTACCAAACAGAAATTCATCAGATTCTTTTGCCGGCAACAACTCGGTGGCTTTCTTTGAAGGCATGTGTCGACCGAACGCTGGAACAGTATCCTGCCCTGGAAGCCTATTTCAGACTTGAAATCGTGGAAGATCCATCCAGAATAACTGAAAGTATCATTTCCAGTTTGCGTAACCAGTTTACAAAATTTTATCTCGAGTTCATGGCATATGTGCTAGACCTGTTAAATGACTTCAATATTACTTTTCAGTCTGAATCGCCATTACTTCATAAACTGAAACCAGCCGTAGAAGGGCTCATCCGCACCATTGCAAGTAA
The DNA here is from genome assembly GCF_032362555.1 of Amyelois transitella. Classification (NCBI taxonomy): domain Eukaryota; kingdom Metazoa; phylum Arthropoda; class Insecta; order Lepidoptera; family Pyralidae; genus Amyelois; species Amyelois transitella. The sequence continues at coordinate 7,491,605 of NC_083536.1, forward strand.
CTTCATTGATTTACATCACGTCAAAAACACGCCTCCTCTAGAGATCGAACATAAAAACCCAAGGTTGTACTTGCCTTTGGAAAATTTGTACCTTGGTGTTCTTGTGAACTCAAGCCTCAACGAGGTTGAAAATGAGGTTAGAAAAGAGGACCTGGAAAGATTCAAACTAGATTGCCTGGCATTTTATGTTGAAGTTATAGAACAAATAAAACAAAGATTTATATTTACAGACCCAATTTATGACATAATCCAAATAGTCCAACCAAAAATTATGAAATCCTTTGATCCACAAATGATAAATTCAATTTTAAACAGATTTCCTTTTTTAGCCCCCACATATCTGAATAAAAATGCATTAATAAACGAATGGCGGGAGTACTGTTTATTAGATCTGACAAGTTTGGACGACAGTATATCGATTCAAATGAATGCTGCTGATTTTTGGACAAAAGTGTTTAAATTAAAAGACATTGGTGGCACAGAAAAATTCAAAAATTTAAAAATTCTGATAGGATTTCTATTAATTTTGCCTTTTTCTAATGCCTCAGTGGAAAGAGTATTTAGCAAACTAAAGCTGATAAAGACTGAACATCGGAATCGCCTCAATACCGAAACTATTGCCGCATTAATGGCTACTAGTTCATATATATACAACAACAAGGTGGTATAAAAAATTTTGAACCCAGCACTTTTATGTTAAATAAGAAGATACAGTACTCAAATTAATGTGATTTAGTAGTGAAGTGATACAACATGAAATTACCTCTTTTGTAAACTTTAAAAACTCATGATTTCGACATACCTAAATAAATGTTTATTGTATCTGTAGAGAAATGTTACCAATTTTGTAGATTGAAATGAAAACTATTAACTTGCATTGAGCATGGGTGCAGGCTAAGTATTACGTATTTTGGAATGAAGTAAAGCATGTCTACAGACAGAATGAAACATATCCAAACTATTGAAGCTTCAAGCATGTATTAGCAAGTTATTTATTTATAAACTCGTGGTAAGTTAAATTATTATTTTACGAGCATTTTTCAACATTTCAGCAAAACCATACGGGTCGGGATACTTCTGCAAGAACTAGATAATAAAGTAGAATATTATTACCGATTGCCAATATCGAACAAATTCATTTGTAAATCAATTATATTATATCGCTTTTTTCTAACCTATGGTCGCAGACAGCCAACTCGAAGGAAAAAAATCTAGTTTTTGCAGAATCCCGACCCAACCGTACCTTGAAGTTGAAAACCGTACTTTTTCAGAAAGTCAACAGTCCTTTTTTGGGAAATCATACTGGCAACACTGTTGGGCGCATTTACACAGTGCATGTTAGTAACTTCGAATGTTACTGTTTGCGAATGCTGCTGAATGTAGTACAGGGACCCATTAGCTTTTTGGATCTAAAAACAGTTGACGGCCAAGAACTTGAAACTTTTCGACAAGCGTGTGAGAAGTTGGGGTTGTTGGAAGATGACAACCACTGGAATGCCACAATGGAAGAGGCAGTGCTGTGTCGCTCTCCTTCGGAAATAAGAGAACTATTTGCAATATTGATATGCACTTGCGGTTTATCCAATCCTCTTCTACTATGGGATAAGTATAAATCTACATTATCGGAGGATATCTTGCATAGATTTGAAAGGATGGGTCAAGTCAACAATGATCTATGTTTCAATGAAGCACTAAGACATATAGAGGACAAAATAATAACGATTTCCGGTAAGAAATTGTCTGACTTCAGTATGCCTACACCAGAGCGTCGAGGAGAGTTGTCGACCGATTTGATCAAAGAGCTAAGCTACGATATTGCTTTATTAGATGCTCAGGTCAGCGAAACTGAACCACGCCTGCTACCCGAACAAAAAAACATTTATAACAAAATATTACAACGAGTTGAGCTCGACAAAGGCGGCCTTTTCTTTCTTGACGCCCCGGGCGGTACAGGTAAAACATTTTTGCTTAATTTGCTTCTAGCAAAAATTCGTAAGGACCGTAAAGTTGCATTAGCGGTGGCTTCCTCTGGGATCGCTGCAACATTGCTGAGCGGTGGACGAACGGCACATTCGGTTTTTAAATTACCTCTTAATCTGGCGAGCGAAGAAACCCCAACGTGCAATATCAGTAAGAGCAGTGCCCGTGGCGCCCTCTTGCAACAATGTATGCTGATCGTGTGGGACGAGTGCACTATGTCACACAAACGCGCCATTGAGGCGCTTGATCGCTGTCTACAAGATATTCACAGCAATCGAAAGTTGATGGGTGGTGTGGTAGTGTTATTGGCAGGGGATTTTAGACAGACTTTACCTGTTATCGAGAGAGGCACTGCAGCAGATGAAATTAACGCATGTCTAAAAGCCTCATATCTGTGGTCTAAAGTTGAAAAGCTTTATCTTACCACTAACATGCGAGTCCAGTTATTCAGCGATGTCGAATCAGGAGCATATGCTCAAAAACTGCTAGAAATTGGTGAAGGCCACCTAAACACCGACCAAGAAGGTATGGTTCTTTTCACACAGCAATTTTGTCATGCTGTGGAGACAGAAAACGAACTTATTGAACAAGTTTTTCCGAATCTGCAACAAAATATTCTTGACGAAAATTGGTTGTGTGAAAGAACAATATTGGCACCAAAAAATGAGACTGTTGCGAAAATAAATAAAAAATCTTGGCCGAAATAAACAGCGAAACATCAGTGTATAATTCTATTGATACAGTTATGTCATCCGATGACACTACAAGTTATCCCGTAGAGTTCCTAAACTCTTTAGAGTTGTCCGGGGTGCCATCACACAAGTTGGAATTAAAGGTAGGTGTACCCGTTTTGTTAATGCGTAACCTGGATGCGCCAAGATTATGCAACGGTACTCGGTTGCGAGTTACCGAATTAGGAAGGCATATAGTGAAGGCTACAATTTTAACTGGAGAAGCCAAGGGAGACAATGTTCTTATACCGCGCATCCCAATCATACCCAACAACTTGCCATTCAATTGTAAACGCCTGCAGTTCCCATTAAAAGTCGCATTTTCAATGACGATCAACAAATCGCAGGGTCAAACCTTGAAGGTAGCAGGCCTACATTTGGGCACACCATGTTTTTCTCACGGTCAGCTCTATGTGGCTTGCTCACGTGTTTCCAAAGCGAAGAATCTGCATGTTTATGCTGAAGGAAAAAGATCGTTAAATGTAGTTTATAGGAGCATACTGCAGTAGCTACCTATAGGCCTATGATTACCTCTGCAGTGCTTAGTTACCGTATTTCTTACTTATTACTAGACGAGACGGGACGAACCTGAAGTCCACGCGAACGAAGTCGTGGGCAAAAGCTAGTTTATAATATACCACTTTACCCGAGCAGGGTAGGTAAAGTGGTAAATTTCCCTTTTTCGGTTTACATCCTAAATTATGCAAAAATTATCAAAATTTTGGTTTAAAAACTATGTAATCAAGAAACTTTATTAGTCAGACGAAATAAATAATGAAACCTTCTACAGATAAGTTGAAATTTATAAGTTTGGCATGCGTTTAAAGCTTAGGGTGTCAACTTTACCCGACCTTCCCCTACGACCAAATTGTCGTAGAATGAAACGTTCTAGCCTAATGACATGTTACCTGACACTTGAGTGAGCGCGGTATTATTTTCGAAGAGTTTTTATTATTTACTCTTTATTTTTTTATTTTATTATTTATTTTCTATAAATTTTAATAATTATGGAAGAAAAAAAGAAACGTGGGTGTAATTGGGTGAATCAACTTTTCTTTGCCAGAACATGTCCTGAATATTCAACACGAAATTTAAATTAAACTATTAAGACAACACAATGTTTGTAAGTTTATTTTTAATACCAGAATTAATTCCGACACATCTAATAAACAAAACTATAAAAAATACTTTAATATTCAGAAAAAAGTATTGTCACCCAGAAGACGAAATTGTATCCCCATACAAATTTTCGCTGTCCCATGCACGCGCGAGTCAACAAAATTACAATTTTATGCGTAAATATTCGTAGGCGGGCAATAATTAAAAATAGTAATAAAATACAAGGAAACATTACTGTCTTCGCCAATTATTTATTTTTTAATATATTTTTTATAAACGCAACACTACATACACGCACTCTTTCACGCACGCACTCAATCCTATTCCTGTCCCACTCTCACTCCTTTCACAAATGTCAAAATAATTTAAAAAAAGAAAACGTTCTAATTCGTCTCCGCGCGCATCTGCATCGCTCTCTGCATCGGTTGTGAATATTCGCAAAATTCATCAAAGACGCTAAAACTTTATTAATTACGCACCCCGGGGTTAGTTTGTGAAATGCAGTGATTTGTGTTTCCCAAAAACTACCCTTTGGATCGTGGAAGATACCGGCGCTGGACGAGAGCTCGAGTTACGGATCAAAGGTACTCCTTGTCCATATCCTTCCGCGACACCAAGTGTTCCTCACGAGCCGTATCCCTATCTGCTATCCTCACATTACTCTTCTTCAACGCAATACTTCTCACACGCTATTAATATTGTATATTTTACTCAATTCCAACGCACCACGCAACGCATTTCATTACTACATATTTAACTACCTACATTACGCTACACTTTCATTCGCTTAAAAACTCAAACTCATATGGTTCCTTTATATATAATAATTTATTATCTTATACATATATTCACAATAGAATATATATTACACATAACAACTATTCGTTCAATTGTATTTTTCGAGATAATTTGATATTATCATCGCCGCCATATTTATTTTCACCGATTTATTTTATAAATTTATTTTCTAGTTCATTAAAGTAATTTTCTACATATTTTCAATTTAAAATGTCGAAACAAAAGTCTGAATGTGCATATTCTCCCGAAATTGTTCGATTAACAGCAAAAAAGGAACATCTTTTTGCTATTATTCAAGACGCATATACACTTAGTAAAGATATTTCCGATGAAACAAACAAAGAGCAGTTCTTGATAATGATACAATCGCTTGAAAAAACTAGGACTGATTTTATGCAAACGCTCGATGATTTAGCCATAGCTCAAATCTCTTTTGATCCAAAATCAAAACCGGATTACTCCAGTATGAAATCTTTTGACCAACTTTATTGTCATATTAAAGCTTGCGAAAATAAATACAACTGTAAGATTTCCAGGTGCGATCAAAAGTTTGAATTGTTGAATAAGAAATTACCCCCGCTTAATTTAATATCATTTGATGGTACCCCCACAAAATGGTCACTCTTTTATGAAAACTTTAAGAGTTTAATTCACGAAAATCCCCGCTTGACGGATGCGGAGAAGGTTCAGTATCTGGTAGGCAAACTAACAGGTAAAGCCCTAACAGTATGTTCTGGTATACCTCCCACGTCAGACAATTATTTAATTATTTGGAACGCGCTTTTGAAGAAATACCAAGATATCAGAGTCCAAGCGTCATTGTATATTGACCAAATGATTAATTTTAAGACTGGCCAATCCCTTGATACATTCTTGGAGCAATTTTGCTCGGCCGAATCTGCGTTACGCAGATTAAAAATCGATAACTTGTCCGATTACATTTTTACGCATATAGCACTCAATAAACTTGACAAAGAGACAGTAAGGTTATTTGAGCAAATGCATTCATGTGTTGAGATACCTACTTTTTCTCAGATAACGCAATTTGTCAATCATCAAAACAAGATACAAACGCTTCGTTCGTCTGCCTATACTATGAACAAAACGCTACCCTCGAACGCTAATAAAAATACTAACAAAAATAAAGCAACGCATAATTATTTCGCTAACACCGATCAGATAAATACCAAAACAGACATACGTAATTCTAATTCTAAAAACTCACTATCTTACAATTGTTTGATATGCAATTCTCAACCTTCACACGCATTGTATAAGTGTCAATATTTCTTGAATCAGACTCCAGTTTCCAGAAATAATTTAGTCACTAAGTACAATTTTTGTATTAATTGCCTCGGATTTCATAATATTGCAGTCTGTCGTTCTCAACGTAACTGTAATATTTGTCAGCAAAGACATCATTCTTTGTTGCACATGCATGATACTCAAAGTGCTATCACACCGTCTAGTCACAAGGCGACGTCAGTGAGCTATCCGTCTCACTCGCACGCACCGTATTCAGCCCCTGTTGCCGATACGCTCACACAGTCGAATTCTATGCAGCAAGTACACGCAGACTCGAATACGCGCGCAAATTTAAATAATGTTGCGCTGTCGGTTGTTACTTCGTCTCGTTGTAATGAGCTAGGTAATACCGTTGTTTTACCTACTGCTTCCGTTTATGTTTTTAATAAGAATAAGCGACATAATTTACGTCTATTTTTAGATTGTGGATCTATGAGCCACTTCATCACAAAATCTTGCTGTGATCGATTAAATTTAAAAATAACTCCCGCTTCCTCCTCGATTAAAGGTATCGGTCAGACCGAAAGTGTATCATACGGAGTCACTACTCTGAAATTCCATTCCCGTTTCGATCCTATGTGTTCGTATGATATAGTTGCGCGTGTTATTGACTCGATCACCGACCACCTACCCAACTATGAGTTAGATATTTCTAAATTAACTCACTTTAGTGACTTACCAATGGCTGACTATAATTACCACACGCCCGGCGAGGTGGATTGTTTAATTGGTAACGAGCTCTTCCCGTTTCTGTTAGGAAGTGACAAAGTGACTTCACCGCATTCTTCCGTAGTTGCGTTAGAAACTACTCTTGGATATGTAGCCATGGGTAAGGCTGCTGTAAGGCGCATCAAGCCCTGTCGCAATGCTAATAATAAAACTTTCTTTTGTTTTACTGAACAAACCTCAACGCTAGAATCAATTACTCAACGCTTTTGGGAACTCGACAATGTCCCTCATAAAATTCATATGAGCCCTGACGATCAGGCCTGTGAAGAAATCTTCAAGTCAACTTGTTCTCGAGATAGTACCGGTCGTTATACTGTGCATCTCCCGTTTAAACATAATCCTTCAGAATTAGGAAATTCTCATTTTATCGCTAAACGCCGTTTACTGAATTTAGAGAAAAAACTTGATAGTAATCCTGATTTACGTACAAATTACAACGACACTTTGCAAAGTTATATTGATAAAGGTTACTTATCTAAGGTTGAAAATGCATCGTCAGATGATAGCTCTTATTATATTCCGCACAGAGCTGTTTATCGCCCCGACAAACTCACTTCGAAAACTCGTATCGTTATTGACGCCAGTAGTAAAACTACTAGTGGAAAGTCCCTTAATGACCTTCTTTATACAGGTCCAAATTTACAGACAAGTATATTTGACCTTTTATTAAATTTACGCATGTTCTCTGTGGCCCTATCTGCAGACATTGAAAAGATGTATTTTCAATTGAAACTTACTCCCACTCATCACGTTTTTCAACGTATTTTATATCGATTCGATTCTAGATCTGATATCGATACATTCGAGTTCAATCGTGTATCTTTCGGTATATCAAGTTCCCCTTACCTTGCCATGAGAGTCATTCGCCAGCTAGCTGCCGATAGCCGCGATCAATTTCCTCTCGCCGCCACAGAAGCTGAAACTCACATGTACATGGATGATTTCATCACATCTATGGATGGCGTAAACGTCGCTCTAAAGGCAAAGTCCGAGTTGATCCAAATGTTTGCCTCTGGTGGTTTTAATCTCACGAAGTGGATTTCTAATAGTCCCGACCTCTTGGACAAGTCGTCCGCAATGCAAAGTGAAGACGTCATACAATTTGATACTAACGCTTCAACTCCACATAAGATAGTAGGAATGCAGTGGTTACCTACTACTGATCATTTTCAATTCTCAACGAACGCTGATATGCAAGAGTGCACCAAGCGCTTTATTCTCTCGATTACTGCGCGCTTGTTCGACCCATTAGGGCTACTAGGCCCGGTGGTCACATACATGAAACTGCTCGTTCAAGAATGCTGGATGGCTGGCCTTGATTGGGACGATCCAGTGCCTCCCGCGATCTTAAATAAATGGACACAGTTTCGTAATGAACTTGCTTATCTAGAACAAATAAAAATTCCGCGACATGTCGGATTACGTTCTCCGCATGTCATTCTTCTAGGTTTCGCAGACGCAAGTGAAAGGTGCTATGGCGCTAATGTGTACATTCGCGTTAGTCAAGACTCATACTCACCCGGCTCTGTCCACTTGCTCGCTTCTAAGTCTCGCGTAGCTTCACTATCTAAAATGCCACTCGCACGACTAGAGCTGTGCGCCGCTCTTCTTCTCGCTAACCTTCTAGACGCCGTTAGACACACTCTTTCTCAGAGATGTCATATCAACGAAATATACTCGTTTTCAGATTCATCTGTGGCGCTTACGTGGATTCATTCTCCGCCGTATAAATTC